>NC_058385.1:40542500-41215000 GCF_018350175.1 Felis catus | reverse complement strand
AAACATGCTCTTCCTGGCTCATGTCATACAGAGCAGTGACATCCAGGTAGCTGGCCTCACAACAGGGTCTTGCTATGACTCCTTGAGTGATAGGTCTTTGGGGGGGTGGGGGCTATGAAAGGCAAACACCATTGGCTTCCATGCCTAGCTCTACCTCAACAGTTTTACAGTAGAAGACTGAGTGATGATGGCAGTAGATTGATTCATCACACTTGTGCCTACTTATCTGGAGTGGACAAACATTTTAAAGGAGACCATTGAAGTAGACTTCTGGATCTTTTATTGTTAATATTTCATTGTTCTTCCAATCTTATTCTTAATAGAATTTCACTTTCTATTGTGATACAAGTTCTTTGTTTATATACTTTTAAGTAGTGCTTTCAGGTGAATTGGAGGTGAATGTTAAAATCTGATTTCATGTCTTCAGGAAGTTAGTCATGTTTCATTGTAAAATTCCCTGGTCTCTTTAAAACCAAATAGAAAAAAAAAATGTTTAAAATTGTTCCTGGAAGAATTGTTTTCATACCAAAAACTTTAAAACCTTATTTTGTTTCAGCGATTCCAAGTCTAAGAAGTCAGTAGCTTATAATTATGCATGCATACTTATTTTGGTGGTGGTTCAGTCTTCCAGTGATGTCCAAATGCTAGAACAGCATGCAGCATCTCTCTTGAAGCTTTGTAAAGCAGATGAAAATAATGCTAAATTACAAGGTATGGTACTTGAAGTTGTTTAAGCATTTATGATACGTGAAGGGAAAAGTCTTTGAATATCTGTAATTAGTACTTTATCATGTTTTGATAATATACATAGTAATACTCTGTTATTGCCTCAAGGTACCCTATACGAAAGTGTTTTATATGGTGTTCTTAAAAAAATTTTTAGGAAGTTGTTGCAAGTACCTTTTCCTGGAAAATCATGGTAATTGGTGGTTGGTTGAAGTTACTAATCAGAATGGAAGAAGTAGCTTTAAGGTGAATTCAAAAGTTGAGTTTTGTGTATAGTTTGCATATGTGTGTGTTTTTCTATATATATATTTCTAAGTATAACACTATTCTAAGTACAACTTAGAAATCTATTTGTCATTAACACATTGTGCTGTCTTTAACAGTGAAAGATAGTGAATATGAACATTCTTTTCTTTTTTTAATAATTTTTTTAAAGTTTATTTATTTATTTTGAGAGACAGAGAACATGACCAGGGGTGGGGCAGAGAAAGAATCCCAAGCAGGTTCCGCACTGTCAGTGCAGAGCCCAGTGCAGGGTTCAAACCCACAAACAGCGAGATCATGACCTGAGCCAAAATCAAGAGTCAGATGCTTAACCGACTGAGCCACCCAGGCACCCCGAGCATTATTTTCTAAAATATTTAAATGTATGTTGAATGAAGTTTATGGCAAAGCTTATATGGGCAGTCCTGAAAAATTGAAGGTATTTAATCACAGTTTTTTATTATTTTGCTTTGATTTTTGGCTTTCTGACCTTACCAAATAGAAAATTTGAAAACATTGAGTAAATACTATAAATAGCATGTGGCCTTTTTTCTTTTTAATCTTAAATTTTATGTGTGGTACTACCAGTAAAAGTTGGGTAGTAAATTCAGCTTCCCATCTAGGAAATAGGTTTTTTCCCTGTAGTGTGCCTATATAAAAGGAGGTCACACAACATCTTCAAAGGTATTAATGCTTTACTACTTATTCTGGGTGATGGGTACACATATATGTTTTATTATTCCTTATATTTTTCATTGGGACAATATATTTTGTATATATGAAAGAGTTAATTTAAAAACACATAGGAAAAATACTCACGTGCATGGTTGTAATCCTCATGGAGGAGTATGTAGAACCAAGGAGAGACATGAGTGTTCAGTTTCCTTTAGTTTTTCCTACAAAGTGTCTGGAACTGGCATATCGCTTTTTACATTAGAATGCTTTTCTTAAAACATTTTTGGTGATAAAGTATAGGTATTCTAGCGTAGCTTCTAGGAGAGGGTTTTTTTCTACATTATTCCACTCAGGTTTTTTAAGTATAATTGACACAATGTTACATTAGTTTCAATTGTACAACATAGTGATTCCACAACTCTATAAGGTTATGCGATGCTCACTGCAAGTGTATCTATCATCTGTTACCATACAGTGCTATTATAATACCACTGACTATATTTCCTACACTGTATATTTCATCCCTGTGATTTATTCATACCATAACTGGAAGCCTTTACCTCCCACTCCACTTCACTCATTTTGCTCATCCTTCCACCCCCATCCTCTCTGGCAACCCACCAGTTTCTTCTCTATATTTATGGATCTGTTTTTCCTTTTTTTGTTTGTTCATTTTTTTCTAGAAGAGTTTTAAATTCATTTGTGGTAGATGGTATATTTCACTTATAATTGTTTATAAGCAAAGTGTGTTACTATTTTGGGATGATAGTGATTATTTTTAATTTTATAAAGACAAATAAGGAAATTGATAAAATTTAAAATTCATGTTAAGAGAAAAGACACTCAGCAAATGTCTACCACTCCCCCAACAGGGTTGATCCTGTTAGAAATTAATATATTTTGTGCATGCTTTTTGGGGGGTGTGGGAGGCAGCAGTAGCATTAAGTGAATAAACACTATTTTATTATGTTAGTTTATAAAAAGTCTTTTATAAATCCTTTTAATGTTGTAAGTTGATGGTCCTGTTTAAGCACGTAAACACTTAAGTTTTCAGAAACCAAGTAACTAAGAATGGTCACTTCTTGTAAACCAGTGTAGTAGTCCATTTACATTTCATGTTAAAACTTTTTAAAAAAAATTAGACATAAGCTCATCCCTGTATGAAGTTTAGATTATTGAAATCAGTATGAATCTGACAATGTTCTTTGGAAAAGAATACCTTTACTTCCTTTGTTATAAAGGCTTTTATTTTAAAATATTATATTATAAATGACCTCTTTGTTTTTAAGAACTTGGCAAGTGGCTTGAACCTCTGAAAAACCTTAGATTTGAAATTAACTGCATCCCAAACCTAATTGAATACGTTAAACAGGTAAGTAAAACCTAAAAGTACCTTGATTTTATGGAACTGTATGGTAGTGTATAGTAGTGTTACTTTAAATCATTTATGTAGATAATGCAGTAATTGTTAAGTATACTTGATTGATTTACTAGACTTTATGGGTGCAGATTCGTACATATATGTAGATGGGTATGTGACCGTGTGTATATGGGAATACACATGCACACAACCCTGTGTACTGTACTGCTTTCCACTACAAGATTCTTTCATATTTTTTTTTCTCAAATTGGAGTAATATCACTGCCATTTTGATGATATTTACAACAGTGTTTTAAAGTTAAGTAATTTAACATATAATTGTTTAAGTTAAACTTTAGTGAAAAAAGAACTTCCTTCAAAATTTTTAGGCAAAAATTGACAAGAGTCAATTCCAGATAATCACAATGGGGACTAGTTATAAATTTGTTAATTTGGGATGGTTACATCTATAAATAAAATATTCATGAAAGTTGAAAATCATAAAACTCATAATAGTACATTTGAAAAATTCATATACAATTCAAGTAATTAGTAATTAAAAATTCACTAAGATTGTTGTATTGTCAGTTTTAGAAGTTAGTGTAACATAGGAAGAAGGGCTAAAGGTGGTCATAGATGCATAAAAAGTTTAAGCTAAAAGAATGAACCTTGAATTATCTCCTCTTTCATTTAACAGGTAAACTGTGTGTATTTTTGTGTATGTGTGTGTGTAAAACATCTTGGTCTTGGAGTTGAAATGTGTTATTAAAATAACATACATGTATTTCTTTCTAATCTGGGTTTCTCTGCTTTAGATTTTTCTTTACTGACTTGTCTCCCTTATCTTCTCCTTTTACTCCATCTTTCCTAAGAGTACTTTAATCTCCTTTGGTGCCATCATATTCTTCTGTGTTCCTCACTCTATGCTTTGTATGATGTCTAGAGCTTCTCATTATATTCAGTCTTTTATTTGGCAGAAATATGATCATTTTTGGTCTGTAAATTTAAGTTGTCATGTATTCAGGGTACTTGTGTGTGGTCAGGAAAATATATAAGGAAACATCCAGTAAACATCAGATACTTGGGTACAAGATTTTAACCAGTAAGAAATTTAGTTCTAGAAATTTAAATTATGTGCTATAATTAAAGGAATTTTGACTTTTCTGTAAATCCTTATTCGTTAATTATACTTAATAATGAATGACTCTTATTCCAAGATATACCAAAAGCAGTTCATCTGAGACTGAAACTTCCCTTGGTGGCTCCATGCTGCCTTATGTAGTTTGTGGAATTATCATGGAAAGCAGCAAGGAAGAAATCAGAGGAAAAGATGTAAGGTGAAAAATGTATAAGGGAAAGGAGTTTTCTAATTTTTAAGTTCCTCCTCTGAGGTTTAGAAGCTGAAAGAGTAACATTTTTAAACGTTATTTTTTCTGAGGATTTTCAAACCTTCTGTGCTTCTCTGTAGAAACTACAAAAACAGACATAACTATTGTCAGGAAACATGGCATGGGCAGGTGCTAAGGACATAGGCAACTGTATTTCTTTTTCCTTTAACCATGTCCTAACTGACCGTCACAACTAGGTATCTATATTTAAGTGTATGTTATATAGTGCTAAAACTTTCCTTGTTGCTTCCTCAGTTTTAAAAGAGGTTTAGTGCCCACAAGGCTCTGTAAAATCAGTTATTGCTTCATTTTTGGGAGGGAGGGCATTTAGAAAGAGTATATGATAAAGAACTATTTTAAATTCTTAATACAAGGAGTCTCATTCAGTTTTGTATGTTACCTTTGTTTTTAATCAGCACTTTTTAATCTACTTGCACTTCGTAATTGTTCATTTTATAAAATAACCTTTATAAACTTCATAAGCATTATTCATGTTTTACATTTAATTAAGATACTTAAAGTATAAGTACTTACTATGAAATGTATTTTTAACTAATGCCTTCTTGGGAATTTTTTCTCGATTTGTATCAAAGCACCAAGAATTAAACTTTCTGTTCATTTTTATTTTTAAAGAATATCGATAATTTGATGACCCCAGAAGGAGTTGGCCTTACCACTGCCTTGCGTGTTCTCTGTAATGTCGCGTGTCCACCACCTCCTGTTGAAGGTAATATGGCTATTATACATTAAAAACTATTCTTAAGGCCTAGTATAAATGTCATTTATTAAATAAAATATTAAAAAATTTTAACTGATTATTAACATATTAAGTAATTAGTTTTTTTTTCCCCCTTATCCTATATAAAGGTCAACAGAAAGACCTGAAATGGAATCTTGCCGTTATTCAGCTTTTTTCTGCTGAAGGAATGGACACCTTTATTCGGGTTCTACAAAAATTGAACAGTATTCTGACTCAGCCCTGGAGGCTCCATGTCAACATGGGGACTACCCTTCACAGAGTTACTACTATTTCAATGGCTCGCTGCACACTCACTCTTCTTAAAACTATGTTAACGGAACTCCTGAGAGGTGGATCCTTTGAGTTTAAGGACATGCGTGTTCCTTCAGCACTTGTGACTTTACACATGCTCCTGTGCTCTATCCCTCTCTCAGGTCGTTTGGATAGTGATGAACAGAAAATTCAAAATGATATCATTGATATCTTACTGACTTTTACACAAGGAGTTAATGAAAAACTCACAATCTCAGAAGAGACACTGGCCAATAATACTTGGTCTTTAATGTTAAAAGAAGTTCTTTCTTCAATCTTGAAGGTTCCTGAAGGATTTTTTTCTGGACTCATACTACTTTCAGAGCTGCTGCCTCTACCATTGCCCATGCAAACAACTCAGGTATCACTTCCATATAACATGCATCTTATAAATGACTGCAGTAACACTTTAAAAAAAGCCAGTGATTTTGTTAAAAAAAAAAAAAACCAAACCCACAACCCTCATCCCCTTCCCCTAAAAAAGACATAAAATAACCGGATGAGGGTGAGATAAAACTGAAGCAAGTTGGTCATTAAAGAAATATGGGGGGCAACATTTTAATAAATTTTTGTTAATGTGAATTTTATTATGCTGTTATGTATACTTGTACTTTTGTTATTTTTAAATCCTTTTTTTCCCCTTTATCATGTGTTAGAATTTGCCATTAACTAGGTTGGTTCACCAATGGACTCTGTTCTACTGACTGCTAACCTGAGAACAATAAGATTTTCTAGATGAATTGAATTCAAGCAAATGTTTAATTTGTATAATAGAAAAATGTTTTACGCATGTGTTCTTTTCGTAACAGTTCTTCCTGAACAATTTTTGTGACTATAAATAAATATTAAAGAAAATCTACGTACACACACAATATACTTTTTTAACAGGTTATTGAGCCACATGATATATCAGTGGCACTCAACACCCGAAAATTGTGGAGCATGCACCTTCATGTTCAAGCAAAGTTGCTCCAAGAAATAGTTCGCTCTTTCTCTGGCACAACCTGCCAGCCCATTCAACATATGTTACGGCGTATTTGTGTTCAATTGTGTGATCTTGCCTCACCAACTGCACTTCTGATTATGAGAACTGTGTTGGATTTGATTGTAGAAGACTTGCAAAGGTATTAAACATTTTTTCCTCAAATTATTTTTGACACATACATTTTTTTTCACTTAGAATGTGGAAACCAGGGTTTGGAATGCTCAGATAATATATGTGTGTGTGTGTGTGTGTGTGTGTGTGTGTGTGTGTGTGTGTGTGTGTGTGTGTGTGTGTATATATATGTGTGTGTGTGTGTGTGTGTGCACATATACACAGGTATACATACACATTTGTGTATGTATATGAATATATGTAGATTGTTTTTAATTGGAAAACTTTATTTCACGTGCAAGATACCTTGAAGGTCTTGATTTTGGGTGTTTAAAAGGTGAACTATAAAGTACTCTGATTTAAAAAAATACATATTGAAATCTGAATTTATAAAATTTTATAATAATTGTAAAATTCCAGAGAAGTCATCATATCCAAGGATTGAAATATTTTATACAAGATTTGTGTAAGATGATACGTGTTGGAAAATAAATATTAGTTAAATAATGCCTTAAAGTTAAGAATTTTGTTTACTAAATGTATTGATTTTATTTCAGCACTTCAGAAGATAAAGAAAAACAGTACACTAGCCAAACCACCAGGTTGCTTGCTCTTCTTGATGCTCTGGCTTCACACAAAGCTTGTAAATTAGCTATTTTGCATCTAATTAATGGAACTATTAAAGGTGATGAAAGATATGCAGAGATATTCCAGGATCTGTTAGCTTTGGTGCGGTCTCCTGGAGACAGTGTTATTCGCCAACAATGTGTTGAATATATCACATCCATTTTGCAGTCTCTCTGTGATCAGGTATTTATAGTCATTTTATAAATTCATTTTTTGTATATGGTTCCAAAGCTTCCCTTGATATAAATCTTGTCTGTGAACACAGAGATCTCATCTGTTTTATTATTCCTACTGTTGTTCGGGGAGATCTTGTTTGACCAGTGAACCAATAATAAAATGGTTTGGTGCTTCATAGCTTTCTTTGGGTTTGTACTTCACAGGTTTCTCTGAAGAGGTCTTTATGAGATTGCATCATTGGATAGTTACTTTATGTGCCACTATATTCGTTGGGGTTGGTTATGTCCAGCATGTTCATTTTTATTCCACTTATACACAGATTCATTCTTGAATTTTATAGCTTTGTGATTGGTTGAATTAATACCATGTGTTTTTTTGTTAGGACAACTTTTGAAGGTACCATAGGCTACTACAGTTTTAGTGTGTTTCCGACTACTCTCCTTACAGATGTTGACCAAAAGTAGTAGTATTTCTACCTTTGTATATTATTGACTTCCAGTTTATAATTCCATGAGTTAATGAAAATTGTTTTAACTTTTAAAGCTCATTGTGATTGAGATTTTTTAAGATTTCTATACCTAATGGTACTTTAGCTTATCATAATGCTCCTGTCTAATCAGATGTGATTTTTTTCAGGCAAAATGTATATTTTTTTAATATTTATTTACTTACTTAGAGAGACAGTGCACAAGCAGGGTGAGGGGCAGAGAGAGAGAGGGAGAGAAAGAATCCCAAGCAAAGCTCTCTATACTGTTAGTGCAGTCTGACGGGGATCTTGATCTCACGAACTCTGAGATTGTGACCTGAGCCAAAATCAAGAGTTGGATTCTTAATCAGCTGAGCCACCCAGGTGCCCCCAGGCAGAATATTTTTAATAGGATCCCATGTTGGAAGATTATCTTTATTCAGCTGACAAAAATCCAGTTTGGTTACATTTAACACCTAAGAAGGAGCATTTTTGGTGTGACTTGTTTTCACAAAAAGAGGACCTGGTAGAATATAGTTTTGGACCTGGCAGAGAGGATATTTTAAGTCCTTATACCCTAAAGTGTCCATTTGACTGGTGTTTGTTACATAACCCAGGTCAGGTTTTATGACTAATCTGAATGACACCATAGCACCATAGCTGCCCTGATCACGTAAACCTCATTCTTGGCCTCATCTTACTATATTTGCCTTCGGATCCAAACTTTGTTTTTTGGTTATAACCCATGTTGAATACTAGTTTACAGTATGTTGAAGTGATTAAAGGCAATGAGACATCCCTAAAAATGTTTCTGTAAGATCTACTTTATTTACTTCTATAAAAAGAGTGGTGAGAGTTTTTAGTTATTGTTGGTTAAACTTGCTTAGTGCTGAAAAACTTGAATTTTAAAAGTATATAAAACTAGAGGAAAATAAAATATTTAGTTGAAAGACAGTGCTTAAATGTTTATTTGCTCTATCCATTTCTTTTTGTGATGTTTTAAATTCCAATATGTTCATTAAAATTTATTTCACTGGGGGCACCTAGGTGGCTCAGTCAGAGCCTGCTTGGGATTCTCTATCCTTCTCTCTGTCTCTGCCCCTCTCCCGCACATGCATTCTCTCTCTCTCTCAAACTAAATAAACATTTAAAAAATTTATTTCATTGAATGATTTCTTTATAAATTAAAAAGATATTCAAATGAATCAATAACACTTGATTTAAAATCTTTTAGTACCAAAAGAATGTAACCACTTGAAGATAGAAACTACACTCAGTGCAGTACAGAAGGAAAAATGTGTAGGAGCACCTGGCTGGCTCATTCAGTAGAGTATGCAAATCTTGATCTTGGGGTCATGAGTTCAAGCCCCACGTTGGGCATAGAGCCAGACAAACAATCAAACAAATAAATAAGTGCAAGCTTAAAAAGAGATATTCTTTTAAAGTAAAAATATTGTAAAGTAAAATATTTGTCTTTGTTTCTTTAAGTGTATATCCTTGAATTACCTTTTATAGAAGAGCAAAATGACGCCATTGTTCTTAATGTGTTTGAATTTATATTTGGTGTAGGAAGGTGACAATGTTTTGATGAGATAATTACTAAGTATTAGTTGCTGTGTGTTTCTGAAATAAAAATGTTAATCGATGGTGATAATAATGAAAGAAAATTTTTCCCTACTCCTCTCCACCCTCACAGGACATTGCGCTTATTTTGCCAAACTCTTCTGAAGGTTCTATTTCTGAACTGGAGCAGCTCTCCAATTCTCTACCAAACAAAGAATTGATGGCCTCAATCTGTGACTGTCTACTGGCTATGCTAGCTAACTCTGAGAGCAGTTATAGCTGTTTACTGACATGTGTCAGAACAATGATGTTTCTTGCAGAGCATGATTATGGATTATTTCATTTAAAAAGGTAATGCTTTATCTAATTTAATATATTCTTGGATTTAACTTTTCACTCTATCATCCCTCCCCAAATTAGTTAACTCATTGCTGTTGTAGAAGGCTGAAGATATGATTTCTTTCATGTGGAGAAATTTGTATTTATGGAAAGGATTTTTTAGTAGTGAAGTGTGCTAGTAATCCAATCTTCAGCATTAAAATATAAATTGAATAGATAGACAAATTAATGTGGACATCTTACAGTATTTAAGAAGGGAATCTTACTGTTCCAGGGATATTAATTCACACTGTTTTTGTTTTGTTGATACATTTACCTGTAGTCCTTTAAAAGTGATGGTTGATGTAGGGTGCGTGACTGGCTGAGTCAGTAGAGCATGCAGCTTTTTTTCTCAGGGTTGTGAGTTCAAGCCCCACATTGGTGTGGAGCCTACTTAAACAACAAGCAAACAAACAGAAGTGATGGTGCTGTGATGGTGCTGTGATACTCTGTGCTGATTCTGTGTTTTTTATTCTGTAGAGAAGTGGCTGAGATAAAATTAATTTGAGATGATGTAAACCTCAAGTGTAATTTCTGCTTCAGTCTCTCTGTCCATGCCCTCATCTTTTTCTTCTCTAGGAAGGTAGCTGGATGTTATGTAGATTTGCTTGGAAATTTGTAGAAGTTTGTAGGATTATGAGACAGGAAGGAGGAGGAAACATGTTTGTGCCTCTCGTTAATTCTTGTAACATTGGTTGAAAACTTACGTTCCAAATGCTCTTTGGTGCTGGCTCCTACCTTCTCCACTTCCTTCTCCTGAAAAACCTGTCTCCTCTTTTATATTCTCTTTCAGTTGGTGGCACCTGCTGAAAATCCAAGTTTTCCATTTCCTCCTACCCCCCCTTCTTAGTCTCTCACCATAATCTTTACATTTTACTCTGGAATGCCCCTTTTCCTATTGCCTGGGTATTTACTGTATATCCTTAAAGCTCATCTTCTACTCTCCATCCCCAGGAAAGCCAAAAAACTTTCCTTGATTCCTCCATTCCTAAGCTCTCATAGTATTATGTGTGATATTTTTAATTTTGCTGGATTCCTGTTTCTGGTCTTTTTTCTATTGGTAATCTTTTCCTAAGTTGTCTTAACCTATTCCAGTTTCTCCCTTTAGCTCTAATTTTTCTGCTAAGCTCCAAATAACCCATCCATTTATTTGATGTCTCTGCTTGACTTTCTATTGGACATCTCAAACTGAACAGATTTAAAGCAGAGCTCTTGAAATTCTTGCTCTCAAATATGTTTCTGTCTTGTTCATCCCAGTAAGTGTTATCACGTTAACTGTCCACACAAAACACCAAGATTTTGATTTCTCTCTTTTCCTTACTTCCTACGTGCAACCTATCAGTAAGTCCAGTGGATTATACCTCCAAAATTTATCCCTAATTTGATCACTTTTGTTCACTCTGTAGTTACCACCCTTGTCCAGTTCACTGTCATTTCGTGCATGACTCATTTCAGTAGCCTCCAGTCTACTTCTTGCTTCCACTGTTGTCCCCCTAAAATCTATTTTCTGAGCATTCAGACTGATTTTTTAAACTTAAAACAGATACATTTGTTGTTCTGCTGAAATGTTTCCAGTGGTTTCCTATTATACTGCAGTAAAATCCAAACTCTATAATGTTCTTTAAGGCTGTATACAATCTGGCCTTTGCTCATCTCTTTGACTTAACCTCATAGCTTTTTTATCCTCAGTTTTGCTACCTGTCAAGCTCATTTCTACCTCCAGACTTTTTTGTTTTGTTTTGTTTTCCTAAAATGTTTTTCCTCTAGATCTTTATAAGACTTATTTCTCACTTCACTCATGTATCTGTATAAATATTTTTCCTGTCAAAATACCTGTCTAAAATAGTCTATCCTGGGGTGCCTGACTGGCTTAGTTGGTAGAGCATGTGAGGTTTTTTTTTTTTTTTTAATGTTTATTTATTTTTGAGAGAGAAACCAGGCACGAACAGGGGAGGGGCAGAGAGAGAGGGAGACACAGAATCTGAAGCAGGCTCCAGGCTCCGAGCTGTCAGCATAGAGCCCGATGTGGGGCTCAAACTCACGGACCACAAGATCATGACCTGAGCCGAAGTCAGACGCTTGACTGACAGAGCCACACAGGCACCCCAAGCATGTGACTCCTAATCTCACGGTCATGAGTTCAAGCCCCATGTTGGGCATGGAGCCTACTTAAAGTAAAACAACAACAACAACAACAACAACAACAACAACAACAAAACACTAAAATAAGTCTATCTTTTGAGTCCCCATTCCTTATCCCCCTTTATATTTTTCACTGTATTTATACTGTTTGACATTGCATTATGTAGATTTATTGTTTATTTGAATATAAGCTACCCTAAGAAAGAGACTGTGTCTTCTTGACTTCAGTCCCCCAGCATTTAGAAACCTGGTACATAGTAGGCTCTATGAAAGAATAAAAATGGACACTGGATTCATTTAGTCCACAAATACTTATTGAATGCCTCTTCTGGGACAGATACTGTTCTAGGTACTAAAGATTGTGTAAATAAAATACATAGTATATTACAGAAAAACATTAAATAGAGCAGTTCAAGCTGCTGGTGAGTGCCAGAGTGAGGGTAGGAGTTGTCATTTGAAATACGGGGAGGAGGGGCGCCTGGGTGGCGCAGTCGGTTGAGCGTCCGACTTTAGCTCAGGTCACGATCTCGCGGTCTGTGAGTTCGAGCCCCGCGTCGGGCTCTGGGCTGATGGCTCGGAGCCTGGAGCCTGCTTCCGATTCTGTGTCTCTCTCTCTCTCTGCCCCTCCCCCATTCATGCTCTATCTCTCTCTGTCTCAAAAATAAATAAATGTTAAAAAACAAAAAAAATTAAAAAAAAGAAATACGGGGAGGTGATCAGGGAAGTCCTCACTGAGAAGGTGACCCTTGAACAAAGACCAAGACCCAAAGGTGAAGAGTGAAACATGTTAATATCCTGGGGGAGAACAATCACAAATAGCATGCCTAATGTGTCTGAGAAACAGTCATGAGGTCACAGTGGCTATCTTTGGAATAAGAGAGCAAGGAGAAAAATGATAGGGCATAGGTCGGAGAAGTAACCTGGGGGGAAGGAGGGGGGCAGCAGATCAAGGGCCTTTAGGGTTATTATAAGGGCCATTGTAAGATTTTGAGCAGAGGCAAAGAATGATCTGGTTTTTTATCTGCCTTTTTTTTTCTCATGAGCAGGTCACTATTATGCTTTTTACATAGTTCTAACAACAACCCTGAAGCACGTCACAAAAAATTTTCTTTTTTGAGGTATTTGTACTTTCAGAAGAATTACAAAAATAATAGTACAGAGTTCAGATATGCCTTTCGTCCACCTTACCCCTATGTTAATGTCTTATGCAACCACTGAATATTTATCAAAACTGAGAAACTAACCTTGGCATAATACTATTAACTAAAATACAAAATTTATTTAGATTTTATAGTTTTTCTGTTAATGTTTTTTTCTGTTTTAAGATCCAAGACAGGATCCTACATTGCTTTTAGTTGTAATGTATCCTTTGTGTCCTGTATCCTTGTTTTTCATGACCATGACATTTTTGGAGAGTACTTGTTATTTTGTAGAATGTTCCTCAATTTAGCTTTGTCTGATGTTTTCTCATAATTAGATTGAGATTATGCTTTATTGAGAAGATTACACAGAAATACCTCTTTTAGTGCACCATATTAGGAAATGCTTGATATATTTCTGATGATATCCACTTTGATCACTTGGCTGAGGTGCTGTCTGTCAGGATTCTGCACTGTAAACTTAATAATTTTCCATTTTTAATTAAATATTTTGGAGAATATATTTCCAAAATATATTTCCATTGTGCAAATACAGGATCTTATTTTTGTGTAAAACTTTAGTCAGTAGGTTGAGCATCCAGTTGGCTCAGTAGGTTGAGCATCCAGCTTCCACTCAGGTCATGATCTCACAGTTCGTGAGTTCAATCCTTGGGTTGCACTCTACACTGACAGTGCAGAGCTTGCTTGGGATTTTCTTTCTTTCCCTCTCTCTCTGCCCCTCCCTGCTCATACACACACACTCTCTCTCTCTCTCTCTCTCTCTCTCTCTCTCTCTCTCTCTCTCAAAATAGATAAACATTTAAAAGTATTGTTAAAAACAAACAAAAACCCTTTTGTCCACTAATTTTAGTATTCATCAGTGAATCTAGGCATATGGCAGGTTTTACTATGGTATCCCAATGCTGGTTTCGTATTTCTCTTAATCTTTTTTAAATTATTTTTGATGGTTTATTTTTTATTTTTAAAATTTTTAATGTTTATTATTTTTGAGAGAGAGAGACAGAGCTTGAGACGGGGAGGGAGAGAGAGAAAAGGAGACACAGAATCTGAAACAGGCTCCAGGCTCTGAGCTGTCAGCACAGAGCCCGATGGCGGGGCTTGAACTCACAAACCGCGAGATCATGACCTGAGCCGAAGTCAGACACTTAACCGACTGAGCCACCCAGGTACCCCAATGGTTGTTTATTTTTGAGAGAGCAAAAGAGAATGAGTGGGGAAGGGTCAGAGAGAGAGGGAGACACAGAATCTGAAGCAGACTGCAGGCTGTAAGCTGTCAGCACAGAGCCCAACATGGGTCTCGAACTCAGGAATTGTGAGATCATGATCTGAGCCAAAAAGTCAGGAAGCTTAACCGACTGAGCCACGCAGGTGCCTCTCTCTTATTCCTTTTTAATTTATTAATTATCCTTCTATAAAGAAGAATTACCACTTTCTCCTCGTTTATTTACTTATTCAGGGATATAAGTATGAATTTATGGACATTATTTTTTTTCTCTTTGTATGATAATCTGATACTATTGCTATTCATTTTGTTGCTCAGCTTGTGTCAGTGATTTTGTTTCTTCTTATTGGATAGAGCTAGGAAATATATGCCTGTGTCCTAACTCATGCATATATATGTCTACATTTCTTTTTGTATCTATTTATTTGTATGTGTGTATTGTTTTTGTTTTTATTTATTATTTTTTTTCAAGTTTCATGACATTGCTTTATTATCCATCAGAGTTCATCTCAGGGTCCATACAAATTCAGTCTTTCAGAGTACTATCTCTGGCTTGCGTATGTCAAATGTGGACCAGCCCTTGTGACTGTGGGACAGGTTGAGCCAAAGAGGCCCTGGCCTTTTGGTTTTAGGACTACATGGACATCCAGAGCCCTAGGGCATCAGAAGGGGTCCTGCCGAGAGCTGTTTGTATGGAGGCTGGGCCAGATGTATTAGTGGGGAGCTGGCCTCTTTGCTGGGCCTAAGGGAAATAAAGTTAAATATCTCTATTCTACATTGATCACATTCGCATTGGATGGAAACGTTGAACGCACTTTGGTCTTGGCTGCAGTGATTCCCTCTCTGTTACTGTGTTTCTGACTCTGTCTTCGTTCACCCTTAGGAGCCATGGAGCTGGCACTTACTCAGCGGGCTCCTAGGGTTGGCCATCAGGTTCCCACTGGGTTCTGTGCTCAGTAACAGCCATCAGCATCAGATATCCCAAAGGAGAATAGCCCTTCTATTCCTGAGCTTGGTGCTTGGCTGTTTGTAACAAGGGGAGGCAGACAGGATCCAGCTTGCCTCATTGCTCTGGTTGATTGAAGTGCCTTCCTCCTCCTTCTTTTTTTTCTTTAAAATATAATTTTTTGTCAAGTTGGCTAACGTACGGTGTATATAGTATGCTCTTGGTTTTGGGGGTAGATTCCCGTGATTCATCACTTTGTATGTATTTTTTTAAATGAGTCCATACTGACATTTTGATTCTAATATTAGATGTTGATTCTAGCTTTCTCTCTTTCCTTGTAACCTTATTCATGTTTCATGTTGTGCAGTTGTGTGGATTTTGACAAATGTATAGAGTCATGTGTTTATTGCCACAGTTGCATACAGAACAGTTCCATCAGTGTACTACCTTTTTATAGACAACTTTTTTATAGGCTGAGCAACAGGGGCAGCTGGGTGGCTCAGTTGGTTAAGCATCTGACTCTTGACTTCGTCTCAAGTCATGATCTCACAGTTCGTGAGTTCGAGCCCTGCGTCAGGCTCTATGCTGACAGCTCAGAGCCTGCTTGGGATTCTGTGTCCCTCTCTCTCTGCCCCTTCCCTACTTGCTCTCTCTCTCTCTCTCAAAATAAATAAAAAGATAAACTTAAAAAAAAAAGTTGAGCAATAAAAATACCAGCTTAAAAGCTTAGATATTCTAATAGGTATGTAGTGGACCCCAGATTTTAATAGATCATGGAAGTATTTGCTTAAGGTTATATGTAGAGACTAGTAATTGGTGTAGTCCAGTTTATATCCATTCTTTTTCCATTAATCATATTATCTTTGTATTTAATCTCATTCCTGTTTGTTGTGCCTTGTCCATTCCAGTATTTTATAAAGTTCTCAAGAGCAGGAGTCTTTATCTTTCTCTTTTGTATTGTTTTACCAAAGTCTTCTATGATGGCATCTCAGAATCCATCTGAGTTATATTTTTCAAATGTAAACACTGCATGTTTAGTGTTAATATAATCTTATTTTCATTTTGATTAATTATGAATTGTTACAACTCAAAGGGCACAATTGAATATTAGAATACTTTGTCCTTGAAATTCTCTTTTGATCAACAAAGAGCTGTGTAATTGTATAGAATAATTTTAGCAGGACTTGGATATGGTTGATTGTTATACTTAAATCTACCTATATCAGGAATTGGCAAACTATGGGCCACAGGCCAAATTCAGCTGACCACCAGTGTTTATAAATACAGTTCTGTTGGAGCATAGCCAGCATTTATGTGCTGTTTATGTCTGTTTTCCCACTACACAAATGAGTTGAGTAGTGACTGACACTGGTGTTGTGTATAGAGAGAAACAGACTGCGTTTTTATTTAGCCAGCAAAGCATAAAATATGTACCATTAGGTTCTTTACATAAAAAGTTTGCAGACCCCCAGTCTATACCCTTGATTTTCTTCTGTCAAATTATAGTAATAATAATAATTATTATTATTAAATAATTTACATAATAATTATTACATAAAGCAGGCTTTCTGGTCAGGCTTCTGAGACAGCTATAACCTCCTTGTATTAGAGAAATCCTCAGGCTATAAAAAGTATAAAAAATAGGGAATTTGGAGTTTCTTTTGCTAAGTTTTATATCTTTATTATTTGGGGGAAATTTTTTCTTTTTTTGTGGGGGACTTGAAGCTTATTTTTAAAAGAAGATATCTGTAGATATTGCTTTGTAAAATGGTGTGTGTACATAGGCACATCAAAACATTTTTTAAATGATGGGTTGAATTTTGTTCTGTCTGAACTGGAGATCATTTATTTCTCATACTAGATTTATATGTTCAAATTTTGAGACATATTCTCTCTTTATTTACAGTTCTTTGAGGAAAAACAGTAATGCTCTGCATAGTTTACTGAAACGAGTGGTCAGCACATTTAGTAAGGACACAGGTGAACTTGCATCTTCATTTTTGGAATTTATGAGACAAATTCTTAACTCTGACACAATGGTAAGTGTACAGAAATGTATATGTATGTATTTGGTATTTTTTAAATTTATAGACTTTTGTCATAAGTTAAATCACTTGCATTCAAAAATATCTTGAAATGGTTTTTGGAAGTTTGAACTTAGAATAGTGTTTTTTTTTTCTGTGTCCTTACTCTACTATAAATGCAAGGTTTTGATTTCTAAAAAAGATAGGTGTTTTAGAGTAGAATTTACTGAACTCTTCTTAAATCTATTAAACATCATTAATTTGTGAATACCCTGTAACTTGGCAACTTAGAGAAAAATACTACTTACAGAGCCTTCATCTTTTATATAATTTTTTACATTGAGTTATCTTGCCAGGGACATTCAGGGCAGTCAAATTTTATTAGTCTCTTAATCAGATATTTACCTTCTGTCATTTAATTGAGCATTTACTCATTGTGTTTTGGATATTGTGCTTTTGGGGTGATTGCAAAGTTTATTACACTAGGGTATTTTGGATCCATCATAGATACTAAGTATCTATTTCTCTAAAATCTTATTGTTAAAATCTAATTAAGAATTTCTCCTGGGGCACCTGGGTAGCTTAGTCTGTTAAGCCTCTGATTCTTGATTTTGGCTCAGGTCATGATCTCATGGTTTGTGAGTTTGAGCCCTGCGTCGGGCTCTGCACTGACCACGTGGAGCCTGCTTGGGACTCTCTGTCTCCATCTCTCTCTGCCCCTCTCCTACTCACGTGCGCTCGTTCTCTCTCTCTCTCTCTCTCTCTCTCTCTCTCAAAATAAACTTAAAAAAAAAAATCTCTCCCATCATATTTTTCAAAATCTAGTATATGTTGTAGACACAATTCCAGAAACCTTTAATAGGCTTGCCTTTAAAAAGTGTTTTTGGTCAGATAAATTTGGAAAAGTCTCCCCTGATGGAACTTAACTGTGCACATTAGTATAGTAAAAGTTCTGAAAGTTCCTGGATAAATAGAAACTTGCTTTACTATAGTCTAATCTAGCTTTTCCCAAATGGGTTGCCTGCAAAATACTTTGTGTGTGTGTGTGTGTGTGTGTGTATGTGTACATGTGCATATACTGTTAACATCCTGTGGGTCTGTATTCTGTCAACACTGGTTTAAGAAATTCAGCTCAAGGGCACCTGTGTGTGTCAGTGGGTTGATCATCTGACTTCAGCTCAGGTTATGATCTTATGGTTGGTGAGTTCAAATGCCACATCCAGCTTGCTGCTGTCAGCACAGCTCACTGCCCCTCCCCTGCTCACGCTTTCTTTCTTTAAAAAACAAAAAAAAAAAATTCAGCTCATATTTAAGATTTGTGTTTGGAAAGAATTGTGGAGGACCTGTTTAGTTCAGTTTTACCAAAATAAATATAATATGGGATGATTTCATAAGGTAAAATTAAGTAAAATTACTGTTTAGTAAACATGTAATGCGTGTAATTTATATTAAGAATATCTACTCCTCCAGTAAGGGATGCCTCGCTGGCTCAGTCAGGAGAGCATGAGACTTGGCTCTTGCGGTCATGAGTTCAAGCCTCACATTGGGCATGGAGCCTACTTAAAAATTTTTTTCCGTTTTACTCTAGTAAGCACCTCTTGGCTCCCTGTTGTTTTTGTAGTTTTTTTTATACTGATTTTACTGGCAGATTTGTGTTTGCTTTGTGTCAGATATACTTTATTTAAGTGATTAAGTTTACCAGATGCTTTGATCCTTAAAGATCAGATTTTGATTCTGAAAGGTAAAGAGCATATTTAATGGTAGGACTATAGCTACCATAAAGAAATTTTAGGAGTTTTTATGTAATGGAAGACTAATTAGTTTTACCAGATCCTAAGTGGTATGTTGTTAATAAATCAGTTTGACAGATTTTCTTATGCATGTCATCAATTAAACAGTTTCTAATCAAAAACCACTAACCAGTGTTCATTCTTGTTATCCAGGAGCTGCTGGTCCCTGAGGACTGCTAATTAATGCTTTTATTCATCCCTCACCAGTGCATTTCCTTTTCTTACCTCCTTCATTGGGAAGATCAAGGCCATCCTGTTTGGTTTCTCAATGTTTTCACTCTCCCTTAGATTCTTTCCCTGTTTTTTCTGACCTGTTGTTTCCTTCCTTAATCAGAGGAGAATATCCCTTCCCCCCCTCCCCCATCACTTCATTTCTATCTATGACATATATCTTACACCTTCTAATATCCTATCTAGCACCTTTTCCCTCTCCTGTTTCTCCTTGCCCTTGGCTACTTGATAGAATCTCTGAATATCCAAAATCAAATTCATTATCTTCCCCCATAAACTTGATTTATCTGTCCTACTTTTATATCATGATCTTCCCTGACCTTCACGATAGAAATCATGAAATAGTAGCCAACTTTCCTCCTTTTCTTCATCCTCTTCAGCAGCTGTCATTCGTATCAGTTTTATTTATAATACCTTTCATATTTCATTTTCTTTTGTATTTTACCACTATTACCTTAGATTTCCTTCCTGCTGCTGCTTTTTTCGTAATGTGTTTATTGAAGTATGATCTACATCTCATAAAATTCACCCCTTTAGTTTTTAGTATATTGTACAACCATCTCTGCTATGTAATTTCAGAATGCTTTCGTAATCCCAAAAAGAAGCTCTGTGCCCATAACAGAAACTCCTCTTTTCCCCTTTTAGCCTATGGCAATCACTAATCTACTTTTCCATCTCTATATCAGTCTCTGCAAAAAAATTGCTGGGATTTTGATAGAAATTGTATTGAAATTTGGGAGTATCACTATCTTAATACCTTTTACTATATGGCTTACTTTTTTTTAAAACAGGAAATATTAACTTTTTTCACTACAGAATATAGCCCTAAATACAGTAGTTACTGTTTTCTTTAGTTGTTTGCTTTATCTCTAGAAAGATAAACTCAGGTTTCATCAGTTCTTTATTTTAGTAGTAGGCATTTTATTAACTTAAGTATCAATCAGTATGTTACATGCCCAGCAAGTGCCAGTGTATTTGCCATTGGATATTTTTGTTAAGAAACTTAGGGGCGCCTGGGTGGCTCAGTCGGTTAAGCGGCCGACTTCGGCTCAGGTCACGATCTCGCGGTCCGTGAGTTCGAGCCCCGCGTCGGGCTCTGTGCTGACGGCTTAGAGCCTGGAGCCTGTTTCAGATTCTGTGTCTCCCTCTCTCTCTGCCCCTCCCCCGTTCATGCTCTGTCTCTCCCTGTCTCAAAAATAAATAAAACGTTAAAAAATAAAAAAATAAAGAAACCTTGCTGCTAGTATATTGAATATGTGTGTTTAGCTCTTTATTATGTGAGTCTTACTCAAAGAAAATGCATTTCAGCCTTAAGCTGATTAACTCTTTCTTAAAACTAGCCATTTATACTGGTGTAAAACCAAAACACTGAGGGGAAGATTGCAGCAAATGGCTTAAATATCTGTATAAGTGTGGAAGCATCTTTGCAAATTTCTCTGCTCTCAAATTTAACTTGTGTGTGACATTTACAGGGATGTTGTGGAGATGATAGTGGTCTCATGGAAGTAGAGGGAACTCATCCGTCACGGACAATGAGTATTAATGCTGCAGAGTTAAAACAGCTTCTACAAAGCAAAGAAGAAAGTCCAGAAAATTTGTTCCTTGAACTAGAGAAGCTTGTTTTGGTAAAAAAAAAAAAAAAAAAAAAAAAAAAAACAGAAGCAAAATAAACATATTTGCTCATTCCTAAGATATATTTTTTTCTCTTTTTGACTAGTGCAAGTTTTTCAGTGACCTTTTTAAATAGTGAACCTTCAGTTGGATACCTGTAATAAAGTTTGACATAACTCTTTGAATTAATAATTTGGAGTGAAGTCCTCCATACTGTTATGAATCTTAAGGAAGAAGGCATTCGTTTTTGAATTATCTATTTGAATGCAGGGTGTCCCCTGCTACCATTCTTTAGAAATAAAATGACAAATGTTTTTGGTATTTGTTTTACTTGAATATGTTTAATGTTCATAAGTTTATGACAGTATTCCAAATTTCTTAGTAATCAAAAAATACAACCTTTTCTACTAAAGAGTCAGTAGATTATGGGCATAAATGTTCAAGTTTTACCTGTATCATCTTATTCTGCTTTTGTCTATATCTAGGAACATTCAAAAGATGATGACAATCTGGATTCTTTGTTGGACAATGTAGTTGGACTTAAGCAGATGCTGGAGTCATCTGGTGATCCTTTACCTCTTGGTGACCAGGATATAGAACCAGTACTTTCAGCTCCAGAATCTCTCCAGAATCTGTTTAATAATAGGTAAAACAAGCAATGTTTTGTGGTTGAGTATTGTATATTTAATGACCGAGGTCTAGAGAGGGCCAACAAGCTATTTTTGTTAGGGCTGGATAATAAAAATTCTAGGCTTTGTAGGCCACATTCAGCCTCTGTTGCATATTCTTCTGTAGCATTTTGTTTGTTTCATATGTTTTTTTAAAAAACTTAAATAATAGGGGCACCTGGGGTGGCTTAGTCAGTTAAGCATCCGACTCTTGATCTCAGCTCAGGTCTTGATCTCAGTGTTGTGAGTTCAAACCCCATGTTGGGCTCTGTGCTGGGTGTGAAGCCTACTTAAAAACAAAATGAAACAAAACTTAAATAATAAACCATTTCTATCTTACAGGCTGTACACAAGCAGGCTGGCAGAATGGAGGCTATACTTTACTGATACTTCTAAAGCATAACTATTCAGTGTGATGGAATTACTCTCTAAATTTAGAAAAATTAAATATGGGCAGTTTCTGTACACATTGCTACAGTGTAATAAACTTGGCTTTTAAGTACTAATTTTACTAACAGTTTTGAGGGTGACATTTTAAATTGTACATTGTACAGATTTTGCTTAGAAGATAAGCTAAAATAATTTGATTTGGAATTCTGCTTTTTACCAAATGTCTTTTCTGTTCTAGGACTGCATATGTGCTAGCTGATGTCATGGATGATCAGTTGAAATCCATGTGGTTCACTCCATTTCAGGCTGAAGAGATTGATACAGATCTGGATTTGGTATAAGTAATTTTATTACTAAATATTTAGAAAAAAGTTATTGTTGATTTTTTTGGTTTTTGTGTGTATTATTAGCACTAAAATAAGATACATGTTGTATGGCTGTTAAAAGCCCATTGAGGGGATGCCTGGCTGGCTGCCGTAGAGCATGCAACTCTTCATTGTATTGTAAGTTTGAGCCCCACGGTGGGTAATAGAGATTACTTAAAAATAAAATCTTAAAAACAAACAAAAAAAGGCCCGTTTGTGGACCAGTACTGCATTATTTTCATATCGGCTGCCCACTTAATGGTATCCAGGACATTCAGTATCTTATGCTACTTATTTTGCTTCTTTCTAGTTAGTGATATGTATATTTGAGAATGAGATGCTTTCTTTTTTCTCTTTCTGTTTTTTAGAGAGAGAGTGAGAGCAGGGGAGAGGGCCAGAGGGAGAGAGAGAATCTTAAGCAGGCTCCATTCTCGGTGGGGAGCCCGATGCAGGGTTTGACCCTGGGATCATGACCTGAGCCAAAATCAAGAGTTGGACACTCAACTGACTGAGCCACCAAGGTGCCCTGAGAATGAGATTCTTTGGGGAAAAATTATGTTTTTGCCTAAGTACTCTGAGGCACTTTGTTTTCTTATATTTGTAGGGTATAGAATAGAGAAAAGTATCCCACAGAATTATAATTCATTTCTGTTTTGGGGTTTAAGGAAAGGAATGGTATTGTGGCAATCTACTTTTAATTTTGGGGCAAATGTGAAGAATCTATTTATTAAAATAACATAGGTACAAAAGGGAATTCACATTCTTAAACGTAATGCTGAACATGTAAGAGTATAGTTAAACATTTAAAATTAGAAGCATGCTGATTTATGTTTCTCAGAGCCATATTAGGGAGGATGATTTCAGCCACATATTATACTATATATTATTTTTTTCTTGATCAGAAAAATAAATATATTTGGATATTCCCTGGTTCAAAAAGTGTTAGTATTTATTATATGCAGTAAGACTAAAAGAATTATTTACTTCATGCTTAAGGTGTATTTAATATATTTGAGAGCTCCTTTCCCTTCTTTTAAACTATTGCATAAAATCTGGGGTGCCTGGAAGGCTCAGTTGGTTAAGTGTCTGACTTTGGCTCAGGTCAGGATCTCACCACCCGTTAGTTTGAGCCCTGTGTCAGGCTCTGTGCTGACAGCTCAGAGCCTGGAGCTGCTTTGGATTTTGTGTTTCCTTTTCTTTCTGCCCTCCCCCACTTGCATTCTGTCTCTTTCTGTCAAAAATAAATAAACATTAAAAAATTTAATATCGCATAAAATCCGATTTAAATTGCATTAAAGAATTAATTTCTCACGGTGCCTGGATGGCTCAGTCAATTGGGTGTCCAACTTTGCTTAGGTCATGATCTCAGTTTATATGAGTTCGACCCCTACATCAAGCTTGCTGCTGTCGATGTAGGGCCTCCTTCAGACTCCCTGTCCCCCTCTTCTCTGCCCCTCCCCTGTTCTCTCTCTCTCAAAAATAAATGAACATTTTTTAAAAAAAGAATTAATTTCTCTTGGGGTGCCTGGCTGGCTTAGTCAGTAGAGCAAGCATGTGACTCTTGATCTTGGGGTTTTCAGTTAAAGCCCCACATTGGGCATAAAGCTTGCTTAAAAATTACCAAAAGGGGCGCCTGGGTGGCTCATTTGGTTGTGTCTGACTCTTGATTTCGGCTTGGGTCATGTTCCAGGGTTGTAGGATTGAGCCTCATGTTGGGTTCCACCTTGAACATGGAGTCTGCTCAAGATTTTCTCTCTCTGGCCCCTCTCCCCTGCTAGCACGCTCTCTCAAATTAAAAAAAAAAAAAAAATTTCTTCTTTAGTGTAAATTGTCAATGATTCTTTAGAACTGTTCTGTCCAATAGAACTTTATGCAGTAACAGAAATGTTCAGAAATGTCCTCTGTTTAGTATAGTAGCCATTAGCCTTATGTGACTGTTGAACAATGAAATGTTGCTAGTGTGACTGAAGAACTGAATTTTATTTTTTATTTAATTTTAATTAATTTAAATTTAAATAGGCACAAGAGGTTAAGGGACTACCTACCATATCTAGCATCATAGATCTAAAATATTTGTTAGAAGCATGTTGTTTTCTTTATAACTTTTATATTGAATCACAACTGTCTTTATTGTAACCTTACATGGTTTAGAAAATTTGGGGTTTTAGGTTTGCTAAATTTAAATAAAACTGAAGTAAACATAATTTTTATTTCTCTGGAAGTAAACTTAGATTGGACCCTCATTAAATGCGTAGAACTTTGAGATCTGTGGCACAGAATCCTTTTATAATAGATATGTTGACTATACAGGGCTTACAAAGTATGTTATTTTCAGATTCTTTGGGAAACGTTTTGGAGAGCTACTTTATTAATTTATATAGATAAATTCTGAGTTCCTTGTCAGACAGCAGAGGCCTCCCAAATTTGACAACCCTTCTTTGAGGAAGAATGCCACTCTCTTCCATCCCTCCAAAATGCAGCTGAATTCCTAAGATTTTTGACTACCAATGATGTTGCTTTTTGAAAGGATAAGGGAAAGGGGTGCCTGACTGGCTTAGTCAATGGAGCATACAACTCTTGATCTTGAGATTGTGAATTCAAGCCCCATGTTGGATGTAGAGATTACTTAAAAATAAATTCTTTAAAAAAAAGGTGGGGGGGTGCATCTGGGTGGCTCAGCTGGTTAAGTGTCTCACTCTTGGATTCATCTCGGGTCACGATCTCTGGTTTGTGGGATTAAGCCCTGTGTTGGGCTCCCTGCTCACAGTGCAGAGCCTGGTTGGGATTCTTTCTCCTCTCTTTCTCTCGCTCTCTCAAAATTAATTAAAAAAAAAAAGGATGAGGGAAAGAGGCCGACCTATAATTTATTTATTATGAGTCAAAGCTAGTTTATAGGAAATAAGAATTTTAATAAATGTTACATTAATAATTATATTTAAGATTATTTTTCATTTTGTTTAATTTTTATGATTGCAGGTAAAGGTTGACCTAATTGAGCTCTCTGAAAAATGCTGTAGTGACTTTGACTTGCACTCAGAATTAGAGCGCTCATTTTTGTCAGAACCATCATCTCCAGGGAGAACTAAGACTACTAAAGGATTCAAACTTGGGAAGCACAAGCATGAGACCTTTATAACTTCAAGGTAAAACTTTTTCTACTGAAGATCTTGATTGTGGTCATGGAAGCTTATTTCTTGCAATGTATTTTAAGATAGACACTAACTATAAGAGAAAAAAGGAAGTTGACATGATACTTGAGTCATGAATATTGTTTGGAATTTTTTTTAAGATAATACTTTGGCCAGGATATCCCTGGTACTTTTGTTATGTTCTACTTTATGAGAGTTTGGAAGGTTTGAACAAGAGGTGAACTGGATTATTTTAAATAATTGTTAGTCATATCATAAAATGTGAGTACCATTCTTAGCTAGTTTTGTTGTCCATCCCTGGAGAGGAATAGAGATGTTTGCAGTGTTAACACAATTGAAATAAGAACTAATTGAAACGTAGTTTTCAATATTACAAAGACTGACTTAAATATTCACTGGAAATAGAAAAAAAAAAAGAATAAGTTTTCATGGAGTGTTTTTATTTTAATAGCGGGAAGTCTGAATACATCGAACCTGCCAAACGAGCTCATGTTGTGCCACCACCAAGAGGAAGGGGCAGGGGAGGATTTGGACAGGGTATACGACCCCATGATATTTTTCGTCAGAGAAAACAGAACACAAGCAGACCACCATCTATGCACGTGGATGACTTTGTTGCGGCTGAAAGTAAAGAAGTGGTCCCTCAAGATGGAATACCCCCACCAAAACGACCACTCAAAGTATCACAGAAGATTTCTTCTCGTGGTGGATTTTCAGGCAATCGAGGAGGACGGGGTGCTTTTCACAGTCAGAATAGGTTTTTCACACCACCTGCTTCAAAAGGTAATTATTTATGTATATTTTCTAGTGGGTTAGAATATTGGAATATTAGCATATTTAATAGAAGTGATTTAGATGTGGGGCACCTGGGTGACTGAGTCAGTTGAGCGTCCGACTTCGGCTCAGGTCATGATCTCGCAGTTTGTGAATTCAAGCCCCGTGTAGGCCTCTGTGATGGCAGCTCAGAGCCTGGAGCCTGCTTTAGATTCTGTGTCTCCCCCTCTCTCTGCCCCTTCCCCGCTCATGCTCTGTCTCTCTGTGTCTCTCAAAAATGAATAAACGTTAAAAAAAAATTTTTTTTTTTAAAAGAAGTGATTTAGATATAAGTGATTCAGATGAAGTACTTTTCAGTTACTACAATTAAGCGACTTCTCAGACCACTGGTAACTATTTGCTGAGTACTTTATTGGATAGAAAAAAGAAATCTTTTTTTTTTTTTTATTTTTAAAAAATTTTAACAATTTAAAAATTTTTTTTAAATGTTTGTTTAATTTGAGAGAGAGAGAGCAGAGTACAAGTAGGGGAGGGGCAGAGAGAAAGGGAGACACAGAATCTGAAGCAGGCTCCAGGCTCTGAGCTGTCAGCACAGAGCCCAATGCAGGGCTTGAATTCACGAGCCACAACATCATGACCTGAGCTGAAGTTGGACGTTTAACCAACTGAGCCACCCAGGCACCCCAGAAAAAATCTTTTTTAAGTTAATATTTAATTAATTGCATGTTTAGTGATAAGTTTAAAAGAAGTCAGTTGGCTAATTATTTTCCTTTTTATATTGAAAATTGTGTTTATCCTTTCTGAATAGTACATATACAATCTCACAGTTCTACTTGCCAACAATTTCTTTAGGATTCTTCTAAGTAGTTAAGCATTGATTCTCTTATCTACTTGCTTCTTGATGTTATATTTAATTTGTTGTGTTTTTTTTTTTTAAGATTTAATTATTTATTTATTTTTAAATTTTATTTTAGAGAGACAGAGAGAGAATGCGTGAGCAGGGGAGAGGGGCGGAGGGGAGAGAGAGAAAAATCTTAAACAGATTCCACACTTAGTGGAGGGCCTGACACGGGGCTTGATCCCACAAACTTCAGATCATGACCTGAGCTGAAATCAAGAGTTGGATGCTCAACCGACTGAGCCACCCTGGCTCCCCTTAAGATTTTATTTTTAAATCTCTACACCCAACATAGGGTTCGAATCCACAACCCCAAGGTCAAGAGATATATGTTCTATCGAGTGAGCCAGCCAGACACCCCTATTTAATCTGTTTTAAATTATTTCAAGATTTTGCCTGTGAATGAATTCCATTTGAAATGTTGTACACCTGTCATACCTGTTTCAGAATGCTACCCTCCTTATGGGCTCTAGGGAGACCACTGCACAGCAGAGCTTTAAGTTACAAATCTTGTTTCTTTTTTAAGTTACTGTTGTGGAAAAAATTTTTTTAAAGATTTTATTTTTATGTAATCCCTACACCCAATGTGGGACTCAGACTCACAACCCCGAGATCAAGAGTTGCATACTCCACCTACTGAGCCAGCCAGGCGCCCCTACTATTGTGGAATGTAACAGAAAAACCACAAAACTTGTTTTATTGATTGTCACAGGTGGCTACTTTAACTTACTGCATGATATTTTTTGCTTCTGTGATTTATTAAACATTATTCCTTGTTTAAAAAAAGTTTCAAGATTTTAGAAACTAGGTATACTTGTAGAAATTATACTTCGCTAGTGGATTGTTGACATGTTTTCATGCTGCTGAGTTAAAGAGGTTGGTAGTGAAAGTGAATAGCAGTTTATATTAATAGCAAATACATAGCTGTGTTGGGACTATTATGTAAAACACTCTCATATCAACCCTTTGAGGTAGATTCTGTTAGTACACCCACTTTACAGAAGAGAAAACTATCAGCTGACCAGGATATATAAATGTAAGTGACAGAACCAATATTTGAATGCTCGCGGTCTGGCTGTAGAGCCTCTGCTTCTAACCACATACGATGCTGCCACACTGTAGTATATAAGCCAGAATTTCACCGTTTCTCTTTCATTACTTTGAAGAATAAGAAAAGCCTGTTGAGTCTTTTTTAATTCAGTTGAAGTTGTGAAAATAGTAGGTTTTGATTGTGTTTTCTCTTTTTAGGAAACTACAGTCGTCGGGAGGGAACAAGAGGCTCCAGTTGGAGTGCTCAGAATACTCCTCGAGGAACTTACAATGAAAGTCGTGGAGGCCAGAGCAATTTTAACAGAGGACCTCTTCCACCGTTGCGACCACTTAGTTCTACAGGTATACATCCTTCCGAGTTGATATCGCTGAGGCAGGGAATTGGGGGGGGGGGGGTTGGTGAATCCTCCTTTTTAAGTTGTCAGATGTCATATACTCTCATTCAGAGAGAGGATATTTTAGAACATAGACTTATAATTCTAAAGTCAATTTAATTTTATATCTGCAAATGAATGCCCAATGTTCATATTCTGTGGGAATAATAAAAATTCTGGATTCTGAATACACGTATAATCTGAGCAGTTTCACAGTGATGTGCTGATAATGAAAGCCAATCCTTTTTTTTTTTTTTTAAATTTTTTTTTTCAACGTTTATTTATTTTTGGGACAGAGAGAGACAGAGCATGAACGGGGGAGGGTCAGAGAGAGAGGGAGACACAGAATCGGAAACATGAAAGCCAATCCTTAAGATACTTTTTTGACCAAAGTATTTTAGTAATAGAGATATCTTCATACAGTGTATTCTATTTTTGTTTATAATATTGGTGTTGTGTGAGTAGGCACATAACCTGTTTTTCCTCAAACATTACTATATCAAGTCCAGAATTCTTCTGGTCAGAAGTAGCTTTTGGTTTCATATTCACTTACTTTTTTATAACAGCTTTATTTGCGATATAATTCTCACATATCATACAATTTACCTATTTAAGGTAGACAGTTCAGCAGTCTTCATCACATTTACAGAAAGAACCTGCACATGGATTTTAAAGGGGCAAAGAGTAATTCCTCTCTTAGTTTGAGCTCAGTTTTATAGGTTACTATTTCTATAGTGGGAATGTAAAGGGTGTTATGACTAAAAACTATATTCTTTTTTTTGTAGGCTACCGCCCAAGTCCTCGTGACCGTGCTTCCAGAGGTCGTGGGGGACTTGGACCTTCCTGGGCAAGTGCAAATAGCGGCAGTGGAGGCTCAAGAGGAAAGTTTGTCAGTGGAGGCAGTGGTAGAGGTCGTCATGTACGATCCTTTACACGATAAAAATTCTTTTGGGAACATCCTGAGTGTATACGAACATTTCATGAGGACAATAAAAGTAAAATAAGACATTAAAGGACCAACTTAGACTTAGCAGTTATCTGGAGACATCTGAGAGAATATTTTTATCTGAAGAAAGCAGATTTTGTTTGATACCTAACACAAGATTTCAATAAAAATCCAAACTTTGTATGTACGTTTGTATATATTTTTTCCCTTTCATATTTAACTATTTACAAAATTTCTTAGGTAGAAAATGAACAATGAAGTGACTTTGGTTTTAGTGTATTTTTGCCTATGCCACAGATGTCCTCAATACTTTCTCAGCTCATGGTGCCCTTTAGTAGTGTTGCAGTAACTTTTTCACAGCACAGCTAAGCCAAAAGAAGTACCTAATACTTCTATTTATTAACAGTTGGGTCCAAACAGCTTCATAAGAATTTATATCATAACCATGAGTAACTGTGAACACTGCCACCTTCTTACTTTGGAACCAGCTTGGACACCATCAGTATCATTTCCTGTTCCACAATGCTTTTAGCATAGTACTTTTTATCAGAACTGCTGAAAACCTGGTTTTGCAAAGATACACTGTCATGGGAAAATTTAGTGCTAGTTAAAGTACCTTGAAGTAGTAGTTTGTGTTGTGTCCAACAGATGTGTTACTCCCCAAAATTTAAAATACCCTGTGACATCTGTGTTAATTTACTAGGATGCCCTGGTGCTGGGAATCTTTTGGCTGTACCAAAAGAAACCTGACACTCTTCTTCATATTAGAAAGAAATATGTACGTACTTTGTGTTTCAACTTTATACCTACTTATGCTATTTTATTATGCAATTTTTTAAAGCCTAAATGAGACATAGCCTAATAATGGTCTTTTGAGAGTCAGAAACATCTAATAAAGTCTGGACTTTACATACAGAAATAAAGTTGATAACTTTGAGAAAATAGCCATATTTTTCCCAAGGGTATCTTGACTCAGCCTATGTAACTGGCATAAAATATAGAGTTCTTAAACAACAGGAGTGTATGAGTCTCATGCCATCCCTAAATCACTGTTTTGCCAAACTATTTGTGGGAATATAAAGTATGTTTGTTTGGAAAATACTTTAAAGAACTCTGAGCTCTAAAGACTCTGATTTAAGGAAAAGGTAATGGAAATCTTTTCATAACTATAGTAGTCTCAAAAAATCCAAGGTAACTTAAATCTCTTTCATTCCTGAAACCTAATGAGTTCATTCTCTCTAAAGATGCATTTTTCACATTAGCTAGAATTCAAAGTTTGTCCCTAATGTCTGACATAAGTACACAGAAAAATAGTTGTTTTTTAAGTAACTGCATTTCTTAAATAATAACATATGGCTATATACAAATACGTAACTACTTGACTAGTTTTTTAGCTTTAAGTTGAATATAATCTCTGAGAAATAATCAGAGTTGTTTCTGCTGTTTGCCTTAGATGATTCAGGCCAATATTTCAGACCAGCCAAGATAATAAATTAACATAAATGCAAATTAATACCAGACAAATTTAAAACGTCTTGAGTAATTAAGAGTCTTAGATAAACATGTTGACTATCCCTTTCATGCATGCATCACTCAGTTTTTATAGCAATCCAGCAAAGGAGATATACCATAATTTTATAGATAGAGAAAGCTGAAGAGGAGCTTGGCTCAAAAGTGAAAGAAACAGGATTTAGAACCAGGTTGGCTAGCTTGTAATTCTATACCTCTTTTTTTCCGTCTTGGAGAAGTATGAAGCTACGTTTTAGGTTGAATGATAATAAAGATAAAAATTAATTTATCATAGGGAAGTGTTAATTCCAAAGGCTTAACACTCTGTTTTAGTCATTTCTAAAGTGAGCCAGATAGATAACTGGGGGGTGTTTGCTGTCATATATATTTAGATCTCTATGGAAGGTCACATACCTTCAAAAATAAATCAATTTTATATTATATGTACTTTGGTAAAATGGGTATACGCATTATTTGCAAAACTACTTTGTTTTACATAAGACATTTCAGGAAAAGTTTTGAATGGTATTTAGAAATTAATGAAAATGGAGAATACCTTTAAGAATAAAACTTATATTCTATTTAACATATAATACAAGGAGTTGCTGAGTTAAATCTTTAATTGAATGATTTGTATTTTTTCATAAGTATAAGGAAAAAGAGGGGCGCCTGGCTGGCTCAGTAGGTAAAGCATACGACTTCAGCTCAGGTCGTGATCTCAGGGTTCGTGAGTTCAAGCTCTGCATTGGGCTCTGTGCTGACAGTTCAGCCTGGAGGCTGCTTTGGATTCTGTGTCTCCCTCTCTCTCTGTCCCTCCCCCACTCACACTCTGTCTCTCAAAAATAAACAAAAAAATTTGTGAAAACTCAAATAAGTTTTTAAAGTAACTTTTTTAAATAGCTAAATAAAAAGACATTAGAGTTGTATGTTAGATCATATATAACATCTCTGGAATTATTTTTGCATAAAGACTAGTTCAGATGAAAAACGTGACTTTTATTTTTAAATTCATAGGCCAGATAGATTAATAATTAATGAGCAAGATTTTATAAGGGTCCTATAAATTCGTAAGCTAGAGAAAAGGTTGCAAACTCAACTACTAGCAATGGCCTGGAAAGTAACAAATGTGGGAAGAGAATCAGTTGAAGAACAGACAGTGAAAACTGGAGAAGAGTTGTTAGTTGGTATTTTGGCTTCAGTTCCAGAGTGAAAATAGGGAAAGTTGAAGCAGGTGGCTCTGGAGAGTGCCTGCAGTGTTAAAGGAGACTAGGCTTCAGCTTCAGCTGATCAGTAACTTGGAAGACTGATAGGTCCAATGCTGATGCATCTTCTGACTTTTTTTATTTTTTATTAAATTTTTTTTTAATGTTTATTTTTGAGAGAGTGAGACACAGTGTGAGTGGGGGAGGGGCAGAGAGAGAGGGAGACACAGAATCTGAAGCAGCCTCCAGGCTCCAAGCTGTCAGCACAGAATGGTGAGGTCAGGACCCGAAATGAGGTCAGACACTTAACTGACTGAGCCACCCAGGTGGCCCATTTTCTGATTTTATTAAATTTTTTTTTTTTTTTATTAGGGGCTTCACTTCCGATTCTTTCAAAGAAGCCAAGGGGCGCCTGGGTGGCTCAAGCAGATAAGTGGTGAACTTGTTTTAGCCTCAGGTCATGATCTCATGGTTTGTGAGACCAAGCCCCTTGTCGGGCTCTGCACTGGCAGTACGGATCCTGCTTGGGATTCTCTCTCTGTCTCCCCCTTCCTCCCGCTTTTTGCTCTCTCAAAATACATAAATAAACTTAAAACAGAGAAGTCAAAAATTTGGACCATTGTGTGAACAATTTTTTTCTTTGTGTGTACGTAAACAATTTCCAAATGTAGCAGTTAATAACTATATGAGCCCCAAAAAACACAAGTGCAGGGCAAAATGTGGCCAGAGGATTCCATCCTGAAGAGTTTGATAACATCTGTTTTAGAAATTGGAACTGGGGGCGCCTGGGTGGCGCAGTCGGTTAAGCGTCCGACTTCAGCCAGGTCACGATCTCGCGGTCCGTGAGTTCGAGCCCTGCGTCAGGCTCTGGGCTGATGGCTCAGAGCCTGGAGCCTGTTTCCAATTCTGTGTCTCCCTCTCTCTCTGCCCCTCCCCCGTTCATGCTCTGTCTCTGTCTGTCCCAAAAATAAATAAACGTTGAAAAAAAAATTAAAAAAAAAAAAGAAATTGGAACTGGATTACTGCAAAAACTTACCTCATTTGAGACAGTAAAATTTACCAAGTAAATTTGTGGTAGGACATGATGCTATGGAGCTCTTTGGAGCCAAAAAGCTTGGATTTGAGAACAGCTTTATCATCTATTAGCTGTGCAACTTTAATAAACTTTAATCTCTTATCCTAAATCTATCTCCTTTTACCTACCTCACTATGTCTTGAAGATTAAAGAAAGTATGTATTTGACTTTTTTCTTTTTTGATGTGTAGAGCAATATTATTTACTAAATTGTTATTTAACTAAATTATTTCTGAAGTCCTAGGAATTAGTGCCTGCTTGAGAAATAAAGTGGAAGTTATGGGAATAGAGTTACAGCTCTATTTGTAGATCTACTGAAGCATTTTGATGGGACTTTAGGGAGGTTTTTAGTTTGGGGATACTTTTATAATAGTTCTGTAGTATACATTCTAAGTGAAGATAGTCCAGTTTCTAATAAGTTCCAGGATGCTCAGGAGCATGTGGTAATATTTTTTAAATATAAGGAGGTGGTAGATGATACGAAAATGCAGGGAACAGTGAGTAGTCTACTTTGGCCAGTATTGGATGCTGGGATCAAGGGTAGAAGAAGTGGAGGGAATGTTACTTGGAGACTAGGGCTAAATTGCAAAAGGTCTCTTACTTGCTGTGCTCAGCAACAAAATAAGAATTTTTGTTAATATGAATGACATTTTTAAACTTGGCACACCTTTATAAGCATCTACTATTGGTGAGTGACTGAAAGATGTTTTCCATAAGTTAATCATAACCAGATTTATGCTTTAGAAAGGTATCGGGGCACCTGGGTGGCTCAGTTAAGCATCCAACTTCGGCTCAGGTAATGGTCTTGCGGTTTGTGAGTTCGAGCCCTACGTCGGGCTGTGTGCTGACAGTTTGGAGCCTGGAGCTTGCTTTGAATTCTGTGTCTCCCTCTTTCTGCCCCTTCCCCGATTGTGCTCTGTCTGCCTCTCTCTCAAAAATAAATAAAAACATTTAAGAAACTAGAAAGACAGCTCTAGTGCAGTAAGAATGGATTAGAGAGGGAAGAGCCCAAGCAGAAACAGCAATTAAGCAATTACAGCAAAGATCTAAATCAGTGATTTCTAGAGTGGTCCTCAGACCAGCAGCTTGGCATCACCTGGGAATTTGTTAGGAATGCACATTCCCAGGCACAATCCCAGACCTAAGAAATTGGAACTGGGGCCCAGCAATGTGTGCTTTAACAAGCCCTGCACACAATTCTGCTAAAATTTGATGCACCTTAACACTTTGAGAACCACTGATATGTTCTCAGTGGTTTTAAAATTTAGGAATCATCTGAGGAGGTCATTAAATACGCAGGTTCCAGGAGGCTCCTGGGTTGGCTCATCGGGTTAACCATCCGGCTCTTCATTTTGGCTCAGGTCATGCTCTCACAGTTTGTGAGTTCAAGCCCCACATTGGGCTTCTTGCTGACAGTGCAGAGCCTACTTGAAATTCTCTCTCTCCTCCTCTCTGCTCCTCCCCATCTTGTGCACAGGTGTGCATGCATGCTCGCTCTCTCTCAAAATAAATAAAAAACTTAAAAATAGAGGTTCCAGGGACCTACTAATCTGTTTTTAAAAAGCTTTTCGGGAGATTCTGATAATCAGCCAGGTTTGGATCCAGTGACCCAAATGAAAAGTAATGTCCTTAGCTAAGACAATGGTAATGGAAATGGAGGGATCAAATACAAAAGATGTTTCCCAGATACTGTCATGCCTCTAGAATTATATTAGGCCACAATGGCATAAAATAGTACAAAGCAGTTACTGCTCTGAAATACCTTCCTAGTGGGAGAAGGGAGGGACAGCTGTTTGGGAGCAGAAGGAGGAAAAAGCATTTCAGAAAAGACTGAGGCACCTGAAGAGACCTGGGGTTTAGGGGTGGTAAGTAGTACCAGATGCTACACAAGTCTTCAAAAGGTGAAGGTGAAAAGACTACTAGATTGGGCAGTTTGAAAGATTTTATAATTTCTGTGATGGTAGTTTTTTTGGAGTGTGAGTTTGGAGAAAGGTAAGCAGAATGCACAATGCTGTTTGTTGAATTATAGAGAAGTGAGAAACTATGGGCAATGAATATTTTTTCAGTCTGGTGGGGAACAGAGGAGAGATTGCTAAAAGCTATGTGTACCAAAGCCACTCCTTCCCTAACATGTTATGTATAAAGTTTACCTTTATGTTTGTGGTGCTAGACCGCATCTGCAGAATCTAGTTTTGTTTTCTGTGCTTCCATACTTGACTACAGACTGCTTTGGAAATTGCATTTCTTCCTTCCTTCCTTCCTTCCTTCCTTCCTTCCTTCCTTCCTTCCTTCCTTCTTTCTTTCTTTCTTTCTTTCTTTCTTTCTTTCTTTCTTTCTTTCTTTCTTTCTTCTTATTTATTTTGAGAGAGAGAGTGTGCGAGTGGGGAAGGGGCAGAGAAAGAATTCCTGGCTGGCCCTGCACTGTCAGCATGGGGCCTGATGTGGGGCTCAAACCCACAAACCAAAAGTTTATGACCTGAGCCAAAACTAAGAGTCGGTCACTTAACTGACTCAGCCACCAACGCACCCTGGAAACTGCATTTCTGATTGTTGTATTCTAAGTTCTTCTGTTGATGTCTTTCATACCTAAGATGTTCTTAACTATGCTGCATTGTTTCATGCTGCATAAATATCTTGGAGGTATACTTTTTTAATGACCCTATTCTGGTTAGTATATCATTATATATTCTTGGGGTTTTTTTGCTTGTTTGTTTTTGTTTTTGTTTTTTTTTTCAACGCTTATTTATTTTTGGGACAGAGAGAGACAGAGCATGAACGGGGGAGGGGCAGAGAGAGAGACACACAGAATCGGAAGCAGGCTCCAGGCTCTGAGCCATCAGCCCAGAGCCCGACGCGGGGCTCGAACTCACGGACCGTGAGATCGTGACCTGGCTGAAGTCGGACGCTCAACCGACTGCGCCACCCAGGCGCCCCTATTCTTGGGTTTTAAATGGAACATAGTTTTGAGGTATTAATTTGGAAAAAATTATGCTGAGTTGCTTGGCTTTCATTTTATTATTTTACTTTTTAAAGTTTATTTTGAGAGAGAGAGAGTGGGGGAGGAGCAGAGAGAGAGAGGGAGAGAGAGAATCCCATGTGGGCTCTGCGCTGGCAGTGTGGACTCATGAACCATGAGATCATGACCTGAGCTGAAATCAAGGGTCGGATATTTGACTGACTGAACCACCCAGCTGCCCCAGAAACTTTTACTTCTGATAGGTCTAATGTTAACTGAACCTGGGAACACAGTACAATGTCCTTACAGAAAGTAGTGGTGATAAAATTTTAGTACTTACTCAATGATTAAAGAAGGGAAGGAAATGAACTAAAGTTTATCAAAACATTTGTTTACAAAGATATCTGCATTCACAAAATTGCCTAGATGAAGAATTTTTTTAAGTTTATTTATTTTTAATGTTTATTTATTTTTGAGAGAGAGAGAGAGCAAGGGAGGGAAGAGCAGAGAGAGAGGGAGACACAGAATGTGAAGTAGGCTCCAGGCTCTGGGCTGCCAGCACAGAGCCCAACATGGGGCTTGAACTCACCAACCATGAGACCATGACCTGAGCTGAAGTTGGATGCTTAACTGACTGAGCCACCCAGGCACCCCTAAATTTATTTTTGAGAGAGAGAGTGAGAGAGCACATGAGCAAAAGAGGGCAGAGAGAGAGAATCCTACGTAGGCTCCAAACTGTCAGCACAGAGCCTGACGCGGGGCTCAAACTCACGAACCCGTGAGATCATGACCTCAACTGAAACCCAGAGTCAGATGCTTAAACCTACTGAGCCACCCAGGCACCCTTCAGTGTCGTAACTTTAAATAGCATTTCTACATATTGGTTCCTCTAAATTTCCAACCCAGACCTGTCCTGTGACACCCAGATTTGCATCTCGACATCTCCACCAGTTTTCTAGCAATCACTTTAAATTTGACATACTCAAACTGAGCTCTGAATATTCCCCTGCTGTGATCATTACTCCTTTGCTGTCTTCTTTTTTAAATTTTCAATAAACAGCAACTCCATACTTCCAATTTCTCACACCAAAACACTTAGAGTCATTCTTCCCTACTGTGTTTCTCTCATACTCTGCTTCCGATCTTGACTTCTAGACTCTAATTGTTCCACCTCTGCTGCCAAACCACCATTGTCTCTTTTCTGAGTTATGGTAATAGCTTCCTAACTCAGCTCAAAACCCGTCAATGGCCTCCCATTTCAGAATAAAAGCTGGAATTCTTACAATAGTCCACAGGTTTCTACCCCTGTTTTCACCCCTCTTTGGTGTTTCTTTGGCCTCATCTACTACTCTCTGAGCTCACTTTGCTCCAGCTACCACCTTCTGACTGTTCCTACCAGCCCTGAATACATTATTGCTTCAGGACCTTTGTTCAAAGAGGCCTTCCCTGGCTACCCTATCTAGAGTTTCAATACCCCCCATCTCTGCTTTACTCTTCTTATGCCTTTTCACTATCTAGCACTCACTTATCTTCTTTATCATTAGGTGCAAGTAGTAGACTTTGTCATTGAAATGCAGAAAATTAAAATCATTTACGTAATAAGTTATGTTAGTATTGAGAAGTAGTTGTAATCGTTCTGACAAAAATGACAGGTATCTTTCTACACTATCTTTTTTTTCTAGCCCACCATTATCTAATACCATAAAACAATTAAGTGAAGTAAACTAAATATTTCATGATGATAATTTTTATTAGAAAGAATAAAGGGGCGCCTGGGTGGCGCAGTCGGTTAAGCGTCCGACTTCAGCCAGGTCACGATCTCGCGGTCCGGGAGCTCGAGCCCCGCATCGGGCTCTGGGCTGATGGCTCAGAGCCTGAAGCCTGTTTCCGATTCTGTGTCTCCCTCTCTCTCTGCCCCTCCCCCGTTCATGCTCTGTCTCTCTCTGTCCCAAAAATAAATAAAGAATAAAAGTGAGATTGATTTCTCTTCCATAGACAATTCCTATAAAATATAAATAAGCCTTTTGAAATTTTGAAATTTACTGTTTCAAAGAAAAGTTATTTTATCTGCTGTATTCTAACTAGGACTATCTTTCTTTTGGTTTATGCTCATCAGTTATAATTTTGCTGTTTGTCCTTATCTTTATTGTAGAAAATTAATCCTAACTTTTGCTGTTATGCAATTCATAACATCTTTATTTAAAACACGAATTTTGCTAAAATAAAGTCCAAAGAATTGTAACAATTTAGTATATAAAAAATGATACAGGGGCACTTGGTTAGCTCAGTTGGTAGAGCATGTGACTCTTGATCTCAGAGTCTGAATTCAAGTCCTACATTGGGCTTATAGTTCACTTAAAAATAAAATAAAATACAGGGTGCATGAGTGGCTCTGTCGTTTAAGTGTCTGACTTTGGCTCAGGTCATGATTTCATTGTGAGTTTGAGCCCCACATTGGGCTTGTGCTGAGAGAGAGAGAGGCCTGCTTGGGATTCTCTCTTTCTCTCTTTCACTCTCACTCTCTCTCTCTCTGCCCCTCCCCACAAACTCTGTCTCTCAAAATAAACTTTTATTAAAAATTTTTTTTCAATGTTTATTTTTGAGAGAGAGAGAGAGAGGGAGAGCGAGAGAGAGAAAGAAAGAGAGAGAGTGTGTGAGCAGGGGGAGGGGCAGAGAGAGAGGAAGACACAGAATCTGAAGCAGGCTCCAGGCTCTGAGCTGTTAGCACAGAGCCCAAAGTGGGGCTTGAACTCATAAACCAGGAGATCATGACCTGAGCTGATGTCAGGTTAATCAACTGAGCTACCCAGGCACCCCTCTCAAAATAAAAGTTTAAAATAAAATACAAAATTTCAAAAAAGAATACTAGTCTACCACAGTTAGGTAAAATTTAATATTCTCTAATTCCTTACCTATATTTTAGAGTTAAGTGTTTTCCAAAATCAGGCTAAATGATAAAAATTATTCTATTCACACATTTCTAACTTTTTTGTTCAAACTGGAGTATTTTTGTAGATACTACAGACAGTGACATGGTTTGGAGATACTTCTACATTAAAAGGCCTATGACCTATACATGGCTTGTCACTATATTAAAAGGTGTCAGACCACTTTTAAAAGGTTAGTTTACCTATTTGGGTTAGGTACTTTAAGGGCCTATATTATTTTAACCACGTTGCTGAAGTCACTTTATTCCTAAAATGCTGCATAATTTAGGAGCTTTATGGTAAAATCAGCATATTTGCATATTATTTTTCTAAGCAGACCATCTAACTGTATGAACATATCCATGTAGGTGGTCTCAGATTTAAGATGAGTCGTCTGTTGAAAATGAGGTCTGTAGCCTCAGCACCTACAGCATGTCTGATTATAGGACATAAGTAACAAATAAACAAATATTTTTCCAACCAAATATTTTTGAATTGAACCAAACTACAAATAAAGGGAAACGCATAGAGACATGCGCAGTTAAGGTCGTCCAATCAGAGTCGGGCTGAACAAGGCGCAGCTGCAGGAAGGTGGTACGCACGCGCGGCTAGCTCGTTCGCGATAGGCTGCGCTGAGGCGGGAGCCTTAAGCTCCTGGGGCGGCGAGGTGTTTTCTGTTTACCCGAGTTTTTCTTCCCTGGATGTGCGGCTTCTATTGGGTCGTCGCCGGTGCGTCTTTGGAGGGGAAGGCTTGTGAGACTGCGGTGGTGTGTGCGCTTGTGTGGGACAAAACAGGAGAGGCGCTGGAGCAGGCCTCCGGGGAGGAGGGAAGGAAGGCGGTGGAGCGGCCGCGGCCGTCTCCTGCGGGCGGGGGAGGCGGGGAGAGCGGTCTGAAGTGTAAGGGACGCCCTCGCTCTTGGCTCCGGGGTGGTTGGTGCCAAGGCCGCCGGTAGGGGTGCGTTTGTGATGGGGTGGGGGGGGTAGTGTCCCAGGGAGAGTCGACTCTGGGCAGTGGTCCCCCAGCGGTCCACCTGCTTTGCTTCTGTGGGTCTTGGGTTTCTTTCCCCCAGGGCTAGTCTACATTATGTTGCACGGTATAAACCGATTAATTAATAGGCGATGTCTGTAGGCACGTTTAGCGGGGCCACAAAGGAGAGGAACGACTTAAGTCACGAAGTATAGCTGCTGCCTATGGTAGTTGGAAGGCCAAAAGCAGAAACAGCGGGTCTGTTGCTGGTTCTTGGCTGTTTTATTAACGTTGTTGTATCCTAGAGGTTTAATGGTTGCATTCTTCAAAGACTACATCATCGTTATCTAATCCATAGTATTATCAAAATCCACATGCTCAAGTTCACACCGTTCAATTTAAATCTTATATTCTTTTCAGTAGCTCTTTGTGATGAAAATAAAATGTTACTAGCTGTTAAACTTGTTTTCTAAGGCTTTTTACAGGTTTATTCTCTTATATTTTTAAAGATAGGGTTGTAGGGATGAACTGTTTTTATGTTTGGGGTTAAATCTGTCAGATTCGTAGGTAATTTCTGTTTTGGGTGTTTTTTAGGTTGGTACTGCTGAATATGAGACGATCTGCAGCACCGAGTCAGTTGCAGGGGAATTCCTTCAAAAAAGTAAAATTTATACCACCAGGAAGGAGTAATCCAAGTCCAGATGAAGAGATTACAAAGATGAGTCCAGATGTAAAATTACTTCAGGTAAAAATAAAATAAATAAATAAATAAATAAATAAATAAATAAATAAATAAAAGAAGCATAATATAGAGAAGCATGTTTTTTTTTTTTTTTAACATGTCATTTAAGGAGTTAACGACACTTACCGCCTGAAGGAGTTTTTAGTGTCTCTGACAAAGTCTTCCCCAAACCTTAAAATAATGGTTAAAATAATTTTTTTAAAGGAATGATACGCAGTTGGATCTCTAGAGTAAACTGTTAACAGTAAAAAATAACCTCTGTGAAGGAATTGTAAAAATAAATTATTGTAACCAGTGTTCTTTTTAAAATTACCATATAAGTGAAAACCTTAGGCAAGGTGATTTGAGGGGACAATGTATGTAATGATTACAGTCACTATTTTGTATGTTTCCTTTTTTCTTTTCCTTTTATTTTTTTAAGGTTTATTTATTTATTTTGAGAGGGAGAGAGCGCAAGCACGCAAGTGAGCATGGGGGAGGGGCAGACAGAGGAGGGAGAGAGAGAACGCCAAGCAGGTTCCACACCAACACCCTGGAGTCCAATGTAGGGCTCAACCCTGAGAACCTCTAGATCGTGACTGAGCCGAAATCAAGAGTCAGACGCTTAACTGACTGAGCTGTCCAGGCGCCTCTCCTTTTTTTTTTTAATTGCGATAAAGTATATATAACATAAAATTTGCTATTTTACCTTTTTTGTTTTTTAAAAGATTTATTTTTAGAGTGCGAGGCAGGGAGAGGGGCGGAGTTGGGGGTGGAGAGAGAGGGAGAAAGAAAAAGAGTATCTCAAGCGGGCTCCATCCTCGGCGAGGAGCAGGAGGCGGGGCTTGATCCCACAACCCTGGAATTTTGAGTTGAGCTGAAATCAAGAGTTGGTGCTCAACTGACCAAACTACTCAGGCCCCCCCCCCCTTCCCGTTTTACCATTGTTTTTAAAAGTTTATTTTGAGAGAGCACAAGTGGGGGAGGGGCAGAGAGAGAGAATCCCAAGCAGGCTCCAAACTGTCAGTGCAGAGCCCAATGGGGGGGGGGAGGGGCTCAAACTCAGGAACCATGAGATCATGACCTTAGCCAAAGTCGGCTGCTTAATAGACTGAACCACCCAGGCACCCCCTATGTTACCATTTTTAAGTGTGCCAGATAAATGGCATTAATTTTACTCCCCCTGTTTTGCAGCCATCATCACTGTTTTCACTTGAAAACTTTTTCATTACCCCAAACAGAAACTCTGTAACCATTAAACAGTAATTCCTTATTCCCTCCTTCACCTACCCCCTTGTAAGCACTATTTATTGTACTTTCTCTCTTCATAAATTTGACTTCTAGTTACCTTATAGAAGTGGAATAATACGATATTTACCCTTTATTTCTGTCTTATTTCAGTTAGCATAATGTTTTCAAGGTTCATCCGTGTTGTAGCATGTGTCAAAACTTCATAACTTTATAAGGTTGAACAATATTTAGTTGTATGTATATACCACATTTTATTTATCCATTCATTTATTGATGGATACTTGTGTTGTTTCACTTTTTTGGCTGTTGTGAATAATGCTGCTATGAACATTGGCATACAAGTTTCTATTTGAATCCCTGTGTTCATTTTTCTAGGAGTGGAATTGCTGGGTAATGAGGTAATTCTGTGTTTAATTTTTTGAGAAATTACCAAACTGTTTTCCACAACTGCTGCACCGTTTTACGTTTTCATCAGCACTGTGTGAGGGTTTCCTTTTCTCCACTTCCTCAGCAACACTTGTTATTTTATTTATTTATTTATTTGTTTGTTTGTTTGTTTGTTTGATTATAACCATCCTAGTAGGTGATGGTAGTAGGAGTGGTATTTCATTGTGGTCTTGATTTGCATTTCTCTTATGAAAAGTGGTGCTGAGCATCTTTTCATATGTTAATTGGCTGTTTGTAGATCTGATTTGGAGAAATACCTATTCAAGTTCTTTGCCTTTTTTTTTTTTTTTTTTTAAGTTTTAATTTATTAGAGCCCACAAGAACAAATGGGGAGGGGCAGAGAGAGATGGGGACAGAGGATCCAAAGTGCGCTCTACACTGACAGCAGTGAGCCTGATACGGGGCTTGAACTCACTGTGAGATCATGACCTGAGCTTAAGTTGGCTGCTTAACTGATTGAGCCATCCAGGCACCCCCTTTGCCTGGTTTTTAATAGGTTGTTCTAATTTATTTTGTGTCTTTTTGTGGTTAAAAAGGTCTAATATTTTTTAAAGTTTATTTTGAGGTGGGAGGGGCAGAAAGAGAAGCAGAGAGAATCTCAAGCAGGTTCAGTGCAGAGCTCGATGTGGGGCTCAATGAGATCATGACCTGAGCCTAAACCAAGAGTCAGATGCTTAACTGACTGAGCCACCCAGGTGCTCCAAAAAGTCTGCTAGTTTTTAACTTGTTTTTTGGTCTGCATGTGTTTGTTTTAGCCTACATTTCTTTCTGGACACAATGTCAGAAGAAAACATAGGTTTCTGTTTTTTTAATAAGGTTTCTTTTTTTCTTTCTTTCTTTCTTTTTTTAAAAGCAGCTTTAATTAGATACAATTCACATGCCACACAGTCCCACTACTACAATCGTGGATTTGTTTTTGTTTTTGTTTTTTTGTTTTTTGTTTTTGTATTTTTGAGAGAGAGAGACAGACAGCATGAGAGGGGGAGGGACAGAGAGGGAGACACAGAATCCAAAGCAGGCCTGATGTGGGGCTTGAACTCATGAACCTTGAGATCCTGACCTGAGTTGAAGTTGGCTGCTTAACCAACTGCTTGAGCCACCCAGACGCCCTGTCATTGGTCTTTACTATATTCACAGAGTTGTACAGTGATCACAGAAATCAATTTTAGAACATTTTCATCACTGGGTGACTCAGTTGCATCTGACTCTTGATTTTGGCTCAGGCCATGATCCCAGAGTCATGGGATCAAGCTCCATGTCAGGTTCCATGCTAAGTGTGCAGCTTGCTTGGGATTCTTTCTTTTTCTCCCTCTCCTGTGCGGGTGCAATCTCTTTCTCTCTTAAAAAAAAAAAAAAAAAAAAAAAAAAAAAAAGAACATTTTCGTCACTCCAGAAAGAAAACTTATATATATTAACAGTCATTCTCCATTTTCCCCAAACTCTTTCAGTGCTTTGCAACCACTAATCATTTTTCCGTCTCTGTAGATTTGCCTGTTAGGGACATTTCATATAAATGGAATCATACGTTCATCATACTCATTGCTTTTTGTGACTGGCTTTTTCCAGTTAGTGTAATGGTTTCCTTATCCATGTTTTAGTACGTATCAATAATTTATTTCTTTTTATTGCCAAATTTATTAGTTTTCTATTCCTGCTATAAAAAATTACAAGTTTAGTGGCTTAAAGGAACACAAATCTATTAAAGTTCTGTAGGTCAGAAGTCCAAAACAGGTCTCACTGGGCTAAGATCAAGGTGTTGGCAGGGCTGCATTAATTTCTGGAAGTTTTAGGTGATAATCTATTTCCTTTGCTTTTTCTAGGTTTGATAGGCCACCTGAATTTATTTTTTGCTCCTGGCCCCCTTCTTTAATTTTCAAAGCCAGCAATGATTTCTGTTGCCATGTTGTTATGTCTCTGGTTCTCTCAAACTGGAATCATTTGATTAGATTGCACCACCTGGATAATCCAGGACAGTCTCCATTCCAGGAGAGATTACTTTGAGCACAGTTTACATCTGCAAAGTTCTTTTGCCTTGTAACATATTCACAGATTCTGGGGATTAGTATAAATGTCTTTGGGAAGCATTATTCTGCCTACCATACTGTATAATATTAATGTTAATACACCACATTTTATTTATCTGTTCATCAGTTGACAGGCATTTGGATTGTTTCCACTTTTCAAATTATGAGTTATTGTAAGTTTTTTAATGTTTATTGTTGAGAGAGAGAGAGAGACAGGGTGAGTGGGGGAGGGTCAGAGAGAGAGGGAGACACAGAATCCAAAGCAGGCTCTAGGCTCTGAGCTGTCAGCACAGAGCCCAATGAGGGGCTTGAAGCCACGAGCCACAAGATCCTGATCTGAGCCAAAGTCAGACGCTTAACCAACTGAGCCATCCAGGTGCTCCTTAAATTATGAGTTTTTAATAATGCTTATGAACATTTGTGTGTAAGTTTTTGTGTAGACATATGTTTTCATTTTTCTTAGTTATATTTCTAGGTTTGGAATTGCTGGATCATATGATAACTCTGTTTAATCTTTCATTAATAAACTGCCAGACTCTTTTTCAAGGTAGCTGCAGTAGTTTCATTTGTACCATCAGTGTATGAGGATTTCAGTTTCTCCACATCCCTGTCAACACTTAAGATCTTTTTGATTGTAGCCATACTAGTGGGTGAAGTAGTATGTCATTTGTGGTTTTGATTTGTGTGTCACTGGTGGCTAAATGTTGTTGAGCATCTTTATATGTGCTTATTGGCCATTTGTGTATTTTATTTGGAGAACTGTCTGTTCAGATCCTTTGACCCTTGTAAAACTGGATTATTTGCTTTTTATTATAGAGTTGTAAGAGTTTTTTTTCTTTAAGATTTTTAATTTTTTAAGTAATCTCTACACCTAATGCGGGGCTTGAACTTACAACCCAAGATCATGAGCCTCACACTCCACTGACAGAGCCAGCCAGGTGCCACTAGAGTGTTTTTAAAAAAATATATATTCTAGCTACAGCTTCTTATCAGATAAATTATTTGCAAACGTTTTCTCATTTTGTTGGTTATTCTTCACTTTTTAGATAGTATCATTTATAGCACGGAAGTTTTTAATTTTGACTAAGTTAGATTTATCTAATTTTTTTGATGTTAGTCCTTGTGATTTGGTAGTATATCTAAGAAGGTCATGAATAGTTACTCCTGTATTTTTGTTTTTTAATTTTTATTTTTTTAATGTTTATTTTTGAGAGAGAGAGAGAGAGAGAGAGAGAGAGAGACAGAATCCAAAGTAGGCTTCAGGCTCTGAGCAGTCATCATAGAGCCCATCGCAGGGCTTGAACTCGTGAACAGTGAGATCATGACCTGAGTCGAAGTCAGATGCTTAACTGACAGAGCCACCCAGCTGCCCCTGTATTTTGTTTTTTAAAGAACTTTTTTTTTGTTGTGCCTGGCTGGGTCAGGTGGTAGAGCATGTGACTCTTGATCTCGAAGTTGTGAGTTTGAGCCCCATGTTGGGTGTATTGATGACTTAAAATTAGAACCTAAAAAAAAAACGAATTTGTTTTTTATTGAGGTATGATTGACATACAGCATTATATCCAGGTATACAACGTAATGATATTTGTATATACTGTGAAATGATCATGATAAGTCTAGTTATCATCTGTCACTGCACATAGTTACAGAATTTTTTTTTCTTGTCTCTTATATTTTCTTCTAAGAGTTTTGTAGTTTTAGTTCTTACATTTTGGTCTGTGACCCATTTTGAGTTCCTTTTTGTGCATGGTGTGAGATAGGGGTGCAAATTCATTCTTTTGTATGTGGATACCTCGTTGTTCCAGGATGTTAAAAAGACTTTCTTTACCCATTAATCATTTTGACACCCTTGACTTAAGGTTTAATTTTTGATGTAGTTTCTTTTTTTTTGTTTGTTTAAAAAAAATTTTTTTTTAATGTTTGTTTATTTTTGAGAGAGAGAGAGACAGAGTTCACGCAGGGAAGGGGCAGAGAGAGAAAGGGAGACTCAGAATACAAAGCAAGCTCCAGGCTCTGAGTTGTCAGCACAGAGCCTGATGTGGGGCTGAACCCACAAACTTCAAGATCATGACCTGAGCTGAAGTCAGATGCTTAACCAGCTGAGCCACCCAGGCACCCCCTTTTTTTTTTTTTAATGTTGTTTCTGAGGACTAATTTGAGACCAAAACCACCGATTTACTCTTTGAATTATATCAGAAACTAAATAGTTATTTTTTAAAACTAGGCATTTTCTAAGTAGGCATTTTTGAAATTATACAGCTATTTTAAGCAAGGCAACATGAGAACCTTTGGCAATTAACTTTACCTTAGTCTATTCCATTCCTAACTTTTGTTCTTAAAATATTTATCTTAGATTGAGTTATTCCATACTAAAAAGTACTGTTTTGGTAACCTCAGGAGTTTTTATTTGGTCTGATAAATACAAAATCTGGAACAAATTGTCAAAATAAATGTGCTCGTGGGTGGTAATTCATTGAATAATATAGGAGTCTGAATATATACTGAGATAAGTAAATAAGTAAATGGGGAGAAGAGTAAGCTCTTCCTTAAAGTGGAATGCTAAATCATAATAGAAGTGACAGTGTTAGAAAATATAATGGATGCCATAAGTTGCTAAGAAGTAGACTTTATTTTAAAAAAAATTTTTTTTTTTTAAATTTCTTTTTCAACATTTATTTATTTTTGGGACAGAGAGAGACAGAGCATGAACGGGGGAGGGCCAGAGAGAGAGGGAGACACAGAATCGGAGATAGGCTCCAGGCTCCGAGCCATCAGCCCAGAGCCCGACGTGGGGCTCGAACTCACGGACCGCGAGATCGTGACCTGGCTGAAGTCGGACGCTCAACCGACTGCGCCACCCAGGCGCCCCTAAAAAATTTTTTAATGTTTATTCATTTTTGAGAGACAGAGACAGACCAAATGTGAGTGGGGGAGGGGCAGAGAGAGAGGGAGACACAGAATCTGAAGAGGCTCTAGGCTCTGAGCCGTTAGCATGGAGCCTGATGCAGGGCTAGAATTCATGAACTGCAAGATCATGACTTGAGCCGAAGTTGGCTGCTTAACCAACTGAGCCACCCAGGCGCCCCTAAGAAGTAGACTTTAAAAATTCTCATCACAAGAAAAATTTTTTGTAACTATGTATGGTGATGGATGTTAACTGTTTATTGTGGTGATCAATTTGAAATATATACAAATCTTGAAGCATTCCACTGTACACTTGAAACTAATATGTTATATCTCAGTTAAGCCTCAATTAAAACAAAAGTTTAGCCGTTTCTTAAGCCAGGGCTGAAGTACTCCAATTAAAGGAGCTTATTAGCATACAACAATATATGCTTAAGAATGATTTGTGGGGATAAAGGAAGAATTTTAAGTTGCATGTTTATTACATGGGAACACATTTAAGCACCTACAATATGGCAGGATTTTACTTTTTATAAAATTTTTTTAATATTTATTTTTGAGAGAGTGTGCATTCACGGGGGAGGGGCAGAAAGAGAGAGGGACAGAGGATCAGAAGCAGGCTCTGTGCTAACAGCAGAGAGCCTGATGTGGGGCTCAAACTCACAAACCATGAGATCATGACCTGAGCTGAAGTCAGATGCTTAGCTGACTGAACTACCCAGGGACCCCAATATGACAGGATTTTAAAAGGAATTAATACATTTAATATTAGTGTGCTCTATAACAAAGAGTTTGCACATTAGTTCTTAATCCATGGAACAGAATCAATCTGTGTGATTCTTTTTTTTTTTTTTAAGTTTATTTATTTACTTTGAGAGAGACAGAGCAAGAGAAAAAGAGAGCACCGGCAGGAGATGGGCAGAGAAAGAGAGAGAGGATGCAAAGCCAGCTCTGTGCTATCTGATGTGGGGCTTGATCCCACGAACCATGAGATCATGACTTGAACTGAAATCAAGAGTCAGATGGTTAACTGACTGAGCCACCCAGCACCCCCAATTTGTGTAATTTCTACAACAATGTAAGGGACTGGACTGGTTACTATGAACTCTAGAAGGAAGTTTGAGGCATGGAGAACCATAAATACCTCCTAGATATTTGGACATTGGCTAGAACGACTTTTTTTCCTCCTTACCTGCCTTGCTTTCCATAGTGGTTGTTGGCCTTAGCTGTGTTTATTTGTCCATAAAAAAAAGTTCAATGGATACCCAAACTAGTGCATGAATGTTTGAGGAAATAAGATACTTGAATAGATTCAAGCATCTTCTCACAACATACTTTTTACGATGATTTTTAAAAATATTTATTTATTTTTGAGAGAGAGATAGAGTGCAAGTGGGGGAGGGGCAGAGAGAGAGGGAGACACAATCTGAACCAGGCTTCAGTCTCTGAGCTGTCAGCACAGAGCCCAATGCAGGGCTTGAACCCATGAACCGTGAGATCATGACCTGAGCCAAAGTCAGATGCTTAACTGACTTTAAAGTCAGAAACTTTAACTGAGCCACCCAGGTGCCCCTAGATGACTTTTTTTTTTTTATGTTTATTTTTGAGAGAGACAAAGACAACGTGGGCTGGAGAGCAGAGAGAGAGAGGGAGAGAGATAGAATCCCAAGCAGGTTCTGTGCTGTGAGCACAGAGCCCGATGCTGGGCTCAAACTCACGAAACTTTTTTTTTTTTTTTTTAATTTTTTTTTTTTTTCAACGTTTATTTATTTTTGGGACAAAGAGAGACAGAGCATGAACGGGGGAGGGGCAGAGAGAGAGGGAGACACAGAATCGGAAACAGGCTCCAGGCTCCGAGCCATCAGCCCAGAGCCTGACGCGGGGCTCGAACTCACGGACCGTGAGATCACGGACCGCGAGATCGTGACCTGGCTGAAGTCGGACGCTTAACCGACTGCGCCACCCAGGCACCCCTCAAACTCACGAAACTTTGAGATCATGACCTGAGCTGACATCCAAGAGCTAAACGCTTAACCGCTGAGCCACCCAGGTGTCCCACAACATGTTTTTAAGACTTACAAAGGTTGGGCACTTGGGTGTCTCACTTGGTTAAGCGTTTGGCTCTTGATTTCGGGTCTTGGTTCGTGGGTTCAAACTGTACATTGGGCTCTGTCCTGGGCACTGGATCTTGCTTGGGATTCTCTCTCCCTCTTTCTCCTTGCCCCTCCCCTGCTTGCTTGTTCTTTTTTTCAAAAATAAATAATAAAAAAGGGAAAAATACTAACTTTTCAGGGAGACCTGGCTAATGACACCTTTATCAAATATATACTTAAGTGATGGGGCAAATCAGTAGTATGTGCCTCTTGGTATGATGAACAGTGGTATTTCTGCCCAAATTGTATAACCTGAAGCTAATCATAAGAAACATCAGACAATCCGTATTGGGACATTCTACAAAATGGCCTGTACTCTTCAAAAGTGTCAAAGTCTCAAAAGACAAACGTTGAGGAATTGTTCTAGATTAGAGACTATAGAACCATGCTTGCTAAATATGTGATCTGATATTGGCCATGGCTCAGGGAAAAAACTATAAAAGACATTATTGGGATAAGTGGCTGAATTTGAATGTGGACTGTGGGTTAGATAATAATATAGCAATGTTAAATCTTGATTTTGGTAATTTTACTGTGATTGTGGAAGAGAATGTCTTTGCTCTTTGGAAACGCATCTTGAAATATTTAGAGGTAAAGGAGCACAGTGTCTCCAGCTCTATCTCAAATATAAACACACATATACACATAAAGAGAGGGAAGAAGGGAAAACAAATGGAGCAAAATGTAAATAAATGGTGAATCTGGGTAAGTGCTATCAGGGATTTCCTTGTATTATTTTTGTAATGTTTCTTTAAGTTTGAAAGTATGTAAAAATAAATTTATGGCCTCTATTCATTGTTTTGACTTTGGAATCTTATAAGATAGGTTTTTTGATTGACTCTGAAACTTATTTTGATAAATATTTATAAAGATATGGCAACTATGTCTGTTATTGTGAGTTATATTTAAAAAAATTCAAACATATACTCTGGTAGGCAGAAAAATGGACCTCCAAAAACATCCATGTTTTAATTCTTGGAACCTGTGAATATGTTACCTTACATAGCTAAAGGAACTTGGACTAGGTGATTAATGTTAAAGAAGACCCTGAGGTGGGGAGGTTATCCTGGATTATCTGGGTCCGCTCAGTTTAATGACAAAGGTTCTTAGAAGAGGGAGACAGAAGAGAGTGTTAAAGAAATGTGGTTATGTAAGCAGGGTCAGAGAGATACAGAGTATCTGGCTTTGAAGGAGGAAGGGGACAAAATCCAGGGAATGTGGATGACTTAGAAGTTCACAAAGACGTGGCATGAAAACAGACACTCAGATCAGTGGAACAGAATAGAGAACCCAGAAATGGACCCACAAACGTATGGCCAACTAATTTTTGACAAAGCAGGAAAGAATATCCAATGGAATAAAGACCGTCTCTTCAGCAAATGGTACTGGGAAAACTGGACAGCAACATGCAGAAAAATGAACCTGGACCACTTTCTTACACCATTCACAAAGATAAACTCAAAATGGATGAAAGACCTAAATGTAAGATAGGAAGCCATCAAAATCCTAGAGGAGAAAACAGGCAAAAACCTCTTTGACCTCGGCAGCAGTAACTTCTTACTTGACATGCCTCCAGAGGCAAGGGAAACCAAAGCAAAAAATGAACTATTGGGACCTCATCAAGATAAAAAGCTTCTGCACAATGAAGGAAGTAATCACCAAAACTAAAAGGCAACCAACAGAATGGGAGAAGATATCTGCAAATGAAGTATCATAAAGATCAGATAAAGGGTTAGTATCCAAAATCTATAAAGAACTTACGAAACTCAACACCCAAAAAACAAATAATCTAGTGAAGAAACGGGCAAAAGACATGAGTAGACACTTCTCCAAAGAAGGCATCCAGATGGCTGACAGACACATGAAAAGATGCTCAACATCATTCATCATCAGGGAAATAAATACAAATCAAAACCACAATGAGATATCACTCACACCTGTCAGAATGGCTAACATTAACAACTCAGGCAACAACAGATGTTGGCGAGGATGCAGAGAAAGAGGAACCCTTTTGCACTGCTGGTGGGAATGCAAACTGGTGCAGCCACTCTGGAAAACAGTATGGAGGTTCCTCAAAAAATTAAAAATAGAATTACCCTACGACCCAGCAACTGCACTACTAGGTATTTATCCAAGGGATACAGGTATGCTGTTTCGAAGGGACACATGCACCCCAATGTTTATAGCAGCACTATCAACAACATCCAAAGTATGGAAAGAGCCCAAATGCCCAATGATGGATGAATGGATAAAAAGATGTGGTATATATATACAATGGAGTATTACTAGTCAATCAAAAATGAAATCTTGCCATTTGCAACTATGTGGATGGAACTAGAGGCTATTATGCTAAGTGAAATTAGTTGGAGAAAGACAAATATCATATGACTTCACTCATATGAGGACTTTAAGATACAAAACAGATGAACATAAGGGAAGGGAAGCAAAAGTAATATATAACCAGAGAGAGGGGGACAAAACATAAGAGACTCTTAAATATGGAGAACAATCAGAGGATTGCTAGAGGGGGTTGTGGGAGGGGGGATGGGCTAAATGGATAAGGGACATTAAGTAATCTCCTGAAATCATTGTTGCACTATATGCAAACTAACTTGGATGTAAATTAAAAAATACATTAAAAAAAAAGTTTGCAAAGACAAGGAAATGTATTCTAGAACTTCAAGAAAGGGGTGCATCCCTGCTGATCACCTTGATGTTAGCCTGGTGAGATTCAAGTCAGAGTTCTAACATACAGAATTGCAAAATGATAGATTTGCATTGTTTTTAAGCCACTAAATTTGTGTTAATTTGTTATAGCAGCAATAGAAAACTAATACATGTACAGAAATAGAGAAAAAATATATATAACCTTTATGCACCCATTATTTAGCTTCAATGATCATCAGTTCATGGCCAGTCTTGTTATATTTTTACCTCTTCAGTTCCCTCCCTAGTTCCTCTTTACTCATTAATTTTGTAAAGTTTTTATTTTTAAATATTTTATTTTTAAGTAATCTCTACACTCAATATGCTGCTTGAATTTACAACCCTGAGATTAAGAGTTGCCTGCCAGGTGCCCCTTAAGTTTTTATTTTAATCACCCAATGCTTGTCATGACACGTGCACCCCTTAATCCCTATTACCTATTTCACCCATCCTCACCACCCCCACCTCTGCTCTGATAACCATAAGTTTGTTCTCTATAGTTAAGAGTCTGTTTCTTGGTTTGTCTCTTGTTCTTTTTTAATTCCCCTTTGCTCGTTTCTTATTACTATTATCATCATTAGCATTCTTAATTTACATCCAAGTTAGTTAACATATAGTGTAATAATGGTTTCAGGAATAGAATTTAATGATTCATCGCTTAACGTATAATGCCCAGTGCTCATCCCAACAAGTGCCCTCCTTAATGCCCCTTGCCCATTTAGCCCATCCCACCACCCAAACCCCTCCAACAACCCTCAGTTCTCATGGTTTGTCTCCCTCCCTGTTTTTGTATTATTTTTGTTTCCCTTCCTTTATGTTAATCTGTTTTGTATCTTAAATTTCACACATGAGTGAAGTCATATGATACTTATCTTTCTGTGACTGACTTGTTTTGCTTAGCATAATACACTCTAGTTTCATCCATGTTGCAAATGGCAAGATTTCATTCTTTTTGATCGCCAAGTAATATTCCGTTGCATATATGTACCACATCTTTAACCATTCATCAGTCAATGGATATTTGGGCTCTTTCTATACTTTGGCTATCGTAGGTAGTGCTGCTATAAACATTGGGGTGCATGTGTTCCTTTGAAACAGCATACCTGTATCCCTTGGATAAATACCTAGTAGTACAGTTGCTGGGTCATAGGGTAGTTCTATTTTTAATTTTTTGAGGAACCTCCATACTGTTTTCCAGAGTGGCTGCACCAGTTTGCATTCCCACCAGCAGTGCAAAAGGGTTCCTCTTTCTCTGCATCCTCGCCAACATCTGTTGTTGCCTGAGTTGTTAATGTTAGCCATTCTGACAGGTGTGAGGTGATATCTCATTGTGGCTTTGATTTGTATTTCCTTGATGATGAGTGATGTTGAGCATCTTTTCATGTGTCTGTTAGTCATTTGGATGTCTTCTTTGGAGAAGACCTGTTTTTGCCCATTTCTTCACTGGATTATTTCTGTTTTGGGTGTTGAGTTTCATAAGTTCTTTATAGATTTTGGATACTAATCCTTTATCTGATACTTCATTTACAGATATCTTCTCCCATTCCATTGGTTACCTTTTAGTTTTGCTGATTATTTCCTTCACTGTGCAGAAGCTTTTTATCTTTTTTTTTTAATCTTTATTTTTTACTTTTTTTTTAATTTTTTTTTTCAACGTTTATTTATTTTTGGGACAGAGAGAGACAGAGCATGAACGGGCGAGGGGCAGAGAGAGAGGGAGACACAATCGGAAACAGGCTCCAGGCTCTGAGCCATCAGCCCAGAGCCCGATGCGGGGCTCGAACTCACAGACCGCGAGATCATGACCTGGCTGAAGTCGGACGCTTAACCGACTGTGCCACCCAGGCGCCCCTATTTTTTACTTTTAAGAGAGAGAGAGAGACAGAGTGCAAGCAGGGGAGGAACAGAGAGAGAAGGAGACACAGAATCGGAAGCAGGCTCCAGCCTCTCAGCTGTCAGCACAGAGCCTGACATGGGCTTGAACTCACAAACCATGAGATCATGACCTGAGCCAAAGTCAGACGCTTATCCAACTGAGCTAGCCAGGTGCCCTGAAGCTTTTTTATCTTGATGTGGTCCCAATAGTTCATTTTTGCTTTGGTTTCCCTTGCCTCTGGAGGCATGTCAAATAAGATGTTGCTGCTGTCAAGGTCAAAGAGGTTTTTGCCTGTTTTCTCCTCTAGGATTTTGATGGCTTCATGTCTTACATTTAAGTCTTTCATCCGTTTCGAGATTATTTTTGTGCATGGTGTAGGAAAATGATCCAGCTTCATTTTTCTGCATGTCACTGTCCATTTTCCCAGCACCAGTTGCTGAAGAAACGGTCTTTATTCCATTGGATATTCTTTCCTGCTTTGTCAAAGATTAGTTGGCCATATGTTTGTGGGTCCATTTCTGGGTTCTCTATTTTGGGTTCTCCATTGATTTTTGTGTCTGTTTGTGTGTTAGTACCATACCGTCTTGATGATTACAGCTTTGTAATACAGCTTGAAGTCTGGGATTGTGATGCCTTCAGCTGTGGTTTCCTTTTGCAGGATCGCTTTGGCTCTTCGTGTCTTTTCGGGTTCCATATGAATTTTAAGATTGTTTATTCTAGCTCTGTGAAGAATGCTGATGTTATTTTTGATAGGGATTGCATTGAGTATGTAGATTGCTTTGGGTAGTGTTGACATTTTAACAATATTTGTTCTTCAATACATGAGCATGGAATGTTTTTCCATTTTTTTGTGTCATCTTCAATTTTTTTCATAAACTTTAGATTTTTTACCTCTTTGTTTAGGGTTATTCCTAGGTATTTTATGGTTTTTGGTGCATCATTTGTTTTGTTTCTTAAGTTCCACATATGAGTGAAATCATGTGGTATTTGTCTTTCTCTGACTTATTTCACTTAGCATTATACTCTTTATCTCCATCCATGTTGTTGCAAATGGCAAGATTTCATTCTTTTTTTTAAGGCTGAATAATATTCCTCTGTGTGTGTGTGTGTGTGTGTGTGTGTGTGTGTGTGCGTGTACCACCACATTTTCTTTATCCATTCATCATTTGATGGACATTTGGGATGCTTCCATATCTTGGCCATTGTAAATAATGCTGCTATAAACGTAGGGATGCATAATACTTTGAATTAGTGTTTTTGCATCCTGGGCTGGTTCACCCCCTCCTTAGGCAACCTAGTGGTCCCCCGCTCCCAGGAGGTCACCGTATTGATGCCAAACTTAGTGCAGACACCCAATTGGAATAGCGTGCCACAGTCCAGAATTCCTGGGCTCAAGCAATCCTCCTGCTTCAGCCTGAGTAGCTGAGACTACAGGTGCATGCCACCACACCTGGCTGAATTAGTGTTTTTGTATTCTTTGGGTAAATACCTAGTAGTGTAATTACTGGATCATAGGACAGTTCTATTTTTAACTTTCTGAGGAACTTCCATACTGTTTTCCACAGTTGCTGCAGCAGTTTGCATTCCACCAATAATACATGAGGGTTCCTGTTTCTCTATATCCTCACCAGCATCTCTTGTTTCCTGTGTTGTTGATTGTGTAGCCATTGTGACAGGTGTGAGGTGATGCCTTATTGTAGTTTTGATTTGCGTTTCCCTGATGATGAGTGATGTTGAGCATCTTTTCATGTGTATGTTGGCTATTTGTATGTCTTTGAAGAAGTTTTTATTCATGTCTTCTGTCCATTTTTGATTGGATTATTTGTTTTGGGTGTATTGTGTAAGTTTTTTTTAAATATATTTTAGATACTAACCCTTTATTTGATATAGCATTTGCAAATATCTTCTCGTATTCTGTAGGTTACCCTTTAGTTTTGTTGATTGTTTCCTTTGCTGTGTAAGAAGCTTTTTACTTTGATGTAGTCCCAGTAGTTTATTTTTGCTTTTGTCTCCCTTGCCTCAGGGGACCTATCTAGAAAAAAGTTGCTACAGCCAGTGTCAGAGAAATTACCATCTGTGCTCTCTCTTCTAGCATTTTTATGGTTTTAGGTCTCACATTTAGGTCTTTAATCCATTTTGAATTTATTTTTGTGTATGGTGTAAGAAGGTGGTCCAGTTTCATTGTTTTGCATGGAGCTGTCCAGTTTTCCCAGCACCATTTGCTGAAGAGACTGCCTTTTTTCCATTGGATATTCTTTCCTGCTTTGTCGCAGATTAATTGACCATATAATTGTGAGTTTGTTTCTGGGTTTTGTATTCTGTTCTATGAACTATGTGTCTATTTTTGTGGCAGTACTATATTCTTTTCATTACTACAGTTTTGTAATATAACTTGAGGTCTGGGATTGTGATCCCCCCAGCTCTGATTTTTCAGGGTTGCTTTGTGTATTTGGAGTCTATATAAATTTTAGGATTGTTTGTTCTAGTAATGTGAAAAATGCTGGTGGTAATTTTGTTTTTTTAAAACAAAAATTTAGAGAGAGAGAGAGAGAGAGAGGCATGTTTGTGTGTGAGAGGGGCAGAGAGAGAGGGAGAGAGAGACAGTCCTAAGTAGGCCCCACACTGTCAGCACAGAGCCCCATGTGGGGCTTGAATTCATGAACTGTGAGATCATGACCTAAGTGGAAATCAAGAATCGGCCACTTAACTTACTGAGCCATCCAGGCTCCTCTGGTGGTATTTTGATTGAGATTGCCTTAAATGTGTGGATTGCTTTGGGTAGTATAGACATTTGAACAATATTTGTTCTTCTAATCCATGAGCATAGAATGTCTTTCCATTTCTTTGTGTTATCTTCAGTTTCTTTCATCAGTGTTCATAATTTTCAGAGTATAGGTCTTTTACCTCTTACCTTTTACCTTTGGTTAGGTTTATTCCTAGGTGTCTTATTATTTTCGGTGCAATCTACTCATTATTTTGATGCAAATCCCAGGAATATCTTTTCATTTGTAAACAGTTCAGTATTTGTCTCTGTAACCAACACAGTGACAGTACCATTATCCCACATAAAAATGGAGAATATTTAAGTATTGATTTTAATATTGAGAAATTTGGCAAGAAAAAAACACAGTTGATTCTGAGAATGGCTTGTTATGACATGTTTAAAAACTGTTCTGATACATTGTTTACACTATAATTATAAGCATAATTTTCATTTTATTATGTCTATAGCTTTTATAACATAATTAAAAGTTTAATAGTTTAGTAGACAGTAAAATTGGATTTTTAATTTATTTTAAAATGCCTATTTCCTTTTAAGATATAGAAAAGTTGGTAGCTCATATTTTAAATTAGGAATTTATTATATAAAAATATGGAAAATTAGATTTAATTTCTGCATAAAATACATATTTCCTTCTTTTAGGTTTCTGCAAATAAGAATACCTTTCTCCAGTTACAAAATAATACCCAAATATGCAGTTTAAATCTGCCTACTGACGGAAGTGCTAGAGAAATTAATCATGGGCATAATTACAATGGAAAACACTGTCTTGAAGCATCTGTAATGGCAACATTAGATCCACCTCATACAGGTAAGACTGCTTTTTATTGATTAGGTTTACACTTGACCAGTTGTAGTACAGTATTATTTAAGTTGACTATTTTCAAAATTGAATGTTCTATTTGAAAAGTGTTGAAATACCCCTAGGTTCTTGGCAATTTGTTTTTTTGTTGCCACAATTTCTTTTTTCAGTCTTTTTTTTTTTTTTTTTTTTTTATTTTTATTTTGAGAGACAGCATGTGCAGGAGAAGGGCAGAGAGAGAGAGGGAGAGGGAGAATCCTAAGCAGGCTCCACACTGTCAGTGAAGAGCCCGATGTGGGGCTTGAACCCATGAACCATGAGATCACAACCTAAGCCAAATCCAAGAGTCAGATGCTTAACCAACTGAGCTACCCAGGCGCCCTATGTTGTCATAATTTCTTTAATTATTGGATTGATAACCATGTAATTCAAATCTTGTACTTTATAGTAGGTATCTAAGACTGTTAATTGTAAACTTGTTGGTCAAACATGGTCTTTTCCTCAAGTACCAAAATAAATTCTGTTTATTTAAAAAAAATTTTTTTTTTTAACATTTATGTATTTTTGAGACAGGGAGAGACAGAGCATGAACAGGGGAGGGTCAGAGAGAGGGAGACACAGAATATGAAGCAGGCTTCAGGCTCTGAGTTGTCAGCACAGAGCCCGATGCAAGGCTAGAACTCATGGACCGCAAGATCATGACCTGAGCCGAAGTCGGCCGCCTAACCGACTGAGCCACCCAGGCGCTCCAATAAATTCTGTTTAAAGGTTTGATTAAAATTTTTTTTAAAAAACCATGTTGGGGCACGTGGCTAGCTCAGTAGGTAGAGTATACAACTCTTTATCTCAGGGTCATGAGTTCAAGCCCCATGTTGAGCATGGAGCCTGCTTTAAAAAAAAATTAAAAAAAATTTTAAAACCATGTTAACAGTGCTAAGTTGGAGAGGTGAACTTGAAATGAATAAAATTGTTAATTCATAATAGTCCATAGAGTACCTCCAAATCAGATTTGTATTATGAGGGTATGTAATTGAAGGAGAACCAAGGATTTAACAGATGCTCCCTCCCTGCATTGTTGAATTGGGTTAAAATAATGATTATGTTTCTTTTTGTACCTGTCAGAGATTAATATTCTACAAGTAATTAAAAGAATAGAGTTGTATACTAGTGTTTATTTGACCTTGTGAAAGACAACATTAAGACTACATTTTTCCAAATGACATTTTATTCATTTTTTGCTTGAATAAACAGATTCAGGGAGAGAGCCCCATCTGCTGGTCTATAGGAGAGTAATTGTCATTCTCAAGATACCAGTGCTAATCAATAAGATTCCTTAAGCACTTAACCCTTTTTGAAGGAACTTCTTGAGCTTTGTGATGATTAGTACATTTACCTCTGAATGGGTTAGTTTCTTCTTGTGGGAGAAAGGAATTCTGTGTTTTCCTAACTGGCTAGGATCTTCAGTTTCATTTATGTGCTCCTTGTAACTTTTCAAAGCTGTTACTGGAGTCAAGACAAAGTTGAAAAGGGCTTTTGGAGCTGGATCTAGGGATCTGAAATCCCTAGAGACAGCTCTGGCTATGGCACTTTAGCTGCTGTGCTGTCTCACTGATTTAATCTCTCCTTCTTTTTTCCTTTTCTCCCTTCCTCTTATTTTCCTTCCATCTTTGTTAAGTGGATATCCTGTTTTCCCAGGTTTTCTTCTCTACTGTCAAGCTGGTGGCAGATAACGATCCATGTATGCCTCTTTCTTTTCTATTACGGTAGCTAATCTTCACCAGAGAGTGATATTTAGACTCTGTAATACATTCTGTGTTACTGATTTGCTGCTTTATTTTTGTTCTGTAGTTTCTCACTCTCTAACCTGCTAAATATTAGGAGGGAGTTAAGAATTGAGATAAATTGAAGAGGGAGTTAATTTACTCAACCCTTAATCCCTTAATCCCTTCTCTGATTTGGTACATTCACTGGACTGGGGAACCTTTGCCAACCTCCTGACACCCTCCTGCCTCTCATTCAGAGAGAGGTTAATTGGGGAAAAGAGCATTGTGAGAAACATCTTGCTTTCTGTGGTGAATTACTAGAGAAGGATGTTGTGTGAGGAGAAGTATGGAGATGAGAGATCCATGTAGTATACATTCACCTTTTCACATCTTTTTAATCCTACACATAATCCACCGTGAAGTACTGTCCAAATCTGTTTGTCCCAGTTAAAATATGTCGTCATTTTCCCCTATCACTTTTTATTTTGAAAAGTTTCCTATATGTAGAGAAGTTGAAAGAATAATTATTATCCTAAATTCTGCATTTGTTAATCTTTTGCTTCTCCCTCCCTTATATGTCCCTTTTTTTTCTGGATCATTTGAAAATAAGTTGCAGATGTCATGCCACATCATCTCTAAGTACTTCAGCTTATATTTCTTAAAATTTCTTAGTAGTAATTCATAATATTTAATATATACTTCATCATTAATATCATTTTTGCATAAGCTGATTTAAGTTTGGTTTCTTTCTCAACTGAAAGTTCCCTGATGAGTATATTTTCACTCCATTGAACTTCACTGAGTGCTTCAGGTCTCTTTATAAACCCTGTTCCTTTGCAGATAATAGTCCCTATGTGAGAAAGAAGATGTAGATCTACCACTAATGACTTCACCTATGGCTCAGGGTATGTGCCTTATTTGGAGATGTGCTAGAAGCGCCCACTCTGTCTTAAAAAAATTATTTTATTCATTCATTCATTCATTTATTATTTTTGTCTACAGCCTCTGCTGTTTGCCTAGTCTTGAGAAAATTAAAGCCTGGAAGAGGGGAAATATATAATGGGTTGAATTGTGTCCCCTAAAAAGATGTCTTTAAGTCGTAACCTATGGTACCTGCGAATGTGACCTTATGTGGAAATAGGGTCTTTGCAGTTGTAATCAACTTAAGATGAGGTCATACTGTGTTAGGCCCTAAATCACAAAGCTGGTGTCCTTGTGAGGAGAGAGAGACACAGAAACACAGAGGGAAAGACCACATGATGACGAAGGCGGAGATTGGAGTAGCTGCAAGCCAAGGAGCACCAAGGATTGTTGGCAACCACCAGAAGCTTTCTAGAAAGTGCAAGGAAGGATTCTCCCCTAAAATCTTCAGAGAGCAACAGGCTTTGCTGACACCTTAATTTTGAACATCTGGTCTCCAGATTTTGAGAGAATAAATTCTGTTGTTTAAGCCACCTAGTTTTTGGTACTTTGTTATGGCAGTCTTCAAAAATTAATATAGGAAGTTCTAGACCTCCTGATATTCAGAACTGTATTTACTTTCTTCAGAAACAGAGAAATTGTTTCATTCTTTCTGATTCCTTCTCATTCTGATGAACTATAAGGTGAGACTTAGTTCTCCCTCAAACTGTTCAACCACACTATCTTGTGTTGTATGTATTTACCTGACCCTGTTTCACCTAAGGCAAGAACTTTCTCTTCAGGTTTTAAAACAAAAAATTTTAAGTTTATTTATTTGAGAGAGAATGAGCACAAGCGGCGGAGGAGCAGAGGGGAGAGAGAGAATCCCAAGCAGGCTCCATGCCATCAGTGCACAACTTGATGTGGGGCTTGAATTCACAAACCCGTGAGATCATGACCTAAGCCGAGATCAAGAGTCGGATGCCCAACTGACTCTGTTACCCAGGCACCCCTGTTGCACCCCTGTTGTTCAGGTTTTAAATCAAATAGTATGAATTCAAAAACAATTTATGACTGAATGAAAGGATCTTAGAAAACTTGTAGTTAAGTCCTTTGGGTAAGTCTTTTGGCTTTGAAATGCTTCAGAGAAGTCCAGTAGTCAAGAAGAAGCTACTGGAACATTATAGTTTTCAGGGTTTGGTGATATTTGAGAGAACAGTTCCAAAAAGTGGAACAAAAGTCATATTGTAGTAGGTAACTAATGGGTGGAAACAGGCAAATGAAGTTAATATAAGTAAATGAAGTATGTAAAAATAAATTTGGTTGTGAAGGGAAGGAATAGTATCCTGAGAGAGAGCAGGGTACCAGGAGGTGGTAGTTGTTGTTTTTTGTTGTCGTTGTTTTTGAGATTTTATGTTTTAAGTAATCTCTACATCCAACATGGGGCTTGAATCCACAACCCCGAGATCCAAAGTTGCACGCTTGGGTCCCCTGGGTGGCTCAGTTGGTTAAGTGTCCGACTCTCAGTTTTGGCTCAGTTCATGATCTCATGTTTTTTTTTAGTTCCAACCCCGTGTTGGGCTCTGCACTGACAGTGTGGAGCCTGCTTAGGCTTGTCTCTCTCCCTCTCTCTCCCTCTCTCTCTGACCCTCCCCTGCTCACGCTGTCTCTGTCTCTCTCAGAATAAATAAACTTAAAAAAAAAAAAGTTGCACTCTCTACTGACTGAGCCAATCTTGTTTAAAAGTAGTATGGTATAGGCTGTCAGGAATGAGGTAGTGAAGAGGGGAAGATTAAGGATATAAAAAGGGAGTGATAAAATCTTTCTCTGGTGTAGATATTAGATAAGTATTTTTCAATTGGGTTTGAAGTCCCTGGAGATGGTTGGGTGTATTCTCAGGTGTTTATAAATTCTTAGAGAAGCTTAGAATTTTGTATTTTCTTTTAACTGATGTGAATAAGTGCATGTAAGCATATGCTGGATCTTTTAGATGGCCACCTTATATAATTATTATAAGTTTTCATGTCTTCAAATGAGAAGAGGGCTGAACAGAATGTGTTAGTGGTCTACTCCTACCAAATGCAGTTTTTATATATTCAATTAAGATCGTCTAACAATTGACCCATTGTATATCTTGTTGAAAAGAAAACTTGTTGAAAATAACCTGTGCCAAATCTGTTGGTATTATATTTATGTCATGAATAACGGTTTAATTTCAGTAAGGTATCACTATCATATTAAATTAATGTGATTTTTAATTTTATTGGTTTTATATTTAGTTTATAAATGTTTAATTTTTTATTGTAATAAAATATGCATAACATAGAATTCACCATTTTAACTATTTAAAGTGTACAACTAAGTGGCATTTAGCATATTTACAATGTTTTGCAACAGTCACCACTATCTAATTCCAGTTTCATGATGCTAAAAGAAAACCCAGACCAATTAAGCAATCAGTTCTCCACTCCCCACTTCTACATAGCCCCTGGCAACCACCAGTCTGCTTCCTGTCTCTATGGATTTGCCTGTTTTGGGTATTTCATATGAATAGAATTATAAAATGTAGTTCTTCATGACTTAAAACAACAAGTAATGCATCACATGGTAAGGAATTTAGAAGGCGTGAAGAATATAATAAAAAAAACTCCCTTCCCTGATCCGTAGCCATCTAGTTCTCTAGAGGCAAACTAGTTTTCAATTTTAGGGTGTCTTTTTGGAGATATTCTATACATTTTGAATCATATTTGTGTGTATATATTCTCCCTATACAAATGATTGTTCACCTGCTGCAATGTTCTATACATTGCATTTTTACTGTAACAGTATATCTTAGAAATCTTTTTGTCAGTACATTTAGAACTACCTTATGCTGTTTATTTTATTTTTTATTTATTTTTATTTTTCAAATATAATTTATTGTCAAGTTGGTTAACATACATGTATAGTGTGCTCTTGGTTTTGGGGGCAGATTCCCTTGATTCATTGCTTACATACAACAACCAGTGCTCATCCCAACAAGTGTCCTCCTTAATGCCCACCACCCATTTTCCCCTCTCCTACAATTCCTCTACCTTATGCTTTAAAAAAATTTTTTTTAATGTTTATTTATTTTTGAGAGAGAGAGAGAGAGCCAGTGGGAGAGGAGCAGAGAGAGGGAGATGCAGAATCCAAAGCAAGCTCCAGGCTCTGAGCTGTCAGCACAGAGCCTGATGTCGGGCCTGAACCCCACAAACATGAGATCATGACCTGAGCCACCCAGGCGCCCCTAAAAGTTACCAATATTTCATTGTATGGGTATGCCAAATATACTTAACTAGTGCTTTATTAAAGGATATTTATGTTATTTAAGGTCTTTTGTTGTTACAAGCAAAGCTACAACTAATGTCTGTATATTACATACATATGTGAGGATATGTCCATAAATATCCATTTATCCATAGGATAAATACCTTGGAGTAGGGTGCTGGTTTCAAGGTATGTGCATTAACATTTTGATGGATAATAGTCAATTACCCTCTGCAGAGGTTAGAAGTTTATCCTTCTACCAGCAATGAGCATTTATTGTGATGCTTGATCTGTGTATGAGTATATACTTATACTTTTTGATATTTGATAATCTAATTGTTAAAAAATATTATTTTGTTGTGCCTTTTAAGTTAAACTTTTTAATGTTATATCTTGAGAATGTTCCCTACTTTGCTCCTGAGGATAAGATCCCCTTGCTAAACAACCTTCCTTATTAGATAGATCAGGTACAGTTTCTGCTTATCTGTGAATAGCAGCTTTCATTTCCCTCCTGGCTGCAGAATTATTTAAATAAGCCTGTAGGAGCTGGGGGACACCTCACCCTCTTGGTACTGCAAAGCCTGCCTCCCACACCCCTAGTAGTTCACTGTGTTCTGGAGGGCAACCCCTCTGTGACCCTACATGAATATGGCAGTCTTCCTCCCCGACACTGTGAGTATATGTGACTACTGTTTTTTGTACCTGTTCAGTGTCAGGTGTTATATGTTTGGCCATCCCTATAACCCTAGAACAGGAATCCTTTCCTCACCAACTAGATAGAGGCAGTTAAAACAAGGAGACGTGTTTTTCTAAGGAGCTTTACTCAGTTTCTCTGAGAGTCTTACAACTCTTGCCATCCCTCCTCCCAGGGCTAAAAATTACTGGTGTATAAACTTTGTAGGATGTATTTACTAAGCTCTTTTGGAAAGTTTCTTCATTGTCTAGCATATTAAGCATGTTAAGTTTGGTCTGAATTTCCTCAGTTACTTGGATTGGGTGCAAAATGGAAGTATTCCTGTTTGAACAGAGCTTTAAACTGGCAATTTGCTTTATGCTTTTGGAGGACTGATGTAGAATAATTGAAATAATGGTGTTCAGTGTCTAGTTTTGGGGGAATGAATTGTGTGTGTTCATATGTTGGCTCTTTGAAGGCTCATTTAAAAACAAAATGTGAAGTGGTGATTTAAGCAAGATAAAATAGGCAAATGGGATAAGCACAATGGAAAGAAAGATAACACAGTTCTTTAGATACCAGTTGATACACTTTTAAGTTTATGTATTAATAAAAATACTGGCTTATATAATTGAATTTTATTGGCATGTGTAGCTAGAAATTCTAGGCTTCAGGGTTGACTGGTCTAGCAGTTTAAAGGATGTCATCATGAGCCCAGTTCTTTCTCTTTTTCTCATCTGTCATCCACAGGATTGGCTTCATTGTTAAACTGGTTCCCCTCATGTTAAGTAATAGATTTCAGCAATCATTGGGGCCATATACTTCTTTTTTTCTCATCTATCTGTTGGCAGGCAGATGTGCCCTACTCATAATCATTAAATAACTTTTCTTAACTTCATGCTGATATTGTGCCACTTTATTGTGACCAGAGGGATTCCTAACTTTAGACCTATATTACCACTGTAAGGAAGATTTACTGGTTTCTGAGAATCATCAATGTACCAGTCAGATACACATTCTTCATTTCTGTCCTTGGGAGTGAGTACTATCTCATCCTAATTTCCTGGCTGCTGCACAATGGAGGAGGAATGGAATGGATGTCAGATACCTCCAATATCCATAATGTTAACTATACTGATAAGTGATTAGTTGAAAAAATGGCTAAAGTAAATATGAGTAGTTTAGCAACATTTTTAGTGTATAAAATTTAACTGAAGGCTAAGTTTCTGCCAACCAGCTTCTGGGACAGAGGCTCCTTTAGTTCAAAAAATACATTTTTTAAAGATTTTACTAAAAATTTTTTAAGGTTATTTGTTTTGAGTGAGAGAGAATGAGTGGGAGAGGGGGAGAGAGAGAGAGAGAGAGAGAGAGAGAAAATCCCAAGCAGGCTCCATGCTGTCAGTGCAGAGCCTGATGCAGGGCTCGATCCCTTGAACCGTGACATCATGAGCTGAACTGAAATCAAGAGTGGGATGCTTAACTGACTGAGTAACCCAAGCGCCCCTAAAGATTTTATTTTTAAGAAGTCTCCACACCCAGTGTGGGGTTCGAACTCACAACTCCGATTTTAAGAATCACATGCTCTACCAACTGAGCCATGTGTCCCTAGTTCAAAATATTTTTTATCCCAAGAATAAGATGTGGCCAGACAGGGAGGTATTCTGTAAAGATGAATGTAAATCTAGATTATATAGAGTAGGTCTGTGATTCATGTAGCATGGTTGTGGTAAAATCTATAATTTGACTCTGTGAGATAATATAAAATATATTTATTGGCCTCTGACCCTGGTTACTGGCATAGAGCTCCTAAAACTCTTCTAATTTCCTCATTAATGACAATACTAAGAACATTTTCTCATTCTAGTATTTGGTCTTTGACCCTGGTTCCTGACATAGAGTTCCTAAATCCTTTGGAATTTCCTGGGTGATAGTAGTGTCTTTTATTCTAATGAGGTGATTCTTGGTGGGCTCCAAAATGGGGGCTGGTTTTCAGGAAGACCAGTCCATGATTACAGGCTGGGAATTTTCAGCTCCACTTCCATTCTTCACACATGGGAAGAGAGTTAGAAATGGAGTTAAATAATACATCATGCCTAACATGAGGAAGTCTCTATAAATAGTATGAGGTTTGGAGAGCTTCTAGGTTGGTGAACATGTGGAGATGCTGGGAGGAGACTGGCTGCCTGGATAGGGCATGGAAGCTCTGTGTCCTTTCCCACGTAACTTGCTCCATGCATTTCTTCTATCTGGATGTTCATCTGTATCCTTTGCCATATCTTTTTATGATAAGTTGGTAAATAGTAAGTAAACTGTTGTCTTGGGTTCTGTGAGCTGCTCTAGCAAATTACTTGAATCCCTGGGATTATGGGAACCTCACATTTATAGCCTGTTGGTCAGAAGCACAGATGCGATTCGCGTCTGAAGGGAGGCGGTAGGTTTGTGGGACTGATTCCTTAACCTGTGGGATCTGATGCTATCTGCAGGTAGATAGTGTTAAAATTGAGTTAAATTGTAGGACACCCAGGTGGTGTCACAGAATCACTTGGTGGGGAGAACCTCACATCTTACATCAGAAGTGTGAGTGTGGTGGTTGTCTGAGAGAAGGGTGTAACACAGGAAGAGGACTGAGTTTTTCTTCCTCAGACTCCTTCAGAGTTCTGTAAGGTTTGCTAAGATCCCTGAAATCTAATTTTTGATTGTCTCAGGTGCTTAATGTCACAGAATGTCATCACCAAAGCACAGCGATGAAGTATGAGATATAAATGCTATAGCAGAATGACTCTTAGGGTTTGCATTCACCCTCACTTTTACCCTATTTTTGTGGCAGATTTTGTGTTTTTTTTTTTTTTTTTGGTTTCGTCTTTCTTACATGTTATATTATGTTCTTATAAAATATTGAATATAATTTTATGTGCCTCCTCAGAATCTCTCAATACCACCTGGCTCCTAGACTGCTCTTCTGTCTCTATAGGCTGATCTGTTGCATAACCTGGGCAGCAGGGCCCTATTCTTTAGTGGCTACCTTCCAACCAAAATGTCCAACCCTGACATTTTGGGAGTGTCTGTTCCTCCTGCCATTTCCAATCTTGGATGAAATACCATAGCACAGGGCTTAGTACCCTGCACATTTGTGGAGGCTGGATGACACAATCTGGAAGTAGAGTGAAGTTTACTGTGTGTGGGATCAACTTTGACTAATGGGAAATAGGAGACAGGAGAGAACCTTCCAGATACATTCCTCTTTTTCCTCTGTGGACCACTCTGAGGTATGTTCTTTTTTGTAGACTATTATCAGTAAATGTTCCAAGGAGGGTACCAAGTAAATGCATTTGCCAAGTGACCTACTGTATCTTTTCATAGCTTGTTGTAAAGTGCTAGTCACTGACTTTGCTTTACACAGTTCTTGCCTCAGCTCCCACCTCCTTTTTTTTTTTATTAACCTTTGGTGTCCTGGGTAAGAAACTCCCAAATAAAGTCACCAGCACTCTAATCATTGCTTTAGGCTCTGGTTGCCAGAGAATTTGGGCTAAGACAGATTTTTTTTTTTAATTTTTTTTTTTCAACGTTTTTTATTTATTTTTGGGACAGAAAGAGACAGAGCATGAACGGGGGAGGGGCAGAGAGAGAGGGAGACACAGAATCGGAAACAGGCTCCAGGCTCCGAGCCATCAGCCCAGAGCCTGACGCGGGGCTCGAACTCACGGACCGCAAGATCGTGACCTGGCTGAAGTCGGATGTTTAACCGACTGCGCCGTCCAGGCGCCCCTGGGCTAAGACAGATTAATAAGGTATAATTTCTCACCTTTTTTTTTTTTTTTTTGACTATCCTAAGATGTAGAAATAATTTCAGTAGTCACAGTGCTTTTTTTGCTTAAAGTTCATGGAAAAAAAAATCACCCCTACTCCACAGTTATTTCTTATTGTTAAATTTAATAGCTGTAATTATCTACATTCTATTTTTAATGACTAAAAAGTTAAAATATATTAACTCATTTTTATTCTTAACGATAATTTTGGTAATTATTAAACATAAAGAAAAGTTGAAAGAATTGTACCCATGTACTGAGCACCCTTATACCCATTACCTGATTCTACAATTAAAGTTTTACTATATTTGCTTTATTACATACCCATCTATTCATTGGTCTTGTTTAAAAAAAATTTTTTTTAGGAAGCTTATGCCCAACATGGGGCTTGAACTCACAACCCCAAATCAAGGGTCACATACTCTGTTGACTGAGCCAGCCAGGTACACCAGTCTTTCTTACTTTTATTTATTTACTTTATTATTATTATTATTATTATTATTATTATTATTATTTTTAAATATTTATTTTTGAGTGAGAGACAGAGACAGAACGTGAGCAGGGGAGGGGCAGAGACAGAGGAAGACACAGAATACCTAAGAACCCCAGGCTCTGAGCTGTCAGCATAGAGCCGGACATGGGACTCAAACCCACAAACCATGAGATCATGACCTGAGCCAAAGTTGGACACTCAACCGACTGAGCCACCCAGGCAGCCCAGTCTAGCTTACTTTTAAAAATTGATATAAAAAAACTTTTATTGTTGGGAGTATAGTTGATTTCATTAGTTATATTAGTTTCAGGTGTACAGCATAGTGATTTGACAAGCTGTACATTATTCAGTGCTCACCATGATAAAATGTAGTCACCATCTGTCACCATACAACCTTATTACAATATTATTCACTATATTCCCAATGCTATATATTTTTATTTCCATGACCTATTTTATAACTTAAAGTTTATACCTCTTAATCCCCTTCACCTATTTTGCCTATTCCCCTACTCCCCTCCTCTCTGGCAACTACTAGTTTATTCTCAGTTTTCATGAGTCTGTTTCTGTTTTCTTTTGTTTGTTCATTTGTTTTTTAGATGCACATGGAAGTGAAATCATGGTTTTTGTTTTTGTCTGACTTATATTACTTAAGATGATACCCTTTGTGACCATCTATGTTGTTACAAATGGCAAGATCTCATTTTTTTTTTATGGCTGAGTAATATTCTAGTGTGTGTGTGTGTGTACCACATATTCTGTATTCATACATCTATCAGTGGGCACTTAGGTTGCTTCTGTATCTTAGCTGTTGTAAATAATGCTGCAATAAACATGGTGCATACGTCTTGTTGAATTAATGTTTTTGTTAGGGTAAATTTCTTGTAGTGGAATTACTGTATCATATGGTAATTCTGTTTTTAATATTTTGAGGGACCTCCATACTATATTCCACATTGGTTGCACCAATTTACATTCCCACAACAGTGCATGAAGGTTTTTTTCTTTACATTCTTGCCAACACTTGTTATGTCTGTCTTTTTGATACCAACCATTCTGGCTGGTGTGAGGCGATTTGCATTTCCCTAATGATTAGTGATACTGAGCATCTTTTCATGTGTCTGTTGGTCATCTGGATGTCTTCTTTGGAGAAATGTCTATTCAGGTCCTCTGCCCACTTTAAATTGGGTTATTTGTGAGGTTTCTTTTTTGGTGTTAAGTTATATAAATTCTTTATATGTTTTGGATTTTAACCCATTATCAGATGTATCATTTGCAAATATCTACTCCCAAAATGAAAAGGTTGCTTTTTGTTTTGTTCTGTGTTGAGGATTCTTTGCAGTTTTTTTTTTTAATTTTTAATTTTTTTTTTTTTTTTTTTTGAGAGAGAGAGAGAGAGGCAGAGGCAGAGGCAGACACAGAATCTGAAGCAGGTTCCAGGCCCCGAGCTGTCAGCACAGAGCCCGGCACACAGCTCAAACTCACAAACTGCGAGATCATGACCTGAGCTGAAGTCGGACGCTTAGCTGACTGAGGCACCCAGGTGCCCCTGCAGTTTTCACTAGTATGCTTTGGAGATACTTGTTTTAATTTTAGAACATATAGAGGTACCTCATTCTTTTAATTGCTGCAGAGTAACAATGGTATGATTATATCATAGTTTATTTAGGATTTTTGTTAAAAACAATCCTGCAGTGTATATCATTGTGCATGTGGTCTTACGAACTTATGCAAATAGTAGTCAGATCATAATGTGTTTGCATTACTTTTTTTAATTATTTTTGCATTATATATATATTTTTTTAATTTTTTTTTTAACGTTTATTTATTTTTGAGACAGGGAGAGACAGAGCATGAATGGGGGAGGGTCAGAGTGAGAGGGAGACACAGAATCTGAAACAGGCTCTGGGCTCTGAGCTGTCAGCACAGAGCCCGACGCGGGGCTTGAACTCACCGACCGTGAGATCATGACCTGAGCCGAAGTCGGCCGCTTAACCAACTGAGCCACCCAGGCGACCCCTGCATTACATTTTAATATGGTCTGCCAAACTGCCTTCCAAAATGACTCTGCCATCATTAGCATATGAAAGAATTTATTTCCCCATCTTTTTTTTTTTAAAGTTTTTTTTTGACATTTATTCATTTTTTGATAGAGACAGAGAGTGAGTGGGGGAGGGGCAGAGAGAGAGGGAGACAGAATCGGAAGCAGGCTCCAGACTCAACTGACAGCACAGAGCCGGACGCGGGGCTTGAACTTACGGACCGTGAGATCATGACCTGAGCTGAAGTCTGACGCTTAACCGACTAAGCCACCCAGGCGCCCCCTCCCCATCTTTTTTAACACATCCTGCTAAATTAAACCTTTTTAACTTAAAAAAAATTTTTTTTTTTTTTTTTTTTACATTTATTTTTGAGAGACAGAGCACCAGTGGGGAAGGGCAGAGAGAGAAGGAGACAGAATCCAAAGCAGGCTCCCAGCTCCGAGCTGTCAGCACAGAGCCCGACGCGGGGCTCAAACTCACAAACCGTGAGATCATGACCTGAGCCAAAGTCTGACGCTCAATCGACTGAGCCACCCAGGCGCCCCTAACTTTTTTTAACTTTTGCCAGTTGAATTGGTAAAATCTACTGTGATCTTTTCATTTCTATCTCCCTAATTACTTGTGAGGTCAAGTTCTATATGTTGGATGTTCTTTTATTCTTTAATTTTTTTTTTCTATTCTACATCCAGTATTCTATAGCATTGTTTTTCTTAGTTTGTAAGAGTTACTTACAATTTGATTTTGGTTATATAAGTGATATATGAACATATTTTTATACATTTTCTAATAATACAGTTAAATTAATAGTTCTTTACTATTCTCCATTTCAGCCTCCTTCCAGTAATAGTTACTGTCAATAATTTGATGGCTATCCTTCTAGACCATTGTGTCAATAGAAATATAATATAAATCATGTACATAGATTATAAAATTTTCTAGTAGCCACATTAAGAAAAAGTAAAAATAGATGAAATTAATATTTATGATGCATTTTATTTAACCCAAAATTTATATCATCTCAACATGTAATTAATATGTTATTATTTGTACTAAGTCTTAAAAAGTTGGTATATATTTTACATTTACATCTCAGTTTGGATGCTGAATTTTTATTGTGAATTCTTGATCATTATTTAGATTGCATAGTACAATTGAAAAAACAGATTTGTATACCCAAGTTCTAAACATAGTTAAAAGTTGTTTACTATCTGAATAGAGTTTTTAAAAATTTTGTTTATATTCATATCTAGATCTGCAAAACTAATTCCATCTGTTTTAGAAGAATTGATTTGACTGGGAATTAAAAGTATCAGTTTCAGGGCACCTGGGTGGCCCAGTCAGTTGAGCGTCCGACTTCAGCTCAGGTCATGATCTCACAGCTCGTGAATTTGAGCCCCAGGTTGGACTCTGTGCTGACAGCTCAGAGCCTGGAGCCTGTTAGGGATTCTATGTCTCTCTCTCTCTCTCCTCCTCTCTGCCCCTCCCCTGCTCATGTTCTGTGTCTCTCTCCTTCAAAAATAAATAAACATTAAAAAAAAAAAAAAACCACATCAGTTCCAAAAGTATGTCAAAGTTAAGTAAATTTACTATGTCACATTTTCAATGTTAATACTATTAACATTGATTTCACATGGTCATTGTGTAAATTAAAAGGCAGCTCTAAATTTATGAATATCAACAAAATATTTTTTATTTTTGGAGAGAGAGCCTGAGCGGGGGAGAGGAGTAGAGGGGGAGAGAGAGAGAGAGAGAGAGAGAGAGAGAGAGAGAGAGAGAGAGAGAGAGAGAGAGAGAATGAATCTTAAGCAGGCTCCAGGCTCAGTGCAGAGCCCAACACAGGGCTTGAACTCATGATTGTGAGATTAAGACCTAAACTGAGATCCAGTCGGATGCTTAACTGACTGAGCTACCCTGGCACCCCAACAAAGTATTTTTCAAAAATTTTATAGCTTTTGCATGCAATTTGCATATCACTCTGAATTGCAATTAAAGTTTTCCATTGATTTATGTTGGAAAAATGTGTATGTCACTTACTGATTTGTATCATTATGAAAATTTTCACTTAAAAAACTTTTTTTTTTTAACGTTTATTTATTTTTGAGACAGAGAGAGACAGAGCATGAACGGGGGAGGGTCAGAGAGAGAGAGGGAGACACAGAATCCGAAACAGGCTCTGGGCTCTGAGCTGTCAGCACAGAGCCCGACGCTGGGCTCGAACTCACGGACTGCTAGATCATGACCTGAGCCGAAGTTGGCTGCCCAACTGACTGAGCCATCCAGGCGCCCCGAAAATTTTCACTTTAAACATAATTCTCTTACCTATCTAACCAGGTCACAGATACTTTTTTGTCAGAGCTTCAAATTTAGCTCATTCATATATAACTGTGATATTGGTAAGAAAATGTAAAGTATCATTTTTTCGTTTTTAATTATTGAATGTTTGGCAAGCATTCCTTTTGTTTCAAACAAATGTTGAATTGGAGTTCACAGTACTATAATTCTTTACAAAACTTTGTGACTCAACCAGTGAGCACTGGTGAAGAACAAAAAAACATCATTAAATGAAATGTGTTCTGTTTCTTTTTCTATAAACTGGCAGTGGTCTTAGCATTTGCATACATATTCCAAATGATTTTAACAACTATATTCAAGATAGTTTCCTTAAAGTCTACTTATGAAAATCAAGTACAAAATTTTTATAGTATATCTGGAACAAAGTAATAAGTAAAACATTCATTAGTTTATTTATCTGTCATTAATTAATTATCTTTTAAAGTAAACTGTACACCCAACACGGGGCTTGAACTTACGACCCCAGGATCAAGAGTTGCATGCTCTATTGACTGAGCCAGCCAGACACCCCAAAACATTAGTTTTTTGTTTTAAAATTTCAATAAATCAGTTTTAACCTAACCTAAGAGAGCAATGATCGGTTGTGGTGGAACTTTTTTTTTCCATTTCTCACTGAAAGTCTTCTTTTTACAGATATAGAAGATACACAAATATCTATGCCATGAATATTTGGTCATGAATTGATAGCATTTCTTATCAGTTGGGAAGTCCTTTGAGATAAGATGTGACCCAAATATTCATAGTAAAGTTTATCTTTTAATTGTACAACTCATTTAAATCTAAAGAAAAGTATTTGTATTTTAAAAATACTGAGTCATTGAATCAGTGTGTTAGGTCTTGTATTCTGTAGATAATTGTTGTTTGCTTAATTAATCCTTTTAAAAGTATATATTGTTTTTTGTTTTTTGGTTTTTTTGGTAATCTCTGCACTCAACATGGGGCTTGAGCTCATGACCCCAAGATCAAAAGTTGCATGCTCTTCTGACTGAGCCAGTCAGACACCCCTAAAAATATCTTTAAAAAAATTTTCCCGTAATGTTCTAAACAAAATTTCCATACCTCAAATAAAGTTTTTTTCACCAGCTCTTCATCTAGAAATGGTGTTCCTTTTTTGTGCAAGAAACCAAGCCATTTTATGGCTGGCCAAAGTGACAAGCTCACACCTTGTTATATATTATTTAAAAATGTTTCTGGATATTTAATTCTTTTTTTAGATGATTAAACTTCATTTTTGTTTGTTGAGAGGAAATTTCTTGTTATATTTACTATGTATTTGTTGACAGTGTCACATAGTGTTGTCTGGTTTATAATCTAAAATTTTTTTACACAATGAACAGCTTATTTCTGTTCTCTTGTATCAAATTGTATTTAGTGTTTATTGTGAAATTTGTGATGTGCCTTAGTCCAGTCTTTATTCTTCATTGTTCCAGTGAGAGTACTAGCTTCTGCATGTCCACTTGATTCTGCATCAGTAGTGTATTTTCTTTTTATATTAAAAAATTTATCCATTCTTGGGGTGCCTGGGTGGCTCAGTTGGTTGAGCGTCTGGCTTCAACTCAGGTCATGATCTCACAGTTTGTGGGTTCGAGCCCCGCACTGGGCTCTGTGCTGACAGCTCAGAGCCTGGAGCCTGTTTTGGATTCTGTGTCTCCCTCTCTCTCTGCTCCTCCCCTGCTTGTGCGCTGTCTGTTTCTGTCTCTCAAAAATAAACAAACATTAAAAAAAAAAATTTGTCCATTCTTACATGTTTTTGGCTAGAAAAAGAGTTTAATTATAATGCAATTAAAACTGTAATAAATATTTCAGAAGAGTAATCAATTACAGTTACACGGGATATCACTGTAATTTGTACTGTCAGCATTAAATATTCAAACAAGTCCGTTAAATGTTACATCAGTGCATAGAAAAAAATCATTCAAACGTAATCAATTTGTTAAGATTGAATACACTGGTGGAAGGGCCCTGGGTGGCTCAGTTGATAGAGCATGCGACTCTTGACCCTCAGGTTTGTGAGTTTAAGCCCTTTATTAGGTGTAGAGATTACTTTAAAAAAAAAAAAAAAGAAAGAAACATTGTCTACACTGGTGATGTGATTATGTGTAATGTCAAAGAAAAAATTGTATTGGAAAAGTAAAATAAGCAAGAAGACTTTACTCAAAACTATTGCAGTAGAGGGTAGAGATTGAATTGAACTCCCAACACAACAGGGATTTATAGCCAAGGGGCAGGATATAGAAGTGAGTGAATGAAAAATTACTGAGAGGAACTTGGTTAGGATCGGGGTGAAGGTATGAAGAATTTGGTTAGGTATCAAGAGTGGAGAGATTCTTGCCAAATCTAGGCCTGGCAGGCTGCCAAGGCCAAAGCGTAGTTGAGAAGAGGGCTCAGAGGAGCCTGACTAAAGTTTGGTCAAGGGGGTTGTTCTTGTCAGTAATGTTAGAAATAGTAGTATATGGGATCAAAAGGTTATGTAAAATGTAATCCTACCAAAACAGTAAAGTTGTATTTCATGGAAAAAATATGTTTCTTCAATTTAAATTTTTTAACTTTAAATTAAAATTCAATAAAATTTAAAATTCAGTTTCTCGGTTCCATTAACAACATTTAAAATGCTCAGTAGCCACACATGATTCATGGCTACTGCTAAATAATCAGGCCAAGTAAGTTTGAAGATCTAATTGGTTTTATTAAAGAATTCATGCATTGGGCCCCACCTCCTCTAGCTAGTAGAGAGGCACTCCAAAGAGTTGTATAAAATGAAAGGTTTTTATAGAAGGAAGGAAGGAGGGTTAAGAAAGTTATTAGCGAAAGAAAAGGATTGACAAGGTTGTTTTCTAGGGGAGGGGTCTTACCATGCAGAGTACCTCATCTTTCTTTGAGGGAGAGAGGACCCAGATGACAGAGTCATTGGCCCTGGTGGAAAGAAAAATTTCCTGACTGACTGGTTAAGGCCACATTTCTGGGGGGAGGTTGAAACTGCAGTTAAGTTTGGGTATTAAGCCCCAGTTTGGGAACTCAGTCAAAGTGATACCATTAGGGCCTGTGGTTTTCTTTTCTTAACATTACTGTATTGGACAGTGGAGTTCTAGACCTTTTGGGAGTATGTTTTCATACATGTGTTTATGCCTGCCTACATATTTTGTTCCTGTGTATATTTTTTCTGTATCTACAGTTATTTAGCTTTGGTTGTTTTTGGTAAACATAATGGGATTATATAGTATGTATTTGTCTTTTACTTGCACATTTCACCTACCATATATCTTGGAGCTTATTCTGTGTCAATACACAAAAATCTGCCTCTTTTATTTTAGTGCTGCCTGGAGTTATGGATGTATTCTAGTGATTAAAAAAAAATTTTTTTTTAATTTTATTTATTTTGAGGGAAAGGTGGGTGGGGAGGAGCAGAGAGAGAATTCCAGGTAGGCTCCATGCTGTCAGGAACAGACCCTAATGTGGGGTCTAAACGCACGAACTGCAAGATCATGACCTGAGCCTAAATCAAGAGTTGGATGCTTTCCCAACTATGCCACCAGGCGCCCCTATTCTAGTGATTTTAATTGTCCCCACCTGAAATGCCCTTAGATTGCTTCCAACAGTATACTATTACAGGGAATGGTTTATTCTTCCCTGTATTTGAATATTTTTTCTAAGTTAGATTCTGAGAAGTAAGATTACTGCAATTTTAGAAGGTTTTACACATGTGAAATATTAATACTCTCACACCGCCATCCAGAATGCTGTTTTACACTCCCATGATAGTACCAAAGAGAACCCTTTGCCCTGCACCATCGTCTACTTGACATTTTCAATCTTTAAGAATTTTGCCAGTCTTGTGGATTAAAATTATTTTTAGTATACATTTTTTGAAATAATTTTATGAGATTTATTGATTTTTCATATTTTTATTAGTATTTCATTTTTTATTAAAAATTTTTAATGTTTATTTTTGAGAGAGTATGAGCATGGAATGGTTAGAGAGAGGGGTAACAGAGGATCTGAAGAGGGCTCTGTGCTGACAGCAGGGAGCCCAATGTAGGGCTTGAACTCAAGAACCGAACCGTGAGATTATGACCTGAGCTGAAGTTGGACACTGTAACCGACTGAGCCACCCGGGTGCCCCAGCATTTCATTTTTTAATACATCGCCAGTTATTTCTTCTGAAATTAACTAAGTTTATTATCTAAAGACGGCATATATCCTGTATTCTTGGGTTTCCTTTGAGTTCCTTTGATCAGGTTGTTAGGTGGGTCAGTTTTTAGTTTGCATCTCTGTGGACAAATATCATTTGCATTTCTATTTTCTGCAATTTACTGAACAATAAAACTGCCTAACGGCTATGTTAGGGAGGAATAAATATCTTCTGCCCTTTAGGTCTTTTTCACTGGACTAAGAAATTGACAGGAAATAGATTAGCAGGAGAAAATCAAATTTAGTTTTATGCATACGGGGAATCCACACAGACATGAGATTTCAAAGACAGGGAATTTGAGACTTATATTAAGGAGGGGGTTTAGTGGTCTGGGGAAACAAAGAGGAGGAAGACCTTTAGCAGGAAGGTAAGAGTATATGTATGGAAAACAAAGGTTGCCCTGTTACTGTAGATACCTTTCTTAAGTAAGGAACAATCTGTTAGTAGCTTTTCTTCTTGGTACAGGTTCTCCTTTTCAATGTAAATTTAGGCAGTTGAGGGGGAGGTGAAGAGCTTTTCCTGAATCTGCTGAGTTTTGATTGCTTTTAAGTCAAAACAGTTTTCATCCAAAGTGGCCCATTTTTGGAGCAGCTTGCCCTTTAGCCCCTATACTTGAATATGAAGGGAAACTAGGCTTTTTTTTTTTTTTTACCTTGTTTATGTTACATTGTTAAAATTGTTATGCATACATTTATTATGTTTTCTGCCAGGGATTAGAAAGTACATTCTAAACTCCACCTGGTGGCCTTGCAAATGGCTAGACTAGCTGTTTACATTTGTTAAAAAACAACATTCAATTGAATAAGTTTTGAAGGTCTTATTGATTTTATTCAATGATTTATGAATTAGCATCCCATTTAACAGACAGAAGAGAACTCTGAGGAACTATACAAAATGAATGACTTTCATAGGCAGAAGTGAGTGCGAACAAGGAAATTATCCTAGGAAAAAGTGGATTGGTTGTGTTCATTTTCCTTAAGGGTCTGGCAGGGGTCTGTCAGGCAGATTGCCTCACTAGTGCTGATCACATAGTTCTTGATTGGTTTAAAATCCCGTTTTTAGAAGAGCCAAAACTGTAATTAAGTTGCAATTAGGTGACGTGGGACATAGCATAAGTGACTCTATTTTGAGCCTGAAGTCTCTCTCTCTTTCTCTCTTTTTTAATGTTTATTTGAGAGCCAGAGAGAGATACTGCAGGTGGGGGAGGGGCAGAGAGAGAGAATCCCAAGCAGGCTCTGAACTTCCAGTGCAGAGTCAGACTCAGGGCTTGATCCCACGAACCGTGGGATCATGACCTGAACTGAAATTAAATCGAGTGAGATGCTTAACTGTCTGAGCCACCCAAAGCGCCTCCTGGTGTCTCGTTTTTAAATAGTCCAAATTATATGAATATAGCTAAATAAAAATCCTACTCTGTAATAATAGCAAATGCCATTTTGTTGTGTGCGGTCTTCAGGCATGATTATTCTGTTCTCACTGTGAATGGTGTTTTTTACACATGATAAAGCAGGCTAGCATATTCACATACGTTACAGCTAGAATAATCCATTGCTTTAAACATACAATTTTTAAGTGTTTTTTAGATTTAATGTTCAACAAAAATTTTTTCATAAGTAACTGAAAAAAATGTAGTGGCTACTGTAGACTGTAAATGAAGGAGAAGCTTAGCTTTACTGTGAAGTCTGAGTCTGGGTGTAACCTAACTAGCTAGAGGATATGCAATTCCTGATTGACAGCAGGACCAGCATTATGCAGATTTTGTAAGAGAACAGCAGCTCAGAAAACAGTGATTAGGGGCTCTGTTAGGAATCACTACATTCATCACTCATCTTTAGTTTTTCATTTCCCTGTCTACTGGATTTGTAAACAAATAGCACAAAACAGTTCCTCTTTTGTTTTTATTAAAGTGGTACTGCAATGCAGTTTCAGTCTATCAGCTAGGCATACATGTGTGGAAATACGATATTCTCACTAAATTAGCTAATTTTTAGCTGTGTTCCCTGTTTATCTCTAGACCTTTGTGTATTAAATCCTATCTCGAGCTGTTCTCTTTATACACAAGTGTGTTTTGCTTGTGCCTTCCTGTCTTCTTCAGTGAGAAGCTTTATGTAGGTCAGGCTTGGCTTAAGCAGATTTCCTGAACCTGCGTCAGCTTAAGCTGGAGGAATTTTAATAAACCCTCCCCTGTAGGCGTGGGCCTAAATGAGGCTAGCCTAGTTAAGCCTGATCTTTTTCTGTTTGTGAAAAGAGCTGAGCAGAGCTGAAGGCTGCATGGTGGTTTCAGAAACTGCCTACTTAATTTGAAAAGAACAATGGTAGGAAAGGCTAGATCTTCCAATTTTACCTTATCTGAAAAGCTTGATTTGCTAAAGCTTGTGAAGCCATATGTTAAAATTCTCGAAGAACACACTAATAAACATTCAGTAATAGTGGAAAAGAATAGATGTTGGGATATCATAGCAGTAAACTATAATGCAATTGGAGTAGATCGCCCTCCTCGAACAGCCCAGGGCCTACGCACCCTTTACAAAAGGCTCAAAGAATATGCCAAACAGGAGCTATTGCAGCAAAAAGAGACCCAATCAGATTTTAAAAGCAATATTTCTGAGCCAACCAAGAAAGTTATGGAGATGATTCCCCAGATTTCCAGTTTTTGCCTGGTAAGAGACAGGAACCACATTCAAAGGTAAGCTTTATTTTATTTTCTTGTGGAAAATTATGGCGCCTCCTATCTATTGGGCTCTGGCTTAGTTGTGATAGAGATATGCATAGTAAGCATCCCCACTACGGGAGCAATGAATAGTGTCTTTGTTTTGCTTTCTTAAAAAAGAAAAGTGAGGCTATAAGGAATTTTTCTGCTGCATTTGATTTAAGCCACTTTTTATTGTCTTCCCCTCCCCCTTCCTTCTCTCTATAGTTTCTAAAAGTAAAGGTTAGGGAGTAATAAATGGGATGAAATTTGTAACATAACCTCATAAACTTTTTAAGCTTAAAATTTAAATTGCTAATTAGCTTCTGAGAGATATCTTTTTCTTATTTAAGATTATATTTCATTGGAATTTTCAATTTTATGTAAAGTTAGCAGTTTCAGGAGAAATGGAAGAACCCTTGTTTTTTAATGAATTATTACTGTCTACACTTAGTGAATATTAATTGAGCTAAAAGCCTAAAATAAAAAATTAAGTAAATTTATTAATGGCATGATTGTATATACTAAGACAGTTTAAATTATTTTCCAACATACTCAAAGTAAGAAAGATAAATACAAGGAGTTAATGCCTAATTAGGGATTCAGATTACTTAATAAAATTAAAAGTTTTTGTTGTTTTTGTTCATTAATGGTGTAGTTTCACTTTGATCTTGAATCATATAGGAAAGAAGGGTAAGCACTCCTATTTTGCAAAGATATAAGCTATGAATTTTAATATATGAGCAAGCAACTAAGTTCTTACAGGGTTAGAAACAGTTGTTTGGTTAAATTTATGGTCTGGGAATAACTGGGAATCTTCAAAACTGTTATCTTATTACTAATTCAAATTTTAACCCCTGACAAAAGATAAAAATGGCAGCTGCATTCTTCTGAACCATTTAGGGTTATTTAAACAAATTGTAAACTTGTGAGTTGAGGGACATTTCAAACAAAGATTTACAGTGCTTTCTTCTTGGTGGAAGAGTCATTATATAAGCTAAATTATTGATTACCTGTGAAATCCTTTTGAAGTTAGGAGAGAAACAGGGGAGAAAAACTTTTTAACCAAACTTGTTATTTTTATAATTTATTAGGGTAGTTTTTTTGAGACCAGCTTCTTACCATACACTGCTTATTTCTGGTAGATAACATAGTAAAAAAAAAAAAATCAGGGGGAATCTGGAACTTGGATACACAGTGTATTAATTCATCAGTGCTTAAAATGTTCTCTGTGAAGAGAAATGATTAAATCCTAATTTGCTGGGTGTCCAAAAAACTCCACAGTAAGACTTTTATACTGTACTGCTTATTAACCACCCCCCTGCCCCCTCAAAGTGGCTTTCGTGTTACAGGTATAAAACTACCTTTTGGGTATTAAGTATAGGCTTTTGTAATTTGAAAACTACATATATAAACTGTAGTTTTAATTAGTGGTGTATTTTAAAAATACAGTGAGTATAGAAGAGAAGTAATATACAAGTATCTGTTTACATTATGACTATTTGTGAACATACAGTCAATCTTTTGGGATAACAACATTGCTCTGATAAATGAATTTGTTAATTTATACATTACAAAACCCACTATTTAAACAAGAACAACTTTTCATATTTTAAAGGGAAGAATTTGTTATTAGAAATAAGCCTTGTAAGTGCTTGTGTCAGTGTGCACATTGCCATTTTCTCTGTATTCGCATTTTTATTTAACATATTTGTATATTTAATGTGCTTTTACTTGATTTGACATCATCTTGAATCTTCATAATTCTCAGAAGTTTATAATCTATAATCTTAGTTATGCTTCAGTATAAAATATGCCTGTTAGTCCCACCAAACTCTCCCATTCTTAATAAGGTAAATATTACTGCTTATATTTAACATATTTAAAGATATATACCTGTTTTGTAAGGCTACCTCTGTAACACATTGATATATGTCTTTATTTTTACTTTTCTCTAATATCAGATTATATTTTGTGTTTTTGCAGTCTATTTGACCTTCAAAATTCATAAATTTTAGAAGTCCTTCTGCTTATAATATTTGTGACCTTCTCTAAAACATTTTTTATTTTTTACTTCGTTATGCTTACTTGTAATATTTCAATGAAAATGAATATTTCTGATAAAAGCATTTTAAAATTTACATGGGAGTGTAATGTCTGTATATAATAGTGGTTCTTATACTCCTTTATACATACTAATTTGGAATAGCAATTATGTGGGTTTTTAAAAGTTTCATCTTTGTCTGTAGTTTTAACCTTCCTCCTTGCTAGGTTTTAGAGTTAATAAAGGGAAGACTTACTACTTTGAATTACATTGATATTGTATTGCTTTACTTTTGAAAATCGTAAGATGACAAAAAGAATGAAAAGTAAGGAATTTATATAATATACAAATTTTTCATAACATACTATATATCTTATTATTTCATTTGTATCTCTTAAATATCTGATAATTTCTGGCAATTTAATTTCATTAGTAAGTGACATATGGAGAGTTTTAATTTTGTTCCTCATGTTCTACTTGAACTTATTCCAGCATTTTAATCATCCATGTAGAGTGCATTCTTAACTATGTTACTTATTTATCATTTGGAAAGTGTTCTCTAAATAATGTTGAATGTAGTGTTTTTTTCATTAATGGTCCAATACTCCCTTTCCCCTCTATAACTTATTTTTAAGTTAGGCAGAAGCATAAATTTAAAAAAACCCAAGAAAAAAATTACATATTCTTAATCAGTAGCTTCATGTTACTCATGAAATTTGTTTGTTGAAAAAGTAGAATTTTTAGATACATTGTGTTTTATGTCATAACAAATATTGTTATGTCACAGTTTAAATTACGCTAAAACTAGTTTTCTCTGATAGAAGTGTGTATTTTATGAAAGTTACATGTAAATTTAACAGACTTTCAGTATATAGTATATAAGCCATTTAAAAATACTTCATTAAAAATGCCTTTTGTTTAATCATTCAACATGTGATAAATACCTGCTAGGTTCCAAGTACAGTATTATGCTCTGCTGGGGATACAGTAGTGGATATGAAACCTTTCCCTGTGAACTTTATCTGACCAATGGTTGAAAGACTGAAAGGCCAACGGAGTCATGTGGTTTAGGATCTGTAAAGAATAAACACCATGGTATCTAAAATTGTATAGTTAGGATAACATTCTGATAGTTGGGCATACCCAAAGCCATACAAAAACTTGATTTTGTTTTTTTTGGACAGATACAGAAATCCTATAGGAGGACAGTACCTCCTATCTATGGTCTTCTATCCTAGAAATCATGGACCTTGGTGATTTTTAGATCAGCCCAGGAGAGCAGGAGCAGGGGATCTAGGGCTAAGGTGTGGGAATAGCAAGGCCCAAAGTGCGGTAAATGTCCCTTTATACCATTTAAGAACGTCGGGCTTGTGGGAACATGTGGTATCTCTTTGAGAGCATTAAGAAAGGCCTTTCTTTTTTATTTACCTCATTGGCCTTAGGTAGTATTTGCAATTTTTTGTCCTTTTAAGAGCTTGATTTTAAAGTTAAGGATGCAGTGAGAGCTGTATGTATATATTATTGAAATTTTAAATTTAGTCATTTTAAATTTCAAGGATTAAATTTTTTTGTTTCACAATTTTCTTTCTAGCTCTAAAGCTTGACAATTTGACGTATACTAATTATGAAATGATGCTATAAATATGCTCTTGTCTTCATTTGATTTACATTTAATGCTTTTTTGTGTGCTGTAGTGCAAACTTGGATGAGGAAGCACAGGCTGGTACGAGTTCACTACAGGTAATGTTGGATCACCATCCAGTTGCTATTACAGTGGAGGTGAAGCAAGAAGAAGACATTAAGCCCCCTCCTCCACTGGTTTTAAATTCTCAACAGAGTGATATTTTAGAGCAAAGAGAAGACCATGAATTAGTACATGTTATGGAAAGATCTTTGTCGCCGTCACTTTCCTCTGTTGACATGAGAATGACCTCGTCTCCATCTTCTATCCCAAGGAGAGATGATTTTTTTCGGCATGAGCGTGGAGAACACTTTAGGTCACAGTTAGGGTATGACCCTCAGATTCTGCAAATGCTGAAAGAAGAGCATCAGATAATTTTAGAAAATCAAAAAAATTTTGGATTGTACGTTCAGGAGAAGAGGGATGGATTGAAAAGAAGGCAGCAGCTAGAGGAAGAGCTGCTAAGAGCAAAAATTGAAGTGGAGAAGTTGAAAGCAGTTCGCTTACGGCATGATCTGCCTGAATGTAATAGTCTCTGATATTTTTTTTTAATCTTGCAATTTGATAATTTTAATTTTGGCCAAATTACTTTCATTTGGTAATATCCTAAGCAGGATACATATACTCTTAAAAAGTGTTGTTAGTCTCAATTGTGAGAAAGCCTTTTTTTTGACATTATCCAATTATTTAATTTTCTTTTGAGATATATTAAAACGTATGCATTGGTTGGCATGGTTATATATTTTTTGTCTTCAATTTTTTTTCTAAGAAGTTTAATTGATGGCCTTACAAAAGATGTCTTATTTTGATCATTAAAATAGAACATACATGAAAAAGATATACAAATGTATTCTTTCAAAGTTCTGAGTCTTCAGCATTTTAAATTAGAGCTTTGAAAGCTGTAGTTCAAGGTTTTTAAGTCCGTCTAATTTAGAAACAGTACAGGCCTGATAAGAGAAGCTTGTCTGTATGACATTGATTTTTATGCTTTCCTGTGTTTTGAAGAAGTGATAGAATTTTAGAGAGGGAAGGTATTTGGAAATCACTTTTTTCCACCCCTTCAGTTTAGAGATATGAAACTGAGGTCCATTGGAGAACTCAGTGACTTGATGTAACAGAGCTGTTTATGGCAGAGCAAGGACCAGCATTCAGTTTTCATTTCTCTGTAGGTTTCTCCCCTGCTACTCCATAGAAGTAAAAATCCACTAAAATATATTCCATATGAAAAAATTATAGAAGTATTTATTTCATTAAAATTGCTTTTAAAGATTCATAGGTTATGAAATCAGGGGACTTCTATCAGTTACCCCTAGCCTTCTTCCCTTTTTTGTCCAGCAAAATAACATTGTTCTCTGTCTGGACTTATTATATATTTTGGCTATAAGATTTAATGTCGTAATCATTTTTCATATCTTATTCTGAAAAAGATTTATTTCACAGTAAAAAAGTTAATGAACAAAATTAAAATTTTACATAGAAATAGCAAAAAATAGTTATGATTTAATATATATTATTGTAAATACTGCTTTTTTGGAATTTACAGAAATAAAATCCCAATTCTGAAAGCCCATTTTAAATTTAAGTGAAATTTTTAATATGTATATTTTTGCTGGTGCTTTGTTGAGGAAGGATTTTTAAGCCAATCTTTAGAAATGGGTAGGTGGAATTTCAGTATTTCATTACAGCGGAAAAAGGATGTTTAAGTCAGAATGAACAACATGGGAAAAGGTTTAGAGAATGGGGAGAAGTGAATCAGGGAATACAAGCACAGTGGTAGGCCAGGTGATTTTAAGTGGATACAGAGAGGGCCAATTAGGACTTAGTTACCTAGACTAGGATTAAATGAATAGCTACTATTAGCTCCAGCAAAATTTTTACATGCAGTACTCCAGAAATCTGCATTTTTATGTGAAGATTTTCAACTTAAAAATGTTTTCAAATAATTCAAAATGTTTTAAAAACTACATAGACAAAACATGTGAGTGGGCCTCATTCGGCCACTGGGCTTCCAGTTTGTTGCCTTTGGAGTAGAGTAATGGTTCACCAAGAGTAGCGTTGACCAGCAACATCGCCACCACTTGAGAACTTTGTTAGAAATGTAAATCCATTTCCTTTTGAATCAGAAACTCTGGAGGTGAATCCAGAAATCTGTTATAATAAACCCTCTAGAGATTCTGATGGAAGCTAAAGTTTGAGAACCACTAGAACAGAGTATTTGGGATGTAGCTTGATGCCTAAATCATACTAGATTCTCAAAAAAATTTTGCTGAAAAGAGGAGGTGGGTGAAGGTGAATTGAGGGACATTAGTTTGGAAGTTGATTGGTGCCAGATTATGGATGACACTGAATGCTGTTTTTAAATAATCACAGTTGAATGTACAATAAGTAGTCATTGAACACTTTTAATTAGAGGGATATAAATTAGATATCTGAGTTAGCATTATAATAGCATTTGTGGGTTGGGCATTTAGTGAGAGAGGAAATTAAATCCAGAATTTAGGTTATGGCTATTGAAATAGAATTAAAAAAACCTCTCCTGGTACTATTTTAGTTTGTAGATTGCTTAATTTCATCAGCATTTTATATCTGCTATTAGAGTTAAATATTTTATTATGAAAATGCCTTGCATGTATAATATGATACCTCTTTTCAGTACTTCCATCTTTATGCTGTGATTTTTCTTTAAGTCTAAACTGGACTCAAGAGATTAGAATCTTATAATTCTAATTTAATGTTTTTACAATATAATTTTAATAAATACATCCTTGAAGTAGTCAGTTTTAACTTTTTGAAATTATTGGAAGCATATTACCATATGTAATGTAATTCATATTATAATCTTAGCATGCTGCTACTCAGAATTGATGTTAATGTTCAATTTGAATGTTGACTTTGTGCAGCCAGATCAGTTTTCCAGACTCTGCTCTGTGCAACATTAAATTTGTGAGATGTTTTCTAGGAGAGTTTTGTGTTCAAAAAAGTGCAACACATTTATTTTTGTGTGTGGTTAGGTTCTAAAATCACTGTGGTAGGTAACAAATTAATATACAAAATTGCCCTTGAAAGTTTTTTTGCTGCCCGTAATAGTCTTCTACAGTCATATTTTCCTTCAGCATTGTTCAAGATTGTTGTTTCTTTGGTTGTGTCAGGTGACAGACTCCTTAGAATTTAGGGACTGCGTAGAAGAAAAAACTTTATTTTTATATACATTTAAACACCAGAATTGTACTCATTGCAGTGAGTTTACTGCAGCATTTTTCTGAGTCAATCTTGTTTAATTGTAATTTGCAAAAATTTAAATGCCATGAACTTTACCTACGAAATGTAATGCTGAAAAACATAGGTAAGAGTGATTTTATTTTTAAAATGTAGACTTGATTCTGTAAAAGCATATTAAATTTGAAAAATAAGCTAAGTCAAAATATCCTTTCATTGAGTATATTAGTAATTTGGATAACAGGTTATTTTTGCCACCTTTGTATCTTATCCACATGAACTTAAATGATACATTGTTACTTTTACAACTTGATTTTTCTAAACTAGGTATGATTTATAATGGCATCCTGAAAAACTTAACAAAGCTCTTTTCATTTCTAAAAATACCATTAGATTTCTTAAAAATTTCAAATTAAGTACTTGGCTTTTTTTGTATGAGACATTGAGTGTTATTTCATTTTTGAAAGATTTCATTCTACCCTGTTGCATCTTTATTTATGTGAAAATGTTTAGACTATGAATTATTTCCATGTGCCTTCTTTTAGAGTAATGTCAAATTTTAAATAGACATGTAAATAATTTAGAATGTGACATATTGTATTTAATATATACTGTAGATGATGGTAGTTAAATGCTTTGTTAATACATATCTTTTAAATACAGGGTGATACATTGTACTGATTTGTGTACTCTTTATGTGTCATAAGACAAAGAATTCAGTACTACTGAGATAAAATTTTTTGGATGGGGCACAATTGAAATACATTTATTTAAATAATTGTGTTTATAGTGCATACTAAATGTACCATGTCTAAATGTCATAATATATTTTTTTTAGATGTTAAGATCCACAAATTCTCAAAATCAGTTAAGTATTTGATGGTGAATTTGATTGTAAATATGTAAAAATAATTAGATGAAATATGGTTGTAATACTTAAATACAAAAAAGTGAGTTCTTAAGACATACAATCTAATTAAATGTTAACAGTCATATTAAATGTTTGCATATGATTTTGAGAAATTGACTCAGTATATTTTTATATATTTTTTAAATTGATTAAAACTAGTAGGTATAATTTGAATTTATATCATTTTTAGTGTTCAGTTGCTTCGTAAGTAGTGGAAAGCCATATAAATTAAAATAAAATTACCACCCAAAGTTAGCCCCAAAATTTAAATTAAAAGAGATATATCATTAGACTTACACTTTGTTAGTAGATCTTTAATGTCTTAAAATTATGTGTGAATTCACCTCGTTAAAAAGATTAAGAAACTCTTCAAATAGGAAAAGTTAAAAGCATTTTGCAGTAAACCTTTATATGCCTGCCACCTAAATTCTGCGATTATTGTTTTGCCGTATTTGCTTTATCGTGTATCCATCTATCAGTTCATTTTTCAAAATAAAACGATGGGGTGCCTGGGTGGCTCAGTTGTTTAAGCGTCCAACTCTTTTCAGCTCAGGTCATGATCTCACAGTTCATGAGATTGAGCCCTGTGTTGACTCTGCGCTGATAGCGCTGAACCTATTTGGGATTCTCTCCCTCTCTTTCTGCCCCTCTCCCACTGGCTCATACTTGCGCTCCCTCCCTCTCTGTCTCAAAATAAATAACCTTAAAAAAAGATGTTAAAAAATGTAGACTTGATTCTGTAAAAGCATATTAAATTTGAAAAATAAGCTAAGTCAAAATATCCTTTCATTGAGTATATTAGTAATTTGGATAACAGGTTATTTTTGCGTGTGTGTGTGTGTGTGTGTGTGTGTGTGTGTGTGTGTGTGTTTTGGGTAAGATTTGCAAACAGTGAAATATACAAGTTTTTTTTTTTTTTTTGAGAAGAGATTTATTTTTTTTTAAATTTTTTTTTCAATGTTTATTTATTTTTGGGACAGAGAGAGACAGAGCATGAACGGGGGAGGGGCAGAGAGAGAGGGAGACACAGAATCGGAAACAGGCTCCAGGCTCTGAGCCATCAGCCCAGACCCTGACGTGGGGCTCGAACTCACGGACCGTGAGATCGTGACCTGGCTGAAGTCGGATGCTTAACCGACTGCACCACCCAGGCGCCCCGAAATATACAAGTTTTAAATGATGAGTTTTGACAGGTGACTCCACCTGTGTAGCTTATATCCCTATCAAGATTTAGAACATTATTCTCACCCCAGAAAGTTCTCTCCTCCCCTTTCCTGATCAGTCCCTTGGCACATCAGGCAATTGTTCTAATTTATCAAAAATCATAGATAAGTTTTGCTTGTTCTAGAACTTTATATAATTGGACTCATATACTATGTTCCCTTTGTTTCTTGCACCTGTCTTAATGTTTTTAATATTCGTGTTCATTCATCCTCTTATCAGTAGCTCATTACTTTTTGTTGTTGAGTAGTATTCCATTGTAGAAGTATACCTCAGTTTGTGTATCCATTATTTTTTGATGGACTTTTGGCCTATTTCCAGATTTTGGCTATTATGTATAAAGATTCTGAGTATTGTATAAATTTCTAGTAGACATGATGCTGGATTAGGGAAGACCTATATGTTTAAGTTTTTAAGAAACTGCCAGACCTTTTCCCAAAGTGATTGTATCATCTTACACTTTCATCAATAGTGTATGGGTTTCTTTTTTTTTTTTTTTTTAATTTTTTTGCATGCTCAATGATTGGAATGTCAGAGTTGAAATTCGTAACTTTTCTTATATTTAGATGAATTTAAAATGCTGAGCAGAAAAATGCTGAGCATGTAGTTTTGATATCTGGGAATATTGTAGTTTTATTTAAGTTGTTTTTTTTCTATTTTAGCCTCTACTGCATATATGCTTTGATAAGAGTATTGAGAAATGTGATGAAATGTATAGTCCCTGTCATGCTCATAAAGTATTCTGAAAATGATATTTAATGCAAAGAAATATCTTCTGGGTTTATTTTATACATAATGATATTTAGATGATATTAAATCTCTCTTATTAAAGAAAACTGGATGATTACTGGTTCGGAGGAACTTGTATATTAATGATTGTAAATTTTTTAGTGTAATAAAACTGTTTCAAACCTTAAATTTATATTGCAGTTATATGTTAATTATATTAAAAATTCTGGTAGGTTTTGGTAATTTTAAAACTCAAAAAATATAATCTGGGAGAGTATTTATATTCTTTGTTGAATTTGATTGTATGAGACGTTTTAAATTTCATTTGCTCTATTGAAACTGTATTTGGAATTTTTGAAAGAAAAGGAAGAATATTAGAGACTTGGGTATATGAAATGTATAACTAAGCCATCCAACTATAGAGTAACTGTGCTTAGGAATCATTTAGATGATAATGTTCACTATCAATATTAAAATGACAATATTTCCCTCTTCCTCTTTTATCAAAGCATGGTTTTAAGCATCATGCTTACCTTGTGAATCTGGCTTATAGGCATTCAAATCTTTTGTTTATGCAACTGTTTTTGGTCTTGATTTGTAAAGTACATTATTGGGTCAAGGGGGAAATAGATCAGATCAAGTTTAGAAATAAAAATTATAGTTAGAGTGGAATTGTTGGGGGTGATTAGTCTGGAACATAGCAAATTAGTATTTTATGTATTACAAATAGTCTAGATGTAAGAGGTTATGTTCCTTATGTGTTTAATTCCCAATATCTTTATTCTTCTTTTTGGAATTTCTCTCTTTCCTGCCTTAATGACCTGTATTTAAAATGGGACTAAATGGGAAAGGGACAAAGACAAGATGATGATGATGGTAGTTAATAGGTAGTATGTATTACATGTCAAGTACTGTTCTAAGTGTTTTACGTATGTTAGCTACTCTAATGCCCACAAAAAAATCTGTGAGGTAGGTACTAGTATTACATTCATTTACAGATTCATGAACTGGCATAGAATAGTCTAACTGGCATAGACTGTCCAGGGTCTCAAAATTCAGACCCCATCAGATTGGTTCATACTCTTGTCTTCCTCCTGTTGTTCTGCAAAAGAAAGGGTATATCTGAGAATCTTCTGATATTTCAAAGTTAATTATAAGTAATTTCTGAATTCTCAGTTTATTATCTATTCATTTTTTTCTTGGTGCAGGAAGGGTCTTGGACACAAGTCAACTCTTTAGGCTCTGGGAATACAACAGGGTATTTGATTTGGATGAAGACATACTTTTCACCTTTGTTTTACTGCAATCCTGTGGAATCACATTTTCTTGGATAATGTAATAAAAGATAAGAGCAAGTTTAAAAAATGCAGAATGGTATTATTAGTCTTTCATTCAATGTACATTGACTACTACTGGTAGAAATAATACAAAAACAAAACTAAAATTGCACACCACAAAATTTTTTGGAGTTCAAAAACTGATCAAGTATCCTGTCTTTTTTCTTAATCCTAAAAACCTCCAAACTTTATCTGGGGAAAATCAAGGTTGGTAAAAAAAAAAAGAAAAAAAAAACAAAAACAGTAAATGACAACTACTAGTTATCTAAAACCTGGTAAATTTTCTTGACTAAAAAATTGATGGAGTAATACAGTTTTAGTAATATTTAGATAATCAAAATCCGACTTAGCAAAACTGCATTTGGTAGAAATTATGGTTATAAAAACTAATGTTTGCAAAAGCTGTAATCTGTAAAATATGATTCATAAAAAAGTGACCAAGAAATCAAATCTTTGTTATAAAGTTTACTTGGAAAATAATCCTGAAGGTAACAACTTATAAAAATGAAAATTAAAATGGTCAATAATGGAGATGAGTTCAAAGTTAATTCCTAAAGCTACTTTCTATGAAAATTAATTTTAAGATAATGCTATCTTAATATTTTTGTAAGTATGAAGTCAAATGCACTTTGATTCAAAATGGCAGTTTTCAAAAGTACCTATTATTCTGGGCATATGGTGATGAGCAAGATCAAAATAGACCCTTTCTCTCAGGACTTCATAGTTTAGTGGGGAAGTAATCTGTCACATAATTAATTGCTGAGATAATGTTGAAATAATAAAGCAAGATCTATCTAGCTTGGTGGTCAGGAAATTTAAAGTCTATGACTGGGTGAATAGAAGTTAATTTGGAATAGCATGTTGGAGGAAGAGGTAGAAGGTTAGAAGTAACATGTTTTCTTAGAGACCATTAAGACTAATGGATTTTAAGCAAGAAGGATACTTAATGAGATCTACATTTAAAAATAGATAAATATAGTAAATACAGAAAATGGCTTTAGGGAGTAGAGGTGGCAAGACATCTCAGGAGGCCTGTTGGGAAGATCCTACAATAGTCCAGATCAGAGATGGTGCTTTGAAGAGTAGAGGTTATGGAGAAAGCAAACAGTACACAGCTTTGAGAGCCATGTGGGATCTAGAATCACCTGGATTTGTGGTTGATTGGCTATGGAACTGAGAATAAAGGATGTCAAGGATGATTTCCAACTTTTTGGCATGAATCAGGGTGGTGGTACTCTTACTGAGAAATGAGAAAACTGTAGGAGAAGCAATTTTTGGAGAGAAGACAAGTGGGCCTGATGAGATGTTCATGTAGATTGGTCTGAGGGGCAGTTATGTACAGATATACAGAACTACAATCATGATCTGGGCCAGAGAAAAAAAATACAGGTTTATGCAGTGGTAGTATCAATTTAAGGAGAAAGGCACATTGAGAGGACGTAGAACTCCAGTCTGATGAACTGGCAAAGATGTTCAAGAAGAAGCAACCAGAGGGGCGCCTGGGTGGCGCAGTCGGTTAAGCGTCCGACTTCAGCCAGGTCACGATCTCGCGGTCCGTGAGTTCGAGCCCCGCGGCAGGCTCTGGGCTGATGGCTCGGAGCCTGGAGCCTGTTTCCGATTCTGTGTCTCCCTCTCTCTCTGCCCCTCCCCCATTCATGCTCTGTCTCTCTCTGTCCCAAAAATAAATAAACGTTGAAAAAAATTTTTTTTTAAAAAAAAGCAACCAGAGAAGTAAGGAAAAATTGAAATGTGTTAGAGAAGCTAACCTAAGTAAAAATAGGGTTTAGTATTTCAAGGAGGAAGTAGTCAACATTGTCAAATGCTTTTGAGAACTCTGATGAGGACTAAAAAAATATCTTGTGGATTTATTGGCAAGGAGTTTGTCAGTAGCCTTTAACAGGATAGTTTTGGTGGAGGACTGGACTGGAAGCCGGATTGGAGTACAGATCTTCCTTGACTTATGATGGGGTTATGTCCTGATAAACCCGTCATAAGTTGAAAATACTGCAAGTTGAAAATGCATTTATACACCTAACTAACCTACCAGTCATCATAGCTTAGCCCAGCTGACCTTCACCATGCTCAGAACATTTACAGTAACCAATAGTTGGGCAAAATCATTTTTTAAAAAAGTTGTATTTATTCATTTTGAGAGGGAGAATGGGAGAGAGTGAGAATCCCAAGCAGATTCTGCACTGTCATCACAGAGCCTGACATGGGGCTTCAACTCACGAAATCATGACCTGAGCCGGAATCAGGAGTCAGATGCTTAGAAGACTGAGCCATCCAGGCGCCCTGGGCAAAATCATGTAACACAAGCTGTTTTGTAATAAAGTGTTGACTATCTCCTGTAATTTATTGAATAGTGAGAGTGAAAAACAATGGTTTTGAGTGTATTGGTTGTTTACACTCATGATTTGGTGGCAGACAGGGAGCCGTGGTTCGCTGTCGCTGTCCAGTTTCACCAGAGGATTAGACTACATATTGCTAGCCCAGGAAAAGACCAAAATTCAAAATTTGAAGTTGATATTTTCCCATGGATGTTGAAAATTTATCTTTAGTTCCCAGAGCTTTAAAATGTTAGCGGTAAAATAAAATGTGGTAATTATCATGTTGTTCTATTTAAACTGAGTTTTTATGACTTTGAGATGATAAGAATTTGTATTCATTGTACTCATGCTAATGCTAGCATCTGATGTTTGAATTTCTCAACTTATAAAATACTAACAGGAGTATGACCAAATATTTTTTCATACTTTTTAGTAACATCTAATTTTCTTATGTTCTTATTTTTGTTGAAATGATCTTTCTGCTTAAAGTCATCTCTAATAATGTGGTTTTATTTTATTTTATTTTTTTGTTCTAGTTCACTCAGCCCCTAAAGAAATTACAGTGCCTAAGAGACAAGAAGAGGAAGAACCTGATAGCCTAGTTAAATATTTCAGTGTTGTTTGGTGTAAGGCTTCAAAGAAAAAACACAAAAAGTGGGAAGGTGATGCTGTTCTCATTGTAAAAGGAAAGTCATTTACATTAAAGGATTTGGAAGGCAAAGACATTGGAAGAGGTATTGTGATATTACATAATGCTTATGATTTGGCCTAAAATTAGTATATATCTGAGGTTACATAATTAAAAGGATTGGGTTTTATAAAGTGTTAGTTTAAGATGCTCTTTAAATTATAGTAGTCAGTCTGACAGTCTTTTTATATTTTTTAGTGTTTATTATTTTTGAGAGAGAGAGAGAGACAGAGCATGAGCAGGGGAGGTGCAGAGAGAGAGGGAGACACAGATTCAGAAACAGGCTCCAGGCTCTGAGCTGTCAGCACAGAGCCTGACACAGGGCTTGAACCCACAAACCATGAGATTATGACCTGAGTCAAAGTCATACGCTCAACCGGCTGAGCCACTCAGGTGCCTCATCAGTCTGACAGTCTTATGTATACTAACTCACTGAAGCAAATCCCATTCCATGGATCCATTTTCTCTAAAATGAAATGGCTAGTCAGGGTATATACAGTTATTCTGGTATTTTTCTGAGATTAAGCAGTTTGTCTTAGTGTACTTTTCTCCCCAGAATGCTAAATGATTAAAATTAGAAAGATGTTGATGTCAGGAGTGGAATATTATCTAATTTCAATGATATCCAATAAAATTTTGAAAAAAAAAAAAAGGTAATGGCTAGGAATGACCTAGATTAATACATATAAATTGGAGGTTATCATTTCTGTTATGATATAAATGTTGCCAGCATGATTTGTACTAATACAGGTTAGCTCACAAATTCAGAATGCTTAACACCAACCATGCTTTTTGGCATTGTCTTCAATCATTCATTCATTCATTCAATAATATCATAGTTAATAGTTTTCAGTAACCGTTATGTGCCAAGCACTATGCTAGGAGTAAACATTCAAAAATGGATATGATTTATAGTTTAGTGGGGACAAGGCAATATAATTGATAATTAGGAGGCAATAATAGAATTGTTTCATTGAGAATTTGTACTCAGTGCAATAGGAAATAGGCCATTTAGATCTGCCCAGGAGGCTGGGGGAAAGCTTCATAAGAGTAATTGCTTAAGGTAGTATTTGAAGGATAGTTTTGTAGGGTATGAGAAAGGGGCATACAGAAGAGGGAGTAGTATATGCAAAGGTATGAAAGCAGAGAAGTAAAACTAATTCAGTGTTTCAGGAATGTAGTCTGTGAAGGTCAGGGACAGAGTGATGAGTGGAGGCTGAGCTGAATTATCTGCAACAGAACTTTTGTATTATAAAAATATTGAACCACTATTATATATATGTTATTCTCAGCTTTTAGAGGAATTAAAAAGAAAATTACAGTTCATATTCCATGTTGTTGGTTAAGGTAGATTGGGGCTAGATTTTAGGAGAACTTGTTTATACCTATATGGTGAAATTACATTCTAAAGCCAGCTAGAGAGGTAAAATTATCAAAATTACCCTGGAATATTCCTTACCCATAAGGCATAGTATACATGGTTTTGTGTATGTGTAGTTTATAATAAAATGGTCTTTCAGTTGCATGTAGCAAAAAATGCAAATCAGGTTTCAAATAGTGGGTTTTTACTCTGCACAAGTAGAATCACCTAAGGTGTTTTTATTTATTATTATTAATGATAATGCTCATAGGAAATGCCAATTTCTGTGTCTCTGCTACTGTTTTATTTATTTTTTAATTTTTTTATACACTTATAAAAAAAGAGAGAGAAGGAGACACAGAATCTGGAGCAGGCTCCAGGCTCCGAGCTGTCAGCACAGAGCCTGACGCGGGGCTCAAACTCAATAAACTGCGAGATCATGACCTGAGCCGAAGTCGGATGCTTAACTGACTGAGCCACCCAGGTGCCCCAATTTATTTATTTTTTAAATGTTTGTTTATTTTTGAGAGAGAGTGCGAGTGAAGGAGGGGCAGAGAGAGAAGGAGACAGAGGATCTGAAGCAGGCTCCGTGCTGATAGCAGCAAGCCTGATGTGGGGCTGGAACTCAGGAACTCCTGAGATCATGACCTGAGCAGAAGTTGGATGCTCAGCCAACTGAACCACCCAGGTGCCCCACCTAAGGTGTTTTTTAAAAATACCAGTGCCAGGTCCTGACCTGGCAGGATTTATTTGGCCTGGATGGTGATTTATTTGGCCTGGATGGTGGAGAGAGGCACTGGCATAAATATATTTTAGGTTTCTAGGTTCGACCGGGGCTCGAACTCATGAACCGTGAGATCATGATCTGAGCCGAAGTTGGATGCTTAACGGACTGAGCCACCTAGGCACTCTGGTTTCCAGGTGATATCTAATATCTAACCACTGCTTTAAGCAATAAAGAGGATTTTATTGGCTTTCCAAATGAAAACATCCAAACATAAGACTTTATTGCTTAATTATAACAATAAGTGTATCAACTTGGAGTTAATTTTGTAAGTTATTGGCTCTAATGGAAGCAGTTTTTCTTTTAAATGAATTGAATGTACAGCATTTAAATATCGTTAATGTAGGGGGGTGCCTGGCTGGCTCAGTCGGTTAGGTGTCCAACGTCAGCTCAGGTCATGATCTCAGTTTGTGAGTTCGAGCCCCGTGTTGGGCTCTGTGCTGACAGCTCGGAGCCTGGAGCCTGTTTTAGATTCTGTGTCTCCCTCTCTCTCTGCCCTTCCCCTGCTCATACTCTGTCTCTCTCTCTCTCTCAAAAATAAATAAACATTAAAAAAATTTATATATATATATATATAGTTAATGTAGGGATAGAGCCTCAAGAAAACCCAAAGACTGGAGTGCTGCAGTTGCTAATAGCTCATGGTAATTTGGTTAAGTTCATCTGACCATCATTACGTGATACCCAGAAAAAAAAGAGTTGTGGGAAACAAAGCTCAAGACTTTTAAGAAAGTCTTCTGGAGATTCAGAGATGTTTGAGAGAGTCATCTCTGTGGATCAAAGTGAAAGGAGAGATTCTGGAGTTAGACTTCTAAAGATGCCTCAAAATTAAGTTTATTCTCGTCTCCCATTTACATGTAACTCAGATGAATAGTAATTGGATTCTATATGAAGATGAAAATCTTTATTGATGTGGAGTGGTCAATACTGCAGTTGAATTAAGATAGTTTGGGGAATGGAGGGATGGGTCTTTTGCATTTAGGAACACCAGCTAAGTAATTTCTTCCTATATCAGAGCATTGAAATTAAAAATTGTTCTATCATAAATAATTTAAGAAGATATATTGGCTACTGTTTGGCCCAGACTGTAAGGTTTAGCCCAGTTTTAATAGGGTGAATTGTAGCACTTTATCGCTAATTTAAAAGGGTCCTATCATGTTTTCTAAAATGTGACAATCTTTTATTTCATTTTTAGAGACTTAAAAACATTTATGGTATGCAATTCTTTCCTCTTTTAATGGCCCAGTAACTGTACATTTAATGTAGGCAAGCACAGGAATCTAAGATTCCACCACTCTATGTATCTGGTTAATGAGCTCATTTTGAGCAGACTGTGACTGACTTACTCATATTTATATTTCATTAGCACCTTGCATATGGCAACACTTAATAAATGTTGAATTAATACTTCAGAGAAGCTTGATATTATAAAATACCCCACTTTGTAATTCAAGAGCTAGAACTTAGACTATCAATGACCTTTTGCCACAAATGCATTTTTACTTTGCTATCTCATGTGGAACAATAAAGTACTGATTGTGGCAGCAGTTGCTTTTATTGCTAGTTTTCCACATTTCCACTTGTTTCTAAGTGGAAATAGAGATGCCGTGGTATTTCTCAAGTTTATTCACAAGAAGGGAAGGTCCCATATAGCCTACAAAACTCTTCTTGGCTTGATTTTCAACAGACAACAGATGGCAAAACTGTGAGTACAGTGAGTTACGTTTTCTTTTTTTTTTAAGATTTTATTTTATTTTTTAAGAATGTTTATTTTTGAGAGAGCAGGAGTGGGGGAGGGGCAGAGAGAGAGGGGGACAGAGGATCCAAAGCAGGTACTGCACTGACAGCAGTGAGCCCAATGCTGGGCTTGAACTCACGAACTGTGAGATCATGACCTGAGCCGAAGACAGTAGCTTAACCGACTGAGCCACACAGGTGCCCCTAAGATTTTATTTTTTTAAGTAATCTCTACACTCATCGAGGGGCTCAAGCTTACAACCCTGAGATCAAGAGTCTCATGCTCTACTGACTGAGCTAGCCAGGGCACCCTTGGCTATATTTTCTTTAGATTTTTTTTTTTTTAACGTTTTTTTATTTTTGAGAGAGAGAGACAGAAATACAGAGTGTGGGTGGGGAAGGGACAGAGAGAAATGGAGACAGAGAATCCAAAGTAGGCTCCAGGCTCTGAGCTGTCAGCACAGAGCCTGATGCGAGGCTCAAACTCACTAACTGTGAGATCATGACCTGAGCCGAAGTCGGACACTTAACCAACGGAGTCACCCAGGTACCCCAGCCATATTTTCAATAATTAAAAAAGGCCTTGCTTTCTCTAAAGCTTGGCTAATTTTTATAGCTTTATTATTTATTCCTTCTGATTTTTTTAGTGTTTTGTGTTTTTTTTAACCAAAATGATAAAGTATGTTTTCATTCTGCTCCTTGGTTATACAGGCTGTTTGCATTCAAAGTACAGTTTTCATTCTGTACAGTTATGGGAAGGTGACTATGGTATCACTAATTATGTCATCTTAGAGGGTCAGTAAATTAAATTCACACACTACCTTCTCAATTTAAAGGCCTTGCGTATAAATTCAAAGAGCTTGAAAAGATTGAAGAGGGCCACAGAGTGATGATTGGTGGAAAAGAAGTAGAAGTCATGGGCATAATCTCTCCAGATGATTTCAACAGTGGCAGATGTTTTCAACTTGGAGGAGGAAGCCTTGCTATCTCAAGTTCTTCTCAGGCTGCCAAGAAGTGTTTCTCTAACCCCTTCAAAAGTGTTTGTAAACCAAGTTCAAAGGAAAATAGACCAAACGGTTTCCAAGATTGTAAACCACGTCATGACCCACATGCACAAAGTAAGATGTAAAAAATAATTTGGATATTCTGTTTTTACTGTCAAAAGATATTGGCATGTGAATTTAAAGTTTAAGTTTTGTTTAAAGTTTTCAGGTGAAAGTATATATTATTCTTCAGGTGTACAACTGACATAAGGAATAATGTTGAAGCTATATAACAATATAGTTTGGGAATCATTTTATAAATAAATGCCTAATTCTAAGAATACAGTAGTGGAGAATACTTGTGTTGAAGGAAAAATATACAAATTGGAGATGTATACACACATCATACATGTATATGATTTTGAATAATACCTGATATTTCAGCAAGAAGAAATATTAGTCAATTCATGAGTCAGGATTATGTTTATACTTCTCTTTTGACAATTGTATGTTTTGATCACATCCATTAATGTATTAAAATATTGAATGATGAGATGTCATGTAAATAACTTAAATTTTACTTATAATCATTAAATTTAATGATTTAATTTTAATATTAATGAGTCTAATTTGAAAATAATATTAAAAATAAAACCTCACCTGTTTTTTGATTGTTTACTTAACAGGGATTTCTTCAGTGCCTTTTTTTGCAGTGTAAACTGTCATCAGAGATCTTCTCATTTGTTGAGAAGACAGACAAATAAATTTGGATTGTAAAGCAATAGTAGATGTCGAATTTGGGGTATCAAGTAGGTTGCTTTCATAGTAGTGGTAAAATGAAAAGTACATAAAGCAACATAATTAAGTATTTTTTGCAAGTATTATAGAGATAGAATTTTTGAAATAAAGGGACTGTTGAGATCAGTCTCTTCCCTTTGCATTTGAAGAAAGTAAGGCCCAGAAAGATGAACCGACTTGCCTAAATTCAAAGAACTATTGACATATTTGGGATAAAACCCCAAATTAAAAATTCCTAGCTCTGTATGAGCTTACCTGAGACTTAATTGAAAGAAAGTAGAAGCTTCTGCTTCTGATTTTTCTTTTATCCAAATATTTTATCTGTCCCACCAGCTCTTTCAATAGGCTTCCTTCTCTTTTATTCTTTCTCTCTGCCTTCCTATTACATAATAGAGGGATGTGGGGAACCAAAAAGAATAATGTGCTTATTTAAAGATCTGAGTTAGAGTCCCATTTTCCCACTGAACTAACTGGTTCTTTGTCCTCTTGGGGCAGTCACTTGTCTCACAAATGGCTGTGTCTCCTCAAGTCTACATTGTGCGTTCTAATCACTACCATAAAGATGTAGAGTGTCTGCTATATACCATGTACAATAAATATTTGTTGACTGAATGAAAAATTTTATTGTGATAACATATATATATATATGTGTACATGTATGTATGTATGTGTGTGTGTGTGTGTGTGTGTGTATAATATAATAAAAGCCCTTTGTGTTAATGATTCACATTTATTTATCTTGCCAAGGGTAGAACTAGGTTGTAGACTTAAAATGAAAGCATGATAGATTTTGTTAGCATTAAGTGGTGCCTCATTATTGTGAAGGTAGAGAGAGGCATCTTAAAATTTGAACTGGTGTCCTGTTATTGTGGTGGTTTAGGTTTTATCTTTCCTGAAGATGGATGCTTTGTTAGTTGACTTACATCCTCTGGTCCTTCTTGCTTGAGTGTATTATCCTCCCCTCTTATCTTTTCTTTTTTCCCCTTTGTATTATCCTCACCTCTTCTCTTTTTTCCCCTTTGTGCTTTTCACAAGAGAAAAAATGGGGCCATTTCTTGGTTAGAAATCCACAAGGAATATACTCTTGCTCTGCTACTGGAATATAGAGGAAAGCCAAGAGCTAAGTTTTCCATTTTCACATCCTCATCCTCTGCCTGCCAGGAATTGACCTCAGAAATGGGAGTTCCTTTTAGTTGTTCAGAAATCTAGGAAGATCCACAGAAAACTTTCCTCTGGGTAATCACTAATGGTAGACATGACCAGACTCTCATTCCTGTGACTGCATATTTCTGCATTGCTGGATATTGTTTTAATCTACTAGAACCTATTTATCTCCCCTTCTTTCTGTTCTCTTTTTTCTTTTTGTTTATTTAAAAAATCTATTTCATTTTTTTTAATGTTTATTTATTTTTGAGACAGAGAGAGTTGGAGCATGAACAGGGGAGGGCCAGAGAGAGAGGGAGACACAGAACCCGAGGCAGGCTCCAAGCTCTGAGCTGTCAGCACAGAGCCTGATGCGGGGCTTGAACTCACAGATGGTGAGATCATGACCTGAGCCAAAGCTGGACGCCCAATCGACTGAGCCATCCAGGCGCCCCAAAATCTATTTCATTTTTTAACCATGATGCAGACATATAAATATATCCCCAAAATAATTTTGATGAATTTATTACCTGACTAGATTAATTGAGACCTGCTTTCTAGTTATATTTGAGTTTGTATTTTTTTTTTTTATTTTTTTTCAACGTTTATTTATTTTTGGGACAGAGAGAGACAGGGCATGAACGGGGGAGGGGCAGAGAGAGAGGGAGACACAGAATCGGAAACAGGCTCCAGGCTCCGAGCCATCAGCCCAGAGCCTGATGCGGGGCTCGAACTCACGGACCGCGAGATCGTGACCTGGCTGAAGTCAGACGCTTAACCGACTGCGCCACCCAGGCGCCCCTTGAGTTTGTATTTTTTGGTGATATTTTAATAAATCTTGAACTGTATTAGCATATATCTAAAGAATTACATTATTATTCAATGGTTGCTTTTATTTGCTGCTTTGCAAAGATAAATGAATTTGACATTCATGAACGTAGTAATTAACTTGAAGCAAATAATGATGGTGAAGTCAATGGAAAATTTGTCATCCTTTCTCAGTTCTTCTGGTTAATAGAAGAAGTAATAGTCATTGTTAGTGTGTACAGAAGTGAAAATAATGGGAGCCTTTATGTTAAATTTGGGGTGCCTTTCCAAAATAAGAAGTTGTGATCATTCGCAAGTGCAACTGGGCAAAATTCCAACCTGTGCTTTTAGTTGGAAATCGTTCTCTTTGCTCTGAATACTGAGCTATTAAATGTGTGGCTTACTGAATACTCTGTTAAACAGTAGTGAATTTTAGTGTTTTTTTTTTTAAGTTTATTTAGTTTGTGGGGTCCCTGGGTGGCTAAGTTGGTTAGACATCTGACTTTGGCTCAAGTCATGATCTCATGGTTTGTGGGTTCGAGCCCCGCGCTGGGCTCTGTTCTGACAGCTTGGAACCTGGATCCTGCTTTGGATTTTGTGTCTCCCCCTGTCTCTGCCCCTTCCATGCTTATGCTCTGCTCTCTGTCTCTCTTTGAGAGAGTGAGAAAGAGAGAGAGAGAGAGAGAGTATGTATGAATGAGTGCAAGCAGGGGAGAGGCAGAGAAAGAGAGAGCGAGAATCCCAAGTATGCTCTGAACTGTTAGCATAGAGCCCAATGGCCAGGCTGGAGTTCATAAACCATGAGATCATGACCTGAGCTGAGATTAAGAGTTAGGCACATAACCTGAAGAGCCACCCAGGTGCCCCAATTTCAGTGGTTTTGAAGTACTTTGGAGCATATGAAGTTTGGAAAGCCCTTTGAAATTCTCTGCCTGAAATCTTACATTGATAAGGCATGAGGTTTTATTTTTTAATTTTCCACTCTTGCTTAGTATCACTGTTACTAAACTTCAACTTTTTTGCCACAAAGGATGGCAAACAGTTCTAAGTTATGAGTAATTAAAGCAAGATAATATAGTTGCTGCCAAAGTGAAATTGCAATACATTAATAGGTAAACTATCATCTTTTTCTTAAGATTCTCTTGTAATGTCGCGACCAGACAATAATCACCAGTGGATGTTCAATAAGAACTGTTCTCCTATTGTGGATGTAGTGATAGATCCTTACCTTGTATATCATCTTCGACCACATCAAAAAGAAGGGATCCTATTCCTATATGAATGTGTAATGGGAATGAGGTAGGAAAATAATTTGTTTATTCCGACTTTTGATTTAACCTGTAACATAATGGTTTTCTAGAAAAAGTCTGATAAAAAGAATCTCAGTATATCATGAATTATGCTTAATGTGTGCATTTATTCCAAAAGTGGTTCTTGATGGATTCCCATGTGCCAGATATCTTGCTAGGAGCTGGGCATACAGGAGTCAGGACCATGGGTCCTATCCTTAAGTAGTTTTTAAGGTATTTGAAGAAATAGGTAAATATAGTCAACCTTAATGTGGTACAATAAGAGCTCACTAGTATGACAAAGGCTTATGAGGGCAAAATTGAAGTAGCTGTTAATTCTGCTTATGAGACTTTTGAAAAAAGATTTTCTTCTTATCTCACTTCTACTTAAAAAAAAAGGAGTCTTCCCCACTCCCTTTTAAATATTTATTTATTTATTTATTTAGAGAGAGAGAGTGTAAGCAGGGAAGGGGCAGAGAGAGAGGGAGAGAGAAAATCCCAAGCAGGCTCGGTGCTGTCTGCACAGCCCTATGCAGATTCAGGGCTTGATTTCATGAACTGTAAGATCATGACCTGAGCAGACATCAAAGATTGTATTCTAAAAAAAAAAGAAGAACTGGATTTTTAGTCATCTGAGTTACCCAGGTACCATCCCCAAAAAAGTAATCTCCCTCATTCCCTTTTAAATGGAGTTTTCTGGTAAAGAACTGTAGCATCCTTTCTTTCTTTCTTTTTTTTTTTTTTTTTTTAACGTTTATTTATTTTTGAGACAGAGAGAGACAGAGCATGAACGGGGGAGGGGCAGAGAGAGAGGGAGGCACAGAATCAGAAGTAGGCTCCAGGCTCCGAGCCATCAGCCCAGAGCCCGACACGGGTCTCGAACTCGTGCACCGCGAGATCGTGACCTGAGCTGAAGTTGGACACTTAACCGACTGAGCCACCCAGGCGCCCCTGTAGCTTCCTTTCTTAAAGATATTTTAGAGGACACACGCACACAAAAGCTTGATAAAGGAAGTAAAAAAGAATCAAAGGAACCTGCTAACATCTTGTTATATTTCTATATATATTTCCTTTTTGTTTTGCTTTTAATGCATAGGCCCTTGATTTTTAAATTGATCATTTAATAGGGAGTTGGGAATGTAAATTCCCTCACACTTCTTTTTTAAGTTTTTAAATTTTTATTAAAAACATTTTTTTTTAAATGTTTATTTTTGAGAGAGAGAGAGACAGAGCATGAGCAGAGGAGGGGCAGACACAGAATCGGAAGCAGGCTTCAGGCTCTGAGCTGTCAGCACAGGGCCTGATGGGGGGCTCGAACTTACAAACTGTGAGGTCATGACCTGAGCCGAAGTTGGACACTCAACTGACTGAGCCACCCAGGTGCCCCAATTCCCTCACACTCTTAGAACCCTTTGCATGATGACAGCTTAAGGAAATGCTATATCCCAGAAACTTTCTAGACTCCTGTTCTTTCTCAAATCTGCTCTTTTCTTTGGAGACCGTATCTCATTTGGCCTGGAAAGCAACTTTAATTTCATCTCTCTCACTTTCTCAATTTAATCAAACCTCAAATTTTAATTTTGAACTCCTAAATATCCTTTGATTCCAAGTCTTTTCTGGCACCACACTGCAGCAGTGCTAGTAACTGACATTATACGATTATGTTTTGTTTGGATTTTTGCAGTGGCATCTAGCTGTGTAGCTGTTTCTGATGCTCCTCAAATTCACTCTTATTGCCACCAGCTTGATTTTTCTGAAAAACAGTTCTGAAAATGGCATTCCCTTGCTTAACATGCTTCAGACTCTCAGAACTTACAGGAGTGTTACCTGATCTGTAACATGCACTCTGCTCATGATTTGTGGGATTATTTTAGGTGGACACAGACAAGCCTTGTTTTTTAATTCTGATAGTAGTATATTTAGTTAATGAATTATTAGAAAAAACAGCATTTAAAATTTTTGGTTTCGTTAATCATGCCTGGACTTTTCAAATAAATCTAAGTGCAAAAGGGAGTTGACTTAAGGAAAAATAAATAATAACATATAGTATCACATATGGCAAAAATTGTGATGGTAGTCAACGAAAGACTGATGTTTGGGAGACATTGACTTGCAAGATACAGTCTGAGTTTTCAAGGATATGTATGCTCGTCTTTAGTCTCTGGCTATCTTGCCAGGTTCATAGCCTTTGTATTTCCTTGTTTGGAATACAGTTCAAGCTCCCACTGTGTTGAACTACTTGATTCATATAGTGAAATCTTATTTACCTTTGTTTGACAAGGTCCATCTTCCCAGTGAAGCCTTCCTGTTCTCTTCCCTCCACTGTGGAAGGATGGATCACTATTTTATCTCTGCCACTCTATATCTCAGCTGGCATTTGGTTTTGCATTGGCAAGTTGTTGATCTAAAATGGTAATAATGGGAGTGCCTGGCTGGCTGGCTCAGTCGGTAAAGCATGCAACTTGATGTCGGGGTTGTGAGTTTGAGCTCCATATTGGGTGTAGAGATTATTTAAAAAAAAATAAAGATTTTTAATTAAAATTAAAATTTTTAAAAATCTTTAATTAAAAAAAAATGTTTATTTATTTTTGAGACAGAGACAGAGTGTGAGTGCGGGAGAGGGCAGAGAGAGAGGGAGACACAGAATGGAAAGCAGGCTCCAGGCTCTGAGCTGCCAGCACAGAGCCCGACATGGGACTCGAACCCTCGAACCACGAGATCATGATCTGAGCCGAAGTCGGACGCTTAACTGACCTAGCACCCCCAAACTGACCAGGCACCCCTTAACTGACCAGGCACCCCCAAAACAAATCTTAAAAAAATAAAATGATAATGACTGTAATTCATGTTTGTGACTTTTTTCTGTACTTTGAAATGGAAGACATATAGTTAAATTTTGGTTATTATTTTTACTAATAAGAAATAGAATGAATTAAGCTATAATCAAACTGGGGGCCTCTGGGTGGCCCAGTTGGTTAATATCTGACTCTTGATTTTGGCTCAGGTCATGATCTCATGGTTTGTGAGATTGAGCACTCTCTCCCTCTCTCTCTGCTCCTTCCCTGTTCGCGTGCATGTGCGTCTACACACTCTTTCCCTCTCTCTCAAAATAAATAAAACAATTTAAACTATAATAAAACTCCACTTTTTAAAAATTTTAAATTCCAGTTAGTTAGCATACAGTGTAATATTAGTTTCAGGTGTACAATTTAGTGATTCAACAATTACATACAACGCTCATTGCTCATCACAAGTATACTCTTTAATCCCCATCACCTATTTCACCCATCCCCCACCTTCCTTCCCTCTGTTGACCATCAGTTTATTCTCTGGAGTTAAATCTGTTTCTTGGTTTGTCCCCCTCTCTCTTTTTTCCCCTCTTCTTGTTTGTTTTGTTTCTTAAATTCCACATATGAGTTAAATCAATATCACTCATCATCAGGGAAATACAAATCAAAATTACAATGAGATATTACCTCATACATGTCAGAATGGCTAAAATCAACAACACAAAATAGATGTCAGTGAGGATACAGAGGAAGGAGAACTCTCTTTCTCTAAAATTTTTTTTAATGTTTATTTTTGAGAGAGAGAGAGAGAGAGAGAGAGAGAAAGAGAGAAACAGTGCGAAAGGGGAAGAGGCAGAGAGAGGGAGACACAGAATCTAAAGTAGGTTCCAGGCTCCAAGCTGTCAGCACAGAGCCCGTTGTTAGGCTCGAACCCACAAAGCATGAGATCATGACCTGAGCTGAAGTCAGATGTTTAACCAACTGAGCGACCCAGGCACCCCAGAAAGGAGAACCCTCTTACACTGTTGGTGGGAATGCAAACTGGTGCAGGCACTCTGGCAAACAGTATGGAGATTCCTCAAAAAGCTAAAAATCGATCTACCCTATGATCTAACAATTGCATTACTAGCTATTTACCCAAAGAATACAAAAATACTAATTCAAAGGGATATATGCACCCCAATGCTTATAGCAGCATTATCTACAATAGCCAAATTATGGAAGGAGTCCATTGACTGAATGGATAAAGAAGATGTATGTGTATGTGTGTGTGTGTATATATATATATATACACACACACACATACACATACAATGGAATATTAGCCATAAAAAAATGAAATCTTGCCATTTGCAATGACATGGTTGGAACTAGAGTGTCATGCTAAGTGAAATAAGTCAGAGATAAAACCATACTTATTTTGGTACTATCCTTAATTCTTTTGATTTTATAACATGTATATACATATATATGTATATATGTATATGTATATATATGTATATATATATGAAGAGCTTTAAAAACTATGAAGTGATATAAACATGCCACTTAATATTCTTTATTATATTTAATTTTAATTTGTATTAACTGAGTAGGTCTGTAGGATAAGTCTATTACTAAGTTACATGTATTAGATCAATATTTAGTGTTTTTTCTTATAGTGCAGGGAGCTATATGATTGAGGAGTTCATTTACTGCTTGAAAATCATAAATACAGCTCAATTGATCTTTCTGGTTAAGATTATAATATATTTTAAACTGTTTTGATAACTGATGCTGAAACTGATAAAAATTGCTCAACTGTTAGTGATAAGAAGCACAGTTATAGTTATTCAAATGTATATATAAAATTGGGATTCATTTCTAGTTTCTCTAAATATATATGTATGATAATATCACATGATTTAGATTCAACTGTCGAATTTCAGATTTGTTTTAGTAATTTAGTTGATAGTAAATATGTCATGAAAAAAATTACAAATTATCAAAGATGCAAAAGATACGTTGTAAATCAGATGCATGAAATCCTAGAAAAAGGATTTAGAAGGGGGTAGAGTTTGTCCTAATTACAAAACTATCAGTTTCTGATTTTTTGACTAATAAGTGACAGTATTAGGGGCATAAAATATTTATTGTGACTAAAAGAAGTATAATTATTTCTAACAGAGTGAGTGGCAGATGTGGAGCTATTCTTGCTGATGAAATGGGTTTAGGGAAAACATTGCAATGTATTTCACTCATCTGGACTCTACAGTGTCAGGGACCCTATGGAGGCAAGCCAGTAATAAAGAAGACACTTATTGTCACACCTGGGAGCTTGGTGAATAATTGGAGGAAAGAATTTCAAAAATGGCTAGGAAGTGAAAGGATCAAGATATTTCCTGTTGATCAGGTAAGAGATTTTCAACACAGTTTAGCCTTGGTCATTTTCTTAATCTCTGTGCTTTTTTTTTCTTCTTTTGTTTCAAAAATTTTTTAAAATATTTATTTATTTTTGAGAGAGAGAGAGAGAAAGACAGTGTGAGTGGGCGAGGGGCAGAGAGAGAGGGAGACACAGAATCTGAAGCAGGCTCCAGGCTCTGAGCTGTCAGCACAGAGCCTGATGCAGGGCTCAAACTCACGGACCATGAGATTATGACCTGAGCCAAAGTCGGACGCTTAACTCACTGAGCCACCCAGGCACCCCCTTAATTTTTTTTTTTAAATGTTTATTTACCTTTGGGAGAAAGAGACAGTGTGAGCTGGTGAGGGGCACAAAGAGGGAACACAGAATCCGAAGCAGGCTCTAGGCTCTGAGCTATCAGCACAGATCCTAACCTGGGGCTTGAACCCACTAACTGTGAGATCATGACCTGAGCTTAAGTCGGACGCTTAACCAGCTGAGCCACCCAGGTGCCCCATTATATCTCTGTGCTTTTCAAATCAGCACTGAAGTTTTCACTGTCTATATGGCAGTTTTTCAAGTGTATTGTAACTCTGCAACTCCTTTGCAGAAAAATGGAATCTTGGCTTACAATTTGGTTTTGAGTGCACATATTCTAATTAATGTCTGTCAGGAATATGCTGCTTGAATTTGATTTTACAGTTTTAGCCCATGATTTGTTAAATACTGTCTTTTTTTTTTTTTTTTTTTTTTTAAGGACCACAAAGTAGAAGAATTCATCAAATCTCCATTTTATTCTGTTCTTATCATCAGTTATGAAATGTTACTTCGTTCCTTGGATCAAATTAAGAATGTTAAATTTGATCTTCTAATCTGTGATGAAGGGCATCGTTTGAAGAATAGTGCCATTAAGACAACTACAGCCCTCATTAGCCTTTCTTGTGAGAAAAGAATAATTCTAACTGGTCAGTATTTACTTTGGGGAAGACTTGATGGAATTTTTGCCTACTTATCATAAAGGATTTGTAATATGCTTGGCATCCAAAGAATTGGTGGTGCTGGATGGAATTCATACTAATAAACCTATGGTAATTAAGTCTTGGTAGGATTCTGAATTTTCAAATCCCTATGTAATTTTCCGCCACTTAGATTTTGGAGTTTTTGAAGAATAAACAATGCTATCATGATAAAGAATGTAGGAGATAGGTCTGTATTGTCTCTTCATGGTTCCTAAGTCTGCTATTTATAGCTGTGCAACTTTGGGCAAGTTATTTAACTTTTCTGTGCCTCAGTTTCCTTATCTGTGAAATAAGGAATAATAATACCATCTACTTTGTAGAGTTATTGTAAAGGCCAAAGGAGTTAATTCATGTAAAGTTATTTAAAGACTACCTGACACATGGTAAATGCCTAATGCCTAAGTATCCATTGTTTATATATGTATATGCTGCATGCATAATTTATTGCTGGCCAAACTTGCTGGCCCAGACTGTCTGGAAAGGGGGGTGGCCCATATGTAAATACAGGAATCTTTTTCTACTCATTCCTTTTTAGCCTAGACTAGAATCAGTCCTGAATAGCTCAATGTAGCTTTCCTCCCACACCTTACTTTGGCCTTGTGTGGCCCTTCCAATTTCTGGAGAATTATCCTTGTTTGAATGAGAGCCTCCACTCTCCTCTGCATCTTGGTCAATGATTGACTCATAGAGGTAAGTGAAAAATGCCAGAGCCCTTGCCTTAGGGTAATTTCAGGACCGGCTTTATAGCACAATTTATGCTCTAAGGATTGCTGTAATTTATCTCAAGCAAGGAGGCCATCCTTGCTTAGTTTCTTCCCCTCCTGTTCTCTAATTCTATTATTCTCTTTCTCCTCAGAGCACTCCCTCCATACATGTTGTACAGCCAAATCCTTGTCTTGGGTTCTGCTCCTGGAGAACCCAGTCAAAAGACATAAATCCTTTCCTGCAGCTATCATTGGCAAATGGGATCCGACTATCATGAATGGCTTGGATTAGTTAGCTAGGGTTGGATGTCTGGAAGTCAACCACAAGGATCCTTATACCTTTGTTTCCCTTCTTACTTGCTTGCTTTTCTCATTCTGCCTATCTTAAAAAAAATTGTTTTTGATTAAGTAAGCTCTGCCCCCAACATGGGGCTCAAACTCATGACCCCGAGATCAAGAGTTAAATGCTGTACCGACTGAGCCAGCCAGGTGCCCTTGATTCTGCCTTTTTTAGTCATTGTCATGGATATTTATTTAAAGGCTTAACAAAATGCATACCAACATAAATATCATATTCTATTATGTATCTCAAAGTTTAGAACTAGCTAGATGTGTTATATAATTAATAAGCATTGATCCTTCGGGTTGACCCATTTAATTTTGAGGGGTATGATCATTAAATTCCCTGGCATTGTAAAATTCATGTTATCTATGTTAATGAATAAGTGCATTTTTATATGCCTCTTACATATATTTTTGGACAACCTTTTCTAGTCTTGTTATTTGAATGTCATCTGAAATTATACTGTAGGACTTTGCTGATTTACATGGGTTTTTTTGTTTGTTTGTTTTTTGAGAGAGAGAGAGTGAGAGAGAGATCGCACACGCGAGCATGGGTGGGGAAGGGGCCGAGAGAGGGAGACACAATCTGAAAGCAGTCTCCAGGCTCTGAGCTGTCAGCGCAGAGCCCAATGTGAGTCTCGAACTCATGAACCATGAGATCATGATCTGAGCTGAAGTCGGATGCCTAACCGACTGAGCTACACCCAGGCACCCCTACATGTTTTTTTGATATAATTATTGAAACATGCTAATGTTTCTTTGAAAATTAGTTAGCCAAAAGTTTTTGAGTATGTAATTTATGCAGGGTATATTTGTGTTAACCTTTAAGATTAGTGAAGATCTCAATTTGATCTGAAAACTTTGAAAGGTAATAATTACAGGTGTCATTCACTGAGTATTTACTAAATGTCAGGCACTGTGCTACGACGTGCATACAGTGTCTCTACTTTTTGTTGTAATACCACTGGGAAATTGTTAACTTCCCAGTTTTATAAGTGAAAAAATGCTGAATTTAACTTAAAGAGCTCAAGAATCTTGTCCAGAGTCACACTATTATAATATTAAGAATCACTAACAGTTATGGAACATTTATGGTGCTTTAGGCACTGTTCTTAGTATATGGATTAACTAATTTGATCCTGACAATCCTAGGAGCTGCTATAATCATCCCCATTTTCTAGAAGTAAACTGAGGTATGTAACTTGCTTAGGGTCCCTCAGAGAGTAAATGATGCAGGTGGGATTTGATCCCAGGCGAGTCAGACTGCAGAGCCTGGACACAGCCACTATGCTGAAGTTAAATCCAGAGTTAAAAATTTATATGGTTCTTAATATTTTTTGTTCACTTGGAGTTGGCTGCTCTTTCTCATCTCTAAAGCCTTTAGTTTAGGTTTGTTAGGGAAGAGAGTACAAATTTCTACAAATAACCTGTGACTGTAAAACACAAACTTGACCTTTCATCACTTTTGTTTCTCTTAGGTACTCCAGTTCAGAATGATCTTCAAGAATTTTTTGCATTAATTGATTTTGTAAATCCAGGAATATTAGGCTCTTTGTCATCTTATAGAAAAATATATGAAGAACCCATCATTTTATCGAGACAACCTTCTGCTTCTGAGGTATAATTTACGTTAATAAATAGGTTTAAAAAAAAAGACTATGTTCAGGAAAGTCATCCACAACTTGGGCAATATTTTAATTCAGGAAAAATTAAATTAGTGAATTCTTTATTTTTCCATAATCCTTCAACTCTTCCTGCATTCTTTATTTTAGAGAATAATATCACATTAAAAAAATCATAAATAGGCACTTCACAAAGAATTGTAATTGACAGTAAACATATAAAAATATTCATTTTTACTGATATTGACAAAAGTAAACTAAAGTAACCATAAAAAACTTCAAAAAAAATGTTTTATTTATGGAGGTGCCTGGGTGGCTCAGTTGGTTAAGTGACCAACTTTGGCTCAGGTCGTGATCTGTCAGTTTGTGGATTTGTGCCCCACCTTGGGCTCTGTGCCAACAGCTCAGAGCCTGGAGCCTGCTTTGGATTCTGTGCTTCCCTCACCCTCTGCTCCTCTCCCACTCATGCTCTGTCTCTCTGTCTCAAAAATAAAGAAAACATTAAAAAATTTTTTTAAAATGTTTTATTTACTTATCTTTTAAATGTTTATTTTTGAGAGAGAGAGAGAGAGTGCACATGCACACACAAGTGGGGGAGGGGCAAAGAGAGGTGGGGTTGGGGGATCCGAAACAGGTTCCATGCTGACAGCAGAGAGCCTGATGTGGGGCTTCAACTCTGATCCAACTCGGATCATGACCTGAGCTGAAAGTCATACACTTAATTGACTGAACTACCCAGGCGCCCCAGGATGTTTTATTTATTTTTGAGAGTGCAAAAGTGGGGGAAGGGCAGAGAGAGGGATCCGAAGCGGGCTTTGCGCCAACAGCAGTGAGCCTGATGTGAGGCTTGAACTCATGAACTCATGAGATCATGACCTGACCCGAAGTTGGATGCTCAACTGACTGAGCCGCCTAGGTGCCTCACTCTTCTATTGGTGTTTTAGTTGGTTCGATTTACATAGTAATAGCAAGTATAGATGAGAGTACTGTTGTCTATTGGTTGGAATGTAAATTGGTATACAATTGGAGAATAGTTTGGTACTATGTATCAAAAGCTTTAAAATTGTGCATATTTTGTGGTGTGGCAATACCACTTTTAGGAATTTATTATAAAGAAATAATCATACATGTGCTTAAAGATTTAGCTGTAAGGGTAGAAAATTCTGAAACTAAAGGAAACAAACTAATTGGAAACAGACATTTCTAAAGGTAGGAAAATGGTTAAAGCAGAGTCTGCATGTTGTTTACACAATGTATTTCATTGAATCTAAAATAATACCAATTGTAAGGTGCATCGTTAGTTTATGAACCACTAAGGAAAACATGCTAATAAATATAGTTTAAGAAGTCATTGATGGTGGCTCAGTCGGTTAAGTTCCGATTTTGGCTCAGGTCATGATCTCACAGTTTGAGCCCTGCATCGGGCTCTCTGCTGTCAGCACAGAGCCCACTTAGGATCCTCTGTCTCCATCTCTCTCTGCCCCTTCCCCACTCTCTCTCTTCCTTTCTCTCAAAAGAAGTATTAAAAACAAATTTAAAAAAGTATCCTATATGAGAGAAGTTAAAGTATAAAAAAATAGTCTCAGAATTAATAAAATGATAATTAGTAAATATTTATTGAACATTTCCCATGAACCAGGAATGATACACAATAATAGCTTATGAATATATTTATTAGCATGGAAAATGTTAATCATATATTATTTAAAAATAAAATCACATTCATTTATTTACCCAACACCTACATGTTAAACATCTTAAGTGGGCCAAATGTAAAGTGTTAAATACTAGGGAATATAGTGAAAAGCCAAACTGAATGGCGCCTTGTTCCCATGAAGCTTCAACTATAAAGATCCTGTTTTTGTTACAAATAAAAGTAAAATGTTAAATACATTTATATGTTAATATAAAGGGAAAAGACTTGGAAGATATACATAAAAGTGTTGACAGTAGTGGTTGTTTCTGATTGATTAAACTTGGTTTCAATTTTAGTTTTGCATAACTATTTTCTGACTTTTCTTCAGTGAACCTATTTCTTTTGTAATAAAAATTGAAAATAGTTTTAAAATGTGAGGGGAATTTTTTATGATTTACACAGAAATGAATATATACATATGGGATATTATTTTAAGCTTCACTGTGAAGTTATGTATGCTCAAAAAAGAATTTAAGCTTATATTTCAATCATACTGTGTTTTGACTTAAAAAAGTACAGTGGTAAAAACTTTGACACAAACAAAAAGAAGCAAACAAATTGGAAGCAAACATTTCTAATGAACAATGTTGTAATGATTTTGAAAGAATTAGCTGTGCTTTGTGCCAGTAATTTCTTGTAGGTTTAATTTTAGGGTCAATAACTTGTCAAAATATTTGCTTCCAAGAATTTGCTGAGTTAGTTCTTTGTTGATGATTTTAAGACTATGTACCATGACAGTCTTCACATAAAAGCTTACTTTTAGAATAATTTAATTTGTAGATTGTTGATTGCTGATGGCTCTCAACGGTGCTAATAGCCAAACAAAGATTAGGAGACTGGCTTAATTTAGTTAAATGGTTATGCTGAACATTTAAAGAGATGATGGGTCACTGGGTGGCTCAGTTGGTTAAGCCTGACTTGGGCTCAGGTCATGATTTTTTTTGGGTTCAAGCCCTGCATCGGGCTCTGTGCTGACAGCTCAGAGCCTGGAGTCTGCTTCCCATTCTGTGTCTCCCTCTCTCTCTCTCTCTGCCCCTCCCCTGCTTGTGCTCTGTCTCTCTCTTTCAAAAATAAATAAATAAACATTTAAAATTAAAAAAAAAAATGCACAAAGAGAGTATGATTGGTTTTTCTATCCCAAACTCAAACTGAATTTATTCTGTTAGAAAAAAAATCTGAAGGGATGTAATTAGTAAATGGTTTATTGATATAAAATGTTTAATGTTCCTGTTAATTGCAATAATTCTTTGTTTATAATACTTCTAAGTCTGCGATTTTTCCATAGGAAGAAAAGGAGTTAGGAGAGAAAAGAGCAGCTGAACTTACTTGCCTCACTGGACTCTTTATCCTTAGAAGAACCCAAGAAGTCATAAATAAGTATCTTCCACCTAAAATAGAGAATGTAGTCTTTTGCCGACCAGGAGCACTACAGATTGAGCTTTATCGAAAGCTGTTGAATTCTCAGGCTGTCAGATTCTGCCTTCAAGGGTTGTTAGGAGATAGTCCTCATCTAATATGTATAGGAGCTCTTAAAAAGCTGTGCAATCACCCCTGCCTTTTGTTCAACTCTATAAAGGTAAGTAGTATCTGAGACTGTGTCAGAGATGTGAGCTAAGGGTTCTGTGTCATGTGAGTCTAAGAGGGCAAATTGGGCCAACCCCAGGGGTTGCATTTGTGGGTGTTTGAGAAGCTCTCTAGCCTCTCCTATATGTTTCATCTGTACAGCTTATCTAGCTTCTATTTGTTCAGAACATGTCCATACATATAGGACTGAACAAGGGTGAAATGGATGTGAGGCACTGCCTTCTAGAGTTTGCCCCATGCCCTTTGGTATCTTGTCTAACTAATACTTTGCTGTGGTCCTCCTTCCTATTTTATATATATGTAGCCAATCAGTTTTGTTTGGTGCAAACAAACAGAAAATTTATCATTGAAAATAATTTAATTTTTTCCCATTATAAAAGTAATATATGATACATATTGTATGAAATTTATAAAACCCAGAAAACCAGAAGAAAATTAAAGTCATATGATTAGACTGTGAATTGGTGTAACTGAAAGATAGTTGGCAATGTGTACCAAAGCTTTAAAACTGGATGTATTTTGTGGCCTAGCAATACTTTTAGGAATTTATTATAAAGAAATAAAGCTCTCTAGCCAGAAAAAAAACCCATATTTCGATATTAATAATCTTAGCTAAAACTTATTAAGCATATAAATGTACCCAACACTAAATGTTTTTCTAGCATTATTTTGTTTATTCTTTACAAAATTGTGGAATAAGTATTGTTATTACCGTCCCCACTTTTTTTTTTTTTTGTGAGGAAACAGGGACTCAAAGATACGTATATATAATCTAGTTCTAGAGAAACTTAATTTTAATGATGTTATGCTTATTATTTTAAAATCTACTTTTTTTCCACTAAATAAATTGAGAGCATTTTCCCAATTAGATACCTTCTCCAAGTATGATTTTTAATGATTATATAGTTGAACTAACCATTTGGATATTTAATAAACATAAGGCAGTTTAGAGTATAGTGAGAGTTTTCTGTTTTGGAGTTAGAACTGGGTATCAGTTCCTATTCTACTGCTTACCAGTTCTTTAAGGGCAAATTTTTATTAAAAATTAAAAATTTTTTTTTAATTTTTCATGAGCTGGGGAGGGGAAGAGAGGGAGACAGAGAATCTGAAGCAGGCTTTGTGCTGTCAGCGCAAAGCTGGATGTGGGCCTCGAAGCCATGAATTGTGAGATCATGACCTGAGCCGAAGTCAGATGCTTAACTGACTGAGCCACCCAGGTGCCCCTTTAAGGGCAAATTTAACCATGGTCAAGTTCCATCTGCGGGCCTTTATTTTTCTTATTTCCAAAGAAGAGACAATAATAACTTCCTATGAACATACTCTTTCATCAAGTTCCTGTGGCAACTTGATGAAATAGCATGGAAACAACCTAGCAGAATGCCTGACCATAGAAATTACACAATAACTATGAAAACTCTATTATCCCCAGCTCATTCTTAACACTGTTTTAGAACAGTTTTTATTCTTTTATTTTTTTCTTTAAACAGTAAAATCATAATTTACAAACAAAACGAAAGAAAACCCATGGATGCTGCATCACGCTTGAGGTCATTAGTTATATACTTGGAAAATGGAGTGTTCTACCAGAATTCTTCAAGTTTATCCTTCAATGAGTTATATTTACATAGTTTATCATAGGAGAAGTCAGCTTTCTGTAACTCTGCAGTAAGCAGGATTATAACAATTTATTAATCAACTTTTTAAGAAACAGATTTTATATACAGTGATAAAAATTAAACCCTTTGGGCATGATGCCCAGCAAAAATAGAAGCCAAAAATTCTTCCTTAAAAGGTAGACTTTATCATAGCCCAGAATGCACCAGTTAACTAGTAATAGGCACAGGATACCACAAGCTTCAAAGAGGGTGCATAACTTACAATCTGAGTCTTGTTTGGTAAAGCCTTTCCTCTAACATCATAGCAAATGAGGATCAATAGAAAGTGGCTGAAATGAGCCTTTCACATGTATAAACAACCTTTAAGCAGAGTTTTTTTTTTATAAAGGTATTCCTGTTGAAACTAGGTTTTTTTCCCAAATTCAGTCAAGGTGATGGGTTTCTTTTCAGGAAATGTGAATGGAATATAACCAAAAGAAGTGTAACTGATAACCAAAGGCTACAGAGAGTCAGAAGAGTGAATGCCATGATTGTCACAGAATGAAGACTTCTATTAGTTGATTCTTAATTAGGGGTATTATGCATTATAATCTGGAAAGCTTTTAAAACTCCATTTGTCCAGACCTCAACACCTATGGACTGATTCAGAAACTCTGAGAGTAGAACCCAAGTATGAGGATTTGGAAAAAGTGACTCCCCAAGTGATTCTGATTACATGTTCCTGGCTAAGAACTTGTGCCGTAAGATCACCATTTCCCTTGTATTTTTATTTAATATTCACCAGACAACTTTATGCTAATGATTTGGCTTCCCTTGTGGTTTCATGTGACAGAATGTATAGGCCACTTGGTTTAAATAGGCAAGTCTCCTTTGAAGGTCAATAAATTTATATTCTGACTTTGTTTCTTAATTTGATTAGTATGGCTCATTTGCCTAGAGCTTAAACTTACTCACTTTCTGAACGTGAAAAGCTGTGGACTAGATCCTGGGTCTGTGGTCTTTTGATGACCTCTCCAAGGTATAGGCATCTTAGCAGACCTAAGCTGAAGCAGCCAGCAACCATCTCTTTCCCCTTGTATATTCCAGTGATATTAGTATCTTAGGTTTCCACGTATTTTTAATCAAGCAATTTTACCCAACTATTATTGTATTTTGGAAATAAGCCAAATGTACTTTGTGCCTAGCATCTTACACTACAGGATTCACTGCCTTTAAGTGTTTCTGGAATTATTAAAGAGGGAACACAACACCCATGAAAACATAGGGAAGTATAATAAAGTATATAGTTAACTTCTCAGTTAACTAAGGTCAAAGCTGAACTGTATTTTGTAACCATAAAGGTTAACACTCAGTGCCCCCTTTGCCACCCAAAAAAGAGCTATAAATAATCAAATGGAATTTACATTGGGTCCTTAAGTATCTATAGGATTGGGATAATTGGACAGAAAAATGAGGAAGCATTCCAGGCAGGTGGAGTAGACTGAACAAAGTTTTAAAAACAGTGATAAATCTGGTAAATGTGGAACAAAGTGAGGAGACCAGCCAGTCTCAGAAATTTAACCTAAAAAGTGCTGTAGTTATTAATAAGTATATTTTTAGTTAAGTATTCACATGTCATCTAGGCGCTTTTGGAAAAAGAATTTCAAAGGTGCTGATAATCACTTTGGAATAAAAGTATTCTAAAAACCATTGGTAATGTAAACAAAAATATAAGTAAGAATAAATTTCTGTTAACTTATGGCAGAATTATTCCTTCTAGTGGAAGAAATAGCTACGAGAAATTGCTCATAAGAGTGAGTAAACTCTAGGGGTGCCTGGGTGGCGCAGTCGGTTAAGCGTCCGACTTCAGCCAGGTCACGATCTCGCGGTCCGTGAGTTCGAGCCCCGCGTCAGGCTCTGGGCTGATGCCTCAGAGCCTGGAGCCTGTTTCCGATTCTGTGTCTCCGTCTCTCTCTGCCCCTCCCCTGTTCATGCTCTGTCTCTCTCTGTCCCAAAAATAAATAAACGTTGAAAAAAAAATTAAAAAAAAAAAAAAAGAGTGAGTAAACTCTTATGCTTGATTCTGAGTATAACCTGGGAGGTGCTGTGTCAAGCCCACAAATCAGGAAAGAGAAGTAATAGCAGAGGGAAGGAAAGAAGAGAAGAAAGGACGTATCAGTGATGAGAGATCTTAGGGTTTTGGAGAGAACAGTTGTATCACTGTACTGTAGTTTCCTCTTTTATTTCTCTGCTGTCCCTCCTCCCCTTCCCAAGGAACATGTGGGCAGTGATGCTGCCCTTGTCGGGTGAAGATCGCTTGCACTAGGAGACTGAATCGAATGGCTCTGTAATGAACTCAGTAGGATGCATGTTACCTTTTTCAAAAATGATCACATCGTAACCTATGAAGATTTACGTAATAGTTAACTTGGTCTTTTCAGATGGCTATTAATCTTCACTTTCCCCCCCCCCATAATTTTAGCATTTCTTTCCCTCCCAGTTAACAAAATAAACATGAGCCAGTTAACAATCATCCTTTTGAATAGGGAAGAGAATGCAGCTCAACGTGGGATGAAAATGAAGAAAGGAGTCTATATGAAGGCTTGGTAAATGTGTTCCCTGCTGATTACAACCCTCTCATGTTTACCGAGGAAGAGTCAGGAAAACTCCAAGTGCTGTTGAAGCTCTTAGCCGTTATCCGTGAACTTCGTCCCACTGAAAAGTAAGAGATCAATTTAATAAACTTGCTTGTAAGTGCTCGTGGAATTTTGGCTTAGACTATAGCCTTACTTCTTCTTCTCCCTCCTTCTTTGGGATCATGGTCTTTATTTAAGAAAAACTGTATCTAAAGGTAGATACATATGTTTACAAAAACCTGGAGACATCTTTTGATATCTAACACCTACTAATTTATTCCTCTATCTCTTTCAGAATCCTTTCTTCTCTGTCGCTCAAATGTTGATACTTTAATTTTTAAGTTTATTTATTTATTTTGATGGAGACAGAGGGAGTACGAGTGGGGGAGAGGCAGAGAAAGAGGGAGAATCTCAAGCAAGCTCCACCCTGTCAGCTCAGAGCCCTTGTGCGGCTCGAAATCACAAAATTGAGACAATGACCTGAGCTAAAATCACGAGTTGGACACACAACCAACTGAGCCACTCAGACACCCCAAATGTCAATACTTCTTGGGGTTTCTCCATAGCCTTCTTACTCTAAACAGCCTTCCTTGGTTTCATCTACTCTCCATTGTTGCAACTCTCACTCATACAGTCTTGATTCCAAGTTTCTATCTCTGGTCCAACTCTGCCTTCTCATTCCCACATCCTTATTTCTTACTGTTTAATGGACATCTAAATCTCTCTTGATGTCATGTAAGACTTTAAGGTACAGATATCCCCAACAGCTTTATCCTTTAACCTGATCCTTTTTCATCATTCCTTGGCTTGATGAATGGCACCATGATTCATGCAGAAAATCTAGTCATTCTAGACTCACTTTTCTTCTTCACTCACCCAACATTGTCAGTAACTAAATTCTTAATCTTGGAATATACCTCCTTTCTGGTACCAAGACTTTTGTTTTGACTCTTGTAATTAATGATTTGGGTTATGATGGTCTCTCTCTTTTTTTTTTTTTCTTAATTTTTTTTTTTTTAACATTTATTTATTTTTGAGACAGGGAGAGACAGAGCATGAACAGGGGAGGGTCAGAGAGAGGGAGACACAGAATATGAAGCAGGCTCCAGGCTCTGAGCTGTCAGCACAGAGCCCGACGCAGGGCTAGAACTCACGGACCGCAAGATCATGACCTGAGCCGAAGTCAGCCGCCTAACCGACGGAGCCACCCAGGCGCCCCTATGATGGTCTCTTATAACCTACTTCCCTCTTTCAACCTCATCACATATCAACGTTGCCCTAAATTATATTTCTAAACTACAAATACGAACATATCACTGTCTTCCATAAAAGTCCTTCAAAGACTCCTAATTGTCTTCCAGGAATTTCTAAACTCTATGTAGCACATTGGGCAAGGCTCTTCATGACTGGCTAATGCCTCCTTTTCCAGCCTCATTTGCCACCACTTCTTCACACTTAACATGTGGTTCAGTCATACCAAACATCTACCAGACCTGCCATTTGCTCTGCTTCTCACCCTCTGCTTTTACATGTTACAAGCTCTCATGCCTCCGCTGCCTTCACTTCTCATTCATCTGACCAGCTTTTTCTCTTCATTAAGACTCAGCTCCATTGCTTTCTCCTCTTGGAAGCCCCCAGCCTCAGATTGAGTTAGGTGTCCCTCTTCTGTACTCCCTTGTGTCCTGTACCTACCTCTCCTGGAGCTCTTCTCACATCATATTAGTTCTCATTTTAGTTCTCTTATATATCAGTATTTGTAATACAGGGACTGTGTCTTATTTATCTTTGTATCAAACTGTGTTTGTGAATTAAGGCAAAAATACATAGAAAAGATTGCAAAATAGTAATTACTTTTAATTGTCAAGGGACCTGGCATAACCTCTTTGGAGCATTTATAATATCATTTGACTTGTGCATATTTTTAGGTTTATTTTTCATAATAATGAAGGAATTAAAATAAGGAAACTTTCTATAAAGTATTTAATACAGTTTGATTAAAATGTTTTATAATATTTCATATGTACAAAAGAACATGTATAATATAGATGTGCAGATTGTGATCTAGTTTAATCTTAGGAGTATAAACTTTAACTCAGACTTAACTATTTGCTCTTTTTGTTGTTGTGTTACTGGATCCTTTTTTTCCCTCTTCTCTGAGGAGGAAAGGATTGGTAGTTGTTATTGGACAAGGAATAGTGAATGAATAGTTTTAGAGGAAATGAGAAAAGATAGAAACATATGTATGGAAATTTATCCTTGAAATGCTGTAGGGGATTTTGTACGTTTTGTGGTGGGAAGAAAGGAATGATGAGGAAGGTAGAGTTGGAGGTAGAGTTGGGATAGGGTCATTTTGACTGCCTGAGGGTCTCCAAGAAAACGATACCCTACCTATTCTCTGAGAGAAGCAGCAGCACTTCTGCCAGTGGCATAGGCTGGGTGTTCGGTTGCTTTCCATTATCTGAAAAGATTCTACTCCCCTCAGCCCCTACCTCGGCCTTTTTAAAATTGTGGTAAGGGGTGCCTGGGTGGCTCAGTTTGTTAAGCGTCCTACTCTTGATCTCAGCTCAGGTCATGATCTCATGGTTTCTGAGAGAGCCTGCTTGGGATTCTCTCTTTCCCTCTCCTCTGCCCCTCCCCCGCTCACACTCATGTTCTCACTCTCGAAATAAATAAATAAACATTTAAATAAATTGTGGTAAGGCTCGCCTGGGTGGCTTAGTCGGTTAAGTATCTGACTTCAGCTCAGGTCATGATCTTCTGGTCCATGAGTTTGAGCCCCACGTTGGGCTCTGTGCTGTCATAACAGCTCAGAGCCTGGAGCCTGCTTCAGATTCTGTGTCTCCCTCCCTCTCTCTCTCATGAGTGCCCCTTCCCCACTCATGCTCTCTCTCTCTCAAAACATTAAAAAAAATTTTTTTTAATAAAAAATTGTGGTAAAATACACATAACATAAATTTGCCATCTTAACTATTTTTAAAATATTTTTTATGTTTGTTTATTTGTTTTGAGAGTGAGAGAGAGAGAGCACAAGCAGGGGAGGGACAGAGAGAGATAGAGAGAGAGAGAATCCCAAGCAGGCACCATTCTGTCAGTGCAGAGCCCAACATGGGGCTTGATCCCATGACCTGAGCCAAAATCAAGAGTCAGATGTTTAACCCACTGAGCCACCCAGGCGCCCCTCATCTTAACTGCTTCTAAGTGTATTGTTCAGTAGTGGTAGGTTCATTCACATTATTTTGCAGCCAATCTCCAGAACTCTTTTCATCTTGCAAAACTGAGACTGTACCCAGTATATAACAACTCCCCAGGCTTGCCTCCCCCTCGGCTCCTGGGAACTACCCTTCTACTTTCTGTCTCTGTGAATTTGACTACTCTAGGTACCTCATAAAAGTAAAATCATATAGTATATTGTCTTTTTGTGACTTGCTTATTTTACTTAGCTTAATGTTCTCAAGCTTCGTCCGTGTTGTAGCATGTGTTAGAATTTCTTTTTAAGGCTGAATAATATTCCATTGTATGTATTTTCCACATTTGTTTATCCATTCATCTGTTGACGATCACTTAGGTAGCTTCCACCTTTTGGCTATTGTGAATAATGCTGCTATGAACATCGATGTACAAATATTCCTTCAATACCCTGCCTTCAGTTCTTTTGGATATATACCCAGAAGTGAAATTGTTGGCTCATTTGGGAATTCTTTTAAAAATTTTTTGAGGAATCACCATACTGTTTTTCTTTTCTTTTTTAAAGTTTATTTATTTTGAGAGAGAGAGAGAAAGAGAGAGAGTGTAAGCAGGGGAGAGGCAGAGAAAGAGGGAGACAGAGAATCCCAAGCAGGCTCTGCACTGTTAGCATGGAGCCCACTGCGGGGCTCGAATTCACGAACTGTGAGATCATGACCTGAGCTGAGATCAAGAGTTGGAGGCTTAACCGACTGAGCCACCCAGGTGTCCCCACACTGCTTTTCATAACATCTACACCATTTTACATTCCCACCAACAGTGCACAAGATTTCTTTTTTTTTTTTTAATTTTTTTAACATTTATTTATTTTTGAGACAAAGAGAGACAGAGCATGAATGGGGGAGGGGCAGAGAGAGGAAGACACAGAATCCGAAACAGCCTCCAGGCTCCCAGCTGTCAGCACAAAGCCCGACGCGGGGCTCGAACTCACGGACCGCGAGATCATGACCTGAGCCGAAGTCGGACACTTAACCGACCAAGCCACCCAGGCACCCCTAGATTTTTAATTTCTCCAACATTCTCACCAACAATGTTATTTTCTGTTTTTTGATAATAGCCATGCTATTGGATGTGTAATGATATCTCATTGTGGTTTTGATTTGCATTTCCCTAATGTTTAGTGATGTTGGGCACCTTTTCATATACTCGCTGGCCGTTTCTATGTTTTCACTGGAGAAATGTTTATTCAAATCCTTTGCCATTTTCTTTTCTTTTTTTTTTTTTTTCCAACGTTTTATTTATTTTTGGGACAGAGAGAGACAGAGCATGAACGGGGGAGGGGCGGAGAGAGAGGGAGACACAGAATCGGAAACAGGCTCCAGGCTCTGAGCCATCAGCCCAGAGCCTGACGCGGGGCTCGAACTCCCAGACCGCGAGATCGTGACCTGGCTGAAGTCGGACGCTTAACCGACTGCACCACCCAGGCGCCCCATTCCTTTGCCATTTTCTAATTGGGTTGTTTTTTAGGTGTTGAATGGTGGCCCTTTTTTTTTTTTTTTTTAATAAAAAACTGAGTGTAGAGGCCAGGCTTTCCAAGGCTGGGCTGCCTATGCACAAACCTTTAAAAAGTTGTAGTGTTTGGTTCCAGGAGTAGTATTACTGTCTTCACTGTGACTACTGTGTTACCATTGACTTGAACCAGATAGTTATATTTTAGGTCTTCTGGGAAGACATCTTCTAGCACATATGGTGTTTTTGAGTAGGTTAAGATGTGTTAGAACAGGGTGGAGGCATATCTGAGAACTCTTGTCCACCGGGTGACCCTTTTGTGGAATTAAAAAAAAAAAGAAACTTCAAAATTTAAAAACATTTATTTTCCCTCCTGGTTGTTGCATTCATGCACTAGGCTTCATGGCTTGGTGAGCAGACTTTATGCTGCATTCCAGCCCCTGTGCTTCTCTTTGTTGGAGACTCTCCTGCTGGGTACAGCTTGCATTGTACTATAGGCCTGACGCCTTGCCTACACATTTCAGTTGCTTTAGGGGACAGTCCAGTGAACATAAAAATAATAGCCTGTTTCCAAGTGGTATGTACTTGTGTGTGTGGGGGGGGAGCTGCTCGAGACCTCTAAAAGAGGCTTGTCTGAGAGTCCTAAGACAGTCACCTATCCCATCAATCTGCACCTAGCCTTGTAAGGATTTGTTGCGGGAAAATATTAAGCCAGAGTTTTTTTTTCCTTCTAGTGAAGTTAGATCAGAAAAAAACTATGTTTAGATAATATTATTCATCCCTATAAGGTTGCTAGGTGAACTGGGGGAGACCTCCAGGCCCTCCATCCAGCCTGTCCCAAAACATCACTGCAGTCTCTCAGTCTTGTCACAAGAAAAGAATTCAAGGACAGACCAGACAAAGTGGTTAAGTTGTGCTAGTGAAGAGTTTACTCAAGTGAGAGTACACTCTGGAGAGCGGGTGAACTCAAGGGAGAAGTTTGGGTCTCTCTCTTCTATTGACTGTTGTTAACTGAGGGGTGGGCTATTTATTGTTTGGGGAGAGGATTTCTTTGGGAGGAGGATTTTGCGTCTTTTCCCCCTTACTTGGTCAGGGTCTCTGACCTTCTTTGTTTTGGGCCTGTCTGGTTTGATCTGGCTTTTTGTGGCTTTGTTTGTGGAATACTGCTGGGACAGGTTGCTAACTTTCCTGGTAACTGGCCTTGACTCCCCCTTTGCTGGTTTCCAGGCATCCTATTAAAGCCTGACTAACTGCCTACTCTAACAATAATAGATGAGAAAGAGGAAGGAAAAATGATTGAAATAGTAGTATAGGGATTATGGTAGATTGCAAAAATGGTCTAAGTTCTTCTCCATGTATCCATGTTCCTTTGCTAGGTAATTGTGAGTGATTTCCCACTCTGACTCTGAGCTGAGCCACATGACTTGCATTGGACCATGCAGTGTTGGCAAATATGGCACAAAAAAGAGACTTGCAAAGATCTTGTGCATTGGGGCTTTTCCTCCCTTGGGTTCCTGGAACCCTTCTGTCACCGTGTGAATAAACCTTGGGTAGCCTGATGAGTAGGTCAGCTAGTCCCCAGTTGACCTGGCAGCTGACTGCAGATGCTTGAGTTTGCCCAGCCACGACCAGCAGAGGAATCTTCTAGCTGAGCCCAGCCTAAATTGCCAATCTACTGTTAAAAAACAAAATTCAACCAAGTAAATTTGAAGATCTAATTGGGTTTATTAAACAATTCCTGAATCAGGCAGCATCCCATCTAGCAAGTAACTACAGAGGAGCTCTCCTAAGCTAAACTAACAAAAATGTTTTCAAGGCCGAGGGTTGGGGGGTGGGGAGAAAGGAATTTATTAGCAAGGAATGCATTGTTTAAGCAGGGTTGCCCTCCTAAGGGGAGCTGAAGGGGTCTATCAGTAAATTTCCTGGTATTGATCAGGAAATTCCATGTTGACTGGTTAAAGGTTACATTCCTTGGGGACTGAAATTGCAATTAGGTTAGTTATCAAGTCTTGTTTACTGACTTGGGGTCTTGACCTAAGTGATGCCATTTTGGGTCTGTGGTTTTCTTTTTCCTTTTCTTTCTTTCTTTTTTTTAACGTTTATTTATTTTTGAGACAGAGAGAGACAGAGCATGAACGGGGGAGGGTCAGAGAGAGGGAGACACAGAATCTGAGCTGTCAGCACAGAGCCCGACGCGGGGCTTGAACTCACGGACCGCGAGATCATGACCTGAGCCGAAGTCGGCGGCTTAACCGACTGAGCCACCCAGGCGCCCCTGTGGTTTTCTTTTTAATACTACAGTTTGTAAGCTAAGTAGAAAATAAATGGTTGTTGTTTTAAGCCACTGAATTTTGGGATGGTTTGTTATGTAACAAAAAGTAACTGGTACAAGAAATACAAATATATTGTTGGATTATCTTTCCCTTCTTAGCATAGATATTTAAAATTATAACTGTTAAAATTTGCTTTATTGTTTTTAGATTTCTAGTGCTAATAATGTAAATATATAGGAAAGATTCTTTACCTTATTTTTATTTTTTTGCTTTAGCTATTGTAAAAAATACTGTTTTTACTTTTTATATTATTTTATTGTTTTAAAATTTTTATTTTTCAAGGTGTTAAAAAGCTCATTGTAAAGCAACAGCCCCCATTTCCTCTCTGCCTTTGCATCCTGTTTCTCAGTGCAATCCCCAGCTCCCCTAGTGTATTGCCAGATCATGTGCTGTCACTGCTATCTTGTTATATCCACATTTTCATCTCCAGAATTTCTCTCTGGATTTATTTATTTATATTATTATTATTATTATTATTATTATTATTAAAAATCTTTTTAAATATTTAATTTTGAGAGAGACAGAGTGTGAGCAGGGGAGGGGAAGAGAGAGACAGAGACAGAGAATCTGAAGCAGGCTCCAGGCTCTGAGCTGTCAGCACAGAGCCCGACGTGAGGCTTGAACCCACAAACCATGAGATCATGACCTGAGCTGAAGTCGGGCTCATAACTGACTGAGCCACCCAGGTGCCCCTGATGTTTCTTATTTGAGGATATTAATTATGTTCTTAAAATTGTTTCCTGTTTCCTCCATTGCTCTGTTTCATACAGGTTTCTTTTTGTTGTTGTTTATTCGTTTTAGTTTCTATTTTTCATGTTGGAACCTTACCTCAAAAGTTGGTGATCCATTTATATTTATGATTGATGTAGTAAAACGTTAATTGAACACTCCATGTGCCTGGGTAGGGCTGGTAGACTGGTGGCCCTCATTGGGTAATTAGACAGTGAGCTGGCTTTTTTATTTGGGGCCTCCTTATCTGTGGACCTTTTCTTCAGGGTCATTTAAATCATTCCAGAGGTGAATCTTCCAATACTATCTTTTGGAGGTGGGATGTGAGAAGAAGGCCTGGCTACTGGTGTTCTGGGAGTTGGCAGTAAAAGGGAACTGGGATCGTACATCCAGTATACAGACTTTCATTTTGATTTCTCACTATAACCTTGCCTTCTAGAGTCCCTTGGTCTCTGTTTTCTTTGCGTTACTTTCTCCAAAATATAAACATTCTAGCTGAGAAAGAATAGTCATGGGAATAGAGTTTGGATTCTGTTTACCAGTGCTCTTATAATAGCTGCAGTCTAAACACCTTCCTTCTGAGGTATGTTAAGATTCCCTGATGTGAATAAATTTGTGCTTGTTTCTTATTAGAATCTACCTCCTTGGGCACTTAGGTTTTACAGTGTCTGTACTCCTCAGCAGGTCACCATTCCATTATTCTCTGTTTTCATATATAACTATCTCCTTGCTTTATCAAAGGTAGAGTTATTTCTGTTTCTTGTTCTGATGTTTTTAGGGTGGCTTCAGAGAGGTGAAGTAAGCAGAAAGCAGTATCTTAATACTGGACATCTCTTAGATAATTGATTTAAAAATTGAATTTAAGGGATGCCTGGGTGACTCAGTTGGTTAAGTGTCCGACTTTGGCTCAGGTCATGATCTCACAATTCATGAGTTTGAGCCCTGTGTTGGGCTCTGTGCTGACAGCTTGGAACCTGGAGCCTGCTTTGGATTCTCTGTGTCCCTTTCTCTCTGCCCCTCCCTTGCTTTCACTCTGTCTCTGTCTCTGTTTCTCTCTCTCTCAAAAATAAACATAAAAAAACCTAAAAACTGAATTTTAAGGAGAACCTGTGATTTAATTGTACAAGGTCATTGCTGCATGTTCTATAAATATCACTGATAGTATCACTGTAGTATTTCCTTTCAATTAAAAAAACCTAATACTGCTTTAAAATTATATATAAAGACTCTTTCTTTTTGATTGGCAGGGTGGTGTTGGTGTCCAACTACACACAAACCTTGAATATTCTACAAGAAGTATGCAGGCGTCATGGATATGCTTTTACAAGACTTGATGGACAAACACCAGTCTCTCAAAGACAGCAAATTGTTGATGGCTTTAATAGTAAATACTCTTCTGATTTTATTTTTTTGTTAAGTTCAAAAGCTGGTGGTGTGGGACTTAACCTTATTGGAGGATCTCACTTAATTCTGTATGATATTGATTGGAATCCAGCCACTGATATCCAGGTATGACTATTTATGAATTAAATAAACATTATGGGGTGGCTTGGTGGCTCAGTTGGTTAAGCATCTGACTCTTGATTTTGGCTCAGGTCATGATCTCATGGTTTGTGAGTTCCAGCCCTGTGTTGGGCTCTGCGCTGACAGCAAGGAGCCTGCTTGGGATCTTGGGATTCTCTCTCTCCCCGCCCCTCTTGTGTGCATGCACATAGTCTTTCTCTCTAAACAAACAAATGAATAAACATTAAAAAAAAATAAACATTATAGAATGCATACTGGGGATCTAAAGCCTGCCAGGGATATGAAGATGAAGAGGATATATAATTGCTGCATAGTGAGCCCTTACTTTCGATCAGGCACTCTGCTAGGTGCTTTACATCTGTTTAATGTTCACAATAATCCTGCAAATGTGGATATTATTAGCCTGTTTTACAGATAAAGATATGGAAGCTTGTTCTGGGCCACATAGCTTAGAAGAGGCAGAGCCAGGATTCAGACCCAAACCTGTATTTCTCTGTTCTCTACTCTACTGCACAGTTGGGTCTTCAGGATGCTCATGACCATCAGGGAAAGAAAATAAAGTGTTACAGATGCTCTGATCAGTGTTTGTGCAGGGTGTAGTAAAGATATTAAGTTAACTGATTTAGGAAAATATTTCAGAAGCAGCTTTTGTTTTCTTCGGAATACAGTCTATCTTCACATATTTTCAGATTTCTACCTACAGTTTGCACTCACTTAGTGTCTATGTTGGGGGACTCGAAGACAGCCCTCAGGTTCAGTGGTTACTAGAAGGACTCACAGAACCCAGAAAAACAGCTATACTCATAGTTACGGTTTATTACAGTGAAAGGAAACAGACTAAAATCAGTAAAGGTAAAAGGCACATGGGGAGTTCAGGAGAGATGAGGCACAAGCCTCCAGTTGTCCTCTCCCACTGACGTTGTATGTACAACACTTAATTCTCCCAGCACTGATGAGTGACAACACATATTGGAGTATTGCCATCCAGAGCAGTTCGCTCAAGTCTTGGTGTCCAGAGATTTTGTTGGAGGTCAGTCATGTAGGCATGGAGTACCAGTGTGGCTGGCCTAAGTTGCTCAGTCTCCAACCCCACCACAGGTCAAACTAGTCTGTAGCCCACACCTGAGTCAAATTGTTGGTAAAAACTATCTTCTGTGGCCCAAGGCCTTAGGTAAACTAAGATGCTCTAATCAGTCAGGAATTGACAAGGGCTTAGAGTTTATCTCCCAGGAGCTGGTTGAAAGTGAGACATTTCTTTGGAATGTGTGGGATTTGAACACCAACTGTTTACACTATCATTGATACGTTTTGAAACCACAGGAATCTACCCAGAGCCTGAACTGATTGCAGGTGTCTTAGGGATTCATAAGCTACTTGGAATGAGAATAAACCCTCCATGCCCATGCTATACTTGGTTCTTTGAGTTCTTGCTGTCCAAATTCGCTGTCCTGTTCTTTGATGCAGATAGATCCCCTCACTGTTGTGTGACAGCTCTGCAGCTTTTTTACAGTACGATAGTGAGTGTTCATCCCTACGTTTCTTTCCAGGAAAAGAGTATGAAGTGGAGAATGCTTGGGGATGCCTGGGCTTTGTTTTCTGAAGCTATAAATGAAATCTAGAATTCCTAATCTTACATATGTTAAGATAAGCATATGCTTATCTTGTTAGTATAAGCAATATGCTTATGTGGACAGGGCTACTGGTTTCCACTGTACTCTCAGAATTTTCATCTGTTTTCTATAGGCAATGTCTAGAGTATGGAGAGATGGTCAGAAACATCCTGTACATATTTACAGACTCCTAACCACAGGTAATAACCCTTCAGTATGACAAAAAATGTAGTCTTTTGAAGAGTTAAAACAATTTTTTTTTTGCTCAGTCTGTACTTTGATATCAGAAATATTGTTATTTTGTTAAACAGTATGCTAATAAACATGTTTTACCCTACAAAAATAACAGACTTAAAGATCTGAAGGAAATCTAATCAATGTTTTCTCTTTAGGTACAATAGAAGAAAAGATTTATCAGAGACAAATCAGTAAGCAAGATCTTTCAGGGGCAGTTGTAGACCTAACTAAGACCTCTGAACATATCCAGTTCTCAGTAGAGGAGCTTAAAAATTTGTTTACATTACATGAAAGTTCACATTGTGTTACCCATGACCTGCTTGACTGTGAATGTACAGGAGACAAAGATCATACAGGTTAGTTGTATTTTAATTCTGTTATGATGGTAAAGTTAATTTATCTCTCTTTAGCAGTTGAAAACATTTAAATACAGAATAACTGAAATATTTACCATTTGCGTTTATTACTTTTCTTTTTTTTCTCAGGTCATAGGGCATCTGCCAGATGAATATTTGAGAAAATATTAATTAGAACCTTATTGTCTCAATTTAGCGTCTTCTGAATTAGTTGTTAAATGTTTAACTTGTTTAGGAAAATCTTTCAAGTCCTGGTATAATGACTTCAGAGTTACAAAAAATGTTTTTAATCCTTATTTCTATTTCCTAAAAAACATACTTGACAGAATAATCCTACTGTGTTTTTTTTTTTTTTTGGTTTAGAGCTTATTTATAATGTGGTCATACCTTCTGAGGCAGTTAGCATGGGCCACCATACTTCTCAGTACTTGACAGACTCCCAGTGCTGCTTAAGTGAGCCTGAGAATGTCAGCCCTTCAGAGTTGACACTGTTCAGATAGGAACTGGATCAGGAGTAGGACTTGAGCAAGCAATATCCAGTGGTTTGAAGTCCCTTGGTAAATTGTGTTGAAAAGGTTTAAGAAGTTAGACTGTACAAGACTGACGTGGAAGAATTATATTTTGTGTAAGTCAACATTTGATTCTCTCTCTTGTATGCTTTTTCTATTTTAATAATTTCTGCTTATTTTCTCTTCATTTTTCCTTGTATTTACTCTGTTTTTTTTTTCTTATTTTTCAAGTGGAGTGCTTAGCTTGATGATTTTAAGACTTCTTTTCTAAAATGGGTATTTAAGGCTGTAAATTTTCCTCTTGGCTGAATCTCATAATTTTGATATGCAGTCTTTTTATTATTCAGTTCTAAATGTTTCATATTTTCCACTGTGATTTCTGCTTTGACTCATGTGTTGTATAAAAGTATGTTTTAAATGTATTTTAGTTTTTGTTATTGTGTTCCGGCTACTGCAATGTAGTCAGATAGATATATGGTCTGTGAGATATTGATTCTTTGGTAACTATAATGATGTGTGTGGCCTGGTATGTGGTCACTTCGTAAATGTTTCTTGTGTGCATGAAAACCATGTATATTCTCTTAATTACATAGTTTAGAGTTGTGCCATGTTAGTCAAATTTTCTGTTAAAATCAATTTTATCTTATTTTACAGATTTCAAAATTAAGTATTTTAACTTATAAATTGTTAATATATTTACATGGTCAAGTATTTAAATATATAAAATGTATATATGAAAACTCTATGATACCCTTGTCTGCCTAATTTCTAGCCCCTATCCCATAACCATTATTAGCTTTTTGTGTGTCCTTCTAGATATATTTTTATGTTCATGCAAATAACTCTGAATATATATTCTTGTCCAGTTTTCCTACCAATAAAGGGTAGCATAGTAAATAGATATAGGTCTGTACCTTTTTCACTTAATAGTATATCTTGAAATCTTTCCATATCATTCCAGAAGGTTTCCTTATTCTTTTTTTCCCTTATATAATCCTCCATTTTACTTGTCCCCCACAGGTATCATTAGGTATAATTACGGGTATAATTAGGTATGTCGATTAGGTTCTTTCCACTCAGTGTATATCTTTATTCATACATCTTTTCCCATATGTTCAAGTATATCTATAAGGTAAATTATCAGTGCTGTTGGGTCAGAAAATATGTACATTTATAATTTTATTTTATTTTGCTTTATTATTATTTTTTTAATGTTTATTATTTTTGAGAGAGCACACAAGCAGCAGAGGAGGAGCAGAGGAAGAGGGAGACAGAGGATTCAAAGCAGGCTCTGTGCTGACAGCAGAGATCCTAATATGGGATCTTAAAGATAGAGATTATAATCTTAAAGATTATAGAGATTATAATCTTAAAGATTATAAAATCTTCATTTTTTTTTCTTTTTTTTTCTTTTTGACAAAGTGTTTATTGAATTTAATGTGGCTATAGGGAGCTCCCAGAGCCCCCAATGGCAAAGGACTGCCTTACCATCATACCCCCCCAGGGGCACCGAGTACACCTGGCCTCCTTCTTGGAGGTCCCAGCCTGCAGTGATGATTCCTGCCATCAATTCTTCCCGGTATAGGTAACACATCTCCTTAAAGAGGCTGGCGGCTGTGTACAGCAGCAGAGGCTCATTTAGCTCAATGCTGTGGAAACCAAGCTGATACGTGACAGCATCAGCTACTGCCTGGGTATCTGCTGCTGAGACTGAGCGGCAGCAGAAGATACGGTCATGGATAGGGGTCAGCTTGTCAGTCACTCGATTGGCGATGTAGGACCCAGTGGTAGTTCTGGAGTCGGCTTCGAGAACCACACCCCCTTTAAATTGTATGGCCATGATAGTGGTCCCTGTGGAGACTTCCTGGCTTTCCCAGTCGGGGGCAATAGCCTCGGGACCCCAGGCTGGGACAGACCCCGCTCCTCCACCAGATTCTAAGGTGGCTGCCATCTTCCTCCTCTAAAATCTTCATTTTAATTAAAGTTGTTTTTTTTTTTTTTTTAATTTTTTAACGTTTATTTATGTTTGAGAGAGGGAGAGAGATTGCAAGCAGGGAAAGGTCAGAGAGAGAGGGAGACACAAAATCCAAAGCAGGCTCCAGGCTCTAATCTGTCAGCTCAGACCCCAATGTGGGGCTCAAACCCATGAACTGTGAGATCATGACCTGAACTGAAGTTGGACACTCAACTGACTGAGCCACTGAGGCACCCCTTCATTTTAATTAATTAGTCAATTGATTTTTTGAGACAAAAATCTTTATTACTTGTTTAATGTTTATTTTTGAGAGAGAGAGCTTAAGAGTGAGTCAGCGGGGGGCAGTGAGAGAGGGAGACACAGAATCCCAAGCAGGCTCCATGCAGCCAGCGCAGATGCTGATGTGGGGCTTGATCTCAGAAACTGTGAGCTTGTGACCTGAGCCAAAATCCTGAGTCAAATGCTCAACTGACTGAGCCACCCAGATGCCCTGTTTATATATTTAAGACTAAAATCTTTAAAGTGGTTAGTTAGGATAGGGTAGTGCTGTAACAGGAAAGCACAGTGGCCTACCACAATAGAAGTGTATTTCTCATTCATGTCACAGGGCACATAATAGTAACTAGTGGACAGCTAGTTACTATTACTCGCTATTTACTACTACTAAATCTCAGAGGTGATTTAGTGATCTAGGCTTCTTCCACTTTTCATTCTACCATCCTCTCAGGCCTTAGAGTTCGCTGCTGGGATCCCTGCATCTGCCAGCCAGCAGGTGAGAGAAGAAGAAAGGTAGAAAACCATGTGATATGGGGGATTTTTCTAAGCCAGTCCTGGAAGTGACCAGAGCACTTCTATCCATCTTCCATAGGCCAGACTCCACGATTGCGTCTAAGTGTAAGGGAGACTAGAGAAATGTGGCTGAGTGGCCTGGAGGAAAGAGATAGGGATTTCATGAGTAACTACTAGCCTCTGCCATTCAGGATTTGATCACAGTGTTTTGCATCTGGTCCTTGAATGCACTTTACCCTGCATTACTCAACTTCTTGCATCTTTCTTTGGCTTTGCTTTCTGGGCTCTCTGGTTGCCTTGGGCTCCTGTGAGTTCGTCAGACTGTGCCAGACTCCCTTCACTTTCGTTCCTTCTCCTGGAGTGCTTCACCTCCTTTCCTCATCTGGTTCTTGCCTTCTCATCCTTCAGATCTTAATAAAACAAGTCAGTTCTTGTTACATGTGCTCAGAGTCCCCTGTATCTTAATTCCTTACCCTTACCATTGTTTGTAATACAGCTGCACAGTGCCTTGTCTTCGATTTTGAAATCTAGGAAGATTGAAAGACCAGAAGTTGTTTTTTTTTTTCTTTATAAGTTTGCAACAAACTTATTGGGTGGCAAAAACTTTAAGTCAATGTGACTTAAAGTAGTCATTAACCCATTTCATAAGACTATTCATATGACTTGCTGCAGAATATTAATGTGTTTGATGATGGAGTGCTGTCCCAGATCGTTCCAATTATATTCTGAATTTGGAAACATATCTGTCCCAAAGGTTTTAGGTAAGGGATTATATACCTGTAATACATCTCTTTGATTATTTGTTTAATGTAGACCACAATGCCTTTGAAGTCAGAGACTAAAATGTAATAAATTATATAAGCTCATTGTGTCATAAAATAAAAAAAGTACTATTTATAGTAGGGTATTGATTGGCCTAAGGATTTTCTCATTGTTTTACTTATTTCAGGCGATTCATTGGAAAAAGTCCCTATCTCTAGAAATTGTCAGCTTGGTCCACATCACCAGAAGTCTAGCTCTCTGAAACCTCTCTCCATGTCACAGCTGAAGCAATGGAAACATTTTTCTGGAGATCATTTAAATCTTACAGATCCTTTTCTTGAAAGAATAAGAGAAAATGTCTCATTCTTTTTTCAGAATATAACCAACCAAAGTACTGTTATATAAAAAGTGATTACTTCATGACATTCTCTTGCCAACTCTTTAAAAAATTAACATAATAATTAAATGTAATTTTTGAAAACTAATAGAATTATTTAAGTTATATTTTTTGTTGCAAAATATAATTTTGATACATGGTCAAAATTTGAGTTGCTTAATTTTCTGTATGTATTCTTCAATGGTGAAATATTAAAGACATGCTTCTGTCATCAGATTATTAATTAATGTTTCATAATTAATGCACTTTTATTAAATACCTATTAAAGAATTTTAATAAGGAATATAAAAAGGTAAAATACCTAGTCTCAGTCTCTGGGAAATCTAATCTGATTAGGAATATTAGACACAGATGTGTGAGACCATTGAAAAACTTGATCAGTTTAAACTATATCTCTAGGGAGCAAGAGAATCAGCACCTAGGACCGCAGAGGCTGATGATGCTGAATGTAATAGTTGCTGCAAAGCAGTTGGAGTGAGCGTGGTCAGTAGGTTGGGGCAGGAGATGAAGGACGATGGGACACTTCAGAACACCAGCTCCTAATCTGAGACCTTAGACACATGGGGCACCGGCAAGCAGTCTGTAAAGCAGTGTCCACCAAACATTGTTTGTATTCTGAATTAAGAAAGGTTCGGCTACCCTCATGTCAAGGGTTGTCTGTAGTAATTTTTGACATCAAAAAGAGAGTTTTAATTTTAATGTACAAAGCAAGCTTTAGAAGACCGAAGTCTACAAGGAGAAAGGAATTTCTCAGTCTCCAACTGGGGCGTCTACAATCAGCTTCTGCTTCCATTTAGGAAAATTTCTTTTAGGCTGAATATTGTCTTGAGGTCTTGAATAAAGACTCAACAATTATGTATGAGCAAATCTGAGTTCTTCAGATTTCTGGTGCCATACCTGGGCAGTTGTACATCTAGGATTCATGAATAGGCCCAAATTTGTTGGTGAGGAAGTAGTCAACTAATAATAAGCAAAAATGGTGTCTCTTGGCCCTATGTATAGACCTCATATATGAGGCTTTCCATATAAAACTTCTTTCAGTATCTATCTTGCATCATGTTATTCTCAGGTGTAAAATCCTTAAAAAAATACAATGATAGAGACTAGTAGCTTTATTGTGTATCTTAAACTGTAGTGGGTGCAGCGTGCCGTCCAGATTGCCAGTGTGTTTGTTTCCCTAGGTGTCTGCCACCACTCCTAGCCAAATCCCTGCCTAAGTATAGCCCTGAGCTGAAAAGCGCTGCCTCACCCAAGGTTACGCTCCCTCCGCAGGGTAGCTGTCACCCAGTGATTTGTTGATGTAGGTTGAAAAGCTGTCCAGAGCTCTTCAGGACAAGTCTAAAGGACGGTCCAGCTCCAGACCTCCTCAGTCGAGGCCTTTGCTGCAGCTTTAGTGCAGTTCAGCCTCTCTCTCTGTTCAGTCATGCTTCCCTCACTCCCTTACAGATGTTGTTCCAAAGAGCACTTCCCAACAAATTCCCTGTAAGCAAATCTGCCTCAGCATGTTTTCCGCAGAAGCTGACCCATGACACTATCCACGAGGTATCGCTGAAGAAAAGCATTTTAGTAATTATAATTGATGGCATTCAATTGTAAATACTTGTAGGCAGAATAATTTAATTGGATGAGCTGATATGAAAGTTTAAAAAATAGTGTAAGTTTTGCTTTATACTATTTGAAAAATTAGACTCTGCAGAAAGAATTACCACTTGTACATTCACAGTGTTGTGCAGTCACTACCACTATCCATTTTCAGAAAAGAGTTCTTAATGTCTTCCTTTCTTTCTTCCTGGGCACTGTCAACCCAAAGCTGTTGGCCTCCATCCTAACTGATAAATGCAGTGAACTTTTTTCAGTCTTTATCTCAGCTTTTTTTCACATTAAATACTGGTGAACACTTTCTTCTTGAAACTCTTGCCTTCCTTAATTTTGATTAAATGAGTATATTCATTTGTCATTCCACAAATAGTTTTTAAATTTAAAAAAATTTTAACATTTATTTATTTTGAGAAATAGATATAGAGAGCAAGCAGGGGAGGGGCAGAGAGAGGGAGACAGAGAATCCCAAGCAGGCTGCACGCCATCAATGCAGAGCCCGATGTGGGTCTCAAATCCATGGACAATGAGACCATGACCTAAGCCTAAAGATGCCCAACCAACTGAGCCACCCAGGCACCCCTAATTTTAAAGTCTATTTATTTATTCTGAGAGAGAAAGAGAGTGGGGAGGGGCAGAGAGGGAGGGAAAGAGAGAAGCCCAAGCAGGCTCCACACTGTCCGCACAGAGCCTGACTTGGGGCTCAAATTCATGAAGTCGTGAGATCTTGACCTGAGCCAAAATCAAGAGCCAGACGCTCAATGGACTGAACCACCCAGGTGTCCCTCCACAAATATTGAGTAGCTAGCACATGTTGGACATTGTCCTTGGGGTTGTGCATACAACAATGCATACCACAGGCAGTCTCCATCCTGGCACTTTCATTCTAGCACACAGAAAACAATGCACATATGTAATACAGCACATGATAAGTGCTATGAAGAAAAATAAGTGGGATAAAGGAAAGGTATTAAAGTGGGGCTGTGGATTGCTATTTATATAGGGTTAATTTATGCAGAGACCTGAAAGAACCATGACATTTTGTTGGAAAAATGTCCCAGACAGAAAGAACCTCGTGCAAAGGCCTTGAGACAGATGGAGTGTATGACATGTTTGAGAAACAGCCAGAGGTCATTGTGGAGAGAGTAAGAGTAGTAAAAAATGAGGTCAAAGAGATGATGGTGGGGGGCAATTCAAATGGTAGAGAGCACTGAAGATGGTCTTGAGAGCTTTAGCTTTTACTCTTGAGGGAGATGGAAAACCACCAGGATTTGAGCCAAGGAAAGACATGATCTGAATTGCTCTGGTGATGGAACGGAATGGTGGAACATGGGGTGTAAGCAAGATGAGTTACAAGATTATTGCAATAATCTAGTTAAGAGATAATGGTGATTTAGACCAGGTGGTAGCTGTGAAGTGTTAAGGAGCAGTTGGATTCTTAATATTTTTGAAGGCAGAGCCAACAAGATTTATGAATGGATTGAAAAAGAGGAAAATCAAGAATGACTCCCAAGATTTTTGGCCTGAGCCGAAGGAGGAATGGTATTGCTAGTTAGTGTGATAGGAAGACTGAGAAAAGAGGCTTGTGGGAGATCTGAAGTTCAGTTTTCATTATGTCAAGTTTGATAGGCCAGGGAAGATGTCCAATAAGATTCATAAATGAATTGAGTTCAGAGCCTTGGTCAAAGCTAGAGATAAATTTGGGATTTTGTCAGTATATGTATGGTATTTAATAAAGTCATGAGATTGGATGCCATTACTTAGGTAGTAAGTGTAGGTAGAAAAGAGATAAAGCAGCTACATGTAGGGATAAATATAATGATAGCTAGCACTTATTAAGTACTTATTGCTGTGTTCTAAATGCTAAGAGCTTTGCAACCTATGAGATAGGGTTAATATTGTCTTAGATGAACTGAGTTTTCTAAACTGTTCAATTACATGTCTAAGGGTAGTCGTGAGACTTAAGTGAAATAATGTATGGTGAGTGAGAGAAATATTATCTTGGCTGCTTGCATCAGAATTTCTCTTAGTCTTTATTTGGAAAAACACCTTATTAAAACTTGGGTGGGAGAGAGTAAGCCTTGGGTGTTGGTTGCTGTCAAAGTGTAATGAAGGAGAAAAATTTGGAATTTTAAAGGCAGTCTGAGGAAGGGTTAAGAGAAAAATGAGAATATGGAGGGGAGGCTGGGACTGGATTAGATAAAAATTCCCAGTGACAGAACTGGAGGATATTTGAATAACAGTTGTTTTCCATGTAGTTGTTTGCTGCATAGTTCTGGAAGTAGCCCTCCCTTTATCTCTTTCCCACCATGAAATCTTGATGGAATGTTGGAAGAGTCTGAGTTTTGTGAGGGAAACCTTGTGACACGAGACAAAGGCGACAAGTGTGACATGGGAGCCCAGAGACTGAGAAGCACAGGTGATGGTAAGCCCTTGAGAACTGAGGACGGCTTTGGACTTTGACAGGCCACTTTGTGGGGATTCAAACTCATTTAATTTAGATGTGGAAGGGCACCCAGTTAACCTATGGGTTGCATATATAAAGCACCTTTCCTGTGGCAGATGCTTAGTTTATAAGAATTCCCTTCTTTTCCCCTTCTCTGTGTTCCCCTGCCCCTAGGTCTGTGATATAGCACTTAACATATGGTCTGTAACTGTTTACCTGGCTCTTTCTTCCACCAGGCTGAATTCTTTGAAGATAGGAATTTATTTTACTCACCCTAGGATTGAATTACCTTGTGTGGTCTCTGGCACAAAATGGCTACTTAAAAGTAGGGGATTGGATGAATGAATGAATGAATGAATGAATGATTGAATGAATGAGTGAGATACTTCAATTCTTTTTCTTCCTTAACCACCATGATTGGGTTCCTTGCTCATAGATCTAAGCCTCAAGGTATTTAATAAGCTGAGCATGGAACTGTGCTGGACCCTGAAGAAAGCAGAGCCAACAGTTTTTTCTTGCCTTCTGGCAGCAATAGACTTCCGTTTTTGCTTTCCCGATTTCTAACTATCTGCCGCATGAACTGACGAAAGTTCTCAGTATGATGGGTAGGATTTGAGTCACATTTAAGTCATTTCTAATTACACAAATACACCTTTGACACATGGTCACGTGGATTCTAGTTCTAAATGATAATATGAACACATTAATCACATTCTCATTGAGACCAAATCACCAATGATGAATTAAAATGCAAACAGCTCTGATTAGCAGAATTCAACTTCCCAACAGCCTGTTTGTCCATTTAACAGGATGTACGATAAAGGAACAAGTCAAAAAACCCTGCTGTCATTCTCTGGTGCAGTCCTGACCTACGTCACATTGCTTGGGCAATTTAGTATCATAATATATTGGCAATTGAAATTCTGTGATTTGCAGCAAATAGCATGTATAATCAGCAGATGGCACTGTTTCTCTGAGTTGGTCCCAAATTAATACTGGGTTCTAGAGGGGTTTGTAGACCTGGCTGTTTTTGTCACTGAAGGAAGGATTCAACAAAGGGATATTATTTTCTTCTTACCTTGTATGATACAGGGCTTTTTGATTTAGACTAGTTTCCTGTGGCATTCTATAGCTGGCCTGTTGCTTTAAGCCATTACAAACTTCCATCCCTGAGATCCTTTGTTGTCCACAAAATCAGTCCCAATTCAGCATACAGCTGTTATGATTAAAAAAATTTGTGAAAGAAGAATCCTGATTGACACAGACAGAATGGTTTGTTGGAGTTTGTTACACCTACTTGAAAACCTGAAACGTTAAATATAATTTAATTTTTATGAATTTTTTTTAGATTCATTAAAAATCCTGTTAAGTCTCTTCTCGAGTAATGAAAAGCCAACAAAGCAGACCAAAACAAATAATACCTTTATTTTTTGAGGAAATAAAATCCTCAGCAAAATCCTGCAGACATTTTCTGAGTCGTTTTAATGTTACTGGTAGGGAATAGCAGGGGGTAGGAGTGTTATCCCTCATCTTTGTTGTTAGCTTTATCTTGATAGAAATATTTGGTACCCATTGGTATTTATACTGCCACAGAACAATAGAAATGATATTTTAGAATTGATTTTGATTTTATTACATCGCCTATTTTGCTCAGATGGACAAGCAAATTTATAAGATACAACAGGCTGCATCCATTTTTAGATTTATTTCTCTTTGGAGAAGCACACAACACAGGTACCAAGAAACCATGTATTGCAAAAGCAGAGCAGAAGTTTCATGACTTAGGCCAGATTTTCATATCCCAGTCGCTCTGCCCCTGGGATAATCTGTGGTCTTGTGACATAGGATCGAGGGGGTGTGGACAACCTCGGTTACAGGAAGCCAACAGCTTTGGGGCCCTTTAGTCTTTGTACCTCGCTAAGGTTGGGAAATAAAGAGTAAATATGGAGGCCAACATATCCCTTGCTTTGTTGATAACAGCTTAGTTGATGAACTCGGCTTGAGGTCTATTACCCAGATGGGCTTAATACAGAACTCTGTCCAGCCCATGAGGAAATGCTTTCCCTGGATAAGCTTCATGATGTGGAGGCACAGAGCACAGCTTGTGCTTTCTATAAGCAGACTCGAGGCTCCTTCCCAGAAGGAAGGAGTGGATGTATTTTGTTTTTTTGTGTGTGTTTGCATTTTTTTTATTGAGGCAAAATTCCATTACATAACATAACATTCCAAAACATAAAATTCACCATTAAAACAGTTTATTGAGGTGGTGAAACTCACATAACATAAAATTAATCATCTTAAAGTGAGCAATTCAGTGGCATTCAGTGTATTCACAATGTTGCTTAGCCATCACCACTATCTTATTCTAGAACATTTTCATCACCACCCCCCCCCCCCCCCCCCCCCCCCCCCCCCCAGAAAAAAAAGCCCTGTCACTGTAAGCATTTATTCCCAGTGCTGGGTGGACTATTACCATCATGGTGGTCCTTTTCATCTTCTGTTCCAAATCAGTGACAAGGGAAGGAGGCTGATGGAATATTTGGGGTCCTGGAGAGGTTCTTCCTCAGGACGATGAGAGAAGGGTAGGAATGGGGAGGGATGGTATGCTCAACAAGGCTTTCTACTCTGGTCCTTCATCCCACTTCCCAGTTGTCAATGAACAGAAATTCTAGTAACTTCTAGTGCAGGTTTAATTTTCCATTTGTATTAGGGTTCTCCAGAGAAACAGAACCAATAGGAAATCGATCCCTCTCTCTGTTTCTATCTATTTTTAAAAATTGACTCATGTGATTGAGGGAGGCTGGCAGGTGTCAAATCTGTAGGGCAAGCTAAGAACCTGTGACAGCAGGCAAATTTCTATGTTGCATTTTTTAAAAAAATTATTTATTTTGAGAGAGGGTATATGCACACATGTGTGCATGGGCAGGAGAAGGGCAGAGAGAGAGGGAGAGAGAGAGTCCCAAAGAGGCTCCCTTTTTTTTTTTTTTTTTAAGTTTTTTAAATTATTTTTTTTGAGAGAGTGAGAGCTGGAGTGGGAGAGGGGCAGAGAGAGAAGGGGACAGAGGATCCGAAGCAGGCTCTGCTCTGACAGCAGCTAGCCCAATGTGGGGCTCAAACTCACAAACTGTGAGATCATGACCTGAGCCAACATTGGATGCTAAACCAACTAAGCCACCCAGGCGTCCCTAGGCAGAATTCCTTCTTGAGGCAACCTCAGTTTTTGCTCTTAAGGCCATCAGTCCACCCATACTCTGGAAGGTAATCTCCTTTATTTAAAGTCAACTGACTATAAATATTATTTATATCTAAAAAAATACCTTCATAGCAACTTCTAGACTAGGGTTTTACTAAAACAGCTAGGCACCATAGCCTAGCCAGTTGACAACAAAATTAACCATCGCACTATTCATTCTTATTTATTTATTTTTAGTTAATAGCACCTGTGTAGTATTTACTGTGTGACAGGGACTTTTCTAAGTGCTTCATAAACATTGACTCAATGTGCTTATGCTTACTAATGAGGATCCATTATATGGGTACATGAATACAAATCTTAGCGTATGACTATTAGTTCATGACTTGTAAGGTTGTTTCTCTCCTACTTATCTACTTTCTGTTCACCCTCAATTACTTTACTCTTTCATTTGGACCTAAATGTCCAGAGTGTTCTTTTCCTGGGCTGTGCCTCCCCGTGCCCCTGCATTCCTAGACTCTCCGTTGCCATTCTGTGGCTGTGATTGTCAGAGAATACAAAATAACAGGGGCTAAAATGAGGCATAGCTTTATTTCTTAAGTATAAGTCTGGGTTGGCAGTTCAGGCTAGTGTGATAATAGTCGTCAGGGACCCAGGTTTCAACTTCTCTGCTGCTTCTCTGTTCTTACTATGCAGCTTCCACCTACTAGTCCAGACTTGCTCTAGCAATCCTCTCTGCATTTTAGCAGACAGGAAGGAGATGGGCAGGCCTTTGTTTAAGGACCGGTCCTTGAAATTACATGCCTACTCTCACTTCCGTCCAATTGGCTGGAAGTAGTCACATGCCAAAGTGGAGCTATTCCTGACAAATGTACCAAATAAGTCACTTCTTCTCCCAATGACTCTGATGACTGAAGGTTCAAAGGAAGGCCAAAGGTTACATTAATTCACTGGAGTGATTGGGAAGAAGCACAGCCCCCTAATCATGGGCAGTTTGCACAATCTTAATGAACATCAACAGAAGTAGATGTTCTCTAAATAACTGAGAAGAGTGGGAAATGTGGTATCTAAAAAACTGTGAAAAAGTAACTTATATAAGGACTTTGGGCTGATGTATGTATAGGCTAAGATTTTTTTTTAGTCATTGTTGAATTAATTTTCAAGTTTTGGAGAGAGTGTGATTATTTATAAGATTGCTATTTAATCTGCCCTAATGAGTGCAGCAGTAATACTAATAGCCTGTGGCTTATGTCAGCACTTGGAAATGTTAACACAGTAATGACTATTTTCTACTGTTAGCAATAACCATCGCAATAGGGTGTCACATTAACCTTTATCTTCTGAATCCTCTTCATATTTTAAAATTCAATCACTGGCAGAGCAGACAGTGCCAGCTTTATTATACAAAACCAGTTGCTCTCATCTTTCTCCCTTTATTCTTTCAGATCCTCTACCATAGGAGGAAACCATTAAGGAGAAGCTTTGTGCTTTCTTGGTAAGGCCCCATTGAACATGGTCAGGAGGGAGAGGTAGCTATGTTTCCCCCCAGGATTGGCTTTGGAAATCATTCTCTAATTCATGGGCCAGCAACAAAAGGTAGCACTGAGGTTGCTGTGGGTACCATGTTTTTCTTCTTCCTGACCTTTATGCTCCCTTCTACTCAGAGGCAAAGCTAAGACAGCTCACAGGGATGCCAGGATCCATAGTCTGTGAGGAAGGGCCCATGCCTCTGGCATTCCGACTGGACTAAAGGACTTTGCTCATCCCACAGAGCAGCCCCCATTGTGCTCACTCTCATAGTCTATGAGAAGCTCATGGAGATGAGATTAGGGAAAGAGGGAAGAGTTAAGCAAGTGTAAGAAAGCGAGAAGGAGGTGATTGGCATGCCAAAGCTCCTGTTCAGATTCCAGTCTAGGGGCTAATTTATAAGAATAAGCTATGGGCCCCTCCGAACCTCTGACTCAATCCTGTGGTGCTAGAGGGTATCTGTGCAATGCCCTGTGGCAATGCCCAAGGTGATGGAGACATGGTAGTTAATACTGGGGCATCCTTTTTTTTTTTTTTAAGAAAAAAAAATTGTAAGTTTATTTATTTAGAGAGAGCGAGAATGAGAGAGACTGTGTGGCCAGCATGCATGAGTGGGGAAGGGGCAGAGAGAGAGAAGGAGAGAGAGAATCTCAAGCAGGCTCTGCTCTGTCAGCCAACCCGTGAACCCATGAGATCATGACCTGAGCCAAAATCAACAGTCGGAAGCTCAACTGAGCCACCCAGGTGCCCTGGGGCATCCATTTTTAGTCATTTGGTAATTTAGCTCTTATCACCAAAGGAAAAACAATTACTACCTTTTCCCTCAAAACCTCATTCTTCTCAGAATAGAAGTCAAAGTCCTGACAATGGCCTATAGTCTGACATTCTCTGGCCCCGTTATCTTTGTGACCTCATCTCCCCCTCACCAACTATACTTCATTCCCACTGTCCCTCTTGTTATTTGAATACTAGGCACGCTTCTGTCCTGGTGTCCTGGGACCTGGCCTATAGATCCTCAGCAACTAGTTGGGAAATTGAATTGAAGGAAGGAGTGGCCAAAGATGCCTAACATTTTCTATGGAAATAAGGGGAAATGTGAGACAGGAAAAAGCCATTTGGTGAGTTCTAAGACTTACTTTGTACTTATGGCACTGGAAAAATGGCTTTTGTGGTCAGTTACAACGATTGTCATATTGTCACTGGAGACAAAATTCACAGGTATGGTTGCACTCTTTTTTTTTTTTAATTTTTTTAATGTTTATTTTTGAGACAGAGAGAGGCAGAGCATAAATGGGGGAGGGTCAGAGAGAGAGGGAGACACAGAATCTGAAGCAGGCTCCAGACTCTGGGCTGTCAGCACAGAGCCTGACGTGGGGCTCGAACTCACTGACTATGAGATCATGACCTGAGCCGAAGTCGGACGCTTAACCGACTGAGCCACCCAGGCGCCCCTGGTTGTACTCTTAAAAGGCGATTAAGAAAGAACTATATGATTCAGAGGGTTGACTAGATGCCAAAGAGCATTGACGAGATGCCAAAGAACATTGATGCCCATTTCCCCCCATATACTAGGACCCTTAAAACTATAGAGCCTTAAAAAAATACTGAACAATCAAGAAGGCCCTGTTGCCTGTATGCTGAGATGGGATTGATCAATAGCCAGAGTTTTCTACCACTTGCTAAGGATGCATGATGCTTTATAAAACTCTCTAGTTTTATATATGTAACATATATAACTAATGAAGTTAGTTTGAGAAGCAAACCTTGTAAATTCCCTCCCTAGTTCTAGAACTCACTCACTTCCAGTATTTAGTTTCCATGAAGTAAGTTAATCTCCAAAGTGTGGAAAAGCCTTTGGAGATCCTTGGTTAGAATGTACCTGCAGATATAGGAATAATTTAACATTAAAAAAATTTTTTTTAATGTTTATTTATTTTGGCAGAGAGAGAGTGAGTGAGCACGAGTCAGGGAAGGGCAGAGAGAGAGGGAGACACAGAATCTGAAGCAAGCTCCAGGCTCTGAGCTGTCAGCACAGAGCCGAATGCAGGGCTTGAACTCATGAACCGTGAGATCATGACCTGAGCCAGAGTTGGACGCTTAACTGACTGAGCCAGGAATTCCAGGCACCCAGGAATAATTTAACATTTGATGACACGGCGAATCCAGAATGATTACCATTCAGATAGAAAGGGAAAGATGGAAATCTGATTATAGGAGAACGTTTTAAAGATACCTACATGAGACTATTATTGAGACAAAAACCTTCCATTTGTTCTCTGTGTAGCCAAGTAAACCTTTTGCATTTCTGGTCTTCCTCTGGCTCCTGAAGCCACCAATCTTTAGCAGCAAGTCTAGATGCGAATTCATATTGTCCTGTCTTGTGCTGCATGGAAGCTCCTCAGTGAGCCATCCGAGGAGGCAGTCCCAGTCAGTGGGAAGCAGGGAGACTATGGCTTTTTTGGTTATTGCCTTAGCTTAGATTAGAGACCATTTCCACTAATTGTACTGGGGAACGACCCTCGTGGTTACGCTCCATGAAGGATGTATTTAATAGTGTCATCTGAAGGAAACAAATAGTGGACAGCTGTTTTATTTTTCTGAAGTTCCACAAAGGAAGGAAATTTCCAGGCTTAGAGAGAAATCACATGTAGTTGCTTCTTATGAGAACTATCACCATGGAAACATCACTTCTGTCATCCATCAGGAAGCTGTTGTTGGGTGTTAGAGGGACGTCCAGTGGGCCTAATGGCTGGTATAATTCTGGGCTTATGAAGGATTTCACTTTTAAAAATGATTCTTGCAGTATGTTTGTGCCTATCTCGAGGGAACCAGAGTCTGAATATTAACTGGACAAATATAAGGTCAGCATCATTGCAGTGTGACTGTCAGAGCTCTGGTGTGGGAATCAGCAGTCTGGAGATTCTAGTCAGATGGTCCCATCGATTTGGCTTCCAATTGTATGGAAGTCACTTAATTTTTGCACTTCTGGTAATAATAATAATGAATCATTTATTGATTGCTTACTATGTGCCAGACATTTTACTAAATGCTTCGTATGCATTTCCCCTTCATTTGTTCCCCTTGACAATCCTAAAATGAATATATAATCCCCATTTTATGGCAAGAAGGGAGAGACATAGGCCTAGAAAACTTAAATACTTTCCAAGAGCAAATGCTGGTTAGTGGTAGAAGCTGGATCTAATCCCAGGTCCATGTGGCTTTAGAACTCACTTGTATGCACCAGCCTTAAACTTGCAAACTAAATGGAAATTTAAGGACTATCTTGTAGTAGTCATCAAATGTGATGGACTGTGGGCCTCTGCCTTTCATACCAGGATTACTTATTCTCAGATTAAGATACATTGGCCAGAAAAATGATCTCAAAAAAGCAAGAATTTGGGAGTTCATGAAGAAAAATGCAAGTAGGAATTGGAGACAAGGGAAAAGATCAAGCTTATTTCTAAAAGAAAAAAAAGAAAGGTGTATCATAGATTTTTGAAAAGTAATTGTTACTGAGGATATCCATGAAGAGATTTGTTATCTTATCTAATTATTTGTCCTTATTAAAGCATTTGGTGGTCAAGGAATACCTATAGATGAGTTGGAAAGAAAACAAAACAAAGGAAAAAATGTCATTCTGTGAGCATGTCCTGCTGGTGGCAGCAACAGTTCACAGCACTTGTCCCTCATTGCATTATGGAATTACAGGCACGTCTTAAAGCACAGAGCTTCCTGTTTTTATAAGATTTCAAATCACAGGCTGCTGTTATGATAGCTATAAAAATTGGCAAATCATTCTAGCTATCCATATGACTGACAGGATTATTTTCCAGAACATTTTATATTACCAGAGTTTTAGATTCATGTTTCCCCCCCATGGGTTGTTAGAAGGGGGTGGATAGAAGGGGTCGAAAAGGGTGGGTATTAAATGATTAATTAAAGGAGAAGTGAGCAAGCCTTTAAAAAACTGATGGAATAGACCATTGAAATCGGTAACACCACCTTAGTTTAACTTCTGATTTTGTTGTAAGGTGAAGATGGGTTTCATAAACTGACTTTTGCACAGGATGAAAGATTTGCTGTTTTATTGAGAATGTTTTGAGAGATCTCCAATAATGGTTTTTCAGTTTTCTTCCGTAAACATCATTAAGGAATTCTTTGACTTTCAGATGGCTTTGAAAACATGGAAACATTAATGTTTATTCCATAAGTACTAGATGATAAATGAATGTTTTGGTTTTTCTATTTATGCCCGAGGAAGTGCTCCTAAAGAGAAACTGAAAATTTTGCAGCTTCTGAGCTTTGATAAAGGCCAGCCTCAGGTCAGCAGCAGGAGCCGTCTCTCTTCGGTGTCCTCAGACACCCAAGTGTGGAAGGTTCTCATGGTCAGAAAGTGATGCTTTGACCCGGGCGTTACTTGGTCTCTGTGTGACTTAGCCCCGGAGGCTTCCCTACCTCTGAGCCTGGTTTCTGATTCTACAGTGCTGCCGAGGAAGAAGACATGGAAGGGCCACCTTTTCTGAGGCAGCAGACCTCATCTAGGCCCCTCTAGTGGAAGGAACAAACACACTGAGGCTTAGAGATGTGAGTGCCTTGTAGGTGAAAGGGATCTGCATGAATTGGATCTGGATGGAGCCATTTGACAGGAAAAATGTTCCTGGAAGGAACTCGACCTGGAAGGACGAGTAGAGCCTTCAATCATTCCTACACCCTGAGATGTTGATGGCACCAGGCAGGGGCTCAATGCATGTGAATGAAATGAAGAAATGAATGAATAAGGCAAATAATATAATGCAAGAGAACTTTTTCCATTTCTTCAGTAAGGTGCTCTATGTCTCATTCACTTATTCATTCATGTGCCATACATTGTTTGAAAACTTGTGATAGTGTAGGTTTTTTGTTTAACACTTAGATTCAGGGATGCTTATTTTCATTTCTGCAGGTTTTATCATATGTCATTTTGGTGTGAGGAATGAGTCTGGGATCTAAGTTTTAGAAAATAGTTGGCCAGTTGTAATGACAACACTTAAATAATCCGTTCTTTCTCCATTGATATGATATGTCACCCATATCCTATAGGTTTATTTCTGGACTTTTTATGATGTCTTTTAAATTAACATGTGTTTACAAAATTTATTAGTATTTCATAGACCAAATTTATCTTTAGTATTCTTTTTTTTTTAATCTTTTTAAATGTTTTATTTATTTTTGAGAGAGAGAGAGCGAGACAGAGTACGAGCAGGGGAGGAGCAGAGAGAGAGGGAGACACAAAATCCGAAACAGGCTGCAGGCTCTGAGCTGTCAGCACAGAGCCTCACGCGGGGCTCGAACTCACAAACCGTAAGATCATGACCTGAACCGAAGCCGGATGCTGAACTGATTGAGCCATCCAAGTGCCCCGAGTATTCTTTTTCAATACTTCATTGGTTGTTCTATACCAATTATTTTTCTGGATAGGCTAAAATTATTTTGTCAATTGATTTTGGGGGGAAGATGATATGTTTACAGTATTCATTTGGGAATGTAAGATGTCTCTCTAGATATTTGTGTCTTCTTTTATATTCCTAGGAAATGTTGTGCTGTTTTCATTATGTGGAAGAAAACACAAAACATTGTTGGCTCCCTTAGCAGTTCATATCTCTGCTCAGTCCTCACCCCCTTAGGCCTTCCTAACCTTGCCATTAAGTAGCATTGCCCCCACCCCCATAACTTTTTATTTTGCTTTATTTTTATTTATAGCACTTTCTAGCTGACATAAATATTTGTTTTACGTTGTACATGGTCTTTCTCCCCTGGTAGGTTGTAAGCTTTGTGTGGGAGGAGATTGGATGTCCTACTCACTGATGTGTCTTCAGCTCCCAAAAGTGCCTGACACATTCTACTGTGAATATTTGTTGGCTAAATTGTACTTACCACCCATTCTTTTCAAATCTTAGCATTTTGCCATATTTGTTACAGATTCGTTTTTGAAAAAATAAAAGGCTAGTTGAAGGCTGCTTTGTATTTATCTCCAATCCTATTCTTCCTCTTCTCTCTTTGAGTCACAATTTAGTTTTTTAAAATAAATGTTCATGTGGTTTTGCTTCAAATTTACATAATATAAACACTATATACAACTCTTTGCTTTTATTTTTGTTGTTTTTTATTGACGTATAGTTGAAACAATGTTACATTGGTTTCAGGTGTGTTTGCTCTTAGTTTTTCATTTCATGGAAAATGTGTATGTAAGTAAATGTATATATGTGTGAGTATGTACGCATATATATGTTTATTAATTGTCTTTTTTTCAGTCAGCATTACGTTTTATTTATTTTTATTTTTATTAAAATTTTTTTTAACATTTATTCATTCTTGAGAGACAGAGACAGAGACAGAGCATGAGTGGGGAAGGGGCAGAGAAAGAGAGGGAGACACAGAATCTGAAGCAGGCTCCAGGCTCCAAGCTGTCAGCACAGAGCCCGATGTGGGGCTTGAACCCACGAACTGTGAGATCATGACCTGAGCCGAAGTCAGATGCCCAACTGACTGAGCCACCCAGGCGCCCCAGCATTATGTTTTAGGGACTTACCCATGCTGACGTATGGATCTCTAGTTCTTTCATTTCAACACCAGGTTAATGAAACACAATTTGTTTATTCTCCTATTGGTGAACATTTAGAATAATTATTCTGCAATTACTGAAAATACTAGTACATACTGGTAGTGAACTGGCTATGTCCCTTCCTCTTTATTACATGTTGCCAAACTGATCTGTAGAGTAGGTGTACCCCAACAAGATATGAGAGCTTTTCTTACTCCCCATCCTTGCCAACACTTAGTGCTGATAGACTGTCTTAGTCTGTTTAGGCTGCTGTATAACAAGGTACCATAGATTGGTTGGCTTATAAACAACAAATTTATTTCTCACTGTTCTGGAGGCTGGAAGTTTGAGGTCAGGGTACGAGCACGGTCAGTTGCTGGCGAAGGTCCTCCTTGGGGTTGTGGACTACTGACTTCTCATTGTATCCTCCTTATGTGGTAGAAAGCAGAGAACTCTCTGAAGTCTCTTTGATAAGGGCGCTAATGCCATTTATGAGGGCTCAACCCTCATGACCTAATCACCTCACAAAGACTCTACTCCTAATATGGGGGTTAGGATTTCAGTATATGAGGAGCACCTTGGTGCCTCAGTCAGTTGAGTATCCAACTTCAGCTCAAGTCATGATCTTCCAGTTCGTGAATGTCAGCCCCTCTTTGGGCTCTGTGCTGACAGCTGGGAGCCTGGAGCCTGCTTTGGAATTCTGTGTCTCCCCCTCCCTCTGCCCCTCCCTTGCTCATGCTCTGTCTCTCAAAAATGAATAAACATAAAAAAAAATTTAAAAAGCATTTCACCATATTAATTTGTGGGGATACAAACATTCTGTTCATAGCATAGACTCTGAAGTTTCCGTTTTAATGGTTTTAACTGAAATCTTTTTTTTTTTTTTTTTTTTTTTTTTTTTTTTTTTTGTAATTTTCCTGATTACCAATCGGGTAAGTATTTTCATGTGTTAAGTAGGATGTTTGGATTTCCTCTTCTGTGAATTGCCTGTTCATTTATGTTGTCTATTTCCTTGTTTTTCTTTCTGTTACTGATATATAAGACTTTAAATATTTAGGTTGATTTAATAATTTAATATTTATTTAATAATATTTAATATTTCAGTTGGTTACTAATCCTTTGTCAGTTTTATGAGTTACAAATGTATCTTCTTCCAGCAATGTGTATTTCTATATATATAGAATTCTTGAATTTTAATGTAACCAAGTGTATCTATATTTTCTTTTTGAGTATGTGATTTTGTTTTTGTTTGCTTATTTGCTCATTTATTGAGGAAATTCTTTCTTGCCCTGCAGTCATAAAGAGGTTTTATAACTTCTTCTAAAAGTGTTAAGTTTTAAGTTTCAGTATTTAAGTCTTTAATTCATCTGGAATTTATTTTTCCAAGTGCTATGAGATGGGAATTATATGTGTTTTTTTTCTGCTTGCATAATTAATTGCCCCAATAAATGTGTACAAATTTGTCCCTTCCAACTGGAATATAATGTCACACATAGTTCAAGTTTCCACAGTTGCATGCCTAAGTTCTACATTTTGTATTCTTTTTTTTTTTTTTAATATATTTTTATTTTTGAGAGAGAGAGAGAGCATGAGCAGGAGAGGGGCAGAGAAAGAGGGAGACACAGAATCCGAAGCAGGGTCCAGGCCCTGAGCTGTCAGCACAGAGCCCGATGTGGGGCTCAAACTCACAAACCATGAGATCATGACCTGAGCCAAAGTCAGACGCTGAACCTACTGAGCCACCCAGGCGCCCCTGCATTTTGTATTCTTTTAGATTGGTTTGTTAGCCTAACCCTGATGAATTACCCCATTCTCTTAACATAAGTTTGTAATAAGTCTTGACATATGAAATGAAAGCCTCACCTATTAGGCTGAAAATCTGTACTAACTTGTTCTTCACATTTTGCTCTTTTCCATAAATTTGTTTCAGCTTATAAAGCTATACAGAGGTACTGACATTTTTCTTTGGTTACTCATTCTCTAGTCCATTTTAATAGTAATACAAATGTATTAAGAAAAATTTGAAAAGAATATCTTATCACCCAAGAAAACCATTATACAGTTGTATATTTTCTTGGATTCTATTTTGTATGCTTACCCTAATGATAAGCCTGGTCATCTGTTCTTGGCTGGGACAATCTCTTCTCCCTGCTCCCCTTCCTCCACTTTCATCCATGACCCTATTTCTTTTCTTCTTTCTGCTTCAGTCAGTCTTTGAACATCTTCTAACAACTCAGCCCCACTACAAGTTATAAATTATAATCCCAGTGTAGAGCTATTTAAATGCAGATTTTCTCAAAATAGCCCACAGTGATCTTCATCCCCAAATCTTAGTAGTTGAAATCATGTTGTGATGTTTTATTCCTGTGAGCTGACATATGACATAATCTTTCCACCTAGTTGTTGTCTAGCCTAAGTCTTTTTTAAATCTTGAGTAAAATGGGCTCCTGGGTGGCTCAGTAGGTTGAGTGTCCGACTTCGGCTCAGGTCATGATCTTACGGTTCATGAGTTCAAGCCCTGCGTCAAGCTCTGTGCTGACAGCTCGGAGACTGGAGCCCGTTCCAGATTCTGTGTCTCCCTCTCTCTCTGCCCCTTCCCCACTCATGCTTTGTCTCTCTCGGTCTCTCAAAAATGAATAAACGTTAATTTTTTTTTTTTTTTTTAATCTTGAGTAAAACAGTGTTTGTGGTTCTGACAAACCTAACATTTAGGATGTTCATTTGTTTTCTCTGGAAAGTAAGGTGAGTTTCTCCATACTCTAAGATGCTATAATTCTATTGTCTCCTTGGCTGTTAGTAAGCCTGCTAACTGGACACACCCATAAAATTCCGAAAAGCTTAAAACTTCTACTTTGCTTTAAGTGCTGATGGGGTCATTTTGTGTTCCAGGAGTTTCTGTCCAGGTCAGTGTTAGTATTTTTTCTCCAGTAAATACAAAATGCAATCTTAACTGATGTTTGGAGTATACTTTATAATTTTGATAAAATCCATGGAAATCTGGACACATAAACAAGTAGTGGCTAGATGTTTCTAGACAAATACCAAATTCAAATTTGGGGGGTGATGGTGCTGTGCTGGGACTCAGCTTCACTTGTCTCCTCTGAGAACTCTCAGTGCTCTGATCATCAGATTGGCTAAGTTTCATTCCCTCGCAGAGAGGATTTCAGTGGCTCCCTTGGAATAAATTCCTTCGTTTCCAGAACAGAATCCAGTTTTCTTCTTCTCCTGGCATTGCCACATTGTGTTTCTTCACCACTGACTCAGGTCGGAAATTTCAGAGTTCTGTGCTATCAAACCCATTGTGAGAAGCACCGCCATGCCCCATGGCCATGAGCAAAAATCTCGGTCAACAGAGACTTTTTATCTGGGTTCCAGGCTAGCAAAGCTGATGAACTATACCTGTGTAAAGACCTTTGATGGTTCCAGGACTGGAGAGACCTCTCCTATGAATAAAAAGAATGGAATTGATTTTTTATTAAAAAAAATTTTTTTAACGTTTAATTATTTTTGAGAGAGAGAAAGAGACAGAGTGTGAGTGGGGAAGGGGCAGAGAGAGAGGGAGACACAGAATCGGAAGCAGGCTCCAGGCTCTTAGCTGTCAGCACAGAACCCCACACGGGGCTTGAACTCACGAACCATGAGATCATGACCAGCCAAAGTCAGATGCTTAACTGACTGAGCCACACAGACACCCCAAAAGAATGGGATTTAAATGTAATACTGTTTCTGTCACGAGACTAATATTCAGCATCTGTGTATACAACTATTTCTTTTTAAAATTGTGAAATACTTTAAACGTACAAAAAGGTATATAGCACAACCTTGTAATAGCTACCTCTGTACATCTCATACAACTTTACACAGTCATAACATCTTGCTGTGTTTGCTTACATCTTTTTTCATTAAGAAATAAAACGTAGGGGTGCCTGAATGTTCATTTGTTGAACATCTGACTTCTACTGAGGTCATAATCTCACAGTTTGTGAGTTCGAGCCCCACATCGGGCTTTGTGCTGACAGCATGGAGCCTGCTTGGGATTCTCTGTCTCTGTCTTTCTCTGTACCTCCCCCACTCATGCTCACTCTCTCTCAAAAATAAATAAATAAATAAATAAATAAATAAATAAATAAATAAATAAATTTTAAAAAAAGAAATAAAACCCACCAAATGTGGTAAACCATATTTTGACCTCATTCCTCTCCCCAGAAAAATTAATATCCTGAATTTGGTACTTACCATTCCCATATATATTTTTATACTTTGATTATACATATATTTGTTCATAAAGTTTTTATAGTGTTGTTTTCCAGGCTGAAAACTTTGTATAACTTTATGTCAACCTAATCTGTATGCTCTACATATAAAAAAATTATCCATGGGGACACAAATAGCATTAGTTTTTCATTTTAATTGCTGAGTAGTATTTAATTATGTGAATATACCACAATTCATTATTTCTCCTATTGGTGAACATTCAGGTTGTATCCATATATATATGTGTGTGTGTGTATATATATATATATATATATATATATATATATATATATATTTGTATCCATATATATTTGTATCCATATATATATGTATCCATATATATATATGTGTGTGTGTGTGTGTGTGTGTGTGTATATATATATATATATATTTGCCGTCATAAACAATGCTCCCAGATTTATTTTTGTACATGTCTCTTTGCCTCATTAACAAGACTGTCTTTCAAAATGGAATCATTCTGGGGCACCTGGGTGGCTCAGTCGGTTAGGCCTCCGACTTGGGCTCAGGTCATGATCTTGCATGAGTTTGAGCCTGGCATCGAGCTCTTTCCTGACAGCTCAGAGCTTGGAGCCTGCTTCAGATTCTGTCTCCCTCTCTCCCTGCCCTTCCCCCACTTGTGCACATGGGCTCGTGCTCTCTCTCTCTCAAAAATAAACATTAAAATTTTTTTTAAATTTAATTTAATTTTTTATTTTTTAAAATTTACATACAAATTAGTTAGCATATAGTGAAACAATGATTTCAGGAGTAGATTCCTTAATTCCCCTTACCCATTTAGCCCATCCCCCCTCCCACAACCTCTCCAGTAACCCTCAGTTTGTTCTCCATATTTATGAGTCTCTTCTGTTTTGTCCCCCTCCCTGTTTTATATTATTTTTGTTAATCCCTTCCCTTATGTTCATCTGTTTTGTCTCTTAAAGTCCTCATATGAGTGAAGTCATATGATTTTGTCTTTCTCTGACTAATTTCACTTAGCATAATACCCTCCAGTTCCATCCATGTAATTGCAAATGGCAAGATTTCATTCTTTTTGATTGCCAAGTAATACTCCATTGTATATATATACTATATCTTCTTTATCCGTTCATCCATCGATGGACATTGGGGCTCTTTCCATACTTTGGCTATTGTTGATAGTGCTGCTATAAACATGGGGGTGCATGTGTCCCTTCAAAACAGCACACCTGTATCCCATGGATAAATGCCTAGTAGTGCAATTTCTGGATCCTAGGGTAGTTCTATTTTTAGTTTTTCAAGGAACTTCCATACTGTTTTCTAGAGTGGCTGCACCAGTTTGTATTCCCACCAGCAGCGCAAAAGAGATCCTCTTTCTCCACATCCTTGCCAACATCTGTTGCTGCCTGAGTTGTTAATGTTAGCCATTCTAACAGGTGTAAGCATTAAAAAAATTTTTTTAATGGAATTGCTACGCCATAAGATATGTCCATCCTTATGGGAAAATTATTCTCCAAAGTGGTTTTTGTCAACTTAGATGGGAGTGAAATTGTTCTTATTGTTATTTAATTTTGCATTCCCTTAACTACAAGTGGAACTGAGTATATTATCATTTTTTAATTGACTATTTGAACTTCTTCCTCTGAGAATTATTCACTTTAAACTTTAAATCCACTTAAACCTTAAACTTTAAATTGAAGTTTCTCCTTTTAAAACTTGTTTTGGTCTGAATTCTTTGTGTATTCTGGATACTAATCTTTGGTCATGGCAAGTATCTTCTTTCAAGTGACTTGTATTTTCACTTTGTTATTAGTATCTTTGGGTGTACAGAGGTTTTTAAATTTAAACTTTCCCTATGGTTTTACTTCTTGTATTTTGGTTAAAAAAATAAAGTCCTTTCCTACCCTAAAGTCATAAATACATTTTTCTATATTTTAGTTTAAAAGCTTTAATGTTTTCCTTTTTCATTTAAGTATTTAATCTACCTGAAATTTATTTTCATATATATGCTGTTTAATAGGCTATAGCTTAATAGCCAAATGTATTCTTCTTCAAAATGTATTGGCTATTCTTGGCTTTTTGCCTTTATATATAAATTTGAGAATTAGCTTGTCAAGTTGCACAAAGAACATTCCTAGTATTTTACCGTTTCTCTGACTTTTCTGGATTCATTTTGGGAGACTTGCTGTCTTGGTAATACTGGGACTTCCCATCTGTGAACATCACCTCCTTCTTCATTTATTTACTCCTTCAATAATGTTTTGTGACTTTTTATCCACAAAAATGTTGCACGTAAATTGTAGATTTAATCCTCAGTTCCAGGTGGTATGCTGGTGCACAGAAAAGTAATTGGTTTGTGCCTATTGCTCTTGTAGTCCAATAACTTGTTGAATTCTTTTTTTTTTTTAATGTTTTTATTTATTTTTGAGACAGAGACAGAGCATGAGCAGGGGAGGGGCAGAGACAGATGGAGACACAGAATTCAAAGCAGGCTCCAGGCTCTGAGCTGTCAGCACAGAGCCTGACGCGGGGCTCAAACTCACGGATTGTGAGATCATGACCTGAGCTGAAGTCAGACGCCCAACCAACTGAGCCATCCAGGCGCCCCAACTTGTTGAATTCTAATAGTTTATAATTCTCTGGGATTGTCTATGTTGACATAATATCCATGAGAAATGACAGTCTTGTTACTCATTTCTAACTCTTTTCTTTTTTAATGTTTATTTTTGAGAGAGAGAGAGAGAGAGAGAGAGAGAGAGAGAGAGAGAGAGAGAGGCAGAGAGAGAGGGAGACACAGAATCTGAGCTGTCAGCACAGAGCCCAGTGTGGGACTTGAACCCTCAAACCGTGAGATCATGACCTGAGCGAAAGTTGGATGCTAACTGACTGAGTCACCCAGGCACCCCTCATTTGTAACTCTTATATCACTTTTTTCTTGTTTTACCATGTTAGCAAGGTCCTCCAGTACAGTGTTGGATAGAATCAATGATAGCGGGCATCGTTTACTTTTTTTGCTTAGCTAATTATTATTTTTTTAAACTGTTTATTTATTTTTGAGAGAGAAAGCATGAACAGGGGAGGGGCAGAGAGAGAGAAGGAGGGAGATAATCCCAAGCAGACTCCATCCACACTGTCAGTGCAGAGCCCGATGTGGGGCTCAAACTCACTAACCCTGACTGAGATTGTGACCTGAGCCAACGTCAGATGCTTAATGGACTGAGCCACCCAGGTGCCCCTACTTTTTCTATGTTATTTATTTATTTAGTTTATTTATTTTTCTTTCTTTCTTTCTTTTTTAATTTTATTTAAAAAAATTTTTTAATTGGCATCAAAGTTAGTTAGCATATAGTGCAACAATGATTTCAGGAGTAGATTCCTTAATGCCCCTTACCCATTTAGCCCATCCCCCTTCCCACAATCCTTCTAGCAACCCCCTGCTTGTTCTCCATATTTAAGAATCTCTTATGTTTTGTCCCCCTCCCTGCTTTTTATATTATTTTTGCTTCCCTTCCCTTATGTTCATCTGTTTTGTATCTTAAAGTCCTCATATGAGTGAAGTCATATGATATTTGTCTTTCTCTGACTAATTTCATTTAGCATAATACCCTCTAGTTCCATCCACATAGTTGCAAATGGCAAGATTTCATTCTTTTTGATTGCCGAGTAATACTCCATAGTGTGTGTGTGTGTGTATATATATATATACACATCTTCTGTATCCATTCATCCATCGATGGACATTGGGGCTCTTTCCATACTTTGGCTATTGTTGATAGTGCTGCTATAAACATGGGGGTGCATGTGTCCCTTCAAAACAGCACACCTGTATCCCGTGGATAAATGCCTAGTAGTGCAATGGCTGAGTCGTGAGGTAGTTCTATTTTTAGTTTTTGAGGAGCCTCCATACTGTTTTCCAGAGTGGCTGCACCAGTTTGCATTCCCACTTCTTCTACTTTAACAGTTACCATTGAATAAGGTATTTGCTGTAGGTATTTGGTTGATTCCCACCCTCAGGTTAAGGGTATTCTTTTATATACTTATTAAGATGATTAAAAAAAACTATGAATGTGTTTTCATTTATAGCAAATGCATTTTCTGCAAGTATTAAAAGAATCACATAACTTTCTTTGCTTTGTTAATGAGGTAAATTACATTAATAAATTTTCTAATATTATACCATGGTTGTATCCCTAGAGTAAACACAGTTTAGAGGAAATTTTTTATGTATTCACATTTTAAGAAAAATTTTTTAATACTTTTGCATTTATATTCGTAAATGAGATTAGCCTATAGTTTTCCTCTGTCATAGTCTCTGTTGGTTTTGGCATAATGGTTACATTAGCTTAATTAAATGAACTGTAGAATTTGTCTTAGTTTTCTATGCTCTGGAACATAAGATTGAGATTGCCTATTCTTTGAGTTTTTGCTAGAACTGTGAAACTCTAGGTTTCATGCATATGGCACGTGTGTGTGTGTGTGTGTGTGTGTGTGTGTGTGTGTACGCGTATTCAAGAGGGGTAGATTTTTTTTTGAGAGAGAAAGCACAAGCACGGGAGGAGCAGAGAAAGAGAGAGAGAGAGAAAAAGAGAGAGAATCCCAAGCAGCCTCCGCACTGTCAGTGCAGGACTTGATCTCACAAACTGAGAGGTCATGACCTGAGCTGAGATCAAGAGTCAGACACTTAAGTGACTGAGCCACTCAGGTGCCTGGAGAGGGGTAGATTTTTAAAATGTTGAAACATTTTCTTTAATGGTTATTGGTTTATTTAGGTTTAAAAATTTTGTCCTTAAGTCAGTTTTGATAAGTAATATTTTTCTACAAATCATTTTCAAGTATATTGGCATAAAGTCGAATATTTCTTATGCTTTTAGCATCTACTTTCTCTGTAGTTGTGCTCCCTTTTTCATTCCTTGTATGTTTGCTTTTTTCTTTTTTCCTAATAAATCTTGCCACAGTCTATTTTATTAGTCTTTAAAAAACCCAACATTTGGTTTTGTTGGTTATGCTATTAACTTCTTGTTTTCTGATTCATTAATTTCTCTTCTTATTTTACTTTTTATTCTTTATGTTTCTTTGGACTTGCTCTGCTGTTCTTTTTCTAATCTTTTAAGTTGAATATTTTGTCCATTCATTTTCACTCTTTCTTCTTTTTAAGGCAAACATTTATAGTGCTTCCCAAAGGAAGAAATGACCCCAAATACCAGGCTTACCTTCTGGAGTTCCTTCTCCTGAATCTTGGCTGTGTCGTTCTTCACGGCCTCTTTAAGATCCCAATACGTTCGGGGCGCCTGGGTGGCGCAGCCGGTTAAGCGTCCGACTTCAGCCAGGTCACGATCTCACGGTCCGTGAGTTCGAGCCCCGCGTCAGGCTCTGGGCTGATGGCTCGGAGCCTGGAGGCTGTTTCCGATTCTGTGTCTCCCTCTCTCTCTGCCCCTCCCCCATTCATGCTCTGTCTCTCTCTGTCCCAAAAATAAATAAAAACGTTGAAAAAAATTAAAAAAAAAAAGATCCTAATACATTCAAGTAGACTTACTTTGTTGAGGTATATTGTTGAAGTCATTGTTGTAAATATCGCTAAGGTAATTATTGAGGTATAATCTATATACAGTAAACTGTCTACATGTAAAATGTACAATTTGGTAATTTTTAAATATTTACTCATTTATTTGAGAAAGAGAGAGAATGCAAGAGGGGGAGGGACAGAGAGAGAAGGAGATACAGAATCTGAAGCAAGCTCCAAGGCTCTCAGCTGTCAGCACAGAGCCCAATGCGGGGCTGGAACCCACGAACCGTGACATGAGCCAAAGTCAGACGCTTAGCTGACTGAGCCACCCAGCCACCCCTGGTGAGTTTTGGTATATGTGTATAACCATGAAACCATTACCACAATAAAAATAATGAACATATTATCCCTCCCAAAAGTTTCCTTGTGTTCCTTGGTAATCCTTCCTTCCCTACCCTCTGCCCATCCCAAATCCCCCTCTTCAGGTAACCACTGATCTGATCTACCTTCTGTCATGGTAAACTAGTTTGCATTTTCTAGAACTTTATGTTAATGAAAGCATGAAAGTATTTACCTTTTTTTTTGGTCTGGATTCTTTCACTCAGCATAATTAAGATTTGTCTCTGTTGTTGCGTATACTAATCATTCATTCCTTCTTAAGACTGGGTATGTATATGTAACCACAATTTGTTTATACATTCATCTGTTGATAGGCATTGGAGGATTGTTTCCAGTTTGGGGCTCTTACAAATAAAACTGCTACAAACATTTACCTAAAAGTCTTTTGTGTGGACATATACTTTTATTTCTCTCAGACAAATATCTAGGCATGGGATAGTTGGGTCCAGTGGCATGAGTGTGTTTAAAAATATTTTACCTTGTTGTTTCAGCCAGGATGGTCAATTGAATTACTTAAGTTACTATTATAAGAAGTAGAAGTTCCCTATATGTTTTTCTTGTATGTTTGTGGTTTCTATTTTTTGTTTTTCTTTTTTTAAAATGTATTTATTTATTTTGAGAGAGAGAGAGAGAGAGAGAGAGAGAGGGAGAGAGAGAGAGAACATGAGCAGGGGAGGGACAGAGAGAGAGGGAGAGAAAGAATCCCAAGCAGGCTCCACGCTGTCAGTGCAGAGCCCAGTGTTGGGCTTGACATCATGAACCATGAGATCATGACCTGAACCAAAATCAAGAGTTGGACGCTCAACCAATTGAGTTACCCAGGTGCCCCTTGTTTTCTTTTTCTTTTTCTTTTTCTATTTAAGTTTCTGATTCCACTGGAATTTCTTTTGGTGTATGGAATGAGGTATCTTAACTTATTTTTCTCCATATGGTTAATCAATTGTCCCAACACTATTAATCCCATACATTTGGCAATAATGTAAATAAATTGATACTTAAAGTGTACTTTGGAAACGCATCAGAATACTGGAAGAAGATTTGGAAATCTTGTTAATTGAAATAAACAGAAACAGAGATTTGTGGGATGCTTGGAAAGGCAACAGGGAAGTGAACAATTCCCAAGTGAAACATTAATTATGGTTATTTTGAGGATATTTTTTGCCATACTTAACGGAAGAACAGACAACAAAAGACATTTTAACCTCAAATATTTATCTCAGACAATAACTTTATGTAGTCTGTACTTTTTCCTCAGTAACAATTATGAAATTTGAGAAAACAAAGTTGTTATTTTGAATTTTAATCATGTTAGTTAGATGTGAAATGAGGATAAGAAATGAAATAGTCTTTCAAGTAGACCAGTGTGAAAATGTATAAAACACAGACTTGCTACAATTCTCTTATATGATTCATAGTTTAGAAACAAACATTTCTCCTTCCCAAGTTCAGATAAATCATCCATGAAGTGGCAAAATTTGCATTTCCCCACTGGAAAAAGAAGCTGCTACTCTTAGTTCTTTTAGATTTGATTTCCAGTGTATGTGGTGTGAACTTTTTGATTACCATGTTAATAAAGATAATTCTTGAATGTTATTACTTTACATTGCAACCTTATTATAATTACTATAGAGGAGGCATAGCTCTTGCTCAAGAACTGTGGATTGCACCTGGGATTTAAATATTTAACATTTTCATAAGAAAATGAGCTTAATATAATGCATGATTTGTGCAAAATATAAATTTGCTTTCAAGAAGATTACATGAACTCGTTTCAAATACTGCAAACTCTGTTATAATTTTTTTTCTGTATAACTTCTCTAAGCTTTCAGCTATCTTAATCCAAAAGCATTTTAATTTATTCACTCAGCTAACATTTGGTTACTCCTTTATTCAACAGATGTTCACTGACACTACAAATGAAGCCTAGGTACTGTTGTAGATGTTGAGGATGCAGTGTGAACAAAGAGAGGCAAGGTCTCTCATCTCATGGGCTGTATGTTCTATTCTAGTGGAATAAACAGACAATGAACACACACATACACAAGTGAGATAATTGTAGGTAATAGCAGATACTGTGAAGAAAATTAACTGTGTAATATGAGAGAGAATGACTGAAGTGGGCAGCAGATGAGAGCATGGCTCACTAATACATACTGAGGATCGGTGCCGAGCCCTCTGGATGTGAATCCAAAATGGCGCCTATGACGGGCTTTGGAGAAGAGCAGACCTGGATTAAATCCATAGCTCTGCCTGGACGCAAGCAGATTTATCATGAGCTTCAGCCTCATGAGTTCATTGCTTCAGCCTCAGAGTTCCTCCCTTGCATATCACTTGTGAATGAAGGGAGTTGCAGAGTGTTCTAGGTGGTGAGAGCCAGGTAGCAACCAGGAAGCATTCCAGGTGAATTGTTTAAATCTATGTCGGAAGAAAAGGACTTGCATATCTTTTTTTTCTTTTTTTTTAAATGTTTATTTTTTTATATTAAATATAATTTATTGTCAAATTGGTTTCCACACAACACCCAGTGCTCATCCCAACAGGTGCCCTCCTCAATGCCCATCACCCACTTTCCCCTCTCCCCCACCCCCATCAACCCTGAGTTTGTTCTCAGTTTTTAAGAGTCTCTTATGTTTTGGCTCCCTCCCTCTCTAACTTATTTTTTTTTCCTTCCCCTCCCCCATGGCCTTCTGTTAAGTTTCTCAGGATCCACATAAGAGTGAAAACATATGGTATCTGTCTTTCTCTGCCCGACTTTTTTCACTTAACATAGTACCCTCCAGTTCCATCCATGTTGCTGCAATTGGCCAGATTTCATTCTTTCTCATTGCCAAGTAGTATTCCATCGTATATATAAACCACATCTTGTTTATCCATTCATCAGTTGATGGACATTTAGACTGTTTCCATAATTTGGCTATTGTTGAAAGTGCTGCTGTAAACACTGGGGTACAAGTGCCCCTATGCATCAGCACTCCTGTATCCCTTGGGTAGATTCCTAGCAGTGCTATTGCCGAGTCATAGGGTAGATCTATTTTTAATTTTTTAAGGAACCTCCACATTGTTTTCCAGAGCGGCTGCACCAGTTTGCATTCCCAACAATGCAAGAGGGTTCCCAATTCTCCACATCCTCACCAGCATCTATAGTCTCCTGATTTGTTCATTTTAGCCACTCTGACCAGTGTGAGGTGGTATCTCATTGTAGTTTTGATTTGTACTTCCCTGATGAGGAGTGACTTTGAGCATCTTTTCATGTGTCTGTTAGCCATCTGGATGTCTTCTTTAGAAAAGTTTCTATTTATGTCTTCTGCCCATTTCTTCACTGGATTATTTGTTTTTCCACTGTGGACTTTGATGAGTTCTTTATAGGTTTTGGGTACTAGCCCTTTACCCAATATGTCATTTGCAAATATCTTTTCCCATTCCATTGGTTGCCTTTTAATTTTGTTGATTGTTTCCTTTGCTGTGCAGAAGCTTTTTATCTTGATGAGGTCCCAATAGTTCATTTTTGCTTCTAATTCCCTTGACTTTGGAGATGTGTCAAGTAAGAAATTGCTGCAGCTGAGGTCAGAGAGGTTTTTTTCCTGCTTTCTCCTCTAGGGTTTTGATGGTTTCCTGTCTCACATTCAGGTCCTTCATCCATTTTGAGTTTATTTTTGTGAATGGTGTAAGAACATGGTCTAGTTTCATTCTTCTGCATTTTGTTGTCCAGTTCTCCCAGCACCATTTGTTAAAGAGACTTTTTTTTCCATTGGGTACTCTTGCCTGCTTTGTCAAAGATTAGTTGGCCATACATTTGTGGGTCCAATTCTGGGGTTTCTATTCTATTCCATTGGTCTATGTGTCTGTTTTTGTGCCAATACCATGCTGTCTTGATGACTACAGCTTTGCAGTAGAGGCTGAAGTCTGGGATTGTGATGCCTCTGCTTTGGTTTTCTTCTTCAGTATTACTTTGGCTATTCGGGGTCTTTTGTGGTTCCATACAAATTTTAGAATTGTTTGTTCTAAGGGACTTGCATATCTAAGAGTCAAGTAATTAGTGGTAGTTTCTATTTTCATTCTGAATATTCACTTTCATACCTAGTTTTGTATGTGTACATTTGAATTCTATTTCTTTGAGAGCCTCCCTAATCTAACTTGGATAAGGTTCAAGCCCTGCAAAACTTGGGTTCATTCCTATCTTGGCCATTGTCTATTTGTGTGACTCTGGGTAGGGTATTAAAATTCACTGTGCTTTAGTTTCCTCTTTTGTAAAATGGGAATAGTGCCCTGATCATCAGATTGTGTGAGAATTAAATGAAATTAAATAATATTTTAAATGTTATGCACAGCATCTGACACATAGTAAGTGGTTACGTAATAAGTGGTTATTAAACTATTAAGTTATAATAATAAGCTATTACTATTATAAATTATGTTATAATTATAAACCCTCAAAGGATTTATAATTCTGGTGGAGAAACAAAATCAGCAGACATAGTTTTATAGGACACTTGTATACAGAACAGTACGGAGGTTGAAAATGTAGGCTCTGGAGTCAGATAAGCCTATTTAAATCCTAGTTCTGTGACTTATTTGCTGTGTGACCTTAAGGCAGTCACTTAAATTCTGAGTCTCAGGTTCCTCATTGGTAGAATGGGGGCAATATCTTGTCAGTGCACGGCAAATCTTTAATAATATCAAGGTATTTAAACCAGAGAAATTCTCTCACATAAGCACAGGAGACCTTCATGAGAATGTCCATTGCTTCTTTGTGTACAATGGAGAAAAATTGGAAACAATTCAATTTTTATTTTATTTTTTAAGAAAAAAAATTTTTTTAACATTTATTTATTTTCAAGAGAGAGAGAGAGAGAGAGAGAGAGACAGAGCACGTGTGGGGGAGGGGCAGAGAAAGAGAGAGGGAGACACAGAATCCAACGCAGTTTCCAGGCTCTGAGCTGTCAGCAAAAAGCCCGACGCGAGGCCTGAACCCACAAACCGTGAGATCATGACCTGAACCCAAGTCAGGCACTCAACTGACTGAGCCACCCAGGTGCCCCGAAACAATCCAATCTGTTTATTCACACAGTGGAAAATATAGGAATTAAAATGAGTGAACTAGATCTATGGTTTTAATAGTAATAAACCTAAAAGCATAATGCTGACTAAGAAAAAGCAAATTATAGAATGTATATATACTGATAATACTCATGTTAAATAAAAAAATCACATAAAATATTACCATATATTGTTTATGAGTATATGTGATTTGATTATCCATTGCTTCATAATAAACCACCCTAAAACTTATGGCTTAAATCAACAATTTTTTTTGGGGGGGCCTAAAATTCTGCATTCTGGGCTCAACTCAGCTGGGCAGTTCTGCTGGTTTTACTAGTCAGTCACTCACTTGGTGGCTGGAAGGTCATCTGGAGCTGGGGTCAGTGGCACCCGGGACAGCTGAAATTTTCTCTTTCTCCGTATAGTTTTGGGACTTCTCATTCCCATGTAATCCCATTTAGTCATCATGTGTGGTCCCATTTACCTGTGGACCCTATGTATAGTCTCTCACATAGGCTGTATTCTTACATGGTGGGTCACAGCTCCCAAGAGTGCAAAAGTAGAAGAAGCCAAGAATTATTAAAGCCTAGTTATGGAATTGGCCCAGTATCATTCCTACCATTCACAGACCAGCTCAGGATCTAGGAAGGGGGTCTACTGAATGGTGTGAATTCCAGGAGGCGTGGCTCATTGGAGGCAGCTAATGTAACAGAGCACCACAGTGTGTGTGTGTATGTGTGTGTGTGTGTGTAATGAATCTACACATTGTAGTCAGAACACACACAAATTTATGATACTAGTTGCCAATGGCTAGGAAGGGAGAGGTATGGGACTGGGAAAAAAAGAATTTTCAGTACACCTATAACATTGTGTTTCTCTAAAACTAAATCTGAAGTAAACATTACCCTTCACACTTTTTTTAAAAATTAAAAAGTTGATTAAACAATAGTTATTAGTATGTAGGGAGGTTTAGTGAATTCGGTAAAGTTGCATGATACAAAATAAATGTACAGAAATCGGTTGCATTTCTATACACCAATAATGAAGCAGTCGGAGGAGAAATTAAGAAAACAATCCCTTTTACAATTGTACCCCAAATAATAAGATACCTAAGAATAAACTTAACCAAAGAGGTCAAAGACCTGTGCTCTGAGAACTATAAAACACTGATGAAAGAAATTGAAGATGACACAAAGAAATGGAAAGACATTCCATGCTCATGGATTAGAAGAACAAATATTGTTAAAATATCTATACTACCCAAAACAATCTACACTTTAAAAAAAATTTTTTTTAACATTTATTTATTTTTGAGACAGAGAGAGACAGAGCATGAACAGGGGAGGGGCAGAGAGAGAGGGAGACACAGAATCTGAAACAGGCTCCAGGCTCTGAGCTGTCAGCACAGAGCCCGACGCGGGGCTCGAACTCACGGACCGTGAGATCATGACCTGAGCCGAAGTCGGATGCTTAACTGACCAAGCCACCCAGGTGCCCCAACAATCTACACTTTTAATGCAATCTCTATCAAAATACCAATAGCATTTTTCACAGAACTGGAACAAACAGTTCTAAAATTTATATGGAATCACAAAAGACCATGAATAGCCAAAGCAATTTCGAAAAAGAAAAGCAATGCTAGAAGCATCACAATTCTGGACTTCAAGTTATATTACAAAGCTATAATAATCAAAACAGTATGATACTGGCACAAAAATAGACACATAGATCAATGGAACAGAATAGAACATCCAGAAATAAAACCACAACCATAAGGTCAATTATTCTTTGACAAAGTGGGAAGGAATATCTAATGGGAAAAAGATACTCTCTTCAAAAAATGGTGTTGGGAAAACTGGAGAGCAACATGCAAAAGAATGAAACTGGACCACTTTATTATGCCATACACAAAAATAAATTCAAAATGGGTTAAAGACCTAAATGTGAGACCTGAAACCATAAAAATCCTAGAAGAGAGCACAGGCAGTAATTTCTTTGACATCAGCTGTAGCAACTTGTTTCTAGATAGGTCCCCTGAAGCAAGGGAGACAAAAGCAAAAATAAACTATTGAGACTACATCAAAATAAAAAGCTTCCGCACAACAAAGGAAACATTCAATAAGACTAAAAGGCAATCTATGGAATGGTAGAAGATATTTGCAAGTGACATATCCAATGAAGGGTTAGTATCCAAAATATATAAAGAACTGATACAACTCAACAACCAAAAACAAATAATCCAACTTAAAAATCGGCAGAAGACATGAACAGACTTTTCTCCAAAGAAGATATGCAGATGGCCAACAGACACATGAAAAGATGCTCATCATCACTTATTATCAGGGAAATGCAAATCAAAACTACAATGAGATATCACCTCACACCTGTCAGAATGGCTAGAAACACAACACCAGAAACAAAAGGTGTTGGCGAGGATGTGGAGAAAAAGGAACCCTCGTGTACTGTTGGTGGGAATGCAAACTGGTGCAGCCACTGTGGAAAACAATATGGAGATTCCTCAGAAATTTAAAAATAGAACTTCCTTATAATCCAGCAATCACACTACTGGGTATTTACCCAAAGAATACAGGTACACTAATTCAAGGGGATACATGCACCCCTATGTATATAACAGCATTATTTACAATGGCCAAGATATGGAAGCAGCTCCAGTGTCCATCAACTGATGAATGGATAAAGAAGATGTGGTGTGTGTATATATACAATGGAATATTACTCAGCCGTAAAAAAGAATGAAGTCTTGCCATTTTCAATGACATGGATGGAGCTAGAGAGTATAATGCTAAGCGAAATAAGCCAGTCAGAGAAAGACAAATGTGATTTCACACATGTGGAATTTAAAAACAAACAACAAAGCAAAGGGATGAAAGAGAGAGAGAGAGAGGGACAAAGCAAGAAACAATGAATTATAGAGACTTAATTATAGAGACTCTTAATTACAGAGACTCTTAATTATAGAGGACAAACTGATGGCTACTAGTGGGGAGAGGGGTGGGGTGGGGGATTGGGTTAAATAGGTGGTGATTATGGACTGCACTTGTTGTGATGAGCACAGGGTGATGTATGCAAGTGCTGAATCATTATACACCTGAAAGTAATATAACACTTTATGTTAACTGGAATTAAAATAAAAACTTAAAATATACATATAGGGAGGTTTAGGTTAATAACCCAATAATCTGGCATGCTTTGTGTTTAGGAACATTGTCTTCGTACCACGGCTCTTTGCATGGTAGCACATCTCCTCTGATTCACACAGAAACAGGCAACCTCAAGGTCAGAGTTTTAAATATGATGATTAAATGCAGCTTTATAAACACTTAGTATGGTATTGAATGTTGAGTTTCATAGTGTGATGAAAGCAAATGTGCTCATAATTATTCAATTCATCCCAGATTTCCCAGTGTCATTGGAGAACAGCCCAGGGTGACATAAATGACAGGCTGCGCATGAGGCTGTTACAAATATGAAGAACAGTGTGGGCTGCAAACATCAGTGAAAGAAAGCTTCAGGAGGATGTGTGATGTGAATTAGACGTCAGTGATTGGGTTGGTTTGGACAAGTGGATTAGATGGCTCAAGATTCAGGGCATCAGAGGAGAGGAGAAATGTTCCAGAAGAGTGAGAATCCCAAGTGCAACAAGTTGGGTAGGGGAAAATTTGGAGGTCCTTAAGAAGAACATTAAAGAAGTGTCAAAGAGTCATAAGAACATTTTAACAATAACACAAAATGTGAAATTTCATTTAAATGAAAAACCTTATTTGAATTGAAAAATGATTTTAAATTTTGTCTCTGTTAGTAGTTAACTTTATATTACCACTGGCTAAACCCTTGACTTTAAAGTGACAAAATAGAGAAAACAGTTATTCCATGTTGGCACTGAAACCTTGGGTCACAAGTCTGAGAAGTGACTTAGTCAGTCATGACTTGCCCAAACAATTGAGACTGGGGTGACTCATTAGTGGTCTGTTTTATTAATAACCGTTATTCAACTAACAGGGAATACTTCCCAGATGATGAGTATGTCTAGAAACCAACTTAATAGGCTTTGGGTAGCTCTGAATGTTGGGGCAAGAACTGCCCACGGGAGTGGGGGTGTCTACCATACTCTAAGCAGTTGTAGACAGTAGATACTGCACTGAAATTTGTACCTGTGTGGCTAGACAGAGGAATGAGAAGCTTCAATAATGAAGTGGAGGAAGCTTTAAAAATACTTAATATTGAACAAAAAACATTCCTCTAAGAAGAGAGTTTTGTGTAACTGCTCTGTTCAGGCAATTTGAATTAATGGCCTCCTGCCCAACATAAGCTTGGGGCAACCTTGGGGCAGCCATGATTTAACACCCTTTTAAAGAATGGACAAGCAGAGGGCAGCAAGGCAGATCATTACAAACAACCTCAGAGCCAAGAGCCAAGGACCTTGAGTAGGTTAGAGTCCAGGAGAGGCCAGCAGGCAAAGAGTGTGGCAAATCAGACATCTGGCCAGGATCCATTGAGCTTTGTGTTACTGTGGGAGAAATCTCATCTCTGGTGACTCCATGTGTACCAAGTGTTTGTAAGTTGTTCAACCTTGGTTGACAAAACTTAGGTTTTGTTTGTGTATTATTCTACAATGGCTAACACTGGGGTGTTAGTTGTAGAAATGTTAGCAGGACACATGAAGTACTTAAGTTATTCTCTTGAAATAAAAAAAATTTTAAAGCCCCTGGTCCCTTCCCTTCCCTCCCCTTCATTCCTCTTCTTCCCCTCTCTTTCCTTTCTTTCTTTCCCTTCCCGTCTCTTCTCCTCCCCTCCCTTGCTTTCCCTTCCCTTCCTTTCTCTCCCCCTACCATATGTGTAATAAAGATATTGGACCTATTAATTAATTAATTTAAATTCAAGTTCATTAACATACAGTGTATTGTTGATTTCAGGAGTAGAACCCCGTGATTCATCACTTACGTATAACACCCAGTGCTCATCCCAGCAAGTGTCCTCTTTAATGCCCATCACCCATTTAGCCCATCCCTACCTCCCCTCCAGCAACCCTCAGTTTGTTCTCTGTATGTAAGAGTCTCTTATGGTTTGCCTCCCTCTCTGTTTTTATCTCATTTTTCCTTCCTTTCCCCTATGTTCATCTGTTGTGTTTCTTCAAATTCCACACGAGTGAAATATATTTGTCTTTCTCTGACTTATTTTGTTTTGCATAATACACTCTAGTTGCTTCCACATTGTTGCAAATGGCAAGATTTAATTCTTTTTGACTGAGAGATATTGGACTTTTAAAGCTATATATGTAGCTTTCATGTGGGTATTTTTAATTACACATCCCAAGTAATGAAGTTAAAATGTCATAAGTTTTGGGTATACAATTAATGGCAAACTATGACATTAAATGCACAATTTAAGTCAGTGATCTCTAAACACTTTTGATTATGTAGGTTGTAACTCTATCCAATTTTTAAAAAATGATTTATTTACTTTTGAGAGAGCACATGTGGGGGAGGGGTGCAGAGCAAGGACAGAGGATCTGAAGCAGGCTCTGGTCTGACAGCAGCAAGCCCAACGTGGGGCTTGAACTCAGGAACCTAGAGATCATGACCTGAGCTGAAGTCAGAGACTCAGCCAAATGAGCCACCAAGGTGCCCCATTCCATCACAGCTTTTGAGTATGCACTCCTAATATACGGAGTTTATTTATTTATGCACTGTATACATTTACTACTGTACTAATTAAATTAAACTTCTCATATTTTCCCCACTACCTCAATAGTTCAACTTATGTATTTTGGGGATACACGAATCCCCTCCCCCACTGATCCCAACAACGTCACATAATAGTTGAAACAGTTAACTAGTTTTAAAAAAGAGGTTTTAAAAAAATATTTTCTTTAAAATTTCTTTTAATGTTTATTATTTTAGAGAGAGAGAGAGAGAGAGGACAAGTGGGGGAGGGACAGAGAGAGAGAGAGAGGGAGACACAGAATCCAAAGCAGGCTCTAGGCTCTGAGCTGTCAGCGCAGAGCCTGATGCAGGGCTCCAACTCAGGAACCGCAAGATCGTGACCTGAGCTGAAGTTGGATGCTTAACCGATTGAGCCACCCAGGCGCCACTAAAATAATATTTTTTTAATCCTAATCATGGGAGAAGAAATGATCTATAATTTTCAGAATTTAATCTTTGTTATCAGTATTGTGCTTTCTGAGCCTACCCTTGATCGCATAAAAGCAGTAAATATAATCTCAAGAAACAGTGACGTGGAGTAAGGGATTCCTTCTGTTGGGAGATGGTGCAGGGCAAAAAGTCAGGAACAGAGGACAAATTTAAATTTAATTTTATTGTGTATCTACTTTGTGTCAGGCATCAGGAACACCAAGCTATAGAAGAAGAGGTCTCTTCAAGTTGCTTATAAAAGCCTTAGAGACTTAGAGAAATTTATCTTTTTGGAGGAAAGAGCCGGATAACCACACCTATGCAAGCATTAGCTAAATCCACAGGAAAGGGAACAATGGGTAGAAACAGAAAAGTTATTACCACAGGTTGTTGCATATTAGTTGACTATCCATTCTGTGCCAGGCTCTTTTATATATGTTACATCATTGGATATTCTCAGGAATTCTGTGAGATAGGCATTGCTATCACTATTTTACAGAGGAGAAAATGCAAGCTCATATAGATGAAGTAGTTTGTACAAGGTCAACAGCCAATAAATCATATAGCTAGGATTCCAACCTGATGTAAATAGTTACCATTTATTGAATGTTTTGGGCAGTGATGAGTGCTTCATTTATATTCTCTTATTAGGTCGCCAGAACAACCCTATGACCTGCTGTCATTTTGCCCAGTTTACAGATAAGGAATCTGGGATTTGGAGAGTTGCTCGTGGTGTACAAGCACCAAGTGGCTCTCTGATTTTCTTCTCTCAATGATGAAACAGGTGTCAGGGCAAGGGCGAGACAGACCAGGGGGCCAAGGAGTAGCCTGTGGTGTGAAGGGCTGCTTCCAGCCCTCTAAATGGGAATTGGTTGCTTTTAGGCTCATTTGTAGCCATAGCAATATAGGATGCACATAAATGGTTGGGTGTGCTTTAGCTAAATATTCAGTAAATCTGCGTTTAATCTTACCCATTGGTCATGAGTATTACATCTTCCCAAGACACTTCTAGGTATAAAGGCCCAATTTAAGAACAATGGCAGGAGATTGCGTCTGACATAAATTTTACTGACTCTACTGACCGTCTCAGCCCTCGTGCCCTAATCATTGATGCCCTGGCTGACAGAGACCTCCAGACTGGATTTATTCTGCTTCCTCAGAAGGCTGATGTTAATCACATTTATTTCTAGCCTGTTCTTGAAGCTTGCCATCCACATTCATCCTCATTATCCTTCCCGCGCCCTTCTGAGTCATCTTACCTGAAGATCTTAGAGCTGTGCTTCGTTTCAGGCGCTGTGGTGAACCACATAGGTAAATAATGTTTTTATTCTTTCCTGATCTCATAAAAGTAGAATTGTGACTCAGTTACATTCTCCAGAGAGTGAAACTTTTATTCATGTGTGTCCAGGCAAGGAGTTCGTCACACAAACAGTGAGGAGTTGCTAAGCAATGTAATACACACTTCGTTAGTTGCAACAGTGAAATTGTTTGCTCTTAGAGACGTGATAAGTGGGGGATTCCAAGCTAAGGTCCCAATGACACGGGTACAGTGAGGTCTGGAAGGCTCAGACGTGGGTATCTTTTGGTTTGAACTCCATGTTCTCCTTTCTCCTTCCCAAATCCCTTTGGATTGGTTTCACCCTATGTAATCAGGAGTGAAATAGAATGTGTAAGAATGGGAGAGGGCACTGATGAGCTGTATGGTGCTTAGTATGTCCTTTAGCTGAAATATCAATGTATCCGGGCTGGGGTGGGGCGGTGGGGTGGGTATCGAGAAATAATTTAACTCTACCAAAACCCATGGCTAACTTCTATTGGTTCTTTAGGTTTCGGCTTAAATATCACTTTTCCCTAAAACCCTCCCAAGAGTGGATTAGGTGTCTCCCGGTATGGATATTTGTTGTTGTTTCTGGTTGTTAACATCCAAAACCTCTACTGAATGTGGGGAAGAGTTCCCTTATGTGTAGTATTTGTGGGATCCCTTCCTCTTCTCATGGAAGAAGCTGAATGAGGGCAGATTTCTCTCCCACCCTCTGACAGTCCAAGTCTCATCCAATCCGATTCTATTTTCTGGAATTTTGGATTGTGAGTGACTGACACAGAGACAAGCATTTTTCTTTGCCTAAATCAGCCAGAAGTAGTCTCCAGGCTTGCCCCGGGACACTTGGATGAGCCACTCTCTCATGAGCTCCCAGGGTATCTCTAATAGTTTTGTAAGTCTTTCCTGACAAATTATTATGAATTTTGTAGATTAAAACAACAGACATTTAGTCTCCCACAGTTCTAGAGGCCAGAAGTCCAAAGTCAGTATCACCGGGCCAAAATCAAAGTGTTGGCGGGGCCATGCTGCCTCCAGGAAGGGAGAATCCCTTCCTTCTCTTTCTTCGGCTCCCAGCTTCTCATGGCTGCCATCATCCCTCAGCTTATGGGTTGTGGCTGCATCACTCCAGGCTCTGCTTCTTGGTCACATTGTCTTCTCCTCTTCTCTGTGTGTTAAACCTCCCTCCGCCTCCCTTTTTATAAGGATCCATGTGAATGCATTTAAGACCCACACACATCATCCACAATAAACTCCCCATCTCAAGATCCTTAATTATATCTGCAAAGACATTTTGTTGTTGTTGTTGTTATATAAGTTAACATTCAGAGGTTCCAGGGATTGGGTTGTGGAGATATATATATATATATATATAGATATAGATATAGATATAGATATAGATATAGATATAGATATAGATATAGATATAGATATAGATATAGATATAGATATAGATATAGATAGATATATAGATATATAGATATATAGATATATAGATATAGATATAGATATTTAAAAAAATTTTTTTTAATGTTTATTTATTTTTGACAGAGAGAGAGAGAGACAGAGCATGAGCGGGGTGGGGCAGAGAGAGAGGGAGACACAGAATCTGAAACAGGCTCCAGGCTCTGAGCTGTCAGCACAGAGCCCACGCAGGGCTCAAACTCACAGACCGCGAGATCATGCCCTGAGCCGAAGTCGGACGCTCAACCGACTGAGCCAACCAGGTGCTCCATGATTGTGGATACATTTTGGTGGCCATTTTTCAGCCTTTTATGCAGTATCCTCACTTTACCCCTCTTTGTTCAGGAGGTCAGTTTACTTGTCTCTTTCCCTTCCTAGACTGTGAACTCCTGGAGTTCGGAAGCATTCATCTTGCCTATCACTTATTCCTGGTGCCAAAGTTCTGGTGGGCACACAAAGACACTTGTTGAATGAATCAAAAAACAAGTTCAAGCCAAGATGTAATCAATGTTGCATCCTTTTTTTCAACACCAGGCTTGAAGTTTAAGATTTTAGGGGCAAATTTTCTCTTCTAATAGGGATGTCGATGTCAACACTATCTGTCTGTTTAATCGAGTTAGTTTTGCTTTCACACCTCTAACTTTTCACAGCACTAAGCCAGCAGACAGGAAGCTCGTGCACCCCATCTGACTCCCAGGGCAGATGCTGCCAGACGATCGTGGCTCTTCCCTCAAAAGCCCAAACGCTGCCTTTGAGTCCTTGACACAGCGTTCCAGGCAGCTGCTCCCTATCAGGTGAAGTTGGCCAGCAAGGTAAAATTTTTCATGTCATCACAACCAGAAGATAAAAAGCCAACCTCTTCAGTCTGGTCCCACCTTGCTTGGCCACTTTCTTTTTCATTATTTTTAGCATTAACTCTCTACCTGAGCTGGCATCAAACATACCACATTCAGTCTCCACTCTGAGTTCATAATGTTCTTCTCTCTTTCCTCTCCAAGGTAGTAGCCCCCCTTCAGCTTTCAGTGCAAGTCCCCACAAACAGAACAGATTTTTCTGTAACTTTGACACATATAGTCATTTCTCTTCATGCTACCAAACGCAGTTTGTTTTCTCCCCAGGTCTCCAATTATAATCAGCACCTACTTCCCCAATAACGTTCCTTCACTTACTCCATCATACCGACATTTAACTTACGATCTCTCCCCACGTTCCAACATGTTAAACACTTCATTTCTATTCTGGGTTTCTCAGAGGAGACTCTCATGACCTGCAGAAGGCTCTAGCAGTTGCCAAGTGGTGCTAGTGTGGCCCCCAGCTATGTTACACCTGGTTAGAGCCAGGTTCCAGGTGTGTCTGATTCTGGTCAATTGGAATCTGAACTCTGTTTCTGGGCCAAGTTGGAAGGATCCAACTTCCAATCCAAACAGTGTAGTCACTAATCAATGCACTCTTTCCCTGCCTTCAGCATGGAGAATACCACAGATGTTTCCGCACAATCTTTTGGGCTGTATTATGTGCCACCAAACCCACTTAATCTTGGAGAAATGACAATGTGCAAATAAATTACCAAGCTGGTGTCTTGCTTCAGAGTTAAGGGTTTCAGTTGCCAGATACATAATATGAAACAGGTACAGATTGTAATGTACCATCTTTCTTACAGGAAGATAACTCTAAAGTGGACTTATTGCCTAAACCTGGTTTATGATAGTATGTGGTTTTCATGCTATGTGGTTAAACCTTTTTATTTTAATCACCCAAGGCTATCCTGGTTTAGATATAGTCATTCTTTTATTTTTTGTAGTTGCTGCAATCTCTGGGATCAATTCGAATCGGTTCAATACTGTTACTCATAATGATATGTAGGTGGTGGTAGAGTCAAATTCTGCCGGAAATGACTTTAGGTAGATAAACCTCCTAAGTCAAGGGAAACAAAAGCAAAAATCAATGATTGGGACCACCACAACATAAAAAGCTTCTGTACAGCAAAGGAAACAAGCAACAAAACAAAAAGGCAGCCTACTGAATGGGAGAGGATGTTTGCAGAGACATATCCAATGTAGGGTTAGTATCCAGAGTATATAAAGAGCTTACACAACTCAACACCAAAAAAATCCTACAAATAATCCAATTAAAAAAGACAGGGCAGAAGACATGAACAGATATTTCTCCAGAGAAGACATCCAGATGGCCAACAGACACACGAAAAGATGCTCATCATCACTAATCATCAGGGAAATGCAAATCAAAACCACTATGAGATATCACCTCACCCCTTCAGAATGGCTAAAATCAAAAATATAAGAAACAACAGGTGTTGGTGAGGATGTAGAGAAAAAGGAAGACTCGTGTACTGTTGGTGGGAATGCAAACTGGTGCAGCCACTGTGGAGGTTTCCTCAAAAAAATTGAAAACAGAATTACCATTTGATCCAGCAATTCCACTACTGGAATTATTTTTTTACCCAAAGAATATGAAAACATTAATTTGAAAAGATACATGCACCCCTAGGTTTATCGCAACATTATTTACAAAAGTCAAATTGTGGAAACAACCCCAAGTGTCCATTGATAGGTGAATGGATAAAGAAGATGTGGTATAGATAGATAGGTAGATAGACAGATGTAGAATATTATTCATCCATAAAAATGATGAGATCTTGCCATTTGCAACAACATGGATGGGTCTAGAGGGCATAATGCTAAGCAAAATAAGTCAGAGAGAAACAAATATCATATGATTTCACTCATATGTGGAATTTGAAACAAAACAAAGAAAAAAAGAGACAAACCAAAAAACAGACTCTTTAGAGAACAAACTAGTGGTTGCCAGAGGGGAGGTGAGGGTAGGTGATGGGTGAAACAGGTGAAGATGTATTTGGAGCAGTCTCATTCTATGTCCACAGATGGTCCCACCTCCAAACTGTCTCCCCCCTTTCTTCCCCTTTCCAGCTGTGTCTCTGCATCCATGGCCTGAGATCCCCAAAGGCCATCCATTCTTCTTTCTCCCCCCACATCAACCATAAGTAAGTCAATACATGAAAAAAGCTTTCTGTACTTTGGCAGGTTTAGAAAATTCTTTACACTTCTCACTATTGGAAAGAGTGAGTCAATGTACTTTTGTATCAGTTTCTAAAGTGTTTGATTTTTTAAAAAAATGTTTGGCTCAAAATTCTGTCATCTTATATTGAATTCTCTTGTGATTTTGACCTTTTTGACTCAAGGAGGAGCATCACAGGGAAATGGAAATATTGTCAACTATTGTCCCCAGACCTCCAAAAGAACAGAGACCTAACTAACCCAGCTTTGGTAACCTTTCCTTCTTCTCTTCTTTTGGAAGAAGAACGAATGACCAAAATGAAGATACTCGTGGGACCAAAGAAAGGCAGGTGTGGAACTTGGGCTGGATCCCCACCTTGAGTAACAGAGCAGGACAGGACTCTCTAAATGCCTCATCTAACACGATGGGATGATGCTTAAAGAACACAATGCTTTCTAAACAGTTTTGTTGTTTAGAGATTGTCAAACTCTGTAACATAACTGAGATAATGTCTCTCATCTTTTAAAGTAAAAATTGCATGGAAAAGTCTCTATTATGTAGACATTTGATAACCTTCTGTGCCAGTATCTTTTGGAGGACGGGGCAGCCTTTAGCATCTGCAACTAACTGTGCCCAAAGCAGCTTCCAAAAGCCAATTTCGGCTTGTCCTCTAGGCCGGAGGCAGAGCAATTAGAAACCAGGCCCCTGCTGTATCATTCACTTTGTGGCATCAAAATATGGAGATGTTGCTCATGTTTGGGTTGTTTTCCAGTGTGCAATGCCAACCATCTGATATTTGTGCTAAGTGGGATTACTGAGAGAAATATCAGTGGGGCAGCTTCCCAAGATGACAGATTGTGGGAAGGCCTCTCAGCTACAGCAAATGGGCATTTGGATTCTCCAACGTCCATCCAGAAAGGGAGAGGAGAACCCGCATTCCTCAGATGCCTGGTGTTTCACCCTCAGTTGCAACGTCACATAAACATCTGGTCAAAGTTTTGAGGCAGATAGGCAGGCAGGCGACAGTGATTCGTGTGGTTGATAACCAGTTATGCATTACCTTAATTTGAAAAGAATACTTGTCTCACCCCTCCCCCACTATTACCTGGTTTCTGAAAGGCAAGAATGTTCTCAGAGAAAGGACTTTTCTTAGCAAATGTTGGATTCATAAAGGAAGAAGTCACGACAAGAGAAAAGACCTTGCAAGGGCACGACTCTCGTTGTTTGCAGGGACAGAATTGTTTTTCAAACTTTCATATGCTCACCAATTTCAAACAACAATCATGCTTCTGCAGTGGGGCCTCTGACTCAGAATTTCCAACCAGCTCTGAGGGGATGGCTGGTGTTGTTGGCCCCATGGACCTCTCTCAGAGGAGCAAAGGCTTCTGCCAGTGATTCTTGTGTGGAGGCAGGGAAGGTATATATAAGAACCACCTGGAGGAAGTTCTTTCAGAATACACATTCCCCTTTCTCCCCCACAAGGGCCAGCAAAGTGGATGTAATGAGGGGCATGTGGATTTTTAAAAAGCATTATTGAGATATAAGCCACAAGCCAGAAAGCACCCATTTTAAGTATACGGTTCAATGGTTATTAGTGTTAGTTGTGCAGCCATCACCACAAACTTATTTTAAATCATTTCCATCACCCTGCAAAGAAACCTCATTCCCACTCCATCATTTCCCATTTGCACCCCCCCCACCCCCGCCCCAGTTCTAGGCAACTACCAATCTACCCCCTGTCCCTATGGATTTGTCTTTTCTTGACCTTTCATATAAACATATAAAAATACGTGGTCTTTTGTGTCTGGCTTCTTTCACTTAGCATAATGTTTTTGAGATTCATCCATGTTGTAGCATGTGACAATACTTTGTTCCTTTTTATGGGCACAAGTGCTTGCAAAAAGCTCAGGGTGATTCCGTGGCTTTCTGGTGGAGGACCACCAAATAAACTGATATATCAGTTTAGAAATCATCATCTTTTTTTTTTTTTTTCAAAATGAAGAAGCAGAGAGACCAAATGATTCCTTTATGTTAATTAGTAATTGAAAACAGTATCTTTCAACTTCAAACGCAAGGTCTTTCCCTGAGGCACGGTCTGTGAACCCAGCAGCAACAGATCTGAGGTCACCTCAGGCATAGAGTGTTCTTCCAGAGCTCGCTCACCAGAATGCAGCCGGGATGCCTTTGAACAGTCTTCGCAAAGGGGAGCATTCAAAGAAACATTTCCAGCTTCCAGAAAATCTTGTAAAGTCTTTTAAGTCTTTATCGAAATCCCTGGAAGAGACGCATTACACTTGACGATGCATAGCAAGATACTCCTTTTTGAGTGTCACATGTCCATATTGCACAGGCCCCTCCTAGGATATCCCTCTGTCTTTGCTCTCTCTTGGGTATCTCCCTCTAACTCCACTTTGTGTTGGCTGGGTTTTCATCTGCTTCCTCCTCTAGGAAGGAATTTTTTCTTTGGTACTTCTTCCTCGCCCTTTAATGCAAGTCAACTCAGTCATTCTAAGGCCATTCTCTGCCTTCTCTGTTTGTACCTTTATCCATTTCTCAGAGTGGCACTCTAAGGACTGGTGAGGTTGGACAGGCCTATGACCACTTTTGAGTATTTTCTGTGCTGTTCTATAGTGTTGGAGGTGGGTTGTGCTCTGTCTTTTGAAGAGGCGTCCAAGGGGCCAGGCATCAGTGCTGCCTGCCTGATGTCTGGTCAAAAGAGGGATTAGAAACCATCCTTCTTGCACTGCTGCCATCCCAGGGCTCTTAGCCCCAGTTCAGGCCAGTGTCAACCTTCTTGGTAAAGACCAAATGAAAAACTGCTACATAAAGACCCTTTTATCACTTAATAGCTCTTCCTTCCCCCCAGTCTAATAGTTGTCCTCTTGTTCTGGATATGGCTGAACTGTGCACAGGGTCTCTTGAAATTCAGGTTGTTACATGCTAGGCATGGAGCAGAGCAACTTGGTAACAACAATTTTAGTGTCTCTTAACTCAACTTTGCCCATGGCCTGGGTCCTCCTCCCTGCCTTGAGCTTCTTCTCCTCATTGAAAAATGGAAGATCTGCCTACTTGGAAGATCTACTTGGAAGAAGCGAGTAGATTCTATAGAAAGTAGAGAGCAGAAAAAGATACATTGGAAACTGGGAAAACAATAGCATTTGAGATGGAAGTAAATTTCCAAACTGTCTCAGTCACCCTCGCCATCTGGGTCAAAGGAGTGATGAGAACATCAGTGTGCAATGCTGGTGTTAGATGCAGAATGTGTTAGTGTTTTAAATGGAAAAAAAGATTCTAGAGAGCTTCTGGAAAACATGTGTCCAACATAGTTCTGGCACATAGCAGGTGCTGAATAAATATCTGTTGATTGATTCGAGTAGGCTTATAACAAGTAGGCATGCTCCACAACGTAAAGGCAACCTTGCAAAATATGTGCTTAATTAACAGGCTGCGGTTTCTGCATCTGGTTTGCAGGTCTCTGTGGGCACCAGCTGTGGTCATGAGTGTCACCCTTTCTTCTCCTGTCCCTTGTACTAGTCTTTGAAGCTCCCCATTAGTGAAGAGACTGTGTCTCTTTACCTGCAGCAAATCCAGCTGAATTCAATTCCACAATCAAGACATCCTGAGTGCTCCCTCCTTATTAATATTTCTTGGAGAATGGAACTCGAATATAAAGGAGAGATCAGGAACATTACGTCTTGTAGGTCTGATGTCTGATTTTTGTTTCATCATAGCAACTAGCAGTAACAGTGTGTAAAGCTTGCAGGACAATATCACATACATTTTCTCATTTGGTTACCTCATTTGGTTAATAACCCTGTCAAGCCTGGGGCTCCCGAAAACAAACATCAGGCTGCCCATCCTAGGTCAGTGCCTGGTCTCCTGTCTGCTCTGAGTTCTTTCAGCCCTGGCCCCCCAGTGAGGTTTCCATGGCACCCTGAACAATTTATCCCAGCATCTCTCACAGAGCCTCTCCAGGGTGCTTTTGGGCAGGGCACCCTTGGGCGGAACTTCCCTTAGGGCTTGGGGGCCCTGCATCCCTGCTTCCCGAGGGAGATGTTCTGTGCTCAGAGACCATGACTCATAAGCTACAGGAAGTTCTTGGCATGCTCCCTGCACGCTGAAAGAAAATTAATGGCTCTGAAGTTGTGTTTGGTGAAGAAGAAGGACACAAGCAATGACTGCAAAATTCCTGGCTGGAAAATACCTGCTGGTACGTGAGGAGGCCGGGCCCCGGTTTGGCAGAACTGGTGAGTCCTACATGGCATTGTGGGCCGAGCAGTTTGTGTGAGGGTCTCAGGGACTCCTCCATTTCACTCAACTTGCATCTCTCGATATGAGTCGGGTCCTTTGGATTTTTTACATCTACTGGGCTTCCTGCCGCAACCTGCCCTCCTCAAAATACCATTGTGGATTTGCTTTCTCTCCTCCTCTTCAAGCCATCAACTGTCCTCATTCCCCTGCGAGCCTTGTCTCGGCTAGCACTGAGGAGGAAAGTAGCTGTTTATACCAAGCCTCATGTAGCCTTACAAAGGCCATTCTGTAAGAAGGGGGTTGTCATTCATGGGTTCGTTGAGGCATTCATTTTTTTCAAGTATGTGAATATTTATTAAGATCCCACCATGTGCTACATCCGGGGATACAATGGCAAACAAATACTGCCTGTTCTTCACACTGATGGAGCTCATAAGAGGCTCTGTTTACAGGGCAGGACAGACAGTTAAATAGGCAATAACAGTAAAGTGTGAAAGGGAAGGACAGTGGGCCTGGGAGCACACGGCAGGAACATCTGGTTGCTTATAGGTGGAGTCAGGGATTCTTAATTCAAACTTTTTTTTTTTTTTAATTTTTAAAGTTAGTTCTTTTGAGCGAGAAAGTGGGTGAGCATGAGTCAGGGAGGGGCAGAGAGAGGGAGGGGGAATTCCAATCAGGCTCCATGCTGTCAGTGTGGAGCCCAACGTGGGGCTTGATCTCACAAGCCGTGAGATCACAACCTGAGCTGAAATCAAGAGTCGGACGCTCAACCAACTGAGCCTCCCAGGCATGACACTGCTTTTTAATTCAGAAGGGAAATTCTGATGGCGGGATCTCAGGCAATGCAACAGACTGCTGTGGGAGAGGCTGGTGCTATGAGCTCTGGGTCTCAGTCTCAGCCTTGGTCCTAATGAGTCAAGTGACTTTCGAAAGTCAGTTTACTTCTTGACCTTGTTTTCCTTCTCCGTACAATAAGGGCATTGGTCTTGATGGTATCTAAGGTCCCTTTGAATGCTAAAACATTTGGTGAGGACTGGCTCCATCTGTTGTTTCTTTAAGACACTGATTGTCTTAAAATTCAATTTTTTAATTGAGGAGTAACTGACAAATATAGTTGTATGTATTTAAAATGTGCAATGTGGGGCGCCTGGGTGGCTCAGTTGGTTAAGCGTCCGACTTCAGCTCAGGTCATGATCTCACAGTTTGTGAGTTCGAGCCCCGCGTTGGGCTGTGTGCTAACAGCTCAGAGCCTGGAGCCTGCTTTGGATTCTGTGTCTCCGTCTCTCTCTGCCCCTGCCCCACTTGTGCTCTGTCTCTCTCTGTCTATCAAAAATAAAAAAAATGTAAAAAAAATTTTTTTTAAATGTGCAATGTGATGATTTGATATACATACACACCGTGGAATGATGACCAGGTCAAGTTAACTAACGCTCAATCACCTCACATAGTTAATCACTCCCCTTTTTTTGTGGTGAGAATGCTTAAGATCTATTCTCAACAATTTTGAACTACATGATACTGTATTATTAATTATAGTCACCATGCATTTATTAGATCCTCAGAACTTACTTTTCTTATAACTGAAAGTTTGTGTCCTTTGACCTATCTCACACCATTTCCCCCTCTCCTCAGCCCCTGGCAACTACTATTCTATTTTCTGTTTGAGTGAAATTGGTTTGTTTGTTGATTTAAGATTCCATACGTAAGTAATATCATATATGATTTATTTCTCCATCTGGCTTATTTCACTTAGAATAGTGCCCCCCCACTCCCCGCCCAATTCATCCATGTTGCAGCAAACAGCAGAAATGGCAGGAGTTCCTTCTTTTTTATGACTGAATAATATTCCTCTCTCTCTCTCTCTCTCTCTCTCTCTCTCTCTCTCTCTCCCTCCCTCTCTCTCTCTCTCTCTCTCTCTCTGTGTGTGTGTGTGTGTGTGTGTGTGTGTGTGTGTATCACATTTTCTTTCTTTCTTCATCCACTGAAGGACTTTTAGGTTGTTTCTATGCCTTGGCTATTGTGAATAATGCTGCAGTGACACAGGCATGAGAAGGCTGATTCTTAATCTCTTTGGATAACCAGATCCTTTTGAAAACTGTTGACTTTCTCCCAAGAAAAATGTCCCTAAGCCACACAAGGTTTTGCATGGAATTTCAGGGGACTTCCATGGTGTTTGGCAACACCTGGTGAATTTCCAGTGGCTTGACACAAGGGCAGTAGAAGCCAGTGAATTTCACTGTGTTTGTGGAACACTGATACCTCCCTTAAAGCAGAGAGAGGGCATAGGAGTATTTACTTACTTTTAGAAAGTAACCACCTGGGAAATGTTTAATAGAATTCTCACTACTTTTGTGTTTGGGGAGCTGCTTTGCCTTCCAGGGCTCTTGGGATTCTCTGAGAAGTTGAGTGGCAGTGTAGAGGAGGTGTGGAAGCATGGGCTCTGGTGTTACACCACGGGGGTGCAAAGCCTGCCTCTGCCACAAACTGGCTGAGTGATCTTGGGCAAGTTACTTAACATCTCTGTGCTTCAGTTCCCACCTTTGTAAACTATTGAGGGTAATGGCACCACTGATGGGTCTCATGGGGTTGTTCAGAGAATTAAGTAAGATGAAACCTGTGGTCTGGCAACTAGTAAGATCTCAGCATACAAGAGCTCAGCCAAGAGTGAGCATCAACATTAAAGCAATCCTTGTGTGTTGCTTTTGTATCTCCTAGACTCAGGGAAGACTCCTGAACTTTGAGACATGGAGAATGAATCCAAAACTGCCACCTCCATATTGACTCTATCAGCTCCAAGTATTGAAAGACTCAACAAAAAACTGCTTACATGACGAGGGCGTTTAGTATCTTACACAACAAGATGTCTGGATTTGGTGATTCCGGGGCTGGTTAATTGAGAACTTGATGGTGGTTTCTTCCATCTGTCTTCTCAGGGGTCCTGGGCTATTGACTCATTCATGAGCTTGTCTCTTTTGGGTTGAAACATGGCTGCTGCCGCCTTAGGTATCAGGTGTGAAGGGTCACCTGCATGAAGAACAGGGCATTTCCTCCCATGGATCTCTTTTAATTGGGGGTAGAAACACCCTCCCCTGAAGCCCCTTGACCCCTGCTCCCCCCAGCAGCCTTCCTCTCAGGACCCCTGGCCATGATTGGGTCACAGGCCAGTGCTTTCTCTCCAAGGAAGGCTGTGTTGGTATCTGGAAACTTTAGCTGTAGCTCTGGGATAGGAGCATGGCTGTGTTGTGGGCCATCTGTGCCATCGGCCTTACTAACATTGGGGTTAGTGAGACTTCTCTCATATCAGCATACCAACCCCATCCCTCATGTCTCTTCCATGACAAGCCCATGTTTCTTTTTGGAGTAAAATGTATTACATTAATACCTTCCAGTGAAATTGATGCTTTGGGAAGACACCTGGTATAGTCTATAGCTTCCATGACAGTAGGTCCATGTGGACCCCGGTTTGAGAAATCTAGAGAGAATATATTTTTGCAGCATTCGCTGAAAAACTTTTTGCAAAATGGAGGGATTCCAACAGAGAACTAGGAACCCCCAGATTCTAGGTTCTAAGCTTCTTGGGTAGAGGTAGTGTTGGGAGGTGTGGAATAGTGGCAGGGGCATCCCTTTATTGGGATGGAGAGAGTGATGGCCAGTCTTTGACTGGGATGTGATTTCCAGTGAACCATCATTCCCTGTGCCTGCTCTCTGCTCCAGGTGATGAACAGAGCTAATTCTTCTCACATAATCTCTGGGGAAGGAGGAGACTCTGTGTCTTGAATCTTACTTGGTAGCCATCTGGTAATGGAGTCAGCTGAAGGAGATTTAAAAAGCACTCTCTTCTATTGAGCCCTTACCATGTCCCAAACTCTGTACCGAGCACTCATCATGCACTTGATCTTCACAACAACCTTGTGAGATAATATTAACATTCCGTCCCCATTTCATGTCAGGAGGAAATTTGAAGCTAACCAAGGTAAGCAACCTGAGCCAGGTCACTCAGCTTGTAAGTGACAGAGATAGAACTGGACCCTAAGTCTGACTCGAGAGCTTTTTGATTCATGATAAGGAGCCTTGAGCAGCTGTGTGAAGTGAGCCCCATGCCCTTCTACTCATAGTCTCTGAGTGGGACTCAGTTGCCCACAGTGGAGCTGTGGCCTCCATGTTAGAATGGCCACCATGTGGTCTCTCCTAATTTGGTCGTATTTTGCTTGTGTACCCCCCCCCCCCAAACACACAAACACACTAGGACAGCCTATGGAGTGACTCTGGTGTCACAAGGGAGTAAAGAGGCCTGGTATATAAGTCCTTTCCCACTTTGGTGCAGAAGAAGAGGTGTCATGCCCCCCCCCCCCCCGACCCAGCTGCACTCCCTCTGTCGCAACCACCAGTGCAGCAGGGAGAGGAGGGAGGAGGGTGATTGCTCCAACTCTGCAGCACTTGTGCAAGACCACAGGCCGGGGCTGTCCCTAGCAATGTGTTTTGCAGCATCTATTACCATTAATTTTCAGTACTTTGACTTTTAGAAGAAAGGGTGTTTTCTAGGTAGGTGACAGGTGAAGATTTGTCAGAATTTTGCAGTGAGGCATCTCTTCTCGGAAGTGCCCCTGGCTGGGTGGGGCAATTGCTTTCAGAGGACCCGATGAGAGCCTGTGATACGAAGCCCCAGATCCTGCTGTGGCCTGACTACAGCAGCTCTGAGGCCTGGCCTGGTGGGGGTGGGCATGGCTGGGAAGGCCTGTTTGTTCTTTGCTGACCAGGGAAGACTGCAATGCACATCTGGATTTAATCAGCTGTCCGGTGGTTACTAAATACTAAAATACCCCGAGAAGATGTCTTTGGCTTGCCAGTTTATAGCTGGGTTAGAGGTACGTGTGTATTGCCACCCCAGGGCATGGCCTTTAATCAGAGGGGGTTTGTTTTGCATTCCAGAGATTGGCTGGAGGTTGGCTTTTCAGGGGATAACATTTTTTTGACTTTGAATCAACTGGTTCTTTTCAGATAATTCTTTCTTGTAGCCAGGATTTCTTTCCCTTTGCCAAGGGAACAGCTCCTCCTGGGGTTCCCGACAGGCCTCTCCTGTAAGTGCTGGAGATGAGTCACGGAGAGGGTCTGGCTCCAGGGCTGGGAGTCAGAGGGGGTGTGTGCTGCGAGAGCCGGGCTGGCACTTCTCAGGCAACAGGCCAGGCATCACCTTCTGCGCTGCTGAGAAGGGCCTCTGTCCTGTTTTTTTTTTTTTTTTTTTTTTCAGATATACTTCTTTTGTGTAGTGGAGAGGGGCCTAACTGCCCAAGAATGTGCTATTTGTCAATTTCCTCAGGCTGGAATATCTTCCCGTCAATGTTTTCTGGAGTGCGTACTAGCTGTAACGTACAAGCTGTATGTTGTGGGAATACTGAGAAGCAGAAGACAGAATTCCTGCCCTCTGGAATAGAATAATAGAGCTGGGAAGACCAGACATATACCATCTACAGTGAAATGACTGCAAGAGTCATCTCCAGTTGTAACACACTAAACCGAGGAGGCTGGTGACATGACGAGGGGGGCCGAGCTTCCTGTGGTTGATGGGAAACAGGAAGTGGGAATAGAGAAGGGAAGGAAGGTATCCACAAAGGGATCCACCCTGCTGGGCTTTAAAGACTTCTGGAATTGGACAGATGGATAATAGTAATAGTAATGATGGTGGCCACTTAGTGAACTCTTAGTAGCACTCTGCTACTCAGTGTTACACAGATATTATTAACTTACTCTACAACAACTTTATGGTGAATGCTACAATATCTATTGCACAGATGAGGAAACTAATCAGAGAAATGAAGAAACATGCCCAAAGTCACACAGCTAGTAAGAGGAGAATTAGGATTTGAATGATAGTGAGTCTAGCTCCAGAGTCTATTTTCATCTTCTGGTGGCTGTGGGGAGAGAACTCTCCATGTGTCTCTGTGTTTCTGTACGTCTTGGGATTGGGCATTGGCTCTTCTTTGGTATTATCTTTTCAAAGATGTTTTCACAGTACACAGTCTTGGAAGATAGCGATGATGTTTCCTTTCAGAACAAGGTATAGGCATCCTCACTGCTCATTAGAAAAGATTCAGGTTCTCTAAGCATTGGGTTCCTCTCCTGTAGTGCAACCTCCTCTGTGAGCAGGTTTTCACTGGCCCTGTTTGTGGTGTCCTGTGGAAACTGGAGCTTGGGAAACCAGCATGGAATATGCTGATGCTCAGGCTGATTGCTGTACTGTGAGTAATAGGGTTTTTTTTTTTTTGTATCTGACCCAGGAGTCTTTTGTCTTCTGCCAGCATCTGTGAAACTGTGGTTGACTCCGTTGTTAGCTTGAAAGTGGGGCAAAATCTCAGACCCTTTATAGTTCTTGATAGTGGTGTGTGTGTGTTCTTTCCCATGGAGCCTCACGTGTAGGAAAAGGGAAGGCACTGGGCAAGAGGTGGAACTTTGTAGATCAAGCTGCAAGGAGGCAGGAAATGGAAGCCTTCATTGAGGATCAGTACATAGGTGGGTTTGCCTGGCATGGGGAGTTTGTGTGAGGGAGAAGGGAGAGATAAAGCTGAAGGAATAAATTATAGGTAGGTGATGAACTTTCTACAAACTGAAAACATGAACATTAGGAGGAAAACCCGCCAGAAACATGGTTGGTGCCTGGGAATGTTTCTTCAGCGTCTCATGGAAATGAAATTTGATGTAGCCTAACACTAGTCACTGACCACATACAACACTAGTCCCTGAAAACATTGTCTGAGCACTTGCTACAAGGATACCAGCAGCCCACAGCCAGTCCAGCCATACTCAGTGGCCTCAAGGTTTGTGGACAAGCTGTGGCTGATTATCCTACTCCCTGTTGGCCCATTTCTCTGTTCCTGGGCCAGTCTGAGCTTCAGTGAAAAGCACTGAAGCAGCCTCAGCTTCCCAGCACGGTGCAGAGCTGCTGTTCTAAACCCTGCCTTTTCTGGACTGCTGGTTTGCCCGAACTGTGGCTGAGGATGGCGGCCTTCCTGGCACCCTTTCCCTTTCAGCCAGCTTCCACTTTCCCCACCTGACTCCTGTTTTAGCCTTCCTGAACCATAGTTCACAGGCCCAGTCAGGCCCCAGCTGTTCTCCTCGCCTGCCCAGTTTGAGGTGTAACCTGCCAAACTGCGACCACCAGTACAACTGTGGACAGCGACAAAGAGGAAGAAGCCCAGCAGGTGTGGGCCTCCAGCAGGAGTGGAAGGCAGCTAGGTTGGTTTGTACAGCCTTCCCCATGGCATAGCTTACCCCTGGGAATAGGTCTTCTCTTCCCTTTTTTTTCCTGGTTTGTGGATGCATTCCTTCCTGACCCTGAACGTGCTAGGGCTTTGATTCTTTACCTGGGTGTGGAGGTGCACTCAGAATGTATGTGGACTGTGAAGTTGGTTCACGAGCCACAGGAGGCCCTGGAGCTATGGAAGGGCAGTGTGGAAGCGATGCCTGTATGTCCTTGGCTCTCACCATTTCTGTTTATGCCCATCTTACTTCCAAATGCCAGGACTGCACATCTTCACCTGAGGGCTTGGTTTGGCTGCCAAGGCCCACTTTTCCCGTGTGTTGGGCAGGCTTAAAATGCCAGGGCATTCGTTCAACAAACACAGAGAGAAAAGTCTGAAAAAAAATGAACTGAGTATCATTGAGTTATGGTATAACTCAAATGGTCTATAATATGTGTGTAATTAGAGTCCCGGAAAGAGAATAGGGCCGAAAAATATCTTGAAGAAATGGCTGCATCCTATTTCATTGTATTAATGAACTGTAACCTAATCATTCCTTATGGTTGGACATGTAGATTATTTCCAATTTTATAGCCTGAGAAATAACATTCCAATGAACACTCATAGATAAATCTTTTTGTATCTCTATTTCCTTGGGATAAATGCCTGTAAGTGTATACGTCGGGCTAGAGGTTATAAACATTTTAAGGCTTTTGAGACTTACTTTTGAATGGTTCTGCAGAAACATTCATCCAGCTTATACTCCCACATGCAGCCCACCAAGTGCCTGTTACCCGGTATCCATACACATTGGCCAATATTTGCCTATTTGATGGAGTGCTATTTTTATTATTGTAAACTTGCATTTCTTTGATTATTGCTGAAATTGAACATCACTTTTTTTTATGTTTATTTGAGAGACAGCAAGAGTGAGAGAGCAGGGGAGGGGCAGAGAGAGAGGGAGAGAGAATCTCAAGTAGGCTTCATGTTCTCGGCGTGGCGCACAGAACCTGACACAGGGCTTGAACTCATGAACTGTGAGATCACGACGTGAGCTGAAATCAAGAGTCAGCCATTTAACCGACTCAGCCACCCAGGCGCCACGAACATCACTTTTGTTTCTCATTTTCAGAGCTGTCTGTTCATGTCCATTCTCCACTTAAGCACAGTGTTATCTACTTTTTTTTTCTTGCTGATGTGTGATCTTTCTTTTCATCTGTCATGTATTTGTAAATATTTCTCCCAGTTTCTCATACTAGTATTTGGCGTTTTGGATCCATTCCCATTGTGGTTCACTGCTAGTCATCATCTCTACTGCTAGCACCAAAACATATAACATTTTGCAGCCTATAGTTCATGCATCTGTTGTTATATGCTGTTACTAGTGTTAAGAGCAATAAGGACTAAAGACCTTTGTTTGATAATGACTTGGGCATGAAGCATTTGTGCACAGCTGTTGTGTATAGTTGTATGAGTGATGTTTGCCCTAGGGTGCCTTCTTCCTCCCCCAGTGGGGGCCAGTAGCAACTTTGGGATATCATCTTCCTCCTCCTCCTCCTCCTCCTCCTCCTCCTCCTCCTCCTCCTCCTCCTCCTCTTCTTCTTCTTCTTCTTCTTCTTCTTCTTCTTCTTCTTCTTTTCTTTCTTTCTTTCTTTCTTTCTTTCTTTCTTTCTTTCTTTCTTTCTTTCTTTCTTTCTTTCTTTCTTTCTTCTATTGCTTTTGAAGTTTTATTTATTTATTTTAGGAGACAGAGAGAGTGAGCAGGAGAGGGACAGACAGAGAGAGGGAGACAGAGAATCCCAAGCAGGCTCCACACTGTCAGTGCAGAGCCTGATGCAAGGCTGGAACTCACAAACCGCACGATCATGACCTGAGCTGAAACCAAGAGTCAGATGCTTAACCGACTGAGCCATCCAGGTGTCCCAAAAGTTTATTTATTTATTTTGAGAGAGAGAGAGTGCAATTGGGGAAGGGCAGAAAGAGAGAGGGAGAGAGAGAATCCTAAGCAGGCTCCATGCTGGCACTGCAGAACCTGATGCGGGACTCGATCCCACAAACCGTGAGGTCATGACCTGAGCTGAAATCAAGAGTTGGACACTTTAACTGACTGAGTCACCCAGGTGCCCCTGGGATCCCTTCTTTGAATTCTCAGAAGGGTACTATGTTAGTCAGGGTTCTCCAGAGAAACAGATCCAATAGGAGATAGATACAGATGGTCCCCAGCTTATGATGTTTCGACTTATATTTTTTGACCTTGACCTTATGGTGGTGCGAAAGAGATGTGCATTCAGTAGAAACCATACTTCACACTTTGAATTTTGATTTTTTTCTAGGCTAGTGATATGATGTACAATACTCTCATAATTCTGGGCAGCAGCAGCAACCAGAGCTCCCAGTGAGCCAGGCCATCAAGTGGGTAAACCGCCGATATATGCAATCATTCTGGACCCAGACAACCATTGTGTTTTTCACTTTCAGTACAGTATTCAATAAGTATAGGAGATATTCAACACTTTATTATAAAATAGGTCTTTGTGCTAGATGATTTTGCCCAACTGTAGCTAATGTAAGTGTTCTGAGCATGTTTAAGGTAGGCTAAACTTTGATGTTCAGTAAATTAAGTGTTTTAAATGCATTTTTGACTTAATATTTTCAACTTGCAATAAGTTTATTGGGATGTAACCCCATTGTAAGTTGAGCAAGATACATGTAAAAATTTTTAAAAGGCCATATAAATTGGTTCTATATAAATTGCAACTATAGAGGCTGACTGTCCAGCCTGCAAGGTGGGCCAACAGGCTGCAGACCTGAGAAGAGCCAATGTTCCAGTTTGAAAGTTGTCAGTCAGGAGGAGCCAATGTTGTAGATGAAGTCAGATGAAGTCTGAAGGCAGTCAGCTGGAACGTTGTTACTCGGGGGAGGGTTGGGCGTTTTTTCCCTTCATTCCTAATCAACTGATCAGATGTATCCCACTCAGTACGGAGGGCAATCTGCTTTACTCTACTGACTAAAATGGTAATCTATTCTATTTTTAAAGTCTACCAATCTAAATGTTAATCTCATCCAACCACACCTTTGAAGAAACACTCAGAATAATGTTTGACTAAATGTCTGGGTACCCCATGGCCCAGTCAAGTTGACTAATAAATAAAATTAACCATCACAGACACCCAGGGGCCAGCAGTCTCCAGTGATGCAAGAGGATAAATTTGAGCCTTGACCTCTAAATAAAGAACTTAATCCTAAAAATACTTATCTTTAAGAGACTTGAAATGAAGTAATTTAGATAGAGTTGTGCTAGAATGGGACACAGATTTGTTTGAAATGAAGTCTCAGCTGTTATGAAGAAATATCCTAAGGGGAAGAATATCATATAAATATTAGAGTAGAGTAGGGAAGCTTTTTGCTCTCATCTTTATTTAAAATGACTGTGGTTGTTAACATACAGGTTTGTATATGAATTTTCCTCCAGCACCTTAGGTGGAATGACTTTGAGTTTCTTCTCAAAGCTTATTAACACTTCTTTTCATATTTAATCCTTATAATGGTTCTGTAAGGAAGATAGACACTAGGATTCTTTATATCTGTTTGTCTCCCAAACTCCAGTTACCTGCGTAACACCTTCAAGATTGTTGCCTTACCCTCCATTACACTAGTGCTATTTACTTTATTATGATTATTGCCGCTTTTAATTAATTACTTTTATTTAGAGAGAGTGTGAATGGGGGAGGGGCAGAGAGAGAGGAAGAGAGAATTTTAAGCAGGCTCCACACCCAGCTGGGAGCCTGATGTGGGGCTTGATATCGCTACCATGAGATCGTGACCTGAGCCAAAAATCAAGAGTTGGACACTTAATCAACTGAGCCATCCAGGCTCTGTCACTTTTTATTTTAATCCATGTAATATATTTTAAAACAAAACGTTGTATTACTTATTTGTAAATTAAGTGCCACTATTACCTGCCATAAATAATAGGTATCCATGGCAATAAACCCAGTAAAGAATAAAACATTTAAAACTTTTAGCTATTGTTACTTGCAGAAAACTGAGCTGGAGGCCTTCTCTTTATTAGTTAAAAAAGGAAATTAGGAAATGGTAGAGGCTTGTTCAAGGCTAGCACCAAAAGGAAACTTTCTCCTTGATATAATCACAAGGCTTGAAAGGGATCTGAAAGGATTCTTCCCTTTCCCTCTGATTTAGTGTCATTTAATCATTTGAATTCAAAGCATAATGGATCTTTTTGTACCACTTACTTTTCTCACATTGGAGAATGCTGCCATCTATAGCTCTGATATCGGTATCTATATAATCTAGAAAGAACTCTTTTTATTCATCTCTTTATTTCCAGTACTTAGCATGGTTGGTGAGCAACAGATAATGAGGGAAGAGGAAGGAAGGTAGGAAGGAAGGGAAGGAGGGAGGGAAGAAGGGAGGGAGGAAGATTCCTTGAAGGTGCTCTGGGTGCCTGAATTAGGATCAGAATTTACAACCCTTGGAATTCAAGCCCTATGTGCTATCTTCTGGATCCATCAAACATTTGGGTTTACAGAGACACTCATAAAGGTTGGTCCTTCTGGAAGTCTCCCCAGCTGTAGGCTGATTCCTTCCTGAACTGGCTCCTGATACCAGCCAGGTTCTGGACTGCTTACAAAGCCAAGAAGGATTATCCCTTAAACAATTGCACCTTTAAAAACCTCAGAATAATTAACAATGGAGAGGCTACTGCTGGGTTTCCTTTGGGGGAAGGACAAAAATCCTTGAGGGCTGTGCTTCTACTTGTCTGTCCTGAAGTCCTGTGGAGCAGAGAACGCCAGAAGAATATTGCTAAGACCTGGGACCCAATCAAGGTAATTAAATAAAATCTCAAAATCCTACTAGGGAACAAACAAAACTTTTCATAAAGGACTAATTGTTAGGAAATCTTTAGGTATCTTGCAAATCTTAGTAGCTGGTTCATATTAGTTGTGGCTATTTTCCTTAATTGCTTTCCTTGAAACATATTGACTGTTTTTGCTTAGGTGCCCCCCCCCCCTGCCTCCTGCCTTTTTCTTCTCTCCAGAAGCTACAGCTGATTTGGTTCATTAAGATTTTACCAGGAATGACTCCTAGGCCTTTTGCAGGGACATGAAATGTAATTTACACCCTCAATGTAATGAGGATAATAGCAGGTAACTTACAACGTTCCAGGCAATGTGCAAGCATTTTATACGCCTTATTTAATTTCCTTCTCACAGTGACCCTGGGAGGTAGTAGCCTTATTGTTTCCACTTTACTGATGGGAAACCTGGGAACAGAGGTTGCCCTCACTTGGCCTAGGTCACACAGTCAGGATTCAAATCTACATTTTTCTGGCCTCAGAGCCTGAGGTTTTAGCTGCTGCATTGTACAGTTGATCCTTGAACAACACAGGTTTGAACTCTGCGGGTCCATTTACATGCAGATTTTTATAGATAAATACAGTACAATACGATAAATGTGTTTTCCTTATAGTTTTCTTTATAACATTTTCTTCTCACTAGCTCACTTTATTGTAAGATTACAGTATATAATAAATATCACATAGAAAATACGTGTTAATAAACTATTCATTGTTATTGGTCAGGTTCTTGTCAACAATAGGCTATTAGCAGGTAAGTTTTTGAGGAGTCAAAAGTTATACGTACTTGGATTTTCAACTGTGCAGGGCCAGCCCCCCCTCCCCCCCTCCTATCCCTGTGTTGTTTGAGGTCAACTGTATGATGTTTAGGGATGCACGTTTGGTGATAAAATGATTAGTAGCCAAGGAAATGACTGCTTATCATCGCAGGGAGGGAGGGTTGAGATTGGGATGGTAAAAATGGGGGAGTTTCTGGGGAGAATGGTAACATTCTATTCCGTGAGCTGAGTGATTGTTACGTGGATGCTCTCCTCAGTACTTCATTAAGCTCTACTGCTGTTTTGTGGGTTTTCTGTAGCTTTATTTTACAATAAGAAGGAGGCACTAGTAAAAGGTGTTTATCATGTTATGATTCTCGTAAATATTATTTCACGTAGAACACTGAGGTGCTATTGGAAGGAAATGCAGTCCTATGTCACAAAAACCGAGCTTCACGAGGTAGGTGGTTCCGAACATCAACATCATATGGATTGTCTCTTCACTTTCAAACAAACTCAAAATCGTGCTGCGTTTTAGTTAGCTTCATGTTTGAGTTGTGACTTTCTTACTTTCCTACTTTGCCCCCCGCCCCTCCCCCGCCCCAGAATTTTTGTTTGTCTTTTTTCCCTCTGGACAGAAGAAGCACATACCTTCATGTTATCACCAAGACCATCCAGCTGCTTAATCAGAATTTTAATGTGAATTCATTCCTTTTTGAATGCTTATTCTTAAAGCCCTCTGATTTCTTGTTTTAATTGAGACTGATTACTGCTGCACAACTGTCAAATGTTACCTTGGGCCCTTTGTTTTGTTTTGTTTTTAATGAGCTACTGGGTTGGGTCCCTTATTTACTGGGTCCCATGTTTTCCTTTTTTCTTTTTGTTGTTGTTGACTTGCAGTTACTTTTAAAAGAATTTATTTTCCAAAAAGATAGGGTGGGAGGTCTTTTTTTTTTTTTTTTTTTTTGAGTTCTTGTATGGTAAACAATGCCATTATTTTTACCTGACATTTCATTGAGAGTTTGGCTATGTATAGAATATTAGGTTCAAAATAATATTTCCCTTAGCACTTTGAGAACTATTTTCTAATGTCTGTTGTTGCTGATGCATGTGACGCCAGTCAAGTTCTCATTCTTCTATAGTTAGCTTTCATTTGTTTTTGTCTCAGGACAAAAGGATCTTCTCTTTGTCTCAGTGTTCTGAGATTTCACAGTGATGTATCCTTGTGTGGGTCGTTTTTATTTCTCTCTTCTGTACTTGCTGAGCCCTTGTAATCTGAAACCATATATCTTTCTTCAGCTCTGAGAAATTTCCTTCTGTTATTTATTTTCTATTTTCTTCTCCTGTATTTGCACTATTTTCTCCTTCTAAAACTCATGTTGGGGGAGACTTCCCACACAAGTCCTCTATATGACTCTTAACATTCTGGTTATAGTTTCCATTTCTTTGATTTTTGCTCTATATTCCAGGAGATCTATATGGCTTTTTCTTGTAGCCTTTCTAGTAACTTAAAAAAATACCGTTGTTTTTTTTTAATTGTTTCTTTTTTACTGAAGTCTGCCCTAGGTTTTTTAGGCTTACTTGTCTTAAATCTCTCTAGGTATACTGAGTACAATTAGTTTTAGGTTGTCTTCTTGTCATTTAATTAGCTGTTTCTTTTGAGGTCAGATATTGGATCATCTAGATAGGTCCTTCTATTTTGTGCTGTTAGCGTTTCCCTATTGTGTAGGCCTGTCACTCCTTTGAATGGAAGCTTCCATTGTCAGCCGGGAACTAGCATGTGCAGACCGGCAGCCTTACTTATGAGTGAGGAGGCAAATGCTTACTAGGCTTGACTCTAGGTTTATACATTAGTCATGGCTCTTTGGATGTGAGGGAAACTTAAAAGAAAGATATAGAATAGTGTATAAAGTCTGGGGCAAGTGGAAAGAACCAGGATCGGGCAGGACAGGAGCTGGGACCCACAGGAACCAGAACATTTCCAGGGATTTACCTCAAGGCAAAACCAAGGTTTAGGAACCAATGGTCTCTTCAGGATGGAAGAAAGAACTTGAGCCATGTTGAGTCTTTGTGCCAGTCTATTAAAGAGGTGATCTGACTGGCCTCACTTGGGTCAGGTGTCCACCCCTTGGCCAAGAGAGGAAGGCAGTTTGGTCCACAGTTTCTTGATTGACCAGACTAGAGGCAATGCAAGATGAGTGGTTCCTCAAAACAAAATCTGGGTTCTAAAAGAAAGAGGAATAAATGCAGGGCCGGCAAAACAGCCAGTGCCCATTGAAGGTCTAGCACATGAACCAGGAAACTTGTTTCTTATCCCTAAAAAAACCCATTCTATCTCTTTGTTAAGTGTGTCTTGTTTTTTTTTCCAAGGAGTAATTTCTCAGCTGACAGTTCTCCAAAGGTAAAAGTAGGAATGCGCCTTACTCTCCAGTTGTTCCAGGGACAGGTCTTCAGTTCGCCATGCTGATTTCTGTTCTACTTCCCGCTCCATTCTCTATTCCTGCTGACCTTGACCTCAGAACCCCCCCTAGAATGACTCAAACCTTAGCTACAGCTTACTCTGCTTTACATTCTGGGCTGTTGCTGCTTCCTCTCTGTTTTATCTGCTAGGACAATTTTGTCTGTTCTCCTTATTTTGAGAAATCTATCAAATTTCTGACCTTCTGCAGGCTTCCTTCATGTGATATATTCCCTTTTTTCTTCTTCACTGGCATGTCAATAATTTTAGGAAGAGGGGAAGTAAAGTCCTGTTCAGTCTGCCATCTTGTATCAGAAGTTTTAGTGGATAGATTCATCTCTTGATTTCTTTGAATATTTCCACGGACGATTGATTTTAAGGGCTTCCTTGTTCTTGGCAAATAACCCACATTTGTCGAACATTAGATGGGAAACCCCTAGCCTTTTCCTTGCTCAAGATGGAGGGAAGATTTACTATTTATGTAAAGCTATGTTCAGATTTTATCAGTTGGCCTTCTATTGATCCAGGTATAAGGGGCCATAGTCTCCTACTATCCTCTGCCAACTGGGCTGAGCTCAGTGCTGACAGACCTCTCCACATTCGTCTTCTCCTTTGACTTTTATGCTTGCTTGGATGCTAAATTTTAAGGAAAACGTCCTTCTGTCATCTCCCCAAAGAAATAAATGAGGATCTGTTAAATTCTCAAAGGCTTAGATTCCCCCTATTCTATTTTATTTTATTTTTTTTACATTTATTTATTTTTGAGAGACATAGAGAGACAGAACACAAGTGGGGAGGGGCAGAAAGAGAAGCAGGCACAGAAGCCTAAGCAGGTTTCAGGCTCTGAGCTGTCAGCACAGAGCCTGACGCAGGGCTCGAACTCACAAACCGTGAGATCATGACCTGAGCCGAAGTTGGACGCTTAACCGACTGAGCCACCCAGGTGCCCCAGGTTCCCTCTATTCTGATAACCTACCAGCTAAATGACATTTTAGCTTTAGGAAAGAGAGGGAACCTAGAATATATATAACATTATAAATATATAATATATATTATAGAATATATAGAATTCTTATATATATAATAATATAATAATTCTTATATAAGAATTATATATATATGATATTTTAAAATGTTTATTTATTTATTTTGAGAGAGAGAGAGAGAGAGCGAGTGCACACATGTGCATGAGTGGGGGAGGAGCAGAGAGCGAGGGAGACAGAATCCCAAGCAGGCTCTGCACTGTTAGCACAGAGCCCGACATGGGTTTTGATCCCATGGACTGTGAGTTCATGATCTGAGCCAAAATCAACAGTTGGACACTTAACTGACCAAACCACCCAGGTGACTATATATATATATATGTATTATTTTTTTAATATAGAGATCCAGAGACCTGAGATTTTAGCCCTAGCCTTATTACTTACTAGTGTGTGACCTCTGGGAGGTATTCAAGCCTTAGTTTCCACATCTGAAAAATGAGGCCAGGAACACTGCTTTGCCTTCTTCACCTGGCTGTCATAAAGGTGATATTAAAAAAAACACCTTGCAAACTATCATCTAAATGAAAGCTATAATTCAGAAGGGTCAGTTGAAACAACACTGTTGAAACAGCACTTCAAATTGCCTTAAGCCCACGGCCTCTAGAAAAACTAATTCTGGGGCAGAAACCAGACTTTAACGATAAGGTATGCTCTGTGCTTAGGGAGTGTTGGCTCCAAGGTGCATTTATTTGTTCAATAAATATTCACTAAGCACCTTCTCTGTGTCTGGCACAATGCACGGCACTAGGGATATAATAGTGAGTAAGTCAGTATGGTGCCTGTCCACATGGAGCTTGTAGACTAGAGGCAAAGATGGATATTATCCAAATACCACTGAAGTTAATATGGTAGCACGTAAACTGACAGAAGAGACTGTGTCTTGTTACTGCTGCATCCATGGTGCCTAGAATGCTCAATGAACCCTTACTAAATACTTGTCACACTTGGGTCATCCCCAGGAAGGACAAGTCCAGAAAGGTCCAAGAGTAAATGTCAGGGGACCCAGCAGAGCTTTGAGGGTTGTGGGCTTTCCCTGAGCAAGTGGTGTTTGAGCCAAGATCTGAAGGATCTACTGTTCTCCCAAGAATTAACTTGGGAGAGGTGGGAAACGAGTATCCCAAGTTCAGGGATTGAGGAAGGAAAGAACTTGGCATGTTTCAGCAACTGAAAGGAGGAGAGAATACTTGAATAGCTTAGCAAGAGGGGTGGCAGGAACATGGAGGGAGGTAGGAGTATAGAGGGAGGCAGGGGCTGTGTGACAGAGGCTTAGGGAACTTTAGAAAGATTGGGGTCTTTATCCTAAGAGTGAGCGGGAGCCAGTGAAGGGCTTTGAGCAAGGGAAAGTCAAGATGAGATTTATGTTTTATTTATTTTTTTAATGAAAGTTTATTTACTTTTGAGAGGGAGAGAGCATGCACACATGAGCAGGGAAGGGGCAGAGAGAGAGAGAGAGAGAGAGAGAGAGAGAGAGAATCCCAAACAGGCTCTGTGTCCTTAGCATGGAGTCCAACTTGGGGGCAAACCCACGAACCATGGGATCACTACCTGAGCCGAAATCAAGAGTTGGATGCTCAACTGACTGAGCCACCCAGATGCCCCAAGATTTATGTTTTTTCCCTTGTATTTCTTTTTTAAAAATTTTATTTATTTATTTATTTATTTATTTATTTATTTATTTGCATCCAAGTTAGTTAGCATGTAGTGCAATAATGATTTTAGGAGTAGATTCCGGTGATTCATCCCCTATGTATAACACCCAGTGCTCATCCCAACAAGTGTCCTCCCTAATGCCCCTTACCCATTTAGCCCATCCCCTACCCACAACCCCTCCAGCAATCCTCAGTTTGTTCTCTGTATTTAAGAGTCTCTTATGTTTTGTCCCCCTCCTTGTTTTTATATTATTTTTGCTTCCCTTCCCTTATGTTCATCTGTTTTGTATCTTAAAGTCCTCATATGAGTGAAGTCATATATTTGTCTTTCTCTGACTAATTTCGCTTAGCATAATACCCCCTAGTTCCATCCACGTAGTTGCAAATGGCAAGATTTCATTCTTTTTGATTGCCGAGTAATACTCCAGTGTGTGTGTGTGTGTGTGTGTGTGTGTGTGTGTGTGTGTGTGTGTATACGTGTATACCACATCTTCTTTATCCATTCATCTGTCAGTGGACATTTGGGTTCTTTCCATACTTTGGCTATTGTCGATAGTGCTGCTGTAAACATTGGGGTGCATGTGTGCCTTTGAAACAGCACACCTGTATCCCTTGGATAAATACCTAGTAGTGCAGTTGCTGGGTCATAGGGTAGTTCTATTTTTAATTTTTTGAGAACCTCCATACTGTTTTCCAGAGTGGCTGCACCAGTTTGCATTTCCACCAAGCAGTGCAAGAGGGTTCCTCTTATTTATTTTTTCTGAGATTTATGTGTTTAACCAATAACTCTGAGGTCTGTGAATTCTGAGAGAACCCTGGTAGGTGGCAGTTGCTGATATTCATTTGGACTAGAGGTCATCCTGGGAGAAATGGAGAGAAGTGCAGGATATCAAGACCTGTTTTGAAGTAGTATCAACCGGACTTTGTGATGGATTGGGTGTGAGGAAGGCAAGAGAAGGAAGAGTCAAGACTGACTCCTGAATTTCTGTTTGTAGCCAAATAGATGAGGGTGCATCCACTGAGAGGGGGCACTCAGTGAGGGGTTAACGTAAGGGTAAAAAGCACCTTCTGACAGTGTGAGCCCTCAGATGCAGCTCAGGAGTCTGTGTTAGGGTTCTCCCTTTTTCGGGTCTCTCTTCCTGCTGCCCCTTTTATATTGTGATTTTGTTCTGTTGTGCAATGGTTGCGTCCAAAAACAACACCATGTCATCCCCAGATCCAGAAGAGCTCATGGGAAAAATTAAGATGCTCAAATCACATGGGTTATTGTATCAATTTAAAACACACAGGAAGAAGCGAAGAGAAAGAGATGGGGCTGGCTACACACTTAAGATAGGGTGCCAGGACCACGCTGCCCCAGTCCTGGGTGATCCAGTGTCTGCCTGCCTTGTCTCTCTCTGCCTCATTACCATCCCTGCTGATGGTGTGTTTCGAGGACAAAGTTGAAGTGTGAGTAACAACAGATGAAAGGGACCTGGGCCAACACATATCCTGTTCCACCAACAAGATGGAGCGACAGGTCCTGGCGGTGGCTGTAGTTTGCCAGGTAACTGACGTATCCCGATGGATTTGATCTGCGCATATGTGGGGTTGGGATGAGAGCATGGTGACTGCCACAACTGGTTGGCCAATTTAGGGGTACCATGGATGGTAGCTCAAAAAAGGCAGCATAACTGTACCTTACGACTTGGTCTTTTGGTCTTTTTTTTCCATCTATAAGTAACACTCTTGCCTATATTCCATATATTCTATCTATTTTTAACAGATCTGACAGGCTACTGATTTATATATTCCTTACATTTAACGTATCTTAAGAATTCTTACAAGTCTACTTGTTGACTCATTATCTATATTTAACTTCTCCTGTGAGTTTAACTTATATCTCATATAGCTTATTTCCATTTTGTGGGTTTTATCTACCCACGTGTTTCTATTGTCTTTTCTAGCAGAGCTGAAAATTGTAAAAATAAAATACATGTTGCATACTCTATTAAAAATCGTTTGAGTTTCATAAATCACCTAGAGCAGATGTGTGAAACACCAAGTAACTTATAAGTGTCCAAAAAGAAAGAGTTGCTACATAATATGTTTATATCTTATACGTAGGTATGGTATGTCCTACTTTAGCCAAACAAACTATGTAAAAATCTGGCTTAACAAGGTATTAGGTAATGCTTATTCACTTTACAAAATGTTTCACTTTATAAATGATTCTCCATAGTAAGTTCTCTTAGTGTATTTAAAACATAATTCAGTTTATAACAATCATAAATACACTTTCTGGTAACTCTTACCTAACGTGAGGTACATTTGGATTACACAGGGTGTTGTTTATTATTTCTTCTTCTGAGAAGACTGTTACCTTGTTCTGTTTTATAGACACCATTTGAAAAAGGCAGGAAGTCACTAGTGAAAACCTTGAAACTGGGCAGGAAGATTGTATCAGTTAGGATACTAGTTCGGTTGCTGTTGCAAAGGCCAAAGTCATAGTGACTTTGGCAAGATGGAAATTTCTGTGATAGACAGAGTAATGGCCTCTTCCAAATATCTATGTCTCAATCTCCAGAACTTGTGAATGTTACCTTACATGGAAAAGGGAATTTTGCAGATATGATTAAGGTTACAAACCTGTGACAGGGAGGTTATCCTATAAGATCTGGGTAAGCTCTTAAAAGTGGAGAACCTTTCCTGGCTGCGGTCAGAGAAGGATTTGATGAGGAAAGGGGGTCAGAGAGATCGTCATGAGAAAGACTCAACCTGCTGCCGTTGCTGGTTTTGAAAACAGAAGGATGGAACCATAAGCCAAGGATTGTGTTAGCCTCTAGAAGGTGGAAAAGGCAAGAAAACAGATTCTCCCCACAAATGTCCAGAAGGGACCTAGCCCTGTCAGCACTTCCATGTTAGCCCCACCTCTGGCCCATAGAACTCCAAATAATAAACACATGTTGTCTTAAGCCACTTAATTTGTGTTAATATATTAGAGCAGCAATAGGACACTAATAAAGATTTTGGTACCTGAGAGAGGGAGCTGCTATAACCAATACTTAAAAATGTTGAAATTGTGGGGCATCTGGGTGGCTCAGTTGGTTAAGCGTCCGACTTCGACTCAGGTCACGATCTCAGGGTCGGTGAGTTCGAGCCCCGCATCCGGCTCTGGGCTGATGGCTCGGAGCCTGGAGCCTGCTTCCGATTCTGTGTCTCCCTCTCTCTCTGCCCCTCCCCCGTTCATGCTCTGTCTCTCTCTGTCTCAAAAATAATAAATAAACGTTAAAAAATAATTTAAAAAAATGTTGAAATTGTGGGGCACTTGGGTGGCTCAGTCGGTTAAGCCCGGACTTCCGCTCAGGTCATGATCTCAGGGTTCATGAGTTCAAGCTCTGCGTTGGGCTCTGTGCCGTCAGTTTGGAGCCTGGAGCCTGCTTGGAGTTTTGTGTCTCCCTCTCTCTCTCTCTGCCCCTCCCCTGCTCACACTCTGTCTCTCTCTCAAAAATACATAAATATTTTTTTTTTAATTTCAAAAAGGTTAAAATGGCTTTGGAATTGAGCAGTGGGCAGAGGTGGGAAGAATTTTGAGGGGGCTAGATTGCCATAGACATACTGATGGTAGAAATATGGATATTAAAGTCTCTGCTATGAGGCTCTGAAGAATCCTCTTAGAGAAAACGTACATGGTTGTAAAGAGACTGTTAATAGAAATCCGGACTTTAAGGACACCTCTGGTGAGGACTCAGAGGGAAGTGAAGAACATGGTACTGGAAATGGGAGGCAAGTGGATCCTTGTTACATAGTTGCAGGAAGGTTAGCAGGATTGTGACTTGCATCCCTGTGGAAAGCAGAATTTGTGCATGATGAACTTGGGTACTTAGCTGAGGAGATTTCATGCGGTGTGTTGAAGGCGCAGCTTAGTTTCTCCTTGCTGCTTATAGGAAAATGCAAGAGGAGAAAGAGGACGGTTAAACAAAAAAGCCCCAAGACTTGATGTTTTGGGAACCTTTCGGCCTATCCGGATGGCAAAAGGATGCTAAAATGGAGAGACTTATTGTTTGGAAAGCACGCTCTGAAGAACAAGTGGAGGGTGTGGCTATACAACCTTTTGCTAATACCTCAGAAAGATCAAAAGGTCAGAGTATTTCAGTCACACAAAAGGCTGCTTAAGGGCAATGTTTCTCCACCATTTCAGCAAAAGGGAAATCAGAGATGGGATTATCTAGTAAAGATCTGGGGGCAGGCCTCTTGCTAACCCTGCGGACATACAATGTTCTTGCTAGTTTTATACAGCTCAGACTGAAAGGGACAGAATGAAATGAGAAAAGGCCATTGGACGCCCAAAATTCTAGAGGTTGGAAGCATGCCAATAAAACTACTCAGCTGCAAACAGGTGTTGCCTTTCAAGAATGGGGAAGAGGAAGTAGGATATCTGTGGGTTTCCTTCCTATACGGACTTGGTGTGGAATGGGCCCTCAGTTTGTGATGAGCTACAGGTACGCCTGCGCTCTTTTGGTAATGGATTGTGGTTGCATGTGCTTCCAGATGTTGTGGAACAGAATATCAGTTTTATTTACAAACTCTTTATAGAGTCATATCTAGAATAATTCGTGATATTTTGGTAATACTAGAAGAGAATATAGAGAACCAGAACATTTTTTTCAAGGACGTGTCAAAATTACCCTCATCCAAGCTTAGTTATTTGAAGGAAACAACTTGTCATGCTGATGAAAGTAGAAAAAAGGGAAATCTGATGGCATGAGAGTTGATCAAGATGTTAGTATCATAGTTTTAAAAAGTACTGGCAGTTTTTATTTTGAAATTTGTCTTTCACCTAGCTGGCAACTGATGGGATATATTTCCAAAGACGTGTTTTCATTGAACAGCAGAACTTGAAATATCTTCCATGTATGCCAAACTTTATACGAGGTGCTGGGGAGACTAGAGCTCATGAGATATGTCCCTCTAGTGTAGACTGAAATAAATTGCTAAGAATTCCTCCCATCCCTGTGTCCTGTTCCCTTAGCAATGTGACTTTGCCTCTCCTTCCATCAGTAGGCAAAGTCTATTTTCCACCATCTTGAATGTGGCTTGACCTTCTTACTCACTTTCTCTGATAAAATGTGGCAAGAGAGACATTTGTGGGAGTTTTCAGCTATGGGAGTTTCAGGTCTTACAGCCTCTAGTCTTGCTTTCTTGGAATTCTGCTCCTGCTACGGGAAGCAGCCAAGGCCAGCCTCCTTGGTAGTGAGAAACCACATGGAGACAGAGAGAAGCCCAGCTGAGAGCCAACACTAACTTCTAGTCTTATGAGTGAGGCCATTTTGCATCATCCAGTCCTGGCTGAATTGCCAGCTGATTGTTGTGACACGAGTAAGCCTAAATGAGACCAAGCAAAGAACCACCCTTCTTAGTCTAGCCCAAACTGAAGACCCAAGGTATTATGAACTAATAAATTATAGTTGTTTTAAGCCACTAACGTTTTGAGGTGGTTTGTAACAACACAATAGATAACTGTCATTGAGTGGCTCACTGTATAATGAGTGTATTTCCAATGGCTTTTCCATTCTAAAAGATTTACCTAGGAACTCTATATTTAGGTAATTCAATTCATTGGATTTCTTACATTGACATATTATATTTTGTTTTTTTGTCCTTTAGTCCAGATTGTCTGGATATCATGAGCTACTTTGGGTTTTGTTAATAGGATTTATTCAATGTTGGATCCAGTATCTTAAGAGAAATTACATTAGGAATATGTTGGACTCCTTGGCAAAAGATGTTTTATACTAAGTTGGGAGGGAGGGAATTGTGACTGGGAGGGAATATTTATCTGGATTTGGGTTCATTGCAAGAGACAGGGCTGTAGTCTTTGGACAGGTCGCTTTTCTTGACTTCTGAGCCTGAGTATTCTAGAGTCCTTCATCTGGGCCTGAGCATGAGAGTAATTCTGACCTCCTTATGGAAAGAGTGTATGAAGTTGGATCTTGCTTTGTCCTCCACTACCATTTAAAATAGTACTTTACATTTCAAGGATGCAAATGAGCCCCCAAAAGAAATCTTAATCTTGCCTGACATGGAGGAGAGACTTCTCTTTTGTGGTTATCAATCAGATAAAACTCACCATACCATAATGGAGCTTTCCCTAGCCAGAAGCCCTGTCTAGGCTGGCATGTGAGTTTGTCTCTAGTCATGGATAATAGAACTTCCTGTTGGCAGGAATTTGCTTCTTTGGTTATAGGGACGCGCTTACCAGTGACTAGATGCTTTAGGTCATAAATGAATTGGAAGCTGGGCTTGTATCTAGGAGATCAAAATATTTAGGATCTTTTGTGTAACATGACGTGTCTGTCTTTTCTTAGATTCTCATTCGTTCTCAGTGATATATTCTTTCCTCTTACTTCATGTTTGTGTGTTACATTTCTTCCTAATTTGTGGCAAGAATTGACGCACTGTAACATTTAATATTAATTAGCTTATATTTCTAGGAGCGAGAGTATACTGCTTGACTCTACTTGTTTAAATAAGCAGTTTACAGAAGATTTTACAAGAAGACTTGCAATCTTACCACCAAGACCATGTGGCCTTAGTCACCGAGAAGGTATGTAGCAGTCATAAATGATTTTGTGAAGTGAGAGAAGTTTTTTGCTTTAATCTATCAATTACTTAATGTATTTCACTTCGAGATTCTCAGAAGTAGGTTCTGCAGAGAATAAGTCTTATTAAAATACCAATTGAGGATACAATAGTACACTGAACAGAACAGTAGTAATTTTGTTAAATATATATGAAATCCCAAACTAGTTATTGTTTGAAGATTTAAAATGCTCACAGAGATTCCTAAGGAGCTCATTTTATGTCCAGAGAGTATTTGGAGACAGGATAGGCCTTTTGTGATATCAGTGCTAGAAGTTCATGGCACTTTTTGAGGAAAACTACCAGGGGGTGCCTGGGTGGCTCAGTCAGTTAAGCATCTGGCATTGACTCAGGTCATGATCGTGAGTTTAAGTCCTGCGTCAGGCTCTGTGCTGACAGCTCAGAGCCTGGAGCCTGCTTTGGATTCTGTGTTTCCCTCTCTCTCTCTGTCTCTCCCCTGCTTATGCTCTGTCTCTGTCTCTCAAAAATAAACAAATATTAAAAAAAAAAACAAAAAACAAAAAACAAAACCCTGCCAGGCCCATATCTCTTTTATGGGAAAAGCAGAAGCAGACAGTTCCTTATTTTTGGTTTCTATTCTGTAGCCTGTAACCCCACTACCCCGGCCACACTGATGGGACCCAGGATTGATGGACTGACTCATGGGTTGATGACTGACCCAAAGAGAGCCACATGTGAGTTGAGATCCAATCCAGTATACTTTTGGAGAGAGCAAATTCCATTCACTCAGAGAGATGGTGGCACAGAAGCCAAGAGACATGGAGACAGTCAGTAAGTAGAAAACGTGAAACGGTAGTAGCCATAGGTAAGCAGAAGCATGAGGTCGAAAATAAGAGAGAAGAAAAACTGTGAACGTAGGAACTATCAGTACCTGGGTCACTATAAAACAGTGCCCCGGGACAGGGAACAAGGGAAGCCTCTATAGAGAGATGACAGGATAGCCAGGGACTAGTAGACACTTCTTGTGGTGTTGCTCAGTTCACAGCAACCGCTTTCATTTGAGAATGTCCTTCTTTCACGCTCTTAAGGCTCTCCTGTGGCAGTCAGGTTTGTGCTGCCTCTCCCTGATTGGACCAAGGGTGGCAGTTTCATCCAAACTGAACCAATCAAATGCTCTATCCTGGGACTTTAGATTGACTCTTGGACATAGTGTACCTCAGCCTGTGGCAGGAGCAAAGGGACACAGTAGAGCCGGGGGGTGAGAAGACAAAGCTGGTATGTAGAGAGAAAATAGAGAAACAGATGTATAGTGAAAACAGATATGGAGAGGCCATGTGGAGAGAGGGAGAGAGTATGAGAGTCTTGTTGTATACTGCTGGTTTTCCATTTCCTGATTCTGATCCCACAAGGAAGTCCTTTTTTTTTTTTTTTAAATTTTTTTTTTTCAACGTTTATTTATTTTTGGGACAGAGAGAGACAGAGCATGAACAGGGGAGGGGCAGAGAGAGAGGCAGACACAGAATTGGAAACAGGCTCCAGGCTCTGAGCCATCAGCCCAGAGCCTGACGCGGGGCTCGAGCTCACGGACCGCGAGATCGTGACCTGGCTGAAGTTGGACGCTTAACTGACTGCGCCACCCAGGCACCCCACAAGGAAGTCCTTTAAGAGGGCCTCAAGATCCTCATAGTTTAAAAAATTTTTTTAATGTTTATTCATTTTTGAGAGACGGAGAGAGACAGAGCGCAAGTGGGGGTGGTGCAGAGAGAGAGGGAGACACAGAATCCGAAGCAGGCTCCAGGCTCCAAGCTGTCAGCACAGAGCCTGACGTGGGGCTCAAATTCATGAGCCGTGAGATCATGACCTGAGCCGAAGTCAGACACTTAACCAACTGAGCCACCCAGGCATCCTAAGATCCTTGTATTTTTACAATGCATACCACCATTTTTTTTTTTTCCATTAAAGTGGCTTGAGTTAGTGGTATCCAGTGTTTGCAATGAAGAATCTCCATGAGAACATAGAACTGGTGTGGTAACTTGTATGAAATTTGGGTTCTCCACGAAGCCCAGCAGGGCAACTGTCAAGATGGTTTCTTGCGTCTCTTACAATAAGCTCCCAGCTGACTATGTGTCACTTTCTTGCAATCTGGAAGGCACTAACAGACAAACATACGTGGAGAACCTGACATAATAATAATGGGATGTGGAACTAATGGCGTTAGAGTCTCAAACACCAAATACCGATTTCTGTTTGAGAATATTTTTGCTATTTTCTCTTCTCATTACCCTTTACTTTGTATATGTTTGTTTTTGGAGGGCAGAGGCTGTCTAGGCGCAGTAGGAATAGGGGAGACTCATGCCTAATTTCTCAGGTTCAGGGATTCCCCATTTGAAGGTTTCCTGTGATCCTGTCCATCTGTCCTGACCACACTTGGTATTCTCGATGAACAGAGACTTCAGTACTAAATGCAGGTTCAATGATTGTGACTTTATTGAGACAGGGATTGTATTGCATTCATTTTGTGTGCCCTAGAGCTTAGCACTTGGCCCAATACCTAATAAGCCCTTCATCAAAATGTATCAAGTGAAAGACTGAATAAATCATTTTTATCAATGGCAACTGGAAGGTACAGAAAACAGAATGTAAAATCTGAAACCAAGCCACTTACTAAATTATATAACCTGAGCATAAAAATGAATAGATGCCTAATAAAATTCCTTAGGGTATTAATTATGATGATGGTATCTTCACTGTGCAATTTCCTAGCCGTCAAGGTGTGAATTCCCTAGTGCAGGAACATAGATACGAATATTGGGTCTAGGTGTCACTTGCGAGGAGCTTGTTTTTCTCTCCCCCAGACTGTGCTTTAATTTTGAAAGAAAGATAGCAAGCCAGCCCAGTTGCTACCAAGTCATGCATCACTCCTGCTGAGTTCCCCGGGGGGGGGGGGGGGGGGTGCGGGGGGAAGGCTTCACAGTGTCTTGGAGGCTTCTACTTATTTCACTTGTCAGAGGAACGTTTATAGTTTTCATATAGATTTTAATGGGTGGAAACATCTGTTCCCCATCCAGCCGTGATGTTTGCATTGGGTATAGATGAGAATCTGGCTGAGTGCTTACTATATTTGCTATTTATTAGCTGCTCAGAAAAACAGTGTAGACCAAGGACAAAGAAGTGGGTAGGGGTGAAGAAGGGAGTAGGGAGGAGAAGGTGGGTGTTTGAGCAGGAAGCCTTTCCCTGCTCCTCCTGGTGGTACCTTGGGTTGACCTGTCCCTCCTGGGTGTTGTATGTGGTCCCAGTAGATCCCAGGCCTTCCTCCTTCCTCTGGAAGCACAGTCAATGAACCTCTGAGCTCCATTTTATGGAGCTGCTCCCTCATAAAGATTGTGGGTGCCTCTCGCCCCTTGTATGGGAAAGGGTGGATGTGCACCTGTGTGTTGTGTCTTTCATACCCATTCGGCCTTCAAAGCTGACAGTGCTGGCTGCTCCTTGTTTGCCCCTCTACCTTGAGAGGTTTCTCTCTGCCTCCCATCACCTGAGCTCCTGCCGGGACTTTGAGTTCCTGGGGTCACACTAAACCGAGCATCGGGCTTGTCTCTCTGTAGCTCAGAATTTGCAGAAGCACCCCCTAACTACCTTTCTGGCCCTATCTCTCATTTCTCCCACACTTTCCATGCTCTCCAGCTACCCCAAATTACTTGTGGTCCCCCAAATGCCCATACTTCTGAGCCTTCTATTTTTTTTTTTTTTAGTTTAGAGTGCTTCCTATTTCCAGCCCCTGTTCACTTAGTAGTGCGTCCATATGCAGAGAGCACGAATGTGAATACATACATACCCCATCCTGCCAACTTCCCTGCATACTTTAAATTTTTTTAATGTTTATTTATTTTTGAGAGAGAGACACAGACAGAGCATGAGTGGGGGAGGGGCAGAGAGAGAGAGAGGGAGACACAGAATCCGAAGCAGGCTCCAGACTCTGAGCTGTCAGCACAGTGCCCGATGCGGGACTCGAACTCACGAGCCATGAGATCATGACCTGAGTCATATGCTTAACCAACTGAGCCACCCAGATGTCCCTTTGCTGTGTACTTTAAAACTCAGACTCAAATTCTCTCTGTGAGGTGTTCTCTGACCCCCTGGATACTTCATCGCCTCTGTCTTGCTGCCCTAGTATTCTGCACACGTATTCTATGACAGTGTCTGTCACATCACTTTGCAAAGACAGTTTTTGGTGAGAGCTCTGGCTCTGAAGTCAAGTTGCTTGGTTACAAATCATAGCTCTATCATGGGCCGTGGGATCCTGGGCAAGTTACTGAATCTCCCTATGCCTCAGTCTCCTAATTTATAAAATGGTGATAGAATTAATAATGACCACATAAGGATGCTGGGAAAATTAAGTGAGATGTTATGTGTAAATCACTAAACAAAATATTCGACTCAATAAAGGGCAGCTATTAATATTATTAACTCCTCAGTTTTTCTCCCCAGACATGCACAGGGACTGTTTCTAGCACACCCTATATTTCTAGAGACTGGCATATAATAGATCTTTCAAATTGTTTTGTTGAGTTGAATTGTCCTGATGGCTCCCAGTAGCTTCTTAGATTAAGTCCATGTTCTCTGGAATCAGAAGTTGGAGTCCAAATCTTAATTTTACCAGTTTCTAGCTGTGGCACCTTGGGCAAGTTAATTCAACTTTCTATGTTTTGGTTTCTTCATCTGCAAAATGGTAATTATGATAGTACCTAGCTCATAGGGTAGTTGGGAGGATTAAAAGAGATACCCTACTTTCACAGTGCCTGGAATATGGAAAGATCTCAATCAATGTTAGTTGATATTATTCTTACTAATGTTATGAGTTATTTCATTTAAAGGCTCATCTTAAATGTCACTACTTAAGACTGAGTCTTTCTCAGTCACTCTAGCTGAAAGTGATCTCATTCTTTATTCAGTCATCCAATATAATTATTAAATGCCAACCAGGAGACAGGCACCAGGCTAGACACAAGCTGTGTAGTGGTAAATATATCCTATAGGATTTTCACCGTGGTGTACGTTTGGGTTTGAGGCAGTGATATTCCTCAGCCTGTTCTCAGAGTTCCAAACCCATTGAGATATTGATTCAGGAGACAGATAGATGGAGATCACAATATTACCTTTATAGCTGATTTTGCTGGATTGGGGAACATGATGCGGTTGGCCCAAATTAGGTTTTCCGCTACCTTCCTTACAGAATTAAACTCATTTGGCTATCAGTTGGTGTTGGCTGTGATGAATAGAAAACTTAACTAATGGTGGCTTATTACCTGATAAAAAGTCTGGAGGAGGGTGATTTCAGGTTTCTTCTGCAGCTAAGTGGTGTTATTAAAGATCCAGACTCTTGCTTTTCATCATCCACGTGTTGCCTTGTTGTCTTAAGATGGTAGCTCCAGTTCCATGTTGGAGCTATTCTCCTACCTGTATTCCCAGGGGGAAGGAAGTGCAAGATGACCACTGGGGCTTTCTTTTTATTAGTGAGGAAATTCTGTCTCAGGAGACATCCTTTTACATGGTATTGGCCAGGACAGGATCACACGGCCATATTTAGACCAATCCTCTGCAAAGGGGGTGAGCTTACCTTGCCCAGCTCAGACCACTTCATTCTCTGATGCAGGGGCCCTCCGTCTACTACCAGAGGGCAGAGGGGAGGAAGAGCTGCTGGAAGGCCATCCCAGTGACTGCCACACTGTTCCTGCAGAGAGCGTGCAACTTTCCCTACCACAGCTTGGATGCTGTTGGAAGGACAGCAGGAGGAAAAGGGCCACCCAGGCAGCCTAGCCCCCCAGGAACAAGAAGTAAGGAGGCCTGATTTCACACGTTCAGTTTCTTCCCTGATCTTACCAGTTATAAAAGTCATTCCTTCTCCATTGCAAGGAGTCCAGGGCAGAGGTGCTTCCCGGTGTTGTTTTTCCCAAGGGAGAGACAACTAAATTAGGATATTGTGCTGCGTGAGCCCAGGCAGGCATGCTGGGAGCAGGAGGGAAGTTTCTTCTGCAACAGAGGCCAGATGGTCTCCGTCTTATTCCTTGTGTGCACGTCTCTCCTAGCTTCACACCATTGGCTGCATCTGATCACGCTCCCTGGCTTCCTCTCCCTCTGGGTCCTGAGCTCCTTGAATGTGAGACCTTGGACCCCTGGCTGTGCACCCTGCAGCCTCACAAATGTCCTTGCACACAGTAAGGGCCAGCACATGGTTGTTGATCACAGACCCGTATTGAGTCCTTACTGTGTGCCACGTCTCTTAGGAGCTGGGATACAGAGGTGGACATGACAGTCTCCTGGCCTTTGAGCAGCTCCCACTCCCATGCCACTTCTGCCCCTGCTAATGGAACGTTGTCCGATTTTGCTCACTCTCTTCCTGCTCCCCGGGGGTGGGGGGAGCGGTGCCAGTGTCCGCCCTTAAGGAGCTGTGAAGAATCTCATCACATAGGCCAGAGTGTTGGATGAGAGTTAGACCCGTTGAATCTGCCAATTCCGAGCTATAAAACCTTTTTCCTAATCTCAGCCAGGGAATGGTGGTACTGACTTCATAGAGTTGTGAAGATTAAGTCAGATAATGTGTGTCAGCCACTCTTACATTTTTCCATTATTAGCTTCATACCTCCAATAAATGCACCATTCTCCATTACAAATGATAGAACTTGCTTATTTAGAAAACAAAGCATATGTTTGTTAGTCAAAGGTTTTTGCCCAATTTTTACATTGATTATGAAGGAAGCTTTTAAAAATAACAGTAACTTAGACTTCTACATTTTCATCGATTAAGGGCTTGATTCATTACAAAAATCTGGATGATATTCATTGCAGGGATGAGTTAAATGCCTTCTATCAAAGCCAAAAAGTCTTGCTGCCTTTTAGGTGTTGGAGAAACCATCCAACTGCTAAAGATGTAGGCAATCAGGACGATGTGCACTGGAAATGGAAAACAAAGCAGGACAGTGGGAATACTTATACCCAGTATGAAAGGTGTTAACTGTGCGTGTCCTCAACCCAACTATTCATTCTTTTAGCCTTTTTAAGTATATCATTGAAGAATTCTTATGTCACTATAATTCGGTAAATCAAGGCCTTTGTCTTAGGTTGATTTTGACTCCTGTGTTCAATAGTCTCATTGATTTTTCTGTTGCTGGAGAAGGGAACTCCAGGGAAAGGATTGTGTTGGTTAGGAAACCAGATTACTTTGGGCACCTCTTGGATGATCCCTTCATGGGTTTGGTAGTTGCCAGGGACAGGGACACCAGACTTTATGCTCTTTGAGGATAGGAACCTGGTTTTATATAGCTGTGTGTCCCTGGGGCTTGGGATATTGTGTTGTAATAATAAGTATGCAATATATATTTGTTTAACTCCCACTACTGAACAATAGTTAAGCTCAGCATAAAATTCCAGGTTGACGGGTTTTTTGGTTTTGTTTTTTTTTTGCTAAGCACTTTGATCTTATGAGCAACTGTCTACTGGCTTCTGGGTTGTTTTGAGAAGTCTGCTTTCCATCTAATTGCCATTCCCCTCTTTCTCAGGGGTAATATTTATTCTAAAGTCGGTGTGTATTTTTCTCATCCATGTTTTTATACTTTTACTAAATGCATGTATGTATGTATTTATTTTTTTTAATGTTTATTTATTTTGAGAGACAGAGAGAACATGAGCAGGGGAGGGGTAGAGCGGGGGTGTGGGGCGGACAGAGAATCCCTAGCAGGCTCCGTGCTGTCAGCAAAGAGCCTGATATGGGTCTTGAACTCAAGAACTGTGAGATCATGATCTGAGCCGAAAGCAAGAGTCAGTCGCTTAACTACCTGAGCCACCCAGGCACCCCTACTAAATGTATTTCACTATAAAATATTAGTATGGAGTTTAAAACAATTATATAAATTACTACCCTGTAGATAAACTGCTGTTTGCTCTTTCAAGTTACTATTATGATCTCAATATTTATTGATGTTGATACAAGTAGGTCTAGGTCTTTCATTTGTACCGCTGCATAATAATTTCCTTGTGTATGGGGCGCCTGGGTGGCGCAGTCGGCTAAGCGTCCGACTTCAGCCAGGTCACGATCTCGCGGTCCGTGAGTTCGAGCCCCGCGTCAGGCTCTGGGCTGATGGCTCAGAGCCTGGAGCCTGTTTCCGATTCTGTGTCTCCCTCTCTCTCTGCCCCTCCCCCGTTCATGCTCTGTCTCTCTCTGTCCCAAAAATAAATAAACGTTGAAAAAAAAATTAAAAAAAAATAATTTCCTTGTGTAAATATACCACCATGTACTTATTCATTGGTGATCATTAGGTGGTGGTTTTCACAAACAGTGCTTTGATGAGCATTCTTGTATCCATCTCCTTGTATTGTATAGAAGATGCACAATTACAAGTGGAATTCCTAGGTCATATCTTGGACGTTGATGGTTGATCTCCAAAATGGCCATACCAACTTACACTACCCCAAACAAGGCAAAAGAACCTCCCTTTACATTTTCACCAGCATTGGCACTGCCAGACTTCTGAATGGGTATGACCCCCTACTTAATACATTCTCTCTGGTATTGTCATTCCCTTAAAATTTTGTTTATGTTTATTTATTTTTGAGACAGAGAGAAACAGAGCATGAGTGGGGAGGGGCAATGGGCAAGGGAGACACAGAATCCAAAGCAGGTTCCAGGCTCTGAGCGGTCAGCACAGAGCCCGACATGGGGCTTGAACCCACCAACCATGAGATCATGACCTGAAGTTGGACGCTTAACCGACTGAGCCACCCAGGCACCCCTGTCATTCCCTTTTATAGATGAGAAAACTGAGACTAAAAAGTGGAGTGCTCAGAGAACGAGTGAATGAATGATGGATGAATGAATATGGTGATATTTTGTTTATTATTTCTCTCCCCAGAATTTAAGTTCCATGAGTTGTAAGTACCTATTCCTAGGTCCTGGCATAAGGTAGATGCTCAGTAATTATTTGTGGAAAGAATGAATGAATGAATGAAGGATGCTGGTCGGAGAACAGCTGCTTTCTTCAGGAATCTCCTCTTGGCTTTCTGAGTTGGACTCTGTACTCTTCACTTACCCTGCAGGATTTTAGAAGGAGGGGCTCCAGCAAGCTCTGCCACTGGAGTGGTAAGCCGGCAGCCTGCTGACGCTGAGCTAACACTGGAGGAAGGGTGAAAGCTAAGAATTTTCTCAATGGAAAATTGAATCTGCTCAGCAGGAGTCTGATGAGAAGCTGGGGCCAGCGAGGGAGGATGCAGCTGGAAGGAGTGTCCATCTGGATCCCACAGGCCTCTGGGTGTTGAGAGGTTATTCTTAGCCATCTTTTCTTCAGTCTTTATTTTCTCTTAATCAGGGCTCTCTTGATTTTGCAATTGGAGCCTTTTTTCCCCCTTCTGTAAAGCAATGATTTTCCATATAGTAATTCTTTCCTTCTTTAGACTTCCCGGAGGGGGTGGGTGGTTCTTTTTGTGCTCAGACACTTTGCACATTGCCTCCCACCCAGCTCCTCCCGGGTGCTTTTGTGGCTGGTGGAGACCTATTCTGTGAGCTGAGTATTTGACCCCATCTCCGTGTTTGTTTCCAGAGAACATAACCATAGCATTCTCGTTGCTAATTATTTTTTTCCTAGTAACATCAATGAGTACATTTCCCACCCTTCCTCCCTGTGCCTCATGTGTCCTGAATTCTTCTGGCTTAATTTAACTTGAGCCTTAAGAGGCAGCAAAACCGAGGGCAGGTGGCCTGCGTCATAATCCTAATCACTCTCATTGACATGGTGCTCCAATGGTTGACAAAGCACTTCCATGCTCAGTAGCTCCTGAGTCTTTCAGAACGACAGAAGCCAAGACCCCTGGGGTCTGGTGACATCTCAGCATCAGGTGTCCAAGAAGGCCTGGGTTTGAACTTGCTTTTCTGACGCTAAATCTCCTCATACTTTTTCTTACGGCTCTTGCAGGAGTTACAAGCTCAGATGCCCTTGGGGCCAGCTATATAGTCAAATGAAAGAAGCTGGCTGGGGTAGTGAGGGTTGTGGGGAATTGGAGAACATGCTTTGCCTAAAGGCGTTGAAACGCAATACGTATAAAAAGTAGTTAAGAAACCCATTTATTTTATCACCTACACAGTGCCCAGTCTACAGTCTATCTTTTGATGCTGGAAAAGGGAGAGCATATAGTCCTTGTCACCTTTACCACGGAGTATCATGGCCTGGTGGCATGAGTAAGCACACCTTGGTTGCAGTAGGTCTCCAGGGTAGATGAGGCAGTATGGTATGTTAGAGGTCGAGTGATTCCCTTGCTCTTAGGGTAGGGTTAACAACTGAAGGATGTATGGATCTTGGGTCTACCCATCATCTCATATCCCTTAAAGTTTTCAAGGAATGAGATTCAAAGTAATATTACATTAATGGTTGTGCAAGTCCCTGATTCCCTAAACTGCAGCCCTTATCAGAGGCTCTACTTCATCCCCACCTCTTTCTACCCTTTCTCATCCCTTTTTGAAATCATGGGACTTGGTCTATATTCTGAGAGAAAGAGTGACAGTGACAGAGACAGAGAGGTAGTCAGGGCCTTAAAGGAACCCCAAGTTCACCTTCTCATCCAGGGCATGGGGGAAAGAGCCCTGAGAAGGAGAGGAAGAGGACAGCCCACTGCATTTAAGTAGAAAAAGCCTGCCCATGAGTGAAATGTGGCTCAGTGAAGGTCATGGCCTTTGGCCAATCGGATAAAAATTCCTCTTTTGGGAGGGGGGGTTAGGGAGGGCATGGGCTGAGGTGGGGCTAGCATGGGAATGGGGCTGAAGCGTGTCCCCTACTCTGAGTAGAACAGGTTAAGATTGTGACCCCAGTAGCTCTGTGACCTTGGACAAGTGATTCCACCTCTTTCCTCATCATCTTCATCCATAAGACATGGAGAAGTGCAGGGGGTGACGCGGATTAACCGAGCTAAGGCATGTGTATTGTTCGGTAAATGTTAGTTGTTTTTATTGTGAGCTCTGCCTTCTAGCTATACTCATCTTCATGTTAGTTAGAACCCGAGGAAGCCTACAAATGCTGCCAGAAGGAATATGGAGAGGATAATTCATAGAACAAGAAACTATAGTATTCTGCCAATATTTTTCTTTTCAGAACTTGCCACTTGTCCAAATGCCCTGATTCTACCTTTTTTTCCTCCAGTTCCATACCCTCAGATGGTTCCAGTGAGTTGGAATTCTGGACAAGGTAGCTGGGATTCTGCTGGCTAAGATTTGGCTCTGAAATGTGCTTTTTGAGGGGTGTAACTGTGAATTTTGTGTAAATACTCCAACTTAACTGTCATTCAGTTGAAACTTTTGCTAAGCAGTTGTTTTCCCATCTGGCTTTTTGTGGGACAGAAAATTAAAGAAGGCAGATTCTTGTATTCAAACACAACATTGCTGTACGTACCTAATCAATAGTGAACTGAAAGCACCCCCCACCAACCCCCACCGATCTTTAGAATTTGTTTTCTTTGGTGTGTCTCATTCATGCCAATGAAAAACAGTTCATGGCAGATATCGCCTAGGCATAGAATTAGGTTCTTGTTAATGTGAAGAATTAGGTTCTTCATCAATGGCAAAAATAGAATTGAGAGGCTATACGAAGTGCTTATAGACTCTGATTTATTCTTAGTTTTTAGCCTCATAGTGTTTCTGTTGAGACCAGTTGACAGAGTGGGAGGCTCAGCACGGAAAAAGCATGGTAAATTCTGAAATGCAGGTAATTCACAAATTACGTTACAGGTGTTTTAGCATGAAGTCAGCTGTGTAGTCAGGGATGATCTCGGTCTTCTCCCCCATGCACCCCCCACCCCCACCCCAATCTTTTCCTCTCCTCACATCGGCGGCCATCCCCTCCTGGCTAAGCCCAGAAGGAAAACTGGATGGCAATGGAGGGTACCATCCAGATTATGATACCCAGGTTCTAGGTCCAGCTCCAGCTACTACTGACTGGTTGTCATCCCTCTGGGTCTCAACTTCCTTATATATAAAGTAGGAGATTGGGGCCAAGGCACCTGGGTCTAAATGAACTCCCAATTTTCATTACTCTGTGGATCCCACCTCTGCCAGCTTGGGGCCTGGCGGGTCTCTGCAGCTGGTCACTTGGATAATCCCCAAAGCACATAACTGCATGCAGGAGAGCTGAGAATGGACTGTAATCACAGCAGAGGCCAGCCACTCAAATAGACGCTGGGGCCTTTGGCTGCTTCCCGGAGCCACCAGCCAACCAAGAGATGAAGCTGGCTGGAAAAGCAAATGGATGTGTTGGAAAGGCCAGTGTCATCTCCAAACACAGCATCTGGGAAATGCCCATGTCCCCAGAAAGAGGTCACTGAAACCCTTCAGCTGGTGGTGCAGTGCAAAGAGTCAGGCAAACCAGGTTTTGAATCCTGACTTTGCCACTTACAAGAGCTGCATGACCTTGGGCAAGCTCTCTGGCCAAGTGTCGTTTTTCTCCATAGAATGGGGTGGCAATGTATCTACCTTGCAGAATTGTAGTGGGATTGAGGTTCTGCAGAAGCCAAATGATACCTACTGAGTGTAGGTACTCAGAGGTACTTAGTAAATGATGGTAGTAGTTGTTACTGTTATTATTAACCCTGTGCCCTTTATTCACAGGAGTCTCTGGGGTGGGGATGGGGGAATGGGGCCCCGGTGTTTGGCTCAGGGCTCCTCTCCGTGGCTGGGAGACACGGGCTCCATGCCCAGGCCCAGCAGTGCCAGGGAGCCTGGTACAGAGATGCTGCTGATTGGGGCGCTGATTAAATTCCCTGATAGAGGAGCCTCAGTATCCTGGCCGACAGTGCTGCCAGCAGCATTTAGCACAATCTGCTTGGACCCCTAATTAAGTTATTTTTCAGAACTGCCCTTTTCAAGGTCTTGTCCCTTTTCGTCACCTCTCTCTGGCCCCTTCTCTATGGGTCCCTGCCAGAGAAGGGAAATAAAGCGGTGTGGGGCTTTCCTCCCTCTGTCCTCCAGACAGAGGGTGACAGGATGCAGGAAGAGGCAGTTTTCAGGGCAGAGTACGAGGCTGACACAAGCCCTGGCCACTCAAGGTGGCCGCAGCCCCATCCTAGAGGCTAAAGTCTCCGTGGGCACCTGGCCCATCCCTGTTTTCCTTCAAAGCTGGGTTCCCAACTCAAACCTGCCTCCTTCTCCATCCTGTATCCCGACAGCTCGCCATCCTGGGAAGCGCGATTAAGTGGCACTTAGTGTATCTTTCCATCTTCTTGTGTCCGCCTCGTAAAAATAAAATACAACAAAATAAAAGGAGCCCGGGATGGAACTGTTGTTATTTTTTAAAAGGGGAGAAGGGGGTCACATGACTGCGAGTAACCGGTTCGGCGAAGTGGCTGCAAGTCGGAGTTTGCTGCAGAGCCGCCCCCTCCCGGCGGGGGCGCTGACGTCACGGAAAAGCCCCGGCGCGGACCGGCCGGCGCGCTATAAACGGCGGGGCCGCGGCGGCTGCGGGCGGCGGCACGGACGGCGGGCACGGCTCGAGCACCCCGCGCTCGGCGGCCCGGGATCGCAGCGCGCACCCACGCAGCACACGCGGACCCGCGGGCGCCCACGCGGCCAAGCAGAGTAAGCGGGCGGTTTGGGGCGGGGGTCCTCCTGAAGCCGGGCGGGGCGGGGGGCGGGCGGACACGAGGTGGGCGTTCCCAGCCCGCAGAACTTTCTAACTTGAGAGAAGAGCCCCTGAAACTTGCGGTCTGCGCGGTGGTTTTCCGGTCGGGGGCAGAATTTAAGGTGCTGAAGATGCTATTCGTCGTTAGCAGGTTCCTTAGTTCGGCTCGGTAGGAGCGTGACCTCCTCCTACAGACTGTGTGGTCAGAGGGCAGCCCTGACTGATACGTCATGCTTTTGTTGTTTGAATGCAAGTCAGCCAACTGAGGCTGTGCTTGTAAGATTGAAAAACCGGCCGGTCCTCCCCGTTAGTGGCCGGCTCTCACGAATGATCTTGCTGATGAAAATGAGACGGCTTCTACTTTATCTCAAGTAGCCTTGGGGAACAGACCTTCGTGCAAGGGGAGGGAGTCTTGCGAAGGGAAAGTTGTGGCAAAGTTGTTGAATGTCATTTTGGGAGAGTCCTTGGCCTTCTGATTTTCTTCAAGAAGGTGGAAATCTGCGTTGAATTTTAAAACTCTTGGAGTGAATGTGGTTTCAGAAGAGGGAAGCATTTTCTTTGCAAATGGGATAGGTCTGAACGTGAGTAGGTCCTTAACCTGCGAGAACAACAGGGCTTGGGGCTGGGTTTTTTTAAACATGATGTCTGTGGGCAAGAGGGCAGAGCTGAGGCATAAACCTCAAACAGAAATTCTTTTTTTTTTTTTTTTTTTGCCCCCAAATAATAGCTTATTCAAGCAGCTGGAGAGCATCAGGGCGACTTTACTAAACATGGAAGTTCCAATAAGTGCTTGTCCAGTCCAGCCAGAGGAGTGATGTCATTGCCACGTGTTTCCCACCCAGGCACAAAAGCCCGCTGGACGCTGGTGCAATTAAGAGCCATGTTTAGACAAGAGCAGCTAACCTGGCCAGCTGGTCCCCAGCTCCATTAACTTGTTGCTTTTCCAGCCATCTCTGAAGGCTGTTAGTTTCTTCTGGCTGCCTCTGTGTCAGTGCTGAGTGAGGGGTCCCAAGGCTTCCTTGAGGATGGAGGAAGCCCGAGGGCAGTGGGTGATGTTGACGGTACTTTTTTCTTTTTGCAAATGACAGTCCTCCTGAGGAGCCTGTTACGAAGTGTATGCGAGCGTGTGTGTCCAGTTGAAAGCCTCTTGGGTTTGGGGACTGTTTCCTTGGGGTTCCTTGTGTCAGGGTTACCGGGTCTCACCCCATCTGATCAAATATCACTGATGACTGACTGTGTGGTTGAGCCCCCGAGCTCTCGCTCCTGCTTATGATGCTTACATCTTGGCTGCTTTGCTCTCCAGGACCCAGCGATGACTCTGAACAATGTCACCATGCGCCAGGGCACCGTGGCCATGCAGCCGCAGCAGCAGCGCTGGAGCATCCCAGCGGACGGCAGGCATCTGATGGTTCAGAAGGAGCCCCACCAGTACGGCCAGCGCAGCCGTCACTCTGCTGCCCCAGAGGACCACTGCCGCCGGAGCTGGTCTTCCGACTCCACAGACTCAGTCATCTCCTCCGAGTCGGGGAACACCTACTACCGGGTGGTGCTCATAGGGGAGCAGGGGGTGGGCAAGTCCACTCTGGCCAACATCTTTGCAGGTGTGCATGACAGCATGGACAGCGACTGCGAGGTGCTGGGAGGTAGGTGTCCCGACCCCAGTGGGCATCTTTCCGTTAGCGGTGGTCCAGTCGGAAAGAGCGAGTAGGTGTGCCATTTATCTGCAGAGTTGGGAGTGGTGATTATGCATTCCTGGCACTGGCTGGGCAAGCTGAGTCCCTAGAACAGCCCGCTGGCATGGGTCCTCAGGACAAGAGAATGAAGATTCATCCTGTTCCAGATGGAACCTGGGCCAGAAAGGGGATTTCTTAGATTCCAGCTCCACAGGGACTGGGGGTAGAGTGGTTAAAGAGGGCAGAGTCAGAGGGTCAGGATCCCACCTCTGGTTTTTGCCAGCGCTGACCTGGATTTTTCAAGAGCTCAGTGCAGGCATAGCTTTTTCCCACGATTATACCTAATACCAACCCGATTTGAAAAAGTATTAGGATGGATTCATCAGTTTCTACCATTATTAGAGTCTTTGAAGGTTGTAAAATAGTTTAAAATAGTACAATGTCAAAAAAAATTTTTTTTGAGTATAACAATGGTGATACATATGTTTGTGTGTGTGATACATATGTTTTCAAGACGATTTTCCGTGTATAATCTCATTGAAAATATTCAAGACCTGCCTATTTCCAAAACTGATTTGAGGTGACATAGTCGCAAAAATGCATGTGTTCCTCGAATACACGTAAAGCATAGCGCTGCATTCTGGGAAGTAGTATGAGGATCCCAACTGTCAGTGGTATTCATACAGTGTTTCTCAGCCACAGCTTCCCTCGTAGCATACCTGACAAGGGGAGCTGGATGTCCTTATTTGCAGCTATAGAAACGAAGGAAGAACCTTCTAGTGCTTGCCCAAGTGGCACGATGTGTCTGTGCTCTCAGTTGCAACTCACAGCTGAATCACAGACCCCCAGGGTAGGAAGATGCCTTAGTGAGGAGTCAGTTCTGCCCTCCGCTTGATGCACTGGAATGCTGCTCCTTCCTCACTACTACTGTGAGCCCATTTTGGCTAAATGTTTCATCTTGATCGTCTCCAGTGTCCGGGAGTCCACTGCTTACGAGGCAGCTCCTGAACTGGACTATAAATGATGACTCATTGATAGGACATTGATTTCTCTCCTCACTTCTGGAAGCCTCAGGGACTATAGCTAAACGAGAGTCAAGGAGAAATAGTGACCTCAGTCTTACAAGGCTGGTTTTTCTTTTTCTCAGTAAGGGCTGGTGGTTGACTGTCGGTATGGGAGAAAGGGAGAGAGGAGCTACTGTCTCGAAAGCACATTTGCAATGGGAGAGGTGCTTTGTTGGGCATCTTATATTTGATCCCTTTTATTTTGGTACTCACAAAATTCCTGTACTCATATGAGTAAACTGAGTCTACAGAATACCACGTGGCTTACCTAGAATCAGTGGGGTAGCTGGAATGAGAACTCAGGATTTTATAATCTTAGTTCAGTGTTACTCTTACAGTGCCATTGACAGGGTACCTGCAATGTGCCAGGCACTATGCTAAGTACTTCTCATAAGTTTTTTCTGATAATGCAAAAATTGAACCAATTTGGCATTAATATCCCTATTTTACAGGTGAAGAAATGGAGGCTTATGACATCAAGTAACTTTCCCAGAGTGATAAAGCTAGTCCACGGTATGGCCACGAGTCAGACCTAGTTGTGTGCATTCATTGTACCCTGAAGCCCGTGGGCGTAGCATCTAAATACTCCTAGTGTCAGGCACGTGCCTGGCTCTGGGCTAGGCTCTGGGGTACCCAGTGTAGTATATACCCTCTTAGGAAGGGGTGAAGTGTCAGTGGCTATAATTCAGAGCAGGGTAAAATTAGTGAATACCTTATGAAGTTAACAATAAAGTGTTTGGGGAGATTGACAGAAGGAAGAGATCAACCAGGAGTTTTGTTTGTTTTTCGAGGGAGGTCTTAAAAGAGCTGGGTGGCAGGCTTTCAAAAATGCTTGTCAGTTAGAGTGGAGAGGTACTTATCCGGAGGGTGGTACCCCTATAGGCATATGGTGCCGAGAAGACCGACTCATATCTGGAATTTGGGAAGACATGCTTCTATATTTGGGAAAACTCATTTTGCTTAATGGGGGAAAGGAGAGGGAGAATCCTTTCCTTACCACCTTGAGTAGAATCTTTGGCAAGAAACTCCTCAGGTGACCCATCCTATTTAATGTGTCCTATTTGAGTAACTTAATTTATACTGTCTAGGATTACATCTCTTATCCCTAGGCAGCTGTTGGAATCACTACAGCTGGAAACTTGGAAGAAGGTTTTCCAAGTCGTGCCCTCACATTGTCCTTTTTTCAGCATTAACCATAAAAAAACCTCTACACAATACTCTCATCAGTATCTCTCCTAATAAAGATGGATGTTGTTACAGCTCTATTGCAATAATCTTATGACTCTCTGTATACGGTTAATGCCATTCGTTCATTTATTCATCCATTCATTCATGCAATATTCATTCCTAAGTAGTTACTGAACATACACCATGGAACTTGGTGAGACACTGAGGGGGCGTGCCAGGAGTCCTAGGGCTCCCCCCTAAAGATGCTTCCGGTATGTGCAATAGAGATCAGATGTGCACCAACTAAATCAAGATAGGATGTGATGAGTGCCTTGAAGAGTACAGGGACCGTGCTGTAGGAATTGAGAGGAGAAAAGATTACTTCTGGCTGTGGAAGTCAGGAAAGGATTCATAGAAAAGGTGGCCTCTGAGCTGGATCCTAAGGATGACTAGGATTTGGAAGCCCTGAGTCGGTGAGAAGGTACGGCACGTGCACACAGGAAGTATGGGAAGAGCACTGGACTTCAGTCTGGTGATGTGGGTTTGGAGCCCAGCTTTGACACGATGTAGCTGAGTGCTCCTGCACAAGGTGCTGACCCCCCCAAACTCCTCACTAGGGAGATAGAGATGATGCCTACCTCCTAGGGCACTGGAGGATTGACGGAGGTAGCATATAAGCATGTAGCACAGTGCCTGGCACATAAGACGTACGGAATGAGTGTTAGAGTTGATTCTGAACCTACTATTTCCTGTGCCTGGATTTATCTTCTCAAACTGGCACTTTTGTTGCTTGTGGTCCCCATCCACTCCGGCCCCTCTTGGCTAGGGCCCCGTGAGACGTGCAGAGGAAACGTGCCACAAGAGGAGAGGACGGTGTTCCTAGAGTGGGCTTCCCTTCCTGGGCTATGGAAGCTGAAAGCAGTTGAGAGTTTGGGGGAGAGGGATGTTGGAGCCTCCAAGCCTTTGAGAGGCTGCAGGAGCCCGTTCTAGTGTGGAAGAGAACTCCTGTGCAGCTTCCACACAGCATGCGAACCAATCTTGGACACAAGGGTCTCTGAGCACAGTGAGGGTTAAGTTAAAGACACATTAAGGTGTACTAGTCCAGGGAGAAAAGCTCCTGTCACCCAACCAGGTGACATCCATCCCACCCGTCAGGATGATCTCTCTCATTCCAGAGTGTGCGTGTTCACCCCCAGCTTTTGCTGAGAGCACTGGAGAAGTGAGGGCTTCTCTAGGCCCACGATACTGAAAAGCTCTATAAGCCAGTAGGCCTCGACCCTTTCTCCACACACCTGAACCAGGGCAAATTTCAAAGGACTTCTCTAGAATATCATGTTCTTTTATTTCTCCTCTCCTCACCTGATTAGCTCTTGAGAAAGCTAAAAGGTGAGTGACAAAGGGGAGGAAGAGAAACTAGAACTTTGGTTGCAGGCAGGCCCTCTCCTGGTTAGCAGAGGGCCGTGAAGCAGGATACTTTGTGTGTCTGAAGAATCCGTGGGGAGTGGGGGGGAGTAGTCAGAGGCTGTATATAAATCTGGGTGTGGGGGCACCTGGGTGGCTCAGTTGGTTAAGCGTCCTACTCATGATTTTGGCTCAGGTCAGGATCTCAGGGTTGTGAGATTGAGACTTGCATTGGGCTCTTAGCCTACTTAAGATTCTCTCTCTCTCTCTCTCTCTCTCTCTCTCATTCTCTCTCCCTCCCCCCCTCCCCACTCCTGTGTGTGTCCCCCCACCCCCACCCCACTGGCAAATAAAAATAAACTAGGTGTGGGGCATATGCAGTGAAGCAGGGCGGAGATATATTGTTTTAGGATTTGCAGCATAATGATTTTCAGGCAGGGCTAAGTCCAGGAATCTTCCAGAATGTCAAAGCAGTTAGGCGTCTACTTTTTAAAGTATAATTCCCGTTTTTTCTAGGCTAATGTTCAGACATCTCTTAAACCAAGGGGAAGCGTGAGTTTGCTTTTCCCCCCTAGCTATTGGAACGTAGTAGGTTTCTACTTGAACTGCTGGGGACTCAGTCCCTTGTACCTGCTTCTGGATGATGAGTGGTGGGCTGAGGGCAGAGAAAGTGCTGTTTTGGATTTTTTGAGAACAGGGAAGGCTTTTAGAGAAAAGAGAAAAACTCCGAGGTAGTGAGGGGCAGTCAGCCAGCCCCCCTTTTGTGCTGCTCAGGCTCTGATCATTTCCATTTGGTTGTAAAATTTGCCTGTTGAGTCAGGAGACCCTACTCTGCAGAAATCCAGATTGTGCGTCCCACTGTGATCCCATTCATGCTGCACATTGTGGATGGCAGACAGGATGGGGATAACAGACTTAATCCCCCAGTGGGACACCATTACCATTGATTAGAATGACACCTTATGGAGGCACGGAAATTGACAGAAAGAGCCTTTTCATTTGTCCACGTTTTCCTTCCTTTGCCTCTGCTGATTCCATTTCCTAGATGAAGAAACATTTAAACTGGGAGCATTGCTTTTTATAAATCCCTTGTTACTATAAAACAAGAGATGCCTTGGTTTCTCCAATGTAGTGTTTTTAAGCTAGGATTTACCTATGGTAGGAAACACCAACTATGGCAAGAACCGGCTTCCTCCATCAGAGCGAGTGATGACAACAGCTAATATTTATTGCATTTCTACCCTGTGCCCATGCCTAGCCTATGTAATTGCCCCAAGGCACGAATACTATTACCGGTCCCATTTCACAGGATGAAGAAACTGAGGCCCAGAGCACTTCAGTAAATGGTCCAGAGCCACATAGTTAATAAGAGATGGCATTCAGATTCTAATTCAGGTTTGCTTGTGCTTATATCCCCAGTGCTATAGTTATCATTCATTCATTCATTCGATAAGTGTTGGTTGCCCACCTGCAGTATGCTAAGCGCTGTGCTGGGTTCCGGGGGACATAGCAGCAGATCTCTGCCGTAATACTCGGGGGCCGAGAGGGACAGAAAAGAATAAAATAGGTGAATAAAATAGGTTAAGTGGATTGCATGTGGGGTACTTAGAAGTACGACGAAGAAAAATGAAAATGGAAAGGAGTAAGCAATACTGGTAGGGGAGATGTGTTGCAATTTTAAGTAGCTGGTGAGGGAACACTTCCCCTGGAAAGAGGTGAGGGCACACGCCTGTGGGATATCCCAGGGAACAGGTTTCAGGCAAAAGGAGCAGCAAGAAAAATGGTAAAAAAGAAAAAAAATCATTACGAAAATAATAATTCTCAAATGATGAAACTCGAAACAGGAAACCTCGTTGTGGAAACAGAGTGGGGATGGGCTCATGTGCATGGAGTTGATGGGAATCCCTCTTGCAAAATCCCAGTTAACTCAGCCAACTCTCCCCCTTGCCTCCCCCACCTCGCCCCCGCCAACTGGTTTCTCTGGGCTGGAGCTGCTCTGGCGCATGGTACTGCTCACCCTTCACCTACACTCAGTCTGGGCTCAAGTGTAGGGAGGAGAGTTTCCATTACCAAGGAGGCCTGGAGGCTGTCCTGCTGACTTGAGATGGAAGAATAAGCCTGTTTATTCCTAGGGAGCTGAATTTTTTTTAAAGGAAGAAAACTTCAGCCAAAACAGGGTCGCAAGATTTTTTTCTTGCATGTTTCAAAACAGGAAAAATGTCTCTGAGCTTAGAGCTCCTGAAATTGCCAGTAAGCACCCTACTGAAAGGTACAGTGGATTTCCATGTAAGGCTTATGAATGAGGCTTAGAGTTCCACTGGGCAGTTAGTGTTCTCTCATGGCATCATCTAATGAATCAGAGTCAAAAGCTCTCAGTGAGTTTATCCTTATAAATGGTTTTTCTATATAAAAGGTCCAGGAATGATGAAAACAAAAGCTTTTCATTTCAAGTGGTTTTTGGTGACACATGCAGAAGACATAGGGGTTCTGCTTAGGAGGTAGTGGAAGAATATACGTAGAATGTTGTTAAAGGTGATTAAAAAGTAGTAATTTGCCTTTGTGAATATCTGTATGTTTGCATAATTGATTGCATATTTAGTAAGCTAATTTTCTAGTGTAATTTTCTACGTGACGCTTACGGAAAAGCGTTGCCTAATTTCCTGACTCCAGTGTCACTGTTCTTGCTTTTCTAGAAGATACATACGAACGAACCCTGATTGTTGACGGGGAAAGTGCAACGATTATACTCCTGGACATGTGGGAAAACAAGGTATGCAGAGCTCACAGCTCTCTGTAAATTCTGTCAAGGCTTGCCTTCCAACAGGCTGTCTGATGCAAGGGTGACCTTGTCCTTTTTAGTGTTCTAGGTGAGGTGGGCTCATTTTCTTGATTAAAAGCTTTCTTTTTCTGAAGTAAGAGGCTGTTCTAAGGAACAGGTCATTCGCAAATGAGCTCTGAATATTAAGCAAGTGACAGTGATTTGCCCTCAGTGCAATTAAAAAAAATACAAAAACATATATCCGCTTTAGGGCAAGTGCCAAATACGGATGATAATTTAAAGCTATATTATAAAACCAGATTATGTGGAGTTGACAGTCTTAATACTAGTCTTCAACATGTGCGTTTTAAAGATTTTGGGCTCCTGAGCATATTTGCTAGACCTTCTGTTTACTGAGAGGTCTCTTGTTCTCACAGAAGGACTCTAAATTTCATCACTTGGGAAAGGCAAAAGGGAGTTTTTGGAAGTCAGAAAAGGCTCATTTTTGGTAGATTGGATAAAAATTGGAAATGTGGTTTGGCAGAGTCATTGTATAATTTATCAACTCAAGCTGTAGGAGGAATTGGACAGTAAAAACTTTTTGGCAGAAATACCCGATGGGCTAGCTTATAGCCACCAGACATGGTACAGGCATGGGAGGCATGCATGTGGGGAGCTGGAATCCGTTTCCTTTCTTCCTCATATCAGCAAGGGTACATAGGATACATGTACTGTTTCCCCCGATGCTTCATTTACCCGACCAGCCTGAGCTCAGGGAGGTTCTCCTTTTACCAGGGAGAGAATGAATGGCTCCAAGATCACTGCATGCAGGTCGGGGATGCCTACTTGATTGTCTACTCCATCACGGACCGAGCCAGCTTTGAGAAGGCATCTGAGCTGCGAATCCAGCTCCGCCGGGCTCGGCAGACAGAGGACATTCCTATAATTTTGGTCGGCAACAAAAGTGACCTGGTGCGGTGCCGGGAAGTGTCTGTGTCAGGTAAGGGGAGCAGTGCCAGTGTCATAGAAACCGTCTCTGGGTCACCTGGTTTTCTTCAGATAGGTGCTCTTTTCTTCCTTCATGAAGCCGGAACCAGGGACTCATTAAAATGCTCCCTGGAGTTTTGTGTCGAAGATTCCCGCATTCCCAGCAGATTGTCTCTGTGCTGGTTGTTGCTCCCTGATCCATCTGGTCGACTTGCAGGATTCCACTTTCCCCTTCCTGCAATTCCTTTAGGGAAAAGATCGTGCTCAGGGATTTACTGGCACTCCCCAGCCTTTATTCCTTGTCCTTTTCTATTCTGGGAGCTCTCAAGAGTTCAGGGAAATAAAAGTAGTCTCTTTATGCAAGAAAGATGAAAACTCCAAGAGTTTCAGTGAGAATAAGGATTCTACTCTGGCTGCCTCTGGTTCCTGGAGAGCCTAGAAACTCCTTCCTGTCCCCTGCCTTTTGCTTCCTAAATTTCAGTTAAGGCATCAGCCTGATGGTGTCACATATACTTTTTCATGCCTAGTTCAGAGATGCTGCCTATTTGCTTTCGGGGCCTTTGAGATTTTTTTGGCCTACTGTAGATTTGGTTCCTGGTACCATGGTAAAAAATAAAATACTGCATTGCTAGGCCCCATTCAGGAGGAAAGAAACCTGTTGAAGACTTAAGGCCTACAACTAGTTTGGGAATGTCTTACTCTTAGGAAAGGACTGTCTATAGTAATCTTTTTTTTTTTTTTTTTTCCCTAACCAAAACTTGGATATATGGCCGTTGAACACAGTGGAACATTTGACATTGAGGCTGCTCCAGAAAGCCTGTTTGTATAGTTTGCTGTCACTGTATTGTACATGTGTGAAATCATCAAAAAGTTTTTCAAGGTACCTCATCAGAGCTTTAAAATTGTTTTCTAAGAGAGGAAAGTCAGATAGTAGGATTTTTTTCCAATTCAGGAAACTCAGGAGAAAGAGTTAAGAATCTGAGCTTGAGGAAGAAGCAGGCTTGGCTTTACCCCTGCCACTTACAGGCTATGTGAACGCCTTCACGTTTTTAAAAGACCACCCCCCCACCTCAGTTCCTTCATCCATCTGAAAGGGATAGTGTATTTTTCAAGATTGTTTTGAACATTAAAAAAATGTTTATAAAAAAGTATTTAACTCAGTTCCTGGCACATAGTAAGTACAATAAATTAAGGCTGTGGTTTTTATTGTTATAATTAATGTTACCGTATTTGACGAAATTGGACCTTTGCATAGTGAATTTATGATGGGCCAGATCTAAAGTCCATCTCTCCTGCTTCCTGTGACTCTGCCTCTTTCTGTGCTCTGGGAGTGGCCTCCTATATCCATCACATGTGTGACTGACCTAGAGTTACCTGGAGACAGCTTGAGGTCAAGAATCATCAGCTTGGCTGTGTGCTGTGTAGCTCCTCTGACTTTCTTCTCCCCTCCTTTTCTTTCCAGAAGGGAGAGCGTGTGCTGTGGTGTTCGACTGCAAGTTCATTGAGACCTCCGCAGCTGTCCAGCACAATGTGAAGGAGCTGTTTGAGGGCATCGTGCGGCAGGTCCGCCTTCGGCGGGACAGCAAGGAGAAGAATGAGCGGCGGCTGGCCTACCAGAAAAGGAGGGAGAGCATCCCCAGGAAAGCCAGGCGCTTCTGGGGCAAGATCGTGGCCAAAAACAACAAGAATATGGCCTTCAAGCTCAAGTCCAAATCCTGCCATGACCTCTCTGTGCTCTAGGCACCCAGAGTCGCCCAGATGTCCCCCTGATGGACGTCATCGAACACCATTGGGACTGATAATCTATATTAGATTGGATCCTTAAGTATTATTACATATGGCTTCTCCCATTGTAGCTGGGAATTAATGTGTTAGCCTTAAGGGCAACATAATGCATGGGAAATGAAAGATCTTTGTAAAATCAGTATTTATTTACAGGAAAAAGCCTGACCTGGCTACTTGAACACCCAAGACTCATTAGAGGACATGTTTGGTGTTCACTTGTGTTCCTCTCTCCTTTGGATAGTAGAGAATTGAAGCCTACAAAAGAATGCTCAGAACGAGAACTTTTCATCATTAAAATTTCACCCAGTGTTCTGATACATGAATTTGAGGCCATTAGGTCATACACAAATGTAGGAAAGCCTTTAAGGGATTTATTCAAAGGAGGGAGAACTTCTTTCTCTGTACCTTGTATTCATGGAGCTAGAATTATAGAACTGGGCTCATCATAATCATGACCATCATGGCTCCATCAAGCTGTGAAATGAAATGGTGCACCTTGCTGGAAGCTAAAGCTTAGTGAACAATTTTTGTTCAGCGCCCACAGTCGGGGATCCAGAAATTTGTAGAATTGGGAACTGATACAGATACTACTTATGGGATCAAAAAGTCATGTCTTTGCTTCTGTGTCTTGTAATTTTTTGTTTAGGGGAAAATTATTTTAATCATTCTACTCAGTCAAACCACCTTTTATGTTTCATTGTTTTTAAAGTCATGGGGCCATCATGAAAATATTTTAAAAATTTGAATTATTGATAACCTGGAGTGCAAAATGCCAAATTTTGAAATATGATCAAAGGTCTGAATTTTTATAAAACACAAAACATAAATACTTCCAGTACTTTGGGTTGACCATTGTATGCCACAGCTCTGCTCTATTTATTGTTATTTTGCAAAATAATAACCATTTTAACATTTGATAAAGCATATTTATGAGCATATTTCTTAATAGGAAAATGTCCATTTTATTACCATTTTCTACCTTTTTCAGAATATGCAAGTTTTTACCTATGTGTCTTATAATAAAAGAAATAAAATCTTTGGGAAAAAAGACATTCTTTAAAGTTTTTTTTAATCTTTATTTATTTTTGAGAGAGAGAGAGAGCAAGCCGGGGAGGAACAGAGAGAGAGGGAGACACAGAATCTGAAGCAGGCTCCAGGCTCTGAGCTGTCAGCACAGAGCCCAACACGGGGCTCGAACTTGCGAACCGTGAGATCATGACCTGAGCTGAAGTTGGATGCCCAACCAACTGAGCCACCCAGGCATCCCCAAAAAAGGCATTCTTAAATGTTTTTCCTCCCCAAATAAGACAATTATGATTCTTTCCATATAGCATTTAGAGCAAGCACCCTCTAAAGAAACATGCCTGTTATTTTATTTCTTCTTTTCTTTGGTGATAGCCCAGTTGTTATTTGTTTCAGAGTATCCTTGACACCTCTCCTTTGGAGTCATGATTCATAATGATGCAAAGTTAGTTTTGGCTAATACAGTTGAGAAATATTTGGGTTCCTCTAGATGTTAAGTTCTAGTAAAAGCCAGATTGATCTTTTACTTTGGCAAATTCCTGACTGAACAGATGTGCCCTTGCTCCCTGAAGGCTCATGGTCCTAAGCTAGACTAAAGCATTAGAGGAAATTATAAAGGATTATGGGTCCAAAAAAAAAAGAAAAAAAAAAAAAAAAGGAAACTGGTGATTTTCAGCCTGGATCCAGCTAGGCAAGGCTTTAACCAAATTCTCCTCTCTGTCATTAATATCGTTTGACCTTCCTACGTGGCATCTGTCCAGTGGTGGTGTGTGACCCCTGGCTGGAATGGAACCACCTGGTGTCCCCCTTTCACATCTCTGGCACCCTCTTTTACTCCCCCTCCCTGTGTTTCTGAGTTTGCAATCAGACACACACTAATAGCAACAATCATGGGACCTCAATATTGCTGAAAGCAACAGCCTTACAATTCAGTGCTGCTGGCCCGTTCTCCTTTTTCCAAATTGAGCACAAACGTTCCCGTCTCTGTGTGCTTTGCCTCTTTGAAATGCTCAAGGAAGAGTACAGGGAGGTGATAAGAGAGAAGATGCTGGTTTCCCAGGCCTTTTAATATCAATGCCATTTAACATCAGTGTGTCTTTGGAGTAAAGGCGAAACGTTTGCAACCATCACTTTTCCCATCTGTAAGATGGGGTTGCTAACTAATACCTACCTTATAAGGTTTGAGATGAACATCTTTTAATCTGCCATACCACGAAGAGCTCGAGAGATGCCAGTCTTCATTGTCATACACCTTCCATTCTGCATAAATCAGTTTTATAGGTCTACCTTCCCCCAAACAGAATGGAAACTCCTTAAAATCAGGGACCACTACTTCTTTTCCTTTTTTAGCCCTATACTCCTCAGTACAGTGTTTTGTTTATATTGGGCTTTTTTTTTTTTTAAATGTTTATTTTTGAGAGAGAGTGCGCAAGTGGGCGAGGGTCAGAGAGAGAGGGAGACACAGAATCCGAAGCAGCTCCAGGCTCTGAGCTGTCAGCACAGAGCCCAACGCAGGTCTCAAACTCACGAACCACGAGATCGTGACCTGAGCTGAAGTCGGCCACTTAACCGACTGAGCCACCCAGGCGCCCCTCTATTGGGCTTTTATAATGTTGTTTCTTCTTCTCCTTCTCCTACTTCCTCTTCTTTTGATGTAGGTTTCATGCCCAGTGCACAGCCCAATGTGGGACTTGAACTCACGACCGTGTGATCAAGACCTGAGCTGAGATCAAGAGTTGGATGTTTAACTGAGCCACCCCGACACCCCTCTAGTGTTTCTTCTTGAATAGCTCTTCCCCGTGGCCCCATGAGGTTGAAAGGCCGTTTTACAGCAAACAAGTTCAGAGGGATAAGCGACCTGTCCCCGTTTGTTCAGATGTTCAATATCTGAACTAGGAGTGGAGGCCAGATGTGACTCAGAGTCATTTGCTTCTTTTGGTATCCCAAACTGTTTCCTATTGACACAGCTCTTTTTATCCCCAGGAACCACCGCACTGCACTCCCCACACATGACACCCCCGCCCCACCTCATGCCCCACCACCGTCCACATCCCACACATCCTGCACACACTCCACGTGATATCACACCCCCTACCACACACTATGCACCATACACACATTCCACACGCCCCACACCCACCCTCGCACCCCATACCACGTACACACCACACACTCCATATCACACGCCCCTCCGCACAGAACACACGTAAACATCTACATAAAACAAATACAGCAGGTATATCCCACACCACACACGCCGCATCCCCATATGCAATACCACACACGCACTCCCGCACCCCGTGTATACATACACATTCTTTATTTACATTATTGTCTGTTGTCCTAGATTCAACCGTCCTACTCACTTATTTCAGACCTTCCCAGCCAAATGGCCAACAGCTGCCAAGACTCTCGAGCTTAAGAGCGTGTTCGGGATTGTCACACTGGGGCTCCCTTACGGCCAGGGCCAGACGATGCGGGTGCATTCCCGTCTGAGAGGCTTTTTGGTTAAGAGCTACAGCCCTGGAGCCAGCCAGACCTGGGTTTCACTCTGGTTTCGTCACGTGGATGTGTGACCAAGAGGAAGTCCCTTCTCCTCTCAGCCCTGGTTTTCCCATCTGTGACATGGGAAAAACCGTGACACCTACTTCACAGGGTTGCAGTGAGGATGGTGTGAGGCCTGCAAAAGTGATCAGCCCTAGAGGACTCTGAGGACTTCTATTCTAAGGCAGCATTTACACCTTTGTTCCCGCATGCATCCTTCAGACGTTGTTGGGCACCCGGGCACCGCTAGGTGCTGGGGATACAAGGACGGAGACATTGTCCTGGCCCTCAGAGCCCCTGAAAATAGTATATTTGCCTGTCCTAAGAAGCCAGGGAAGGTGGCATTGGAGATAGGAAGAAACTAAAAAGCCAGGATGATACCTGGGAAGGGCTGGATTTACTGCCGTTAGACAAAATTCAAATGAAGGACAAAAATTATCAGTAAAATGATTGGATTCGATGTGGAAAAGTAAATTGGGCTATTTTTAAAAATTCCATTTCAGGGAAGTGGGAATGTTGGGGACATTTGTTTTGTAAGCATCCTGCATTTTTGCTCACTAACACATGAACTATTCAATACAGGGAGAGAGAGATGATTATGAGTTCACTTGATGAATGTGAGCTAATTGTAAGGAGCTCCTGTTGTGCAAGGGGCTGTGGAGAAGACAGTGTGAGAAAGCAGTTGTGCCTTTAAGAAGCTTGTGATAGAGCTGTGACATATTGGTGGGATGTGGGCATGGTGGTGAATGAGGACAATGGCACAAAAACCTAGAATGATGGAGAAGATAAGATGGGCCAGCAGAGACAAGTGAAGTAAGGCAGTTGGAGCCTGGGTGGGGGAGAGAATTCCTTGGTTGGTTGGTGCAATCATGAATGTCTTCCTGGAGGAAGTGGCATCGAGCTTGATCATGAAGACTATTGAAGATTTCCACAGGTGAGATGGGCTGAGGAAAAGAAAAAGGGAGAGGTTGGTTTATGTAAAGAAAACAGTATATAGTTTGAGCAAGGGCAGAGAGGCAGAAGAGAGAAAATACTGTTTAGAAAAATGAGAGAAATTCAATGTGGCGAGGAACATTCTAGATGGTTAAGTGAAGTGTCTGAAGCCTGGAGTCAGAAGCAGTTTTAAATTCTCACTTGCTGGGTGTATTGGGTTGAATTGTGTTCTCTCCAAATTCATATGCACCTCAAAATGTGACCTTATTTGGACGTAGGTCCTTGTAGATGTAATTAGCTAAGGATCTCAAGATGAAATCATTCTGGAGTTAGTGTGGATCCTAAACCTGATGAGTGGTGTCTTCATAAGACAAAGGAGGGAGAGATAGAGATCTGGACACAGAAGAGACACACAAGGGAGAAAGGCCTTGTGAAGATGGGGGCAGAGACTGGAGTGATACAGCTGTAAGCCAACGAATGCCAAGGAACATCCGGACCCACCAGGAGCTGCAAAGGGAAGGAAGGGTCTCCCCTAATGTTTTCCAAGGGAGCATGGCCCTGCCGACACTATGATTTTAGATTTTTAGCCTCCAGAACTGCAGGAGAATACATTTCTGTTATTTTAAGCCACCACGTTTATGGTAAGCTCACAGTCCTAGGAAATGAAATACTTTGGGTTATTTAGGGTAACTTACTTAGCATCTATAAGCCTCAATTTCTTCATTGGGAAAACAAGGGTGAAGGATTATTGTGAGGATTAAATGTAAAGCGCTTATTGTCTGTCTAGGAGGTGGAAAGTGAGCGGTCTGCAAGAGAAGATAGACAGCCGTTGTAGAATATGTTGGTCTTCAGCCTGAGAAGTTTCCACCTGGTTCAGAAGGCAACGCTGGAGCTTGAATGTTTCCAAATAAGGATGCGACAGGCCAAGTGGCGCTGCTTCAGGACATGGCTCAGGAAGGCTGACTGGCAGGAGCCACTGCCAGGAGATCAGTGAGGAAGCCACCAGAACACCTAGCCTGGTGTGCCCAGTTCGCACGCTGCAGAGGGAGGGAGGGAGTTGTTCATTGGGAGAAACAGCGCCTCAAGAGAGTCTGAGGATGGGCGTACAGAGCGTGTATCTGTATCTGGCCCCGTTCAGGTTTTGTACAAGGAGCGCTCACGAAGCAACGGCCGGGCACCTTACAACAGCAGATAGCAGAGCAAATGGGCGGTGGGGTGGGGGCGGGGAAGGCAGCTGAGTGGGGGAGTCCCAAGGGTTAGCCGAGGCCCCAGTCACAAGATTGCACTGCAGCGAGGGCGCGGATTCTGACTTTGCCTGGAAAACGGTCAAAAAATGAGAGACCCTAAACCGTCAGTCCTCGTCCAGCTTAACTTCTGGGGGAAATGAGGAAGTCAATACTGCACAGCTGCTTTTCTTGTGAAATGGCTAGGGAAACATGTATGCAAACAGGGACTTGAGGCTTTCGGCCAAAGAATGCTATTGGATGCGCAGGTGACTCTGCGTGGCTGTGCACGTGTGGGCACGCACGTGTGCATGCGAGTGTGCATGTATATGTGTGTGTATGTTGGGGAGGGGTACGGCGGGGGGTGGGAAGAGATGCCTCACAGTTAAAGAAAAAGTAGAGTAACTTCAAGTATCAACCGGTCTCTCATCTTGCTCTACTCTTCAGTGTATGCCCCAAATGCCGCTGCGGTCAGTGGTCTTATTTATTTTAATGTCTTTCAGGGAAATGAAGTACTCAAGAAGTGCACGTCTTTTCTAAAACTCAAGACAAGTTGTAATAAAGAAATTTTCGTTTCAATGTTTATTTCTGAGAGAGAGAGAGAGAGAGAGACAGCACAAGCGAGGGAGGGGCAGAGAGCGAAAGAGACACAGAATCCCAAGCAGGCTCCGGGCTCTGAGCTGTCAGCGCAGAGCCGGAAGCACGGTTCAATCTCACCAACCATGAGATCATGACCTGAGCTGAAGTCAGACACTTAATCGACTGAACCACCCTGGCGCCCCAAGACGAGTTGTAATTTAAGTTTGCTGGGATGGTGGTCAAGTAAGTCACGACAAAAATGTGCCTGTGTCTTCTGTTGTGCTGGAGTTTTTAACTGCTTGAATCAAAGCAGAGAAGCTCTCCTTTACTGTCAGGCTTTTAGAAAAATGGAAACACAGGGGGACTGAGAATTGCTCTTCCTGGTATCACCGGAGGCCCTAGGGCAGCTGTTTGGGAGAAATCTGGCTGCCTTGTGGGGAATTTGAAAGTTTTGGAAGGTGCTTTCTTGAAAGGTGTGTGAAATTTTACGTTCATATTAATACACACATATACATACATGTATACATATATATGTGTTTATACATGTTTATACATGTATAAACATACCTACCTGTGCATATGTATGTGTTCAACACACACACATCCACGTTTACAGCAGCCTTGCTTAAAGACAGGGAGTTGATGTGGTCCAGACGGCAGATACTCTGAAATAAATATCTGATGAGGGAATTACAGCCTTTTGACGAGTGTTGGCAAAGGGTACCTTACCAGGAGCACCCCGAGACACAAAGCGAGCGCAAGTGTGCAAACATCAGAAAATGGGCGAGGCACAGGGTTGTGAGGAGTGCAACTCAAGCAGTCAGTCAACTTTTATTTGACAAACAACAACAACAAACGCCATCGGGTGTACTTGAAAGCAGTAATTTCTTTTTTCTTTTTTTTTTTTTGTAAACGTCAGGCTGGACAAGGCCATGAGGTAGGAGTGGAAATCTTATTTTAAAAAAAGCCAAAGGAAGTCGCCTTGCGATTCATCTATTTGATTAAAGATGGAACTGATGGCCTGCCATGATGTGTTTCACTATTTGGAAACAGCAGTGTGAGGAGCTTGGGTTATCTGAGGAATGGTTCGGCAAAAGCCTTTCGGAGCCTCGGTTGAAAAAAAGTGAAACCAGGCCCTCCAGGTGTCTTTTGGGTAAGAATTGCAAGACCATGAATAAGCAACCCCGGCCAGCAGGCTGGTGGCCCCGTGTATACCTTCTCTTAGCACCAGGTGAAGGGCACATTTGAATGGTCGCTATTAACTGTAAATTCTGCAAGTCACAGCCAAGATTATTATTGATAAGGATGGTAGTGCTAATTGTTACAACCATTGAAGTTAGCATTTCTTAGGTGAAGTACAGGGGGCCAGACAGGGAGCCATGGTTCAAAAACAGACCACAATTTGTTGGCATATGATTTTTCATAGTATTCCCTGATAATTGTTTGTATCTCTGAGGGATTGGTTGTAATAATTCCATTTTCATTCATGATTTTATCTATTTGGGTCATCTCCCTTTTCTTTTTGAGAAGCCTGGCTAGAGGTTTGTCAATTTTGTTTATTTTTTCAAAAAACCAACTCTTGGTTTTGTTGATCTGCTCTACAGTTTTTTTAGATTCTATATTGTTTGTTTCTGCTCTGATCTTTATTATTTCTCTTCTTCTGCTGGGTTTAGGCTGCCTTTGCTGTTCTGCTTCTATTTCCTTTAGGTGTGCTGTTAGATTTTGTATTTGGGATTTTTCTTGTTTCTTGAGATAGGCCTGGATTGCAATGTATTTTCCTCTCAGGACTGCCTTCGCTGCGTCCCAAAGCGTTTGGATTGTTGTACAAATTCCTAAACACCCACACTCTTCCAAAACTCAATCAGGAGGAAATAGAAAGCTTGAACAGACCCATAACCAGCGAAGAAATTGAATCGGTTATCAAAAATCTCCCAACAAATAAGAGTCCAGGACCAGATGGCTTCCCAGGGGAGTTCTACCAGACGTTTAAAGCAGAGATAATACCTATCCTTCTCAAGCTATTCCAAGAAATAGAAAGGGAAGGAAAACTTCCAGACTCATTCTATGAAGCCAGTATTACTTTGATTCCTAAACCAGACAGAGACCCAGTAAAAAAAGAGAACTACAGGCCAATATCCCTGATGAATATGGATGCAAAAATTCTCAATAAGATACTAGCAAATCGAATTCAATGGCATATAAAAAGAATTATTCACCATGACCAAGTGGGATTCATTCCTGGGATGCAGGGCTGGTTCAACATTCGCAAATCAATCAACGTGATACATCACATTAACAAAAAAAAAAAGAGAAGAACCATATGATCCTGTCAATCGATGCAGAAAAGGCCTTTGACAAAATCCAGCACCCTTTCTTAATAAAAACCCTTGAGAAAGTCGGGATAGAAGGAACATACTTAAAGATCATAAAAGCCACTTATGAAAAGCCCACAGCTAACATCATCCTCAACGGGGAAAAACTGAGAGCTTTTTCCCTGAGATCAGGAACACGACAGGGATACCCACTCTCACCGCTGTTGTTTAACATAGTGCTGGAAGTTCTAGCATCAGTAATCAGACAACAAAAGGAAATCAAAGGCATCAAAATTGGCAAAGATGAAGTCAAGCTTTCGCTTTTTGCAGATGACATGATATTATACGTGGAAAATCCGATAGACTCCACCAAAAGTCTGCTAGAACTGATACATGAATTCAGCAAAGTTGCAGGATACAAAATCAATGTACAGAAATCAGTTGCATTCTTATACACTAACAATGAAGCAACAGAAAGACAAATAAAGAAACTGATCCCATTCACAATTGCACCAAGAAGCATAAAATACCTAGGAATAAATCTAACCAAAGATGTAAAAGATCTGTATGCTGAAAACTATAGAAAACTTATGAAGGTAATTGAAGAGGATTTAAAGAAATGGAAAGACATTCCCTGCTCATGGATTGGAAGAATAAATATTGTCAAAATGTCAATACTACCCAAAGCTATCTACACATTCAATGCAATCCCAATCAAAATTGCACCAGCATTCTTCTCGAAACTAGAACAAGCAATCCTAAAATTCGTATGGAACCACAAAAGGCCCCGAATAGCCAAAGGAATTTTGAAGAAGAAGACCAAAGCAGGAGGCATCACAATCCCAGACTTTAGCCTCTACTACAAAGCTGTCATCATCAAGACAGCATGGTATTGGCACAAAAACAGACACATAGACCAATGGAACAGAATAGAAACCCCAGAACTAGACCCACAAACGTATGGCCAACTCATCTTTGACAAAGCAGGAAAGAACATCCAATGGAAAAAAGACAGCCTCTTTAACAAGTGGTGCTGGGAGAACTGGACAGCAACATGCAGAAGGTTGAAACTAGACCACTTTCTCACACCATTCACAAAAATAAACTCAAAATGGATAAAGGACCTGAATGTGAGACAGGAAACCATCAAAACCTTAGAGGAGAAAGCAGGAAAAGACCTCTCTGACCTCAGCCGTAGCAATCTCTTACTCGACACATCCCCAAAGGCAAGGGAATTAAAAGCAAAAGTGAATTACTGGGACCTTATGAAGATAAAAAGCTTCTGCACAGCAAAGGAAACAACCAACAAAACTCAAAGGCAACCAACGGAATGGGAAAAGATATTCGCAAATGACATATCGGACAAAGGGCTAGTATCCAAAATCTATAAAGAGCTCACCAAACTCCACACCCGAAAAACAAATAACCCAGTAAAGAAATGGGCAGAAAACATGAATAGACACTTCTCTAAAGAAGACATCCGGATGGCCAACAGGCACATGAAAAGATGTTCAGCGTCGCTCCTTATCAGGGAAATACAAATCAAAACCACACTCAGGTATCACCTCACGCCAGTCAGAGTGGCCAAAATGAACAAATCAGGAGACTCTAGATGCTGGAGAGGATGTGGAGAAACGGGAACCCTCTTGCACTGTTGGTGGGAATGCAAATTGGTGCAGCCGCTCTGGAAAGCAGTGTGGAGGTTCCTCAGAAAATTAAAAATAGACCTACCCTATGACCCAGCAATAGTACTGCTAGGAATTTATCCAAGGGATACAGGAGTACTGATGCATAGGGCCACTTGTACCCCAATGTTCATAGCAGCACTCTCAACAATAGCCAAATTATGGAAAGAGCCTAAATGTCCATCAACTGATGAATGGATAAAGAAATTGTGGTTTATATACACAATGGAGTACTACGTGGCAATGAGAAAAAATGAAATATGGCCTTTTGTAGCAACATGGATGGAACTGGAGAGTGTGATGCTAAGTGAAATAAGCCATACAGAGAAAGACAGATACCATATGGTTTCACTCTTATGTGGATCCTGAGAAACTTAACAGAAACCCGTGGGGGAGGGGAAGGAAAAAAAAAAAAGAGCTTAGAGTGGGAGAGAGCCAAAGCATAAGAGACTGTTAAAAACTGAGAACAAACTGAGGGTTGATGGGGGGTGGGAGGGAGGGGAGGGTGGGTGATGGGTATTGAGGAGGGCACCTTTTGGGATGAGCACTGGGTGTTGTATGGAAACCAATTTGACAATAAATTTCATATATTAAAAAAAAAAAAAACAACAAAAACAGACCACAAGAGAAATTGAAATTGAGTTTTGCACAAGTCCTGGACAAAATACCAACCAGGCATTCCTCGGGGGGCCGCATGGGGAGGTCAAGGCAGGGTGCAGGCAGAAAGAGAAGCAGGCCCTGGGGCATGTGCCTTTATTAGAGTTCGTGCTTTGGGGTTCCCAGGCTAAGGCCGGATTGGTCAATTCCAACCAGAGTTGGCTTGTCTTAGTACAGCTACTGAAACTTACCTGTCTTAGACTCAGGCTTCTGGCAGATGAAGGAATTGTGCAAGAGGTGTTGATGAGTGAAAATATCTTACATCCAGAGAACATTGGTCTTGGAGTTAAAAAAAAAAAGCCTTAGATGCTAGCCCTGGCTTTGCTAGTTACTAGTGAGCTCGAAAATCCTCATATAAAATAGGAAAAGCGATATGAACCTCGCAGCGTTTTTAAGATGACAAAATGTGATAAGTAAAAGTGTTTTGGAACCTCAGAATATTCAAATCTCTACAGGGTTATTAAAGTGTTATACACGTATGAGGTGGTATTAGGGCCTGTTGGCACATCAATTACTTCAACAGTGTTTGAGGGAGAATTACAGTTACGCGTGTGACCGGCACGTGGGAAAGATCTTTTGAAATAGGTGGGTGTCTCAGTGCCCTCCCCCAGCTTACCCTTTGGACCCCAGAATGTAGACATTCGCCTACTTTGCTGATATATTGGACTGGCCCTGATCGCTGTCTCTTGGAATGTGGAAAGCCAGCTGAAAAACATTAGCGGCTGGGAAAATGCCAATGCTATCTATTGCGGCAGCAGAAGAAAGGAACTCTTCATTTGATTTCCTTAATTGTGTCTTTGAGAGTCTCTGTACAGACAATGGGCAATGAGAAATGCTATTTTAGGTGTTGAAGATGAGGACTTTTGACTCATAAAAAATCAGGTTGATAGTGACCTTGTCCATTCCCTTGCTTTTATGCAGACAAGTGCTCCATGCAACAGATAAATGGGACGTGAGGGTTTCACAGGTGCTTTCGGTTATAATTGTGCATATGAGAAAGAAGACGGAAATGGACATAAAGAATCCACTTCCTTTGTGACTGAGAAGGAAGATGCAGACTGTGAGGCTCTGTACACGAGCGGCTGGAAAGAGGGGATGAAGTGGCCGAGAAAAGGGTCCGTTCTGGGGTCCAGTTGCCTGGGTTTGATCCTGGCTCCCAGCTGGGAAACCTGGACAAATAACTTAATCTTTCTTAGGCTCAGGTTTTTCATCTGAATGAAGAAATTGAGGAAATGAGTTACAAAGTTATCTACTTCTTAGTTCTTTACAGGAAATGGGAAAATGCATACAAAGCCAACTGCTGGCACATGACGAAAAGCTCAACGCTTTTAATTATGTTTTATTACTTTCTTTATGCAAATGAAAACTAAGAGCCTTCAGAGATTAGTCTTAGGAGGAAGCCTGCAATGAGGGAGGGGCTACTTCTACACTATTATCCTAAATTGTCATCTTTCCCTTGGGCAATCTCAATGCCATTCCGGCCCGAATACCCTGGCCAAGGGGTGGATCCAACTCCCTGCCAAAGGAGTTCTGCTCAGTGGCTGAGAACCGCTAAACATTTCAAAAAACCTTTTTTAAGTTCTGAGATTGCTAAGCAACTTGTGTTCTGCGTGTAAACAGTACAGTCTATAATGGTGGAGGTAATTGGCCCCCAGTCCCTGGGGATGCATATTGGGGTGCATTGTCTCTGTCCTCTTGCCTGGCTCTCTTATTTCCAACCTTCCAAACCTGCTTCCAGAAGAAGGATCCTTAAGTTCTCCCACTTGGGAGCTACCTCATCGATATCTTGATATGGAGAGAAGCAGGTGTCTCCTCTGTGCTCTGCTATTGTGTGCTTTCTCTCTGAATCCTAGTTTACTGACTGACACGAAGCCCTCTTCCTTCCCTAGATGACTGGCCCAGTGTTTCTTCCCTGCATTAGATGAGACCCTTGCTCTGTTCCACCCTGGGATTTTATCCTTGAAGGTTCGGCCACAACATGACACGCTGGCCTTTCCCAAAGGATATTCTCTGGGATCCTTGCTTTGTGTGTTATTCATGTGGAGTTCTGGTGAAAGGGAGAAGTCCGTGGTCAGATGCATCCAGGGAAATTTTGGTTATAGAAAGTGAAATAGGCTTCTTTTTTACTGTGATAACATACGCATAAGATGAAACTTACCATTCTAACCATCTTTAAGTGTGTAGATCAGTGGCATTAAGTCTCTTCACGTTGTCGTGCAACCATCACAGCCACCCCTCCTCAGAACTTTTCCATTTACCCCAACTGAAGCCCTGTGTGCATTAAGCAATAATATCCCATGTGCCTTCTCCCGAGCCCTTGGCAACCACCCTCTACTTTCTGTCTCTGTGAATTTGACAGGTACGTTATATAAGAGGAATCATATGATATTTCCTTTTGTGACTGGCTTGTTTCATATAGCATAATGTCTTCAAGATTCATCCATGTAGTAGCATGTGCCTGAATTTCATTCCTTTTTAAGGCTGAATAATGTTCTATTGTATGTGTGCACAAATGTATTCTACCTTTTGTTTATCCATTCATCCATCAATGGACACCTGGGTTTCTTCTACCTTTTTAAAATAAAAATATTGTTCTTTTTTTTTTTTATTTTGAAAGAGAGAGAGAGAGAAAGAGAAGAAGAGAGAGCATGCCTGAGTGGGGGGAAGGCAGAGAGGGAGATCATGACCTGGGCTGAAACCAACAGTCTGAGGCTCAACCAACTGAGTCACCCAGGTGCCCTTCAATTCTTCTGAGAATATACCCAGAAGCAGAATTGCTGGATCATTTGGTTAATTCTATCTTTAATTTTTTGAGAACTCTCCATGCCATTTTCCACAGTGACTGTACCATTTTATATTCCCACCAGTGAAGTGCAGGCCTTCACTTTCCCCGCATTCTTGCCAGCACTTCCTATTTTTTTTCTTTTTTATGATAGCCATCCTGAGTGTGAAGTAGTGTCTCGTTGTGGTTTTGATTTGCACTTCCCTAATGGTTGGTAACATTGAACATCTTTCCATGTGCTTATTGGTCATTTATATGCTGTTTTTGGAGGAATGTCTGGTAAAGTCCTTCGCCCATTTTTAAATTGGGTTATGTATTTTTTGCTGTTGTTGAATTATAGGAGTTCTTTATATATTCTGGATATTAATCCCTCATTAGGCATATGATTTGCAAATATTTTCTCCCGTTCTGTGGGGTTTCACTTGGCTTATAGTGTTCTCTACTGAGCAAACATTTTTAATTTTGATAAGTCTAATTTTTTCCCGTGTTGCTTGTGTTTTTGGTGTTATGGCTAAGAAATCGTTGCTGAATCCCGTGTTATTAAAGTATTTTCTTCTAGGGTTTTATAGTCTTAATTTTTATGTTTAGGTCTTTGATCTATTTTGAATTATTTTTTGTATAAGGTGTAGGGTAAGGGCCCAACTTCATGTTTTTTGCCTGTGGAAAATAGGTCTCTTGCTTCATCTAGAGTTTTTGGGTTGCAAGCAACAGAAACAGAGGCTAATAAATGGAATAATTCTAGATAGTTCGTAAGAATTAAGGGAAAACATGAATGGTAAAATCTCTGGAGGTACAAAATATGACTCAGCTCCAATAATCTTGTGCGTGTGTACTTCTGTGCTGGATATTGTGTTTGGCTGTGTACCTGTAAGGGAAGAGTATGTGTGTGTGTGTGTGTGTGTGTGTGTGTGTGTGTGTGTGTTGAGGATGAGGCAGCATTGTCACTGAATGGTTTCAATAAGCAAAGCCACATGAACTTCATGGTTGAGTGGGGCGAGGGGGAGGGAGGGAGTATTTCCCTAAAGGAAAGCTAGAATGCTGTTATAAAAGTGGGGACAGATGGGGAGGGGCACTGAGCAGGCCAAACAGTAAATGCTTCACCGAAAAACTTTCTCAGAGCTGCAGTACTGCATCGTGAATCCCTGGTAGGGAGGAACAGAGTATGCAATGTTTCTCGCATCTATTGGCCCGAGACACCCTTTAATACATCTTTCAGAATTAATGTTCCATGGGACGTGTTTTGGGAAATGATCTCACATGCTAATAAAAAGAACTCTGTACTTGTACAAGAGCGAATTCAGTCCCGCTTGGCTTTTTTCTTCAGTGTGTAAATCAGACCCATCTTACATAAAAGGTGAGGATACATGTTGCACACGTGCAAGTGCTGAGCAGCAGTGGGTTAGGACTTTCCAAGTTCATGCTGGGAAGCTGGGAGTCAGACTTGAGGAATTCTTTCATAAACTCACAGCTTGAATGATGACCTCACATAAGCCAAGCAGAAATATGGTTCATGAATTTTTTTTGGTGGGCATATTATCTATGTGATGAGTACAAATTTCTCTGTGACACTGAGATGTGAAGAATGACACATTTCTCTATTTTTTAAAGGAAAATTACATCTAAGCCGTTCCTCAGCAGGCTGGTCTTTTTGGAAGACCTCCACTCCTTTGGACTATTCATGAAACCAGGGGATTTATTTGAGGCCAAAAGAATTGGTCTTTAGGGAATGGTTACCTTTATCACTACTGTTCTTTCTGATACTCATTCCCCACCCTGGGTGCTGGTCCCCAGCATGTATTGGGCACTGACACTCTGGGTGGGTTCCTAAGATGCCCTCCACTGTATGCTTCTTCCCTGACTTCAGGCTTGGCACAGGACTCTTAGTGTGGCTTCTCAAATCTCTTAGCATCTTGCCTCTGCAGGTGCCCAGGAAGCCACACCCCAACTGAAGTCCGTTAGCCCGTGGGGGTGGCACAGTGCGAGCCTGGGACAGCCCTGCAGGAGCCCCATCTCCTCCACAAGCTCTGGGACTCCCATTTCGTTTGACATCGAGTAATTTCTGTTTCTTACCTCAAAGCATCAATGCCTCTATTCCCTCCTCTGGAACACAGTGATCCAGCACTAACCCTTGGGGTAAGGGGATTGCAGACTGGTAGTCAAATTCAGTGCCCCAGGGTGTTTTTAAGATCCATGGCCCTGTCTCCAGAGGTTCTGCTCCAGTACCAGAATGGGGCCCAGAGCAAGCTCCCCCGGAGAGTCTGATACAGCAGGTCTTCTGACCATACTTTGATGAGCATTGGTCTAGACCTTGGGACAAAGGGCTGACAAGTCTCCAGCGGGTAGAAAGAGCTCAGTCTTTGAAACTCTATAGTTGGTCTCCCAGCTTCCAAAAATGGACAGCATACTTCTAAAGTAGCAACAGGGTTCAATAGGGTTCAATGTTCCTATCCTGATTAAATTCGCCATGACAAACCTGTGTAGAGCTGTGTTCTGGAAGTCCTTGTAAATACAGAGGAGTCTGGCAATTGTGGTCTGACAGGTATTGGCATGCCCTTGGCCAAGTGCCTGGTTTGCTAAGTCTTGGTGTCTGACAGGCTTGTGGCTTGAAGTGATTAGGAGCAGATAGATGTGGGGGCTGGGCAAGGGCTTGTCTTCCCCAGGGCACAGCTGGGAATCCAGTCACTGATTTGGGAACCTTCTGTGACTTTCAGAACCAGTGCCTTTTATTTTCTGTTGCTTCTCTAAATTCCTTGTAGGCACCCATATTTCTCTTTTTTCACAAATCCTGGAGTTCGAGAAATCAGTGGCTGTCCACCAGGACTGGTCAGGTGGAAATGACTGGTTTTTAATTCCAAAACTTAGGGCCAATTGGCAGGCTGATTTGGGACTCTCTGAAGACAGGTTTTGGAAGGGAGCAACTGGGGTTTTTGTAGGAGCCCTTTAAGGCTCTGAGGGTCAGGGTTGGGATGAAGGACCGGCTGAGTACAATAAGCTAGGACCAACGAGAATGGGCAGCGGGAATATTCCTGGTGCTCAGAATGGTGTTTTCTAGAATGTGAACCAGCAGGCAGGAAATTGGACACATGGCACCTGCCTCAGCCCTTCCTCGAATGTCTGGTCACCTCTGTGCTTCAGGGTTTTTTCTTTGGTAAAGTGAAGTGTGTTGGGATAAATCTATTAATTCGAAAATAAACATTTACTGAGCTTTGGTTAGGCACCAGGCTCTGTGCTAGAGGGATGTGACATTAAATAAAGCAAGATACATGCCCTTGTGAAGATAATTTCCAAGGTGTCTTGTCTGAGTCTGTAAAATAACGCCTCCCCTACAGTAGTCCTTGAACGCTGCACTTTCACATGCATAATCATGCCTGCACTGTGAAATGTGTTGTCCTTCCCACTGTGTGGGTGTCAGATGACTTGTCTAAGGCCACGCGGCTACTAAACAGTGGAACTGGATTTGACTCCAGATTTTCTGATTGTCAGTCCCGTGCTCTCTGCCCTGTAGCTTGCTGTCTATGACTCTCCTCCTTAGTATCTATGATGCTCCCTCCTTCCAGATTTTTTCCACCCGGTGGAAAAATAGCTATCATTTTCCAAGCACTTACTTTAGGTCCTGCTACATGCATTCTCAGGGAAATCTCGCAGCAACCTCAATAGGTACAATTGTTATTGTCATCTCACAGAGGAGGAAACTGGGGCTCAGAGAGGTTGAGGGTCTTGCACAGAGTTGTGCAGCTTATCAGGGGCATTTGATGCTAGGTCTGCTCTGGGGCTGTTATGCTATACTGTCTTCTGGAATCTTTGAGAGAGATGACCGGGGGCGCAGTGGACTCGGTTCTGTCTTGCAGAGATGAAGGTTGGTATGGTCTTTCCTGGGCTCTCACTGGAGCATGGGGAGAGAGCCAGAAGACTCCAGGGAGCTGATTGTGAAGAGGCCTTGGCCAGGGCCCGCTTTTGGGTTGAAGGCCCTGAGACCGGAGTCTTCATGGGGGAAACTTCATGTCAGACATCCAAGGCTCCTGAGACACCCCAGGTCCCACAGATCTAGATGTCCCAATCGAAGTCAGCTGAAAGGTGGGAGCACCCTGTCGTTTTCCAGAAGAGATGATGTGTGCTGGCTGGGGAAGCTGCTTCTGGGGACGGAGTGCCCGCCATCCTGGGCTCCCTGCTCCCACACTCAGGCCAACCAAGAGGACTTTCCTCTTCCTAAAGCCTGCCCGTGGTGCTTTCTTTATCCAGCACTTGAAAGCTCTGAGAACGAATTAACCTCTGGCGGGGGAGCACCCTTGCCTTGGGGCTTCTGCTTAGCCTCACGCCATTGTGGGAAGGCTGAACAGTAGTGGGGTACACCCCTAATATGCATATGGGGAGTGTACGTTTAAAGGGACTAGATCCTGGTCGTCTCGCTAATCACTGACAGAGGGAGCCAGGCTTCGAAGCCCTGACCTTAGTTTCCGAGGGCAGGATGCCGAGCTGGCCCAGCAACGTGGGTAAGCATCATTCACTCACACCTGTGGTTTGCTGATAGGAACTTTATCTCATCGACGACAACCCTGTGAGGCAGGGAGTAGTGTCCCCATTCTACAAATGAGGAGCCTCACACTTGGAGAGGTTCACTAACCTGCCCAAGGCTGCTCGGCCAGAGGGTGGAAGGGCAGGATTCAAACTCAGGACCTTCTCATTCCCTTCACTGCGTCCTGCTGTATCTTCCTGTGACTTTCCACACTTGTAGGGTTCAAAGTAAGGTTGAGTTCACCGGATATGAGTGATGCACAGATGGTCCTTTATGGTGGGTGGCTGGTAATTGGGGTCCTAATTGCCCATCAATGGCTGACCCTCCAGGCCCTGGATTCTAATTATCTTGCAAGCTGCTGTGATCAGCTTAGACTCACTTGTTAGCAACAGGAAGTGTGTGGGCTATGCAGAGGCTCCAAAGGGACCTTCCTTCTAAGGTAGCCAGCAGCTCGGGGACAGTTATGGATACAGTAAGCAGAGCAGTCTGGAGATGAATCCACAAGCCGTAGGTCTCCGGGAAAGGAGGCTCTGAAGGCTGGTGAAGTCACCCTCAGGTGACAGATGCTAACGGAGGAAAGTCATGGCCTTCGTAGAGATGGGTGTGAGGCATGCATGTGTGAGTCACCGCAGGAGAGACTCACAGGCATGATCTGAAACCCAGAGACCAGAACCAAGCTGTCTCCTCAGCTGCCCTCCCATAAAATACATGATTAATTATAAGAAAACTCCCTTACAAATGTGAGGCTTGAAACTAGTTTTGCATTTAGGAAGAGGAAAAGGTGCTTCACATTCAATTAATTTTTATCTGACCTGTCTGGTCTCCTAAGGCAAGGCTCTGCTTGTGCTGGAAGGATTACATTCTCCGCCAGGGCCTAAGGGGGATTGCAGCTCTGGGTCTTTCCAGACTGCAGAGTGTGTTTGTGAGATGTGCAAACCGAGCAGATGGGCATCTAATGAGCTTAATTGTCCTCTTTCCCACCCTCTGGAGATCCGGGGAGGTAAAATCAAGCCTGTACTTTTGGAATCTGAAAGAGAAATCAGATGGCACAGTTTTTTTTTTCTCAAGAAAGCATCATTCATATATATGTGTGTTTGTGTGTATGTGTGTGTGTGTGTGTGTATGTATATACACGTGTATATATGTATATGTATATGTATATATGTATATATACATGTGTATATATATGTGTGTGTGTTTTAAGGAAGAAAGTGTAATTCTTAAATGGGGAAATTTCACGTGTACACAGATGATTTTGACCTTGCACTGGCAGAGAGAGAGAGAGAGAGAGAGAGAAACACAAGACATGAATGGGGCTCCTTCTGGGTGCCTGATACTCCCTGTGACCCCCGTCTTTAGCATGCCCATGTCTTGGTTTCATGTCCCAGACAACGCGGAGGATCGGTGAACATCCTGGAGTGCTTGAGGCTTGCTCTCCGTGTCACAGACAGGTGCAGTCTCTGGGGAAGAAGTGCCACATCTTGGATGGAATTAGATCACTGGAGTGAGGGGGCAGGGGGGCGATGCTAATGCGACCCCAGGCCGGTCCCAGCTCCTGACCTGAGGGCCTGATCCCACCAGGTCCAGGAGGGCAGGGTGGTCACAGAGACCCCGAAGCACTGGCTTTTGCTGGAATTAGGGTGAACGGGATGAGGGAGGCCAATGGAACCATCCACTAGAGTGAAATGGTCCCCATTTGAGTGGGACGGGACGATTTAAATCTGGTGGTTTGGGGGTCACTTTACCTAGCCTTCAAATAAGGCCAGCATGCTGTGAATCACCACATCCTGGAAGGCCTGGGGGTTTGGAGTTTCAAGAATAGGTGGTCAGAGCTCTCACCACCTAATTAGATTTATCCAGAGAGCCCTCAAGGCAGAGAGGCCTGGTTCCACCTCCTCCCTGATGACTCATCCTGGGGAAGTTATTTAACCTTGTAATCCTTACCCTTATAATATGAAGGTCATAAACATCTCCCAGTTAGGGCTGATGTGATGAGTAATACCAACAGACCCTTGGGGCTGCTGCAGGTGTGTTCCTGAGCCCTCCAGCCTAGCAGACTCACCTTTTCCTTTGATATCCTGGAAGGCTCATTTGAGACCTGTTCCACATTGTCCTCTGAGTTCTTGGGGGGATTTGTTTTCCTCCTAATGGCCCCCACTTTGATTTCCTGCTTCTGCAAGATTTTCAAGCCCCTCTGCACCTCTCCTGTTGTGACTGTGCTCCTGTTACTCATCACCCAGATCCCCTTTATTCAGTGGGAAATGTCATCTACCAAGGTGGTTGTGTCTACTGCAGATTTGGGCCTCATTGTGGGTGGCACAAGAGGGTTTACAGCACAGACCAGACAACCTAAAACAGGATTAGATGTCAACCTTCTTGTGATCCTCCACCGTTCTACAGGCCATCCCCCTAGTCATCTGTATTGGTTAGCTACTGCTACATAACAAATCATCCCAAAACGCAGTGGTCACAATTCTGCACATTAGCAGTTGAGGATCAACAATGTGGTTCTTCTGTTTTCAGCTGGACTCTCACGTGGGTCTTGAGTTAGTTGTGGGTCCCTTTGCTGATCTCGGCTGAACTCTCACATGTCTGGTAGCTGGACTGGGATGCGTAGGGTCTGTTTCATGTGGTCTCTCAACTTGTAACAGATTAACCCAGGCTCACACACATGGAAGTGAGTGGAAGCATGCAAGGTCTCTGAGATCTAGGCTTAGAACAGGCATTGCGTCACTCCCGCTGCATCTGCTGGTCACTACAAGCCACGAGACTAGCCCAGGTTCAAGACTAGGGGAAGAGGACTCTAGTTTTGGATGAGGGGAATTGCAAATCATATTGCAAAGGGTGCGCATTCGGGGAAGAGTGAAGTGTTGTATCCGTGTTTTGTAACCCAGCATACCACCTTTTCTGTCAGGGTCTCTCGCCTTCTGTCCTGTTTGTGGATCTTTAGTCTTTCCTCCTGGACTGTCTAGATCGCTTTCCAAATATTCTTTTCCTTCTCCCTGTTCTAGGGTTCCCAACTCTTCTTCCTACTTGAAGAAGACTCCAAAGTCTCCTAACGTTATGATGCAGCATGTACGACTTTTTTTTTCTTCCCAATCATGTTCACACACACAAAAAATGGTCTTAAGGGTGTTGATTAAAGTAAACCAGTGGTTCTCAACCTGCTTGGGCATCAGAGTCACCGGCAAAGATCTTAAAATTACTGATGCCTGAATGTGAGGGTGATCTGGCTGTGACATCTGTCACCCCATTGATCGCCATGGTTGATTTGGTTGTTCTGGCTGTCTAGGCGGATGTCCTCTTTCTCCCTCACTGCTCCTTGTGCGTCCCTCCCGAAGCTGCGTGCTTGGTCCAAGAGGACGACCTTCCCCAATAGAAGAGGATCTTTCTTTGGTCAAGGATATACAAGTAGCTGCACTACCCTGCTATAAACTCCAAATAAGCTCTCAAGGTCCATTTGTAGGAGAACATAGGGTAGTCAAGCCTCCAAGACTCCAGACACAACCAAATGAAGTATTTATATGGTAGTCTACCTTTCTTTTTTCTTTTTTTTTAATTAAAGATAATTTTTTTCTGATTTTTGAGAGAGATACAGAGCACAAGCAGGGGAGGGGTAGAGAGAGAGGAGACACACAATCCAAAACAGCTCCAGGCTCTGAGCTGTTAGGATAGAGCCCGATGTGGGGCTCCAACTCACAGACTGTGAGATCATGACCTGAGCCAAAGTCAGAAAAGTCAGAGGCTCAACCGACTGAGCCACCAGGCGCTCCAGTAGTCTACCTTTCTTTAAAACAACAACAACAACCACCAAAGACCGATGCTTGGGTCCCACCCCCAGGACCGGGGGTAGGTTTTGGATACTGATATATATATATATATATATATATATATCTCCAAATATATATATATTTGGATACTGATATATATATATATATATATATATATATATATATATACACACACACATATATATATACACACACACACATATATATATACACACACATATATATATATGTAATTTTAACTAGGCTCCATGCCCATTGTGGTACTTGAACTCACATACTTTACAAGCCAGCCAGGTGCCTCTGGATGTTGGTATTTTTATTTCATTCATTATTTCTTAAATTTTTTAATGTTTATTTATTTTTGAGAGAGAAAGACAGAGTGTGAGAAGGGCAGGGGGCAGAAAGAGAGGGAGACACAGAATCTGAAGAAGGCTGCAGGCTCTGAGCTGTGAGCAGAGCCCGACATGGGGCTCAAACTCACAAATAGTGAGCTCATGACCTGAGCTGAAGTTGGACACTCAACCCATTGAACCAGCCAGGTGTCTCTGGATGTTTTTTTTTTTTTTTTTTTTTTTTTTTGGATGTTGGTATTTTTAAAAACTACAAAGTGGTTCTAATATGTAAGTAGGATAGAAAACCACTGAAATAAACAAAAACACCATGTATCTCTGAGACAAATTTTGCTCCTTCCTTAAAATGTGGACATTTTAGAAGCTGTTTTTTTTTTTTTTCCTAATCAGTGAATTCCCTCTTTGTATTACATTTGTAAAGTGTCCAGTGTAGTGCACAAGCTCACTAAGTATGAGCTATCATCACTGTGACTGGTGCTATCATGGGCAACATAGTGTGGTGGTAAGGAATGTGGGCTTTCGGTCAGCCAACTTGGTCTCTGCCTCAGTTTTCTCATCTGTAAAATGAGGGTAATTAAAATTCCTACTTCACAAATAAATACTATAATAAATAATATAGTATTATGGTGGGTATTATTTAATACGTCTTAATGATTGTGCTTAGACCCAAAGTAAGTGTTCAATGAATGCTGGGTAATGTAATTATCAGTGTGTTCATTCAGCACCCCAGAGTTTATTAAGCTTAGTTTGCTTTCTTTTGGATCCAGTTTCCAAATCAAATGTGATGACAATGGATAGAGAGAGGTAGCAATAACATAGAGAGCATAGTTGTGTTGGAAGAAGGCAGAAGAGAGATATTTCTATTGCTCGGGGGAGCCCTCAGCTCTGGCAGTTCCAGATTATTAAAAGCACTAAGAAAATTCTCTGGCAAACTTGGGTATCTTTCTTCTTTTCCAAGTTGAGTTTTCTTCAGCCCAAACATTTATTTTAACGGAGGCAGCCTCAAACTTGTGCAATTGCTTGAGTAGAGCCTAATTGGTACATTTAGCTCCATTTGGATGTCCTGGAGATAATAGATGTGAGCAGGGATGCAAAGATCTGGCAGGAGCCCGGGCCCTGGGCCAAGTGCCAGCATGGATGTGGCAGTGGACAGACAGCATAATGAGGGGTGTGGGCAGGACAGAGGACACCTTGGAATCACAGAGTCACTGGGACCCTTTGATATCTAGACCCACATGTAAGGAAATAGAATTCTGGAAGAATTAAGCATCTCGAAAGTCACATGAATGGTGACTGGTAGAGCTCAGACCAGGGAGAACCATGGAGATTTTAACTGTCATTGTGTCCCTCCTTGTGCTAGGCTTGTGTTGGGTCTTTATCTTTACTGCTTAGTTATACCTCATAACTCCAAGAAGTGGGGATCATTGGTTCCTTTTTGCAGTTGAGAGAATGAAGGGTTCAAGAAGGTATGATGTCACAGCAACTAAGAACCTAAGCCACAGCACAACCCGTGACACCACAAGAACTGTTGAAGGCATTGGAATGACATTAAAAAAACCTCCCATACGATTTTTATTCACTTTGAAACAGATTGCTCACCTGTCTCCAGATGCCAAATGAGATTGTCTCCATGGTATGGTTTTAGGAAGACCATAAGTGAAAAACAAAAAACAAAAAACACCCCAAATCCTTTCCAAAAAATGAAAATCAGAAAACCCAAATCTCACTTCAGTTTCCTGTCATCGTACTTATGGATATGTGGAAAGAAATTAGAGCTCAGTTTAAGGTTTTAATTTCTGATAAAAATAGAATCATTCTTGAATTTTTTTTTCAACGTTTATTTATTTTTGGGACAGAGAGAGACACAGCATGAACGGGGGAGGGGCAGAGAGAGAGGGAGACACAGAATCAGAAACAGGCTTCAGGCTCTGAGCCATCAGCCCAGAGCCTGACGCGGGGCTCGAACTCCCGGACCGCGAGATCGTGACCTGGCTGAAGTCGGACGCTTAACCGACTGCGCCACCCAGGCGCCCCAATAGAATCATTCTTGAAAGAAGCTAAAATTTAATATGACCTGAAGGAAACCATGAAGTATAGGAGAATTATCTCATATTTTAAATAACCAATTTGGGTTAAAAGTTGGCCCAGCCAGTACGAGTCACATATATAGGAAAGTGCCGGAAGAATGGCATGGACAAAATCTTATTTTGGTGGGAAAAAAGTCCAAATTACGAAATAGTTAGAAAATACACAATTTTATTATGGTCTCTTTTATAAACCAATGCATGTGATATTATTGTGAAAAATACGATGTGAGGAATTAAAAACTAATAAATCTCAACAGTCCTGATAACCGTCTCATAAGCAGAAAGCAGTTACAAAGCTAGAATGTAATTTACCAACTTGGGAGTCAGACCTCCTGGTTTCAAATCCTGATGGGGCCACTTTACTAGTTGTGTTACTTTGTACAAGTTTACTTAACTTTTCTGGGCCCATTTCCTTATCTAGAAGAATAGTCATAACGCGTATGTAGGTGCCTCATAATGTCATTTTGATATCTGAATGTGTTCATGTGTTATTTTCTTCTCCTTACAGGAATCCTCCTCTATTATTGCCTTGTTACAAGTATATGTCTTTGAATTATGGCAACCACTTTCCTGGCTTCTGGTCATTGTCTTTGCCTAGGACGGTCTGGCGTTACTTCTCTTCGACTCTAATTTACTACTTGCACATGGCTGCCCTGGCTTGGACTAACAGCTCTTGCACTGTTTTTCAGATTAGCCGTGATTTTCAGAGCTTTGGCAAATGTGCACGGACTGGCTCACTGCTTGCTGCAAGAGGCACCGCGGAAGGAAACGCAGATTCGCCTGGTCGCTCTCACCAGAAGTTGGCCATGGCAGATGTGGCTTGCCCCACACGTGCCTGTTGAGTGGTGCCCCATAGACTGGTGTGTTATTTTCATGTCTGCACCTGGCGGGCGTGCCTGTGGCTCTGCTGAGCACTCAGCCTCTTGCCCACTCTCCAGGCCCCTGGTCCTACTTGAGATCAGGCACTGAACTAAAGCGAGAGTAGGGTTATCTGGGGGGGGCGGGGGGGGAGTGCAGGAAGAAGAAGAGACAGACTGTTTTCCTAGCCCAAATACCAACACAAACTTTAAGAGCAAATAGCACGAAGATTCTACTACAATCTTCTTATGTTTCTCCAACTCAATATTTCCACACTTGAAATACCAGCCACAAACAAGGGTAGATCTTAGCATAAACTAAAGACATGGTTTCCCGGGGCGGTGGGGGGGGGGGCCTGGAGAAGGTCACCAGGGGTGCTAGAAGGGTCAGTTAGAGATCAAAACGCAGCCTTGCCACTGGCTGCCTGCCTTTCAACGGCTCTTTGGAACAGCTTCGCCACAAACTATGAGCCACCGTTAGTCTAAGTTTGGGGTTGGGGGAGATAAGACACCTGGCAGATGGCCTGGTGAGAGCCTTTCCAGGGCCTCCTTAGGAATCTGTGACAAATGATGATTGTCAGGAGGGTGTGACAGATTGGGAGATATGGGCGTGCCCTGCTACCAAGAGCTTCCCTAAATCTCTTTCGAAGAGAAGGTATAGTTTGCAGTCTACTGCCATCTGCGTGGGGATTGCTCCCCACAGTTACCCTAATCGCGGATGAAACAATCGTTTACAGATGAAATCATGACATCATTACACGTTACAGGAAATAGAACATGTAATATTACACACTTACCATCACAAGTTCCTTCTGTTATAGGCATTTTGTCTGGACTTCATGTTTGCCTTACTTCTGACACAGCATAAAGAGAAATCACAGGTAATATGGAATTTGAAGACCTGTGTTCATATTTAGATTCTTCCATTAGTTGATAGATGCTAAGGCAAATCACTTAACTGAAAAGAGTTCCTCCATCTGTAAATGAGAATACAACAATATTTAGCTCACGGGTTTTAAAAATAGTATCTTAGATACATAATGCCCATTTTCTCAATCGATGGATTGTTTTTCTCATTAGAGAAGAAGAGATAAAATCATGCCTTGGAATCAAGGCGGTGATGCTCTCATCAGGCATGTGGCCTCTTGGGAAGGTTCCACAATAACTCCGGTTCCTTCTAGATGCTTCCTTCCTCACTTTGTGATGAAACTTGCTCAAGTGTGTATGTGTATGAGAGAGAAAGAGAGAGAGTGAGGGTTAATTTTGTCAACTTGGCTGGGCATGATGCTCAGATATATGGTTAAACAATATTCTGGATATTTCTGTGGGGATGTTTTTGGGTGAAATGAACATTTAGATTGGTGAACTTAAATAAAACAGATTCCTTTCCCTAATATGGGTGGGCCTCACTCAATCAGTCAAAGGCCTGGATACTACAAAAGATCGATTCCCCCTTATTCCTCTCTCCCCTTCAGCCAGAGTAAATTCTCTTAGCAGATGGTCTTTGGAACTTCAACGTTGGTTCTTTCTCATTTTCGGCCTGTTGGCCCACCCTGCAGATTTTAGATATGCCAGCCTTCATAATTGCATAAGCCAGTTCTTTAAAATAAACCTCTTTTCTTTTTCCTTTTCTTTTCTCCTTTTCTTTCCTTTCTTTTCTTCTTTCTTTCTTTCTTTCTTTCTTTCTTTCTTTCTTTCTTTCTTTCTTTCTTTCTTCTTTCTCTTTCATCTGTCTGTCTTTCAATATCTTTCTATATAGATATACACTTTATTGGTTCTGCTTCTCTGGAGAACCCAGACTAACACAGGGGTAGTGAGACAATGAAAGCATCAGTATTCTCTGCTGCTTTGTATCAGCTGAAGGACTTCACTTGAAAACCCAGCTCCTAGCATATTTCACTGAAGGTTTTGCATTTTAGGAATAGTCTTTTTGTCTTGTGCCTGCTTTTTATGTATTTGCTTATTTGGGATAAATTAAAAGCAGTAAATGAGGAATAGTTTGGTGGTTATTAGATTGCACTATGTTCAAGTGAATCTTAGCTCAAGCTAAGACCAAAGACACACACCCACTCCTCTTCTGAGGACACAAGCCCATTCCTCCCAAGGTAGTTGTATTTTCAAGACCTACAAGGCAAGGATTATGATGTTAATAATTATAATATGACAATAATAACAATAGTGGCCACCTAGGATCCCTTACCGATTGTGGGCATATATAGGACTTTACATATATTATTTCCTTAAACATGAGAGCAGATTTGGGAGGTCTCCCCAAATGTACCGAGCAATCATTTTCTACCATATTCTTTCCAACTCGGTGTTAAGGCTCTTTTCTCCAAAATCTTCCAGTGATGGAGTAAATATTTTGGCAGAGGTCATATTTATCTAGATCCAATGGCAGAAAACCCAGTGTGGTCAGAGAATGTGCTATTCTGGGTAAGGAAGTATTCTGGTTGTATAGATTTCACATAGCCATATGCAGCTGAACATTTATCAGATGAATTTAATTCAATAAGAGATATTTAGAGCTCTGCCTCTCTGGAGTATAATTGCAGTTTGATGAGTCATAAACCTTTTTAGGATACTTCGCTGCCTCTGGGTATCTTTACGGCCATCAATACTCATTGTATTGTATCACTGCTTTCTAATCAATAGGATGCTAAATAAATGAGCTCTTATTGCATTACTTGCCACAGGGGAAAGGGTCTGGATTTGTCTATAAAAATATCATTCATGATCTATTTAAAAGTGATATAAGGTGATGGGAAAAGGAGATGTGAAATATGCTTCCATTGCCCACCAGCACCTGCCAGGCTTTCTGAAAGCTTTGCTCCTGGATTTGCTGCCAGATAAATGACCAAGGCATGAGTTGTCTTCTGAACTCTTTTGCCTTGTGTAACAAGGTGTTCATCCTGTCCATCACGGTGCTGTTGCCTTTAAGGATTTGGACTTTCACCCGGGAAATGTTCTGTGAATTACCCCTGCAGTGACATTGACCATCAGTGTCCACAAAGTGCTGCTCTGGGGCCTGCCAAAGTAGAGAGTGGAGAAAGGGTTTTGTAGGCAGACTTCCCTAGGTTAGAAGACGAGCTAAGTCACTTACCAGCTCTGTGACCCTGAGAAAATTATTCGACCTCTCTGAACCTCCTCCGATTTCCCTGACCACTGGAAATACAGAACCCCAAGTCATGCTGTGAGAGGCTAAAGACATCCCCACAATGGCTGAAAATTCGTGGGGCTTAGTCACAAGTGGACCATCTTCCCCTTCGCCCCCTACATCCTACTTACTCCCAGATCACTGGCTCCTGTGTCTGCACGCGCTCTGTTTCACTCTGTGGCCACCTGGCCATGAATCCTAGCTTTACATTTAGATGCTGACACAGGAGAACAGTTTTTGTGTTTCAATACTAATATTTTAGGACTTTAATCTTCAAATTTACTGTCTAATTCAGGAGCTTTCATTTAAATTTTCTGAAAGGCCAGACCGAGAAGGCAAACCAAGAGGATTCAGCACATGGTGTTATGGTTGAATAGTCAGGCAGCTTTCCAATTGGAATGTGCTCATGACTGTCTTTAAAAATTTTTTTAAATTTTTTTAATGTTTATTTTTGAGAGAGAGAGAGAGAGAGGGAGACACACACACACACACACACACACACACACACACACACAGAGAGCATGAGTGGGGGAGGGGCGGAGAGAGAGAGGGAGACACAGAATCTGAAACAGCCTCCAGGTTCTGAGCTGTCAGCACAGAGCCCGATGCAGGGCTCGAACTCACAGACCATGAGATCATGACCTGAGCTGAAGTAGGACGCTTACCCGATTGAGTCACCCAGGCTCGTGACTCTTTTTAAAGAAGTAAATGCCCTGATTATTCAAACAAACAAACAAACAAACAACCCCACCACTTAGCCATTATTGACCCAGATCCTTGCTCAAGAACAAGAAGTTAGAGAGAAGATCAGGATGTGTGTGTGTGTGTGTGTGTGTGTGTGACCTGATTTTTCTCATCTTAACGTTTTCTAATAGAAGAATTCAAGTGCAAACAAAAGTAGAGAGAATGACGTAATGAATTCCCATGTACCATCACCCAGCTCCCGCTGTCACCAGCTCACGTCTGATCTTATTTCACCTCTGTTCCCCTGCATCTCACAACCCACCCTCACAGCCCAAATGGGTTCTTCTGAAGCAAGTTCAAGACAGCAAACCACTTAATCCATAACTTTCCATATGTATCTCTGCATGATAAGGACTCTTTAAGAACTGAAACCACATAACTGTTATCACACCTAAAAATGGACAACGTTGGAATTTTCCTAGTTGTGTCATTTCCCTACCCCCACACTTTAGAAAGAATTGGTTGTTTCCATCAGGTCCAAAAATTCTCTTAAATTTGTTTTAATCTACAGGTCTCTGCTTCCTCTTCCCTGACCCCTTTCAATTTATATATGGAAGAAACAAAGTCATTTGTCCTGTAGTTTTTCATATTTTGTGTTTTGCAACCTGAGGTGTCATTTCATCCATAACCTGTTCCTCTGACCAGCATTTCCTATAAACTAGCTGTTAGACTCACATTCTAGAATTGGAAATTTGATCTGATGCAGGTACAAATTTTCATCAAGAATTCCTCCTAAGCTGACTTGTATAACATCTCTCAGGAGGCACATAGTGACCAGTTGTCTGTTCTAGTTCATCATCTCTGTGTAGATCCATTATTTCAAATAGGGGTTGCAAAATGATAATATGCTAATTCTATCATTCCTTCATTTATTAGCTGGAAGACTTTTATGAAGAGAAACTTTTCCTTAAAAATTTATTTTTTATTATTTTATTTTTTTATTATTTGATTCCCCTGAAATTCAGCGTGTATAGGAAGGGCAGGTTAAATCCTTGATTCTTGCCCTGGATTTACACCTTTCCAGAATAGTAAATTGGTTCTTTAGCACCCCCCAAAGGTGATCAGCGAGTTCTTGTTGTGCAGTATAATTACTACCACCTGGATCTTACATATTTCATGTGTTTCGTATTGGAGTCATTATTCTTACTGGTTCTCAAAATTTTCCATCTTTTGCCTGTGAGAGCCTCTTTCCTGTTGGCTTCTGAATCTTTGATACAACCCCAGTAGTTTTTGAGAACTTCTTTGCTGTCCAGTATGACAAATGTTCGAGGCACATTCTGTGGATTTCCTACTGCAGACCTGAAATCAGCAATTTCTCCAAGGAGGCTTAGCTCCTTTTGTGAAAAATGATATTTAAAGATCACGAACTGGTTTTAGGCTGCCCGTTGCTTACAAGTTGGTCATTGTTTCTAGGTTGTTTTGGCAGACAGAATGACAAAAAAATATTTAGCAGAAAATACATCATGAGTTTCTGCTAATATTTTGAATTTGGATTTAGTAATGCAAGGTTTTTTTTTAATTTAACTTCTTCGATTTTGTATTTGCATATTTTCATTCTTCTGCCTAAAATCCTGGTTCCAAACAATATTAACATAATTACTTTCTGCTTTATGATGTTTCAGAATCATAATATTAATATCATTACTAACAGTATGATATTTGAAAACAGTGTAAGATTCTTTAAAGTTATTTTTGTCCTTAGGATCTATCCCACTAGGGATACGCAGTCAAATTACTGTTTTAAAATTACTTGGATTAATTCCTGTCAGTAGTCATGTTGCCAACTCCATACATAGTGAAGTTCACTTGTTTTATTTGGTTTCAATTTTTAGGAATTGCTCTCCTTTTATTTTGATTTAAGACTGTTTTATAACTATGTAAAGAATTTATGTGGTTCCAATGTCGAATCTATAACACTAAGTTTTATCAAGAGAAGTTCTAACTTCTCTTCTTCTCTCCACTTTGGTCCCTCTCTTCCCCTACGGTAGCAATTAAACAAATGTGGTTTATTCTTCTATTTTCTAAAGTACAGATGGTTCCAGACTTATGGTGGTTCAACTTACTGCTTTTTCAGCTTTACGATGGTGCAAAAGTGATCCACATTCAGTAGACGCCGTATTTCAAAATTTGAATTTGGCTCTTTCCCCGGGCTAACGATACGCCAGACGATCATGTCTCACGATGCCAGGCAGGGACAGCCACAGCTCCTGGTCAGCCAGGAGGCCATGAGAGTCAGTAACTGATATACTCACAACCATTCTGCACCCATACAACCATTCTGGTTTTCATTTTCAGTATAACATTCAATAAATTACATGAGATATTAACACTGTCATAAAACAGACTTTGTGTGGGATGATTTTGCCCAACTCTAGGCTAATGTAAGCGTTCTGAGCAAGTTTCAGGTCGGCCGGGTTAAGCTCTGATGTTGGGTGGGTTATGTGTATTAAATACATTTTCCACTTATGATGTTTTCAATTTATGATGGGTTTATCATAAATCAAGGACATTTCATAAATCAAGGAATATACGAATAAGCAAATGCCCACAAATGTGTTTTTATATGTGTACATAGTTTTACATACATACAAATATACATATTTGTATCTTCCCCTTCTTAGATATAACGTAAATGGTATACTATATATACTTTTTAAAAATGTTGTTTCTTTCACTTAGTGTATCCTAGAGCTTGCTCTATAATTGTGTATAGAAATTATCCCGATTCCTTTTAACAGCTGAAAAGTGTTTAATAGATATACCACATTGTATTCAACAGAACCTTATTGGTCGACATTTTGGTTGCTTTCAGTTTTTACTAATAACTAATGCTGCAATGAATAACCTTATACATACATCTTAGGAAATTTTTTCCAGTGTCTCAACGGGATATTTTCCTAGAAATGAGATTTCTAAGACAAAGGGTAAATGTAATTTTGTTAATATTGCCAAATTCCCATCCTCAGGGTTGTATCATTATGCATTCCCCATAGCTCTTCAACAGGCCTTGTATTTGGGTTTTTGTTAATATGATAAATAATTGTTTTTAATTTACATTTTTCTCATTATTAGTGAGGTACAGAATTTTCTTCTTCATATGTTTTAGGGCCATTTGCATTCCTTTCTTATGAACTATTGTTCATATTGCTTGTCCATTCGTCTACTTTTGTGGGGATCTTTTTTGCTTCTATTTTTAGCAGCTCTTATACATTAAACATATCAACCCTCTCTCTATTATACAGTGCATGTATTTTCCATAGTTTATCTTTTCTTCTTACTTTGTTCTTGGTGTCTGTGCCCATGCAAATTGTTTTTAAAAATTAATATTATTGTGTTTATCAATGTTTTCATTGTTTTTTGAGGTTTTGAGTTAGGAAAGTTTTTTTCCATTTCCTGGTTGTAGAGGAATTCACCTTCTGGTACTTGTATGGTTTTCTTAACTTTTTTTTTTTTTTTTTTAATTTCTGATCGACTTGAAACATATTCTGGTGTGTGGTGTGAGGAATGGATCTTTCCCACATTCATGCCGGTTTTTGACCAGAGCTGAGTAGCAGCAGCCAGGCAGACTTAGCTGTTTGGTTAGGGCCTGGAAGGTGGTTGACTGAAAGATAAAGTCTTTTCAACCACAAAATTCTGTGGTTCAGAGTCAGAACTCATGAAGTCCTGTAGTTAAGAGTCAAAACTCACCAATATCTGCAGTTAAGAAAGCAAAAATCCCTCAAAATTGTCTACCACAAACAAAAAATGTTAAAAGTAATTTGTATGACGTCTCTTCAGAATTGAGCACAAATAGAGTTGGAAAAAGCCTCTAAGAATCCGGTCTGTCTGTAAGTAGAAGAGCTTCTATACTTCAGATACCAGTCAGGCAGAGAGCAAAGCTGACACAATTTTATGAATTGATAAGCCTGGCCTGTATTCCAGGTAAAGGAGGACCATTCTACCCTTATCAGAGTTGACCAGAGGGCTGCTTCCAGAGTAAGATCATCATTTTTTTTTTTCTAAGAAGCAATTTGGATGCTCTGGGGTGGGGGATGGTGTGCTTCAAGGGAGGCATAGATGAAACAAGGTTGGACATGAGCTGATAATTGCTGTACATGGGGTTCATGACATTATTCTCTCTACTTCTGTTTATGTTTGAACTTTTCTATCACAAAATGTTAAAATGAGAAAATTCAAGTCACACACACACACACACACACACACACACACACACAAAGCCTGGATGAAACATTTGGTATGACTATAGACTACAGATACTTCTGTGGGCCTTCTGCCTATCTGTGAATCAAATTAATCACTAGCAGAAAGATTATCCTAGCTGGATTTCCTTAATTTAAACCCCTGTAGAAAAGCCTTTATTAAGTTACACTTTAATGATATATCCTTTGCTTTTACCAATGGTGGATGTAAAAAATGTCCTTCTAGAGAATGTTTCTGCATCTTTTCCACTCTCAATGCAGAGAGCTCTTACACTGTTGGATCTACTCTCTAAAGTTGGAGGTTTGATCTGATTCAGGTACTTTTTTTTTTCAACATTAGTCCTGCATACACAGCATTACATGCTTTTATTAGGAGGCATATGGTGACCGGTTCGTCTATTTGTGATGTGGCAGCCATTGCTGGTCTTTGCCTAGACTTATCATTTCAGTAGGGTTTGAAAAATGATAACATTCAAATTCTATCATTCTCACTTCGTTTATTTATTGAAAGACATCTTTAAGAGAAACTTTTCCTTGTGACCCTAGAGTTCTTTTTCATAGAGCATGGCAGACATGACTTCAGCTTGGAAAATGCTAAGGGAAGCAACAACCAATTGCTATCATCTCAGGAAAATCTTAGTGAGCCCAGGAGTCTTTGGAAATGGAGAGCTTGGAATTTGAACAGAGCACTCTGGATGAATTTATATAAATATGTCCTGGAGGGAATATAGGAGCACACAAACACATAGGACTGGTTAACATTGCCTACTTAAACATTAGAGAGTTTGCCCAAAGCAGCAATTCTAGTGTTGACATAAATTCTCCAGAGCTGTTTTTTAGATTGTTATAAAACAGAGTTGGCCTTTAAAAACACTTTTTAATTGAGGTATAAACAACATACAACATTGTGTTTGTTTCAGGTGTGCAAAATAAATGATTTGCTGTTTGTATGTATTGCAAAATGATCACCACGATAAATTTAGTTATCATTTGTCACACACACACACACACACACACACACACACACACACGAGTTGGTTATATACTAAGTCCCCTTCTGGTTGGTGGCAGTAAAGCCATGGCAAGGCCAAGTGATAATAGAAAAGGAATGGTCGTGGTGTCCTGAGCAGGAGCTGTAACTAGGACATCCCTATAAACCAGGAGCGGTGTACAGAGTGGCAAAGATCTTGGGTCACTGCATCTGAGTTCAAATCCTCGCTCAGTAATCTACCAGCTAAGTGCCTTTGAGCAAGAGAGTTGACTTCCCTGAGCTTCGGTTTCCTCAGTTGTAAATGGGGCTTGGAGATTGTGATCTGCTTTTCAGACTTGTGCACATTAGAGATCACATAAGCCAAGCACTTTTCCCAATGCCCAGCACAGAACAAACATTCGCTAAACAGAGAAAATCGAAGTAACTGTTTATTTCTCAGAGTAAACAGTTGAATGAGAATCAGGGCTCATCCTTAAATCCAGTAGACGAACACTTCAGGTGGCAAACTAACTTCTGGAGTAATCAGATGGGTTACATTTGAAAATTGTTCAAAGTTTCTGATGGGGAGTATTGTAGGCTCCACAAAAGATGAAGACATTGCTGTAGGGCTGTAGAGTCAGGACAACCCCCTAGTCAGCTACCAAGAGAAATCAGAGTCCTCACCATGCTTCCAGAAGCCATTTGGTGAGAAATGCCGTGTCCAGATTATGTCCACTACAATGCCTAATGATTCATCTCAAGCTTTCTCACTGATGCTTGCTGTAGTTTGTTTTTTTGTTTGTTTTTTTTTTTAGTTTAGCTTTTAAAATAGAAACTTACATGAGGATTTGAACTTAACTTTCTGTGGCTTCCTTTGTATCTGGTTTGGTGTGGTAAAGACACCAGGTTTTAATTTTAATTTTTTAGCAGCCTTTGTAATATCATGACATAGGGTGACTCTCTTCTTAGTTACTTACTTAGGCTTGTGACAGATAAGGCTGATTGCTGTTGGTTTCTGGTCTGAGTGTGGTTGGGAGGAGCAAATGGGAAAATATGCTTAAGGCAGGTGGAGTAGAGTTGAAACCTCTTTAGAAAAATAATTAACGGAAAATGTTAGGAATCTCCTCTTTCCACCTTCGATATATATTTAAAATATATTTGTCCCATTTTTAGACGGTGTTCAGAGCTCTCTACAAAAACCCCTAATGCACCTTGGGTTTTTACCCCCTTGACTGCGCTATTGAAGTAACGAGCACAGAGTGGAGGGTGCAGCATTATCGAGGGTCTAGTCTAAGATTTCCCAATCCATGCTGGTGATACATATCGAGGTCAAAGAATAGCATTAGAATTGGGATTCAGATCCCAATTTGCCAGTCTCTAAAGTCTGTGGGTTTTTTTTTTTTCAACGTTTATTTATTTTTGGGACAGGGAGAGACAGAGCATGAACGGGAGAGGGGCAGAGAGCGAGGGAGACACAGAATCGGAAACAGGCTCCAGGCTCTGAGCCATCAGCCCAGAGCCTGACGCGGGGCTCGAACTCCCAGACCGCGAGATCGTGACCTGGCTGAAGTCGGACGCTTAACCGACTGCGCCACCCAGGCACCCCTAAAGTCTGTGGTCTTAAAGACTCTGCTTAAAGAATAGTACACTGGAAAAAAAAAAAGAATAGTACACTAATTTGTCATGGAGCTGGATAAAGACAGGGAGAAATAAGTTCCCACTGCCTGTGTCAGGCTCGGGGGAATGTGCCACTGGCACTGTGACCCCCAGACTGGCTCCCTGGTAATTCTCCCCACACTCCTTTGCTTCATGACCAAAACACAAAAGGACCAAAGAATTTTGTATGCCAAAGAGAGAAGAAAATTAATTTTCAAAGTCCAAGGTCCCTGTAGACTAATGTTAAATTCTAGAACAAAGATCCTCAAGTCAGAATTGTTATGTGGGGAGCCACATGATAGCCTAGTAATGGAGAGGATATTCAGTCATTGAGAGCAGGGTACATTTTATTTTATTTATTTGTTATTCTTTATTTAAATTCAAGTTAATTAACATACAGTGTATGTATGTTGAGTGTAGTATTGGTTTCAGAAGTAGAACCAAGTTATTCATCACTTACATACAATCCCCAGTGCTCATCCCAACAAGTGACCTCCTTATTGCCCATCACCCATTTAGCTCATTTCCTGCCCACCTCACCTCCAGCAACCTTCAGTTTGTTTTCTGTATTTAACAGTCTCTTGGGGCGCCTGGGTGGCTCAGTCGTTGAGCGCCCAACTTCGGCTCAGGTCAGGATCTCACAGTTTGTGAGTTCAAGCCCTGCGTCAGGCTCTGTGCTGACAGCTCAGAGCCTGGAGTCTGCTTCCGATTCTGTGTCTCCCTCTCTCTGCCCCTTCCCCGCTCATGCTCTGTCTTGCTCTGTCTCCCTGTCTCTCAAAAATGAATAAACGTTAAAAAAAAAATAAAAAAAGAGTCTCTTATGGTTTGCTCCCTCTCTGTTTTTATCTTTTTTTTTTAAATGTTTTTATTTATTTTTGAGAGGGAGAGAGAGTACAAGCAGGGGGAAGGGCAGAGAGAGAGGGAGACACAGAATCCACAGAAGGGTTCAGGCTCTGAGCTGTCAACACAGAGCCTGACGCGGGGCTCAAACTAGTGAAACTGCGAGATCATGACCTGAGCTGAAGTCGGACACTTAACCGACTGAGCCACCCAGGAGCCCCATATCTCTGTTTTTATCTTATTTTTCCTTTCCTATCTCTATGTTCATCTGTCGTGTTTCTTAAATTCCACATATGAGTGAAAGCATATATTTGTCTTTCTCTGACTGACTTATTTTGTTATGGAAACTCGTCTGGATCACCAGGCAGAAGAACCAAGTGGCAATTGAGATCTTGGATGGAAGGAGGTTTATTTTACACCGCTGGGCCCTGAGGAGATCATTCTCCAGAGATCTGAGCCCAGAGCATCAACAGAGGGGACAATTTATAGTCTGTTACTTCCGCATTCCTCATTAGTATTAATTTGGCGTCTGAGGCAAGCAGGGTGGGAACAAGGACCCGGAAGGGAAGTTTTCAGGCAGGAACTGAAATTCCCTTATCAGTCCTGTTGGCCATCATATAACAGATTTTTCCCTAACAATTTCACTTAGCATAACACATTCTAGTTCCATCCATGTTGTTGCAAATGGCAAGATTTCATTCTTTTTGATCAGTGAGTAGCATTCCAGTATATATATATACACATATATATGTATATATATATATTCCAGTATACACACACACACACACACATACACACACACACACACACACACACACATATATATATATATATATATATATATATATATATATACCACATCTTCTTTATCCATTCACCAATCAATGGACATTTGGGCTCTTTCCATGATTTGGCTATTGTTGATAGCGCTGCTAAACATTGGGGTGCATATGCCCCTTCAAAACAACATTTTTGTGTCCTTTGGGTAAATACCTAGTAGTGTGATTGCTGGATTATAAAGTAGTTCTATTTTTAATTTTTTTGAGGATGCTCCACACAGTTTTCCAGAGTAGCTGTACCAGTTTGCCTTTCTACCAGCGTGCAAAAGGGTTCCCCTTTCTTTGCATCCTCGCCAACATCTGTTGTTTCCTGAGTTGTTAATTTGAGCCATTCTGACAGGTGTAAGTTGGTATATCTTTGTGGTTTTGATGTGTATTTTGAGGGGAGGGTACATTTTAGAAAGCCCCCTGAGCCAGGGATAATTCAGTTACTGCTAGGGGCAAGGTGTGCCCAGTGTTTACGTAGAACTCCTTGAGCAATATTGGTCATTAGGCCTGACTTGTCTGAGCTGAGCTACAGCAAAGCTAACCACTTCCTAATTAGCTCTGAGAGAGGGTGACCTTCCTCCAGAGCAATTGAAAGACAGCAACCGATTCTGAAGCGGCCAGGTGATGCTTTTTTGCTCCATGACAAGGGAGGGCAGGAGGAACCCTGGGAGGCTATCAGCAGGGGGAAAATTTGGGTGGAATATGCTCAACGGGATAAAGTGGTTGGTGTTGCTGTTAATGGAGATGGTACCCGGGCAGGTTGCTCAGCTGGGATAGAATTCCCAGGGAAGTGAGTCAGGAAATGTGGCGTGGGAGGGAGAGCTGGTGGGAATGGTATTGGGGTGAAAGTATTGCTCTTTTGGCTGTGGATCTGTGAGCTGATCAAGCTTCTTGGTGAACTGGAGCCACCCTGTTTCCAGGGTGTTCGTGGGTAAGTAGGGCCGGGAGGGAGACGGGGTGGCGGGGTCTGCAGGCTGTAACTTGAGCTCAGCAATGGCAAGCTCTTAAGTGCTTGGATTTTTTTCTCCCCTACTCTTACCTGGATTCAAACCGTGGAGCGTCTATTTTTACCTTTTTTGTCCCTCAAAAAAAAAATTGTTTTTTTTGTAGAGTAATAATAATAGCTACCTCACAGGGTTGCTGCAAAGATGAAATGATATCATATAGAGAGCAATTAGAAATGGGCCCGGTTCTTCACCTCAGCTGTGCCTGGGCACCTAGGAGAACTTTAAAAAGGATTGCTGTCGGGTTTCACCAAAGACCAACAGATCAGAATCCCTGTGATTCAGTGTAGCCATGTTTGTGAACCCCTGCACTAATTATTTGTATTTAGAAAACTCTTTCAGGGGGTTAAAAAAAAGTGGTGGGTTTGGTTAACTTTTTGTCAAGCCCTGTGTTGTTAACTGTTACTGGTTTTCTTTCGTATTAAGTGGTAACTTAGGGAAGGTATTGCCCCTTCTGTCTTGTAAATCTGCTTGGAAACAGTCCCGGTTTCAGGCAATTCCCTGTGTCTCTTGATTAGGGAGCAGCACTGGGAAGAGGGGCCACCTCTGTGAGATGCTGGTCAAGCCAATCGGATTTAAACAAGGGGCCGAGGGGCCGGTGGGTAAGCGGGACTCCAGCCATTTAGTTAAGGATGCTCTGCTGGGCCTTCTGCATGCTTTGCTAGAAGGGAGATCTGGTGCCCTGAGCACTTGCTGATGAGGCCAGAGATTCGGTCTCCAGTAGATTCCATCTTTACCTCCTCCCTCTGCACTGTGGGCTGCTCGCATGGACTGGGCTTCAGCAGGGGAATTCAGTGAAGATTGATTTCAGTTCCTGTATTTCTCATAGATGTGAGATTTCAGTTCCTGTACTTTCTCATATAGCACCTGGAAAATTCCAGACTTAAGATAACAAGGCTTTTCCAGAAATTCTCCTGGGTTTTTACTGAGGCTAGGCTTAATGTGATCCCAAGCGGGAACACCAAGGAGAAGAAAATTTTCTCCTCTTTATTTCTCAAGTAACTAGGTTTAGGCGCCTAGAAAGGCAGGCGGTGAGATCAGAGGTTTATCCAGTGTTGAACTGGCTGAGCTGAAACACTAAGAAACAGACCCAAGGGCTCTGTGGTCACATGGTTGTTTCCTCCTTTCTTCTTTGCTCAGGGCAAAGATAATCTTCAAGTAGGGAAATGCTTTTATTCACATTATAAAAAGGAAAACCTATAAGAAGAGATAAACTAATAAGTAAAACAAATATATTTAAGCAAAAATAAAATGATTAAAACATTCCCAAATACCTGTGACGATAGAACACAAATGATCTGTTTCAAAGGGACTGGATTGAGGTGACTGAAAGTGTTTAGCCTAAGTCTTGAATAGGGTGGGATTGGTTGCAGGGAAAACTTCCTTTTTTTGGTAACACATTTATTGAGATAAAATTCATATGCCATAAAATTCAGCATAGAGTTCAACAGTTTTTAGTATATTTATAGAATTGTGAAGCCATCATTGCAATGAATTTTATTTTATTTTATTTTTTTGTTTATTTATTTATTTTAAATTTCTTTCTTTCTTTTTTTAAAATATAATTTATTGTCAAGTTAGCCAACATACAGTGTATACTGTGTGCTCTTGGCTTCGGGAGTAGATTCCCATGATTCATTGCTTACATACAACACCCAGTGCTCATCCCAACAAGTGCCCGCCTCACTTCCCACCACCCATTCCCTGCCCCCCACCCATCAACCCTCAGTCTGTTCTCTGTATTTAAGAGTCTCTTATGGTTTGCCTCCCTCTCTGTTTGTAACTATTTTTTCCCTTTTCCTTCCTCCATAGTCCTCTGTTAAGTTTCTCAAATTCCACATATGAGTGGAAAGCATATGATTTCTGTCTTTGACTTATTTCACTTAGCATAATACCCTCCAGTTCCATCCACATTGTTACAAATGGCAAGATTTCATTCTTTCTCATTGCCAAGTAGTATTCCATTGTAAATATAAACCACATCTTCTTTATCCATTCATCAGTTAATGGAGATTTGGGCTCTTTCCATAATTTGGCTATTGTCAATAGAGCTTCTATAAACACTGGGATACATGTGCTCCTATGCATCAGCACTCCTGTATCCTTTGGATAAACACCTAGTAGTGCAATTGCTGGGTCATAGGGTAATTTGTAACCATTTTTAACTTCTTAAGGAACCTCCATACTGTTTTCCACAGTGGCTGCACCAGTTTGCATTCCCACCAACAGGGCAAGAGGGTTCCTGTTTCTCCACATCCTCGTCAACATCTGCTATTTCCTGTGTTGTTAATTTTAGCGATTCTGACCGGTGTGGGGTGATATCTTAATGTGGTTTTGATTTGTATTTCCCTCAAGATGAGCAACATTGAGCATATTTTCGCGTGTCTATTAGCCATCTGGATGTCTTCTTTGGAGAAGCGTCTATTCATGTCTTCTGCCCATTTCTTCACTGGATTATTTGTTTTTCGGGTTTTGAGTTTGGTAAGTTCTTTACAGATTTTGGATACTAACCCTTTATCTGATATGTCATTTGCAAATATCTTCTCCCATTCCATCAGTTGCCTTTTAGTTTTGTTGATTGTTTCCTTTGCTGCGCAGAGCCTTTTATCTCCATGAGGTCTCAATAGTTCATTTTTGCTTTTATTTCCTTTGTCTTTGGAGAGATGTTGAGTAAGAAGTTGCTGCAGCCGAGGTCAGAGAGGTTGTTGCCTATTTTCTCCTCTAGGGTTCTGATGGTTTCCTGTCTCACACTTAGGTCTTTCATGAATTTTGAGTTTATTTTTGTGTATGGTGTAAGAAAGTGGTCCAGTTTCATTCTTCCGCATGTTGCTGTCCAGTTCTCCCAGCACCATTTGCTAAAGAGACCATCTTTTTTCCATTGGATACTCTTTCCTGCATTGTCAAAGATTAATTGGCCATACATTTGTGGGTCAAATTCTGTGTCCTCCATTCTATTCCATTGGTCTATGTGTCTGTTTTTGTGGCAATACCATACTGTCTTGATGATTACAACTTTGTAGTAGAGGGTAAAGTCCAGGATTGTGATGCCTCCAGATTTGGTTTTCTTTTTTAACATTACTTTGGCTATTTGGGATCTTTTGCGGTTCCATACATATTTTGGGATTGTTTGTTCTAGCTCTGAGAAGAATGCTGGTGCTACATTGCAATGGATTTTAGAACATTTTTATCACCAGTAAAAGAAACCCCGTACCCTTTTGTTATAACTCTCTAGCCTCATGCCCCATGCCCTGGCCCCAGGCAACCATTAATTGTACTTGACCTCAAAGGTCTGGATTCTTTTACACAGCAAAATGTTTTCAGTGTTCATCCATGTTATACCACATGTCAGTACTTCATTCCTTTTTAGGGATGAATAATATTCAATTATCTGGATGTACCACACTTTGTTTATCCAGTCATCAGTCAATGGACATTTGGGTTGTTTTCACTTTTGACTATTATGAAAAATACTGCTGTGGACATTCATGTGCTTTTGTCCGCTTTTGTGTGGACATACATTTTCATCTCTCTTGGATAGATACGTAGGAATGAAATTGCTGGGTCAAATGGTAGCTCTATGTTTAACTTTTTGAGAAAATATCCATCATTGTTTTCCAAAGTTGCTGTATCATTTTACATTCCCACTAGAAGTGGGAGATTCTGACTCCTCTCCCTCCTTTCCAATACTTGTTGTGATCTGCCTTTTTATTGTTTTAAGTTTATTTATTCTGAGAGAGAGAGAGAAAGAGAGAAAGAGAGATAAAAGAGAGAGGGAGAGAGAGACTCTCAAGCAGGCTTTTCACTGTCAGCTTGGAGTCTGATGGGGGGCTCAAACTCATGAAACTTGAGGTCATGACCTGAGCCGAAACCAGGAGTCAGATGCTTAACCAACTGAGCCACCTGGGTGCCCCGCCCCTGCCTTTTTTAGTACAGCTGTCGTACTGGGTGCGAAGTAGCATCTTGTGGTTTTGATTTACATTTTGCATATGCGTAATGATGGTGAGCTTCAGTTCATGTTCATGTTGGCTATTTGTGTACCTTCTTTAAAACAGTTTCTGTTCAAATCCTTTGTCCACTTTTGATTGAGTTTTGATTGTAAGGTTTTTTGTTTTTTTTTAGTGTACACTAGATATAATTCCCTTCTTAAATATGAGATTTGCAGTATTTTCTCCCATTATGTGAGTTCTTTTCACTTTCTTTTCTTTTTAAAAATTTTGTTTATTTATTTATTTTTGAGGGAGAGAGACAGAGAGTGAGTGGGGGCGGGGCAGAGACAGAGTGAGAGAGAGAATCCCAAGCAGGCTCTGCTCTGTGAGCATGAAGCCCAACATGGGGCTCAAACCCACAAAACATGAGATCATGACCTGAGCCAAAACCGAGTTGGTCATTTAACCAACTGAGCCACCCAGGTGCCCCTCTTTTCACTTTCTTAATACTGTTCTTTGAAGCAAAAATTCTTAATTTTGAAAAAGTCTAATTTGCTTTTTTCTATTGTTGCTTGTGTTTTTGATGTCATATTTGAGAAGCCATTGACAAATCCAAGGTCATGAAGATTTACCACTGTTTTCTCCTAAGACTTTTATAATTATAATTTTAGCTCTTACATTTAAATTTTTGATCCAGGGGCGCCTGGGTGGCTCAGTCGGTTGAGCATCCAACTTCGGCTCAGGTCATGATCTTGTGGTCTGTGAGTTCAAGCCCCACGTCAGGCTCTGTGCTGACAGCTCAGAGCCTGGAGCCCATTTTGGATTCTGTGTCTCCCTCTCTCTCTGCCCCTCCCCTGCTCATGCTCTATCTCTCTCTGTCTCAGAAATAAATAAAACATTAAAAAAAATTAAAAAAAATCTTTGATCCATTTTGAGTTAATTTTTCTGACTTGTATGAGGTAGGGGTCTGACTTCATTCTTCTGCATGTGGATAACCAGTTGTTTCATTACCATTTGTTGAAAAGACTATTCCCCCCTCCCCCCCCCCCCCCGCCAGGAAATACTTAAGGACAAAATTTTCAGAGGCAATCCCGATGTTTCAGCATCTAATGAGAGATCCACAAACAGAGAATGGAAACTGATATTTACTGAGCTCCTAGTATCCAGGCTACAGAATCCTCTTAGGAAAGATTGGTGAATCCCAGGCATATCCATTGCCAGTCTCTTATTTATACCTATGATAGAGATTACTAATCAATCACAGCACTTACTGGCTGAGACTTGATGACTGCCAGGGCTGACATGAAGGAGTGGTGTCCCAGGAAGATCAGTTTGGGAGGAATTAATATAGTGAGGCTAATTTTGACTGTGTTGAGTTTGTTCTGCATATGGGTGGTAAGAGGTGGTTGGTTATAAAAGACTGAAGCCCAGGCCAAGGGAGAGGTCTGGGCAGAGAGAGACACTTGAGTCTTTGGCATGTAGACAGGAGCAGATCCAATCTCTTAGAGTGAGTGACAAGGCAAGATAACCTGGGAGTCTGATGAGCCTACAAATGGGGTCAGAAGGGACTGGCTTGAGAGGTAGAAGAAAAACCAGGAAAGAGGAAACCATGGAGAAAGGGCGATTTAGGGAAAACATATGATAGCATCAAATGTTGGGAGAAGTTTGGTAAGGTGCAGATTGGAGAGTATCTCTGATTATTACGAAGTTTTTAAATTATTTTTTAAAACTTTATTTATTTGTTTTGAGAGAGAGAGAGAGAGAGAGAGCAAGGGAGGGGAGAGAGAGAGAGAGAGAGAGAGGGAGTGAGATTGAATTTTAGCAGGCTCCATGCTGGCAGTGCAGAACCTGATCCCATGAACCGTGAGATCATGACCTGAGCTGAAATCAAGAATTGGATACTTAACTGACTGAGCCACCCAGGAGCCCCTATGAAGAAGTTTTTAGTCACCTTGGTGAGTGTAGTTTCAGTGGGATAGGGAAGGTGGAAACCAGATGCTATAGTCTGAAAGGTGAACTGAATGTGAGCAAAGACTCACGTTGGTGAAATCTGATCAGAGAGATAGAGATAGGTCTTAGAAAACCAACAAGATTATTGTAACTTCTTGGAATTTAAAGAAAATCTGAAAAAAATATAAAGAAAATCCGAGGTCAAATAAAAGGATCTGTAGACTGAGAAAAAGTGTCTAAGGGAAGATGTGCGTATCTGTGCTTGATCCAGTTCGCATGTACAATATCAAACCAACTGCGTCATTGTTTGAGACAGATCCTGCAGAAATGGATCCTAAATAGTGGGGGGGGGGGGGAATTAATTTCAAGCTCAGGCTTTGCTAAAGAATATGTACTGACAGATAAAGCACAAATCCCTAAGCTTGTGTTTCTCACAGAAGGATCCACATGATCACCTGCATCAGAAATCCAGAGTGTTTCAAAAATGTTCATCCCTGGGATGTATTCTGGACCTACTGAATTGGGATCTCATGGTGTAAAGCCAAGTTTTAATAAACTCTCTGGGTTTAGAAAGCTCTAGAAGACATTTGCCCACTGTACAGCTGATGATAGGGATATTTACTAACTGTTCCATTCATAAGATTCTTTAACAATTTCATGACACTGGTAACTAGAGCCAGATTAAGAACCTTGTCTACTGGGCAGTTGCCTAGAGTAACCATCTATAGATGGAGTTAAAATATTCCTGGAATAAACAGCTGAAAACTGGGTCCACTTCAGTCAAAGTAGTGAGGGGAAAAAACCTTTGTTAACCTCAAACTGTCTTTTTTGAATATTTTTTGAATATTATTGAATATTTTTAGGATGAGCACAGGTGGCTGTCAGCTAAGATTTTGCAACAGAGTTATGTATGGTTTAGTGTTTCTAACTGGGAACTAGTGATTTATTTGAGCTGAGTCTTAAATCATTTAATGGTTCCTTAAAGTGTTCTGCTTTGGGAAATTACCCCCCTCCCCTGACACTGTAAACAACAGCAACAACACAAAAAACCAAGACTCAAACAAGCCCAGAGACAAGTATTAAGGGCTGCATAAAGGAGAGTCGTGTTGCTTAAATGTATCAGAAAATGGACACTGTCCTGGCCAGTGAAATTAACTAGGGAAAACTTTGCTTCAACCTAAAATATTCCCTACCAGAAGATTAGTTTCACCTTGTTTCACTAAATAAACGTGAAACAAAAGGTGTAAAATATTGGTTTGAGGAGGTGCAAAATCATCCATTTGGGTGGGTTCCCATGAGGCTTGGTTGACTCTGAATGCAATCCTGAACATTTGAATTAATAACTGAAATGATTTTGATTCTAAAAAGTACTTACTGAGTGCCTACGGAAGACAAAGTTTGTGCCATCATTAAGTTAACAAGAGCAAGACAGATACTAAATAAGTAATTCAAAAATATTTTTAGGGGCGCCTGGGTGGCGCAGTTGGTTGAGCGTCCGACTTCAGTCAGGTCACGATCTCGCGGTCCGTGAGTTCGAGCCCCGTGTCAGGCTCTAGGCTGATGGCTCGGAGCCTGGAGCCTGTTTCCGATTCTGTGTCTCCCTCTCTCTCTGCCCCTCCCCCGTTCATGCTCTGTCTCTCTCTATCCCAAAAATAAATAAATAAATAAAAATATTTTTATACGCTTCTGTTCGGTGAGGTTTGTGTGTTGATAAACATGTGATAAATGTTCTCAAAATATCTGCTATGTAACACACAGAAAAAGATGTTAAAATGCAAGTGCATAATAAGTGGAAAAACTTAGAATTCAGAGATTTCATTTACTTTGAGATTTCAAGAATAAAAATATTAGAAATGTGACATACTTTGAATTTTAAGAATAATTCCAAATTATCATGGACTTTTTATCTAGCAGGTGTGAGAGATAAGCCCACTGACCCAATCAAAGGAGGGACGCAAGGACTAGGAGCACGGTGAGGCAAGGGTTTAATCAACGGACTTGCAAGAGCCGGTGTCTGATGGACAGGCACATTTGGGGCACTCACAGCAGGCAATTTATCTCCTAGAGTGCAAGTCCCTCCCCTGATTCCTCATTGGCTGAGTACTACAGAGCTTACAGCTTTACCCAGATATCACCTATGCCCATGTAAGGAAAAAAGTAGTCTGATTGGAACAAACGTACATTCTCTGAGGTAAGGCAGAGACTTTTAGTCCCTCCTCCCTTTATTCTTCGGCGCATGCTCATTGCAAAGCCCATAAAAAGGTCCATGCTCATTGCAAAGCCCGTGAAAAGAAGCCCACAAAATGGAGAGGGGAAGAAGAAGAACGAGGAAGTGAAGTGTCTGAAGGTTTGGGACTCCATTGTGTGTGTGTGTTTGGGGGGGGGGGGTTGTACATATTTCCAGTAGGTTGTAAACCTACTGTTAACTGGACAGCACATGAATCATCTCTCTTACTTCTCACAGGAGGCTATCCAATGTTAGTTATTCCTTGTTAACTAACATTGTCTATAAACTAGAACACTATTTGTACATTTTCTAGGGCTAGCATTAAAGGAATGGTTAAAACATTATTATAGACAAAAGTGCTAAAATGTTTTAAACACCATCAATCTATTAGTTAGAAGTATCTGCCCACTTTTTTCATTTGTGCACGTTTCCATCATATAAATCATTTTATATCTCCTTCTCTCTGATAAAGGCAATCAGTAATTTACCAATTAAATTTTCTTTATTCCCCTTATTATTGAGTCAGTATTAAACTACTGAACTAACAATGTTTCATGTTTGCACGAAAATGAATTCCCTAACATGCCATGGTATTCATCCCAAAACACAGGGCAGAACATATAGAATGATAAAATTCAGACAACTTTATAAATTATAAGAACCTTGCTAACCTGTTATCCTGGAAAGCACAGGAAAAGCCTTTATAATTCAGACATGCAATCACCTGTTGATTTTTCTTTTCTTTCTTTTTTTTTTGTTTTTTTTTGTTTAAAAACTTTTTTTTAAAGTTTATTTATTTATTTTGAGAGAGAGAGAGAGAGAGAGAGAGAGAGAGAGAGAGAGAGAGAGAGAATGAATCCCAACCAGGCTCCACACTGTCATCATGTGGAGCCTGATGTGGGGCTTGAACCCATGAACCATGAGATCATGAACTGAGCCAAAATCAAGAGTTGGACCCTTACCTGACTGAGCCGCCCAGGCACCCCTGATTTTTCTGATGTCTGACTTTGGCCTTTTAGAGTTTAGTCAATCTGATTCTCTGACTTGGAAGCTAGAGGCTGGAAGTAGCATAAAATGCACAGGGAAGCCTTGTTTGGGAACTTGGCTATCTTCTAACACGAATGGTGTCACACAGGGAGCTTTCTTCCTATGGATATTCATATTACTCACATGGAACTAGAAGGAAAATAATTTGACAGATCCTATAGTTGTGGTGAATAGGTTGGGCTTTGAATCAGACCAGGTTTGGAGTCCTAATTCTATAATCAAGCTGTGTGATTTGGATAAAAGGTAAAACTTTTGTTTTCTACCTATAAAATGGAATCTACTTTGTAGACATGTCATAAAGATTAAGTGAGAAAACATTTTTTAACTGATAAGCTGATATGCCATGAACATAGTCATATAATATTGCTGAGAAAGAATGACTAAAAGTTATACATATATACTTTTAAAAAACACTTTATAGATTTAAAAGTACTTTTTACATACATTACTTCAAAATTTCTAAAGAAGCAAACTCCTTTTAGAGCCATGCTGGTGGAATCTTGTCATTGATTTCAGGAAGTAAAATATACAAGCTGGAGCTATTTGATTTTGTAGAACAAGGTCATTTTATTTAACTAATGGGAGGGCAGAGGTGTTAAGAATTTTGCTTAGCCTCACTGACCTCATTGCCTTAAACATAGTTATGTTGGCTGTGAGACAAAGGAGAAGGATTTTTCCTAGACCTGCTGATCCACTGAATATGCTAACCATTGGCATGTGACGAGATGGTTTCACTTTCAAGGTCCTCAAGATAAATAGGGCTTACAGCAACCATGGGCTTCCTAAGGGATCTGAGAAGGAGGAAGTCCATCTAGACAGTGGGTTGTACTGGATGCACACCTAGAGACAAATGGAAAGCATAACACAGCTCAGGAGAAGCCCAGAAATGAATATCAGAAAGTCAACAGAAACCGGATAAAGTGTGACACATTTGACACAAAAGTGACATTGATTCTCCTCTTCAGTGTGGATTCCCAGAGCGACTGAAGGATGGGAATCAGAAATCAGCCTAAAAGATGACTTGACTTAAGAAATCTGGGGCTATTGGCTTTTATTGTTTAATTGGAAACCTCATTTTGAGTGGAAGAAGTAACCTGATTTTTAGGTAAATCTATTCAATTGTGGAGAAAAAAAATAAGGACTTGTTTGTGTTTGGAGGGAAGGCTACTACTGGTTGTTTCATGTCGACTTTGAAGAGGACCCTTGAATTGCAGAAGCAGGTACTGCCAGATTGCATCTTTGGTCACACCTTCTGAGTTATTTCTTAATGTCTCCTGAGGCTGGTTATCCGTGAACTGCGTCATTGCTCAGACGTGGATCCCTGTGGTCTGTCTGTGTTTGCGATGGAATTGACAAAAATTTGTCGATTGAGCCTTCTGTACAGACACTATGCTAAATGTTGGGTGTACAAAATATGGACAAACAGTCTCGATGTCATGGAGCCCACACTCTAGAAGCAGTTGAATACATAGAGTGTTTCCCCTTTTTGGCTTCTGTTTGTCTTCTAATTTACTTCTCTACATTCAAAAGTTCAGATACTTGTTTGGAGATGTATTGAGTATGAATTAACTTCTTTTGGTACAAGCCCACTTCTTTTCTGGAGTGAACACAATGATACCTTTTATGACATCTGATGGCTTCTGCGGTCAATAAAACCTATCTAATAGGATGGTTAATGTTTGACTGAAGTCTGAAAGGAGAGGCTGGGGAAGCAGAACAGTGCGGAGGGAGTGTTCTCCAGGGAGATTCTCAAGCCCCAGCAAGAGTCTCAACAGCTGAATGGAAGAAAATAACTTTTAACGGCCATTTTGTTATTTACTTACAGAAAGGTAAGGGTTGACATGTCTTAACTATGTTGATAATGTACTTCTTCAAGAATGACAAAATAGATGGTGGAGGGAGAGTACTTAAGTTGCTGGACAAATTTATTCCTTGAAGAGTGCTATGTAGCTGGGAAGGGAAGGGAAGCTTATTTCTGGTGTGACAAGTTTTGCTTAGGGAGCATAATTTCTTTCTCAGTTTCTTTTCATTAGCCTCTATTTTATAAATTTAATGAAATAGCTTTGGTTGAATCAAGCTTGGCAGTGGAAACAAAGAAAATATGGAGTTTTGGGATGTTTAAATGAGTATTATACCCATTCTTTCTGATTAAAATATAAGAGCGCCTAGACCTAAGATGCTCTGGAGCTCTTGTATTCCAGAAATTAGAATTGGAATCTCATTCTTAAAAAGTGTTCTCTCTCAGATGTGGTCTTCCAAAAATGAGCATTCTATCTACTTCTCAGAGACTGAGATTAAACTTAGGATTCTTGGGACTATCTGGGACACAGTGGGGGAGGGGAAATGCATAGGAGAAAAGAAACCCTTTTCTTAAAAGTATTGGATATAAGAATTGAAAACAACCAAAAAACAAAACAAAAACAAACAAATAAACAAAGAGTTGGAAACAGACAGACCTGCAAGCAACTCTTGGGAAAGCAAGACTTATTGTATGTGTTGGTCAGCTTTTGGTGTTTCTTTCCACCTCATTGGTAGATGTACCATCTGCTAACAAGTGATTATTTTGAGATGTCAAGTTGTGTACAGCCTATTGTGTCTTCAAAGGTCCAGTCTCTGCCTCTGTCTTGTTTTTTTCTTTATTATGGGTGACTTTTGCGGGACAGATGCTGTCTCTGATGGGGGATGCTGAACAGGAGATTAGAAGAGCAATACATTTTCTGATATTTTCTTGTTTTTATTTTTCTTCAAAAACTTAGATAGCAAGTGAAAAATCCTTTCAAAGAGAAAGAAAGCACATGTTTAGGTGACAAGAAAAATGGATGACATTTAGCTCTCACCAGGAAAAAAAAGAATCACTGAGAAGGGTTTATCGCAGATTGCAGGGTATATAGTTTATGAGTCTTCAGGGTTGGGCAGATGGGTTAGGCCAGTTTCATCATTTACCAGCCAGCAGGCATTGAGCAGATTGCTTAAGCTCCCTGGACCTTAATTTTCTCATCTATAAAATGGAGATACTTGCCCAACCAAGCAGTTGTGAGAATAAATTAGATAAGCTTGTAAAGAATTTGGTACATTGCTTGCCATGTGGTAGCTGTCCAATGAAAGTTGGCTCTCCTGTCCATTAAAAAGGTCAAGTAGATGATTCAGGTCAAGCCGAAAAGTTGTTGTTTCATTTCCTAGGGAAAAACAACAGTAATGTTACAGTAATGGCATTTTGGGCAAGAGAGCAACAGATTCTATTCTAAGGACATGAAATCCAAAGATATAACAGAATGATCAAACAATTGGGCTTTGTTTTTTTGTTTGTATGTTTTTATGAGAGGCATTTGAAAGCCCCTCTGATGTTTTGTATATAGTTGACGCTTGAACAACATGGGTTTGAACTCTGTGGGTTCTCTTAGGAACAAATATTTTCAATAAATACAGCACAGTCCTATAAATGTATTTTCTCTTCTTTATAATTTTCTTTATATTTTCTTTCCCCAACTTATTTTGCTATAAGAGTACAGTATCTAATAAAACATAGAAAATATGTATTAATTGACTGGTTTTGTTATCATAAGGCTTCCAGCCAACAGTAGGCTATTAGTAGTTAAGGTTTTGGGGAGTCAGAAGTTGTATGCAGATTTTTGACTGCACGGGGGTTTAGTGCCCCTAACCCCTGAGTTGTTTAAGGGTCAACTGTGTAAGTTTTTCAGTGGGTGTGGCATCCTTTGAAACTTGCCTCAGTGACCCCTGGGAAAAGTCATTGTTGTTCAAGATGAAGGTTACCTTTCCTGTGCCTCCTCCCTTCTTTTATGAAAAGCAAAATATATGATGGCAGGAACTCAACTTAGAAGTCCCTGAAAAGGAGAATGCACCCCCACTTTTCTTCCATGTTAAGAGAGGTGACTCTGAGAAGGAAAGCTGAGCATGAATCATCCTGCTTCTTTTTCCAAAGGCTCACAAATAAGTGCTTTTATGGGTGTTAGTTTACATGGATAAAAATCTATAGATTTAACTGTTGGCATAAAATTGCATTCATTCAGAAATCCCTAGACTGGGGCTCATTCTGTGGTCTACTCAATGATCCAACACGGAAAAAGTACTTCAGTTTGTTACGGGAGTATCTATCTACGTATTTGTTACTTGTGACAACAAATAGCAATGTTTACTGAGGTACAGTAAATATAAATGTAATAAAAACAGATGTTTACTTAGTGGTTGAAGTAATAAAAAAAAAAGTTGATTTTTCACTTAAGCTTATATAGCAGCCCAAGCTATGCTTGGTTAGTGTATGTGGCACAAAGAAAACTTATTTTTTCTTAAAAGATTCTCTAAGACTGACATATTGAATTTTCTCGTCCATGATATTCTGAATCAATAATTTCTTACCATATTTTAATTATTTCTAAATATTAAGACTTGTGTTCTTGACAAAGAGATAAAGAGAAGTCAAAATGGTAGATTTGTAGTTTTCAAGAATGTTCAAACTAAGGATGAACACCTCTTCTGTTCATCCTAGGGAGGGTTCTGTGCTTGATCTGTGCAGCCAGATTGGTGCCCCTTCCTCAGCCTCTCTGAGCTTAGTTTCCTTCCCTATAGGATGACAACAGGACCTACCTTATAGGATTGTTGTGCTATTTATGTTTTTAATTTATTATTACTATTTTTTAATATTTATTTATTTTTGAGAGACAGAGAACGAGTGGGGGAGGGGCAGAGAGAGAGGGAGACCCAGAATCAGAAGCAGCCTCCGGCTCTGAGCTGTCAGCACAGAGCCTGACGTGGGGCTTGAACCTGTGAACCGTGAGATCACGACCTGAGCCAAAGTCCAACGCTTAACTGACCGAGCCACCCAGGTGCCCTGGATTGTTGTGCTATTTAAATGAAATAAGTTATCCAAAGCGTTTGACTTAGTAAATGCTCATAAAATGCTAGCTGATTAAAAAAAATTTTTTTTCAACTATAAAAAAACTAACTCACGAGAGATTTCATAGTGGCATGGTATTCTTTATTAAGATAGAATTAAATTCATTTTTCTTTTACTCTCTGACTCATCCCAGCCGCCAATTATGATTTAATTCAGGGATTGGAAAGTGAACCTGCTATAGTTGAGCATGTCTGTACATTTTTGTCATGAGAACCCTTGCCTTGGGGCTACTTTATAAATGAGCTAGTATTACAACAAGTGTTTTAGGGATTTTTGTTTTGTTTTGTTTTGTTTTAATCTCTGTGTCCAAACCCATTGGGATGAAATCTAATTTAGATTTACCTCACAAGGAATTTCTAAGGCCAGAATGTGTGATTTTATTATACTGGCAAATGCTTGTCTGTGTCCTTCATAATACACAAGTCACTGTTGTATCATGAGAAAGCACTTTGTCAAAAGCAATTCAGCCATCTTTTATGAGAAATAATGATTCCTAGCCTCCTCTTTAGGCCAGGGAAGGCCCTTACGATGTTCTGACAGATATGGAGGAAAGCACATCTTTCCCTTGTGGCCTCCCGGGGTTTCTGAGGTGTCAACCTGCACATCGCAGGGAAAGCAACACTGACGTCTTACGGCCAACCTACCTGACATGTCAGGCAAGCACCATGACTAGGCATCCATCTATGCCCATTGGGGCCCTCCCTTCCCTTTGACCTCCCCTGACCACCTTCTCATTCAGGGATGGGGCATCCTGTGCGACTCTGAGGAGAGGGCTCCTCACTCCCGCTGCCCTTCCCTTACTCCCTTCCTGGGAGTGTTGGGTGGAATAAAGCTAGGCAGGAATAGGCATAAGCACATGTCTCAAAATGTTTCTTAGAGCTCATTTCTTCTTTAATACGACTGATTCCAGTAGTCATTTGTATTTAAATTGATCACATAAATTGAAAACATTTTAAGTCCTGGGGGAGGCCATCTATCTTTCGTGAGCCCATTTATCTTGACCACGAACCTATTGATACAAATAATCACTTGCAGTTTTGTAGATGTGTAAATCCAGATTTTCATACACTGAAATATTGGCATATCTACGTTACAAAGCTTAGCGAGAGAACAAAGTGCTTCTATTTGTGTGCCCGGGGGTGGGCGTCCATCCCTCATTTTCTTCTTTCCTTCCTCCTAAATCAGTCTGAAGGATGAGGCAGCGGCCCTGCTTTTATGCCTGCCTGTTTACTTCTAGCTTATTAATGGCCGCTTTAATTGGGTCCCTAATTTGTTAAGAGTGCAAATTGGTCAGATCTTCCTGTGATTTTTCTAGACCTTTAGAGATGTAATTGGTGCCAGAGATTTGTGAGCAAGACCGACAAGATGGGCATGATTGATCTGAACATCACTTGATGAACAATGGTGTGAGCAGGCTTTTAATCTGATCTTTATTCATATCTGGCCTTGCTTTATAATTTATGGGGCTCTTAGCAATATACAGTGCAGAGATGGAAGAAATGGTACACAGGATATATGGTGCTGTTGGGTCCTGGCAGTATTATGAAGTCCAGTCACATCCTTTCCTGCCCACATCACCTATGAAAACAAATTTTCTAGTCCTTCCCTCCTGCACCTCCTTTGTTCTTTAGAAATGCATAGTTCAACCTTTGAGCAGGGTAAATTATTTGAATTCAAAGCCCTTAATGCTTCATTTTTTTTTTTTTTCTGTGAAGGATGAGCGATGACTAACTCTATTTAAGGTTTGCCTTTCTAGCTTTTTGCAAGGGGGAGAAAATCAATGCTTGTGTGTTGAGTTACTTGAAGGGTTGGAGACTTGGGATCTAGAAATTCCACGTCCTTACTCAGATAAAGGGGGAAATGACAAGAGTGTCTAAAAATGCCTCTTGGAGGAATTGGCGCCCAGCAGGAGAATCAATCAAGCTTCGAACGGAGCCCTGAGAGGCCTGCCAGGGGCACTGCATGTATAATAACTGAAGACAGCCCTTTCTGAGGCCACCTCTGTCCTGGAATGGCAGTGCCTTTCTTAGTCAAAATCAGAGTTCCTTGGTATATTAGTTTGGTAGGGCTGCCAAAGCAAAGCACCACGGATGGGGTGGCTTAAACAACAGACATTTATTATCTCACAGTTCTGGAGTCTGGACATCCAAAATCAAGGTGTCAGCAGGGGTTCCTTCAGAGGGCCATGAGGGTCTGTTTTTGGCCCCTCCTTTCTGCTTCTGGATGCTCATCTTCTTATGTCTCTTCACATTGTCTTCCCTCTCTGTGTGTCTGTGTGTCCAAATTTCCCCTTTTTATGAGGACACCAGTCAGATTGGATGAAGGCCTACCCTAATGACCTCATTTTAAGCGCATTACCTCTGTAAAAACCCTATCTCCAAATAACATCACATTCTGAGGTCCTTGGGAGATAGGACTCCAACATACGAATTGGGTGTGGGCACTATCCAACACATAACACCTGGCTTGGTTAAAAAATGGGAGACTGCTGGGGCACCGGGGTGGCTCGGTCAGTTAAGTGCCGACTTTGACTCAGGTCATGATCTCGCAGTTTGTGGGTTCAAGCCCGGCGTCAGGGTCTGTGCTGACAGCTTGGAGCCTGCAGCCTGCTTCAGATTGTCTCCCTCTCTCTGCCCCTCCCCTGCTCTTGCTCTGTCTCTCAAAAATAAATGTTAAAAAAAAATTTAAAAAGGAGACTGCTAAGGTGAAGGTCAGCGGGGAAATGAGGAGAGATGGTACGATACGGAATACGTGTTCTGTAGGAACTAGATCTCCTAGGCTAATGTTCCTCTGAGCAGGGGGCATCATATCAGTTTCTGACGAGGAAGAGCAGCAGAGTTTTAAAAAAAAAAGGAAAAAGAAAGTTTTTTGAATTTTTGGGAAGATGTGTAATGGATTAAGTGATACTAGATGTCTCATTATGTTTATGAAAAGAACATGGGTGTAGAATTGGCCAGGCAGTGTGATCTCGGGCACGTCTCTTAACCTCTTTAACCCTCACCTTTAGATTTTTGATCTTTAAGAGGCAGATTTTAACAGTACCTGCTTCAGAGGGTTCTTATGAGAAATCAATAAGGTAACGCATATAGAAGTCTTAGCCTGTGCATGGCAAATGGTTTTCAGTAAGTGTTAGCTGTCTTCGTGCTATTCTTCCGGCTGGACACAGATTCAGGACGCAGAGGGATTTGTGTTTTGTGGGCTGTGGTGAATCAAGGCATTAGCCGTAAACAGCAAGGCCAGCAGACCTGATTCTGTATTTGCCGATGGTCCATGGTTAAAGCAAGTGGTGGTGGCTTTTCAAAATCCCCCTTTCCCACAAAACCTTTGACCTGTGTTGCTAAGGATGTGCTTGGCCTCACAGATAGTTGCCATAGAAACTGTCTGAATTTAGTCTTTGTGCCTGAGGGGAACCCCAACAAATAGCAAAAATTCTAAGCAGATCTTTGGATCAACCATTTCAGGTAGGGCAGCTAAAATGTCACTGAATTATCTAGAAATACACTCCAATCCTTTTCTAAGGAGTGTTTGTGAGGAAATCTATCAAGTGTGTGTGGCGTGGTGGTTTTAGGCAGTTGCGGTTATAAACTATGGTTTCCCTCCAGCAATATTATGATCCAGGATGTGATATTCATTAGTGGAATTACGTCCATGCACAGAGGAGATATAGGCAAGATTTGTTTGAGGGGCTAAAGTCCTCCTCTGGCATAATGCCAGCATTAGTGCCTTTGCCTTGATGCATTCAGATAAAGGCTTTGTCTCACGGCTTCGCTTGGTTGTGAAGGCTGCTTCTTGAGTATTATGGGGGCCTCGCCAGGGATGATGAAAGGAGACATTCTACAGGACAGTGCTGAAAGCTCTGACTAAGGGAATGAGGTGGCAGAATGAATTTTTATGTGACGAACACTGTTCAAACTATTAACTCATTGAACCCCATAAATCTCAAAGGTAAGTACTATGATCATCCCTGCTTTACAGAGGAATACAGACAGGTTGCTGGAGGAGCCAGGATCCAAACCAACCAGTCTAACTCCAGGGTCCGTGTTCCCAACAACCGCACTGTGGGGTATATTTGTCTGCAAATAAATCATGGAACCCTAGGCACAGCAGCAGAGAGCAATTACTTCTCTTGCTCACTGGAAACCTTTCTGTGAGGGATAAGACTAGCTGTGACTGACAAAATAAGGGATAAGTGCATTGCTACTTTTACGTTTTAGATTCCTTAAAGCATCCCAGATGGTGGCCTGTCTGAGCATCTGACTAAAATAAGGCTTTTATTTTATTTTCATTTGCTTTTCTATCATTCAATTTATATGTCTTTGGGAGATTAAAAGCACTAAAGAAATCAGTTCAAGGAAGAGGTGATGTATATCGGCCAGTCCTTAACCTATTCACTGAGCAGAAATCTGTTAGTGTATTTAAAAGAGAAGCAACCCTTTTCACCAACAATAAAAATGTATTACTTTGCATCAAAGCACATCTTTAAATTCCAAATTAACTTCCTTTAACAATTTGTGTTTTTTCTGAAAGCTCTTATAGATTGGACAAAATTCATAGGATATCAGTGTTAGACAATTAAAATGTTTTAGAATTTAACAAACATCTGTGGAGGGCTTAATATATGCAAGGCATAGTATGACAAGCTGTGAGAGGTAAAAAAAAAAAAAAAATTTTTAATTAGGCCTCATGGCGCCTGGGTGACTCAGTTGGTTGAGCGTCAGACTTGGGCTCAGGTCATGATCTGGCCGCTTGTGGGTTCGAGCCCTGCCTCGGGCTATATGCCAACAGCTCAGAGCCTGGAGCCTGCTTTGGATCTGTGTCTCCCTGTCTCTCTGCCCCTCCCCCGCTTGCACGCACTTTCTCTCTCTCTCTCTCTCTTAAAATAAATAAACATAATAAAATTTTTTTAAATAAAAAAATAAAATTAGGCCTCTGTCTTGAAGGATTGTGCTTCCTAGTAGAGGAAATAACACGGATATATAAATAAATGATAAAAAAATAAAATGCAGGAGGGGTTTCAAGAGGAAGATACATCTGGCTGGAAATCACTGACGATTTCATGAAGGAAGTAGGATTTTGGTTCTAGCTCCGTGAGCTACCCCTTATTTGCATATCCCAGTTCTTAGCATGGTATCTGGCATATGAGAAGCTTTTTATAATAATTCAATGCTTTTGAAATAAATGAACAAGTCGGAACTAGAGGTAAGATATGACAAGTAGTATGAGTAGAGGTCAGGAAGGACAATCTTAATCCAACTTCCTGATGCAAATATTATCTGTCCCTTTATTGCAGCTGGCCTTGTGCTGGGTGGGGAGGACAGCAAGCCCCGAAGCATGGAGACAGGAAATCTCGGGTGCAGAGTCCATCCTGGTGGACAGCTTTACTGAGGGTGGGAAGGGAGTTGGAGATAAGGCTGGAAGAGCAAGTTGGGACCAGTATTTGAAAGCTCTTGAATGCTGTGGAGCTTGAGGAGAATGATCCCCAAGTGTGCCATTATCGTGTATATTTTCACTTCTCTTACAAGTATTTTTTATAATAATTATTATTTTTTGTTACTTTTTTTTTGAGAGAGAGGGCAAGCGAGAGAGAGAGAGAGAGCGCACGCACACAAGTGGGAAAGGAGCAGAGAGAAAGGAAAAGAGAGAGAATCTCAAGCAGGCTCCACACTGTCAGTCTGGAGTGCAACGTGGGGCTTGAACCGACAAACCATGAGGTCATGACCTGAGCTGAAACCAAGAGTTGGACACTCAACTGAATGAGCCACCCAGTCACCCCTTCTCTTAAAAACATTGGTGACAGCTGATCATGTGAATTTTTCCAATGTGAAAAAAACAAACAAACCTAGTTAGATTTAATAATTGATTCATTTATATATATATATATATATATATATATATATATATATATATATATTTAATATTGCAATATGCTTCAGCCTGGCATTATTTATTTCCATGTGTTTCCAAACCACATAAGCAGTCTAAAGCAGTAGAAAAATGTCTTGTTTGTGTTTAAGATAATGAGCCAATTCTAAAATGATGTTTGAACACAACGACCAAATTAATTCTGTTGCAAAAGCTCATTTCTAAACATTCATAGAATTTATGAATCTGATTTTCCTGAAGGGTTTTGATTCTAGCTCTTCCTTAACATAGCTGTAGAACCTTGGGAATAGTTGCTTCATTGATTTAGAAACAATATATACATTTTATATATCTCCATACCTCTATTCCTATATCTGTATCTCTGCAGCTCCCACATTATACACAGTACAGTAGAAAGAGTTGAAAGAGGTTTAGGTCTTTGGGATCTGACAGATCTGTCTGGAAGCAATGCAATGTCCCTTTCTAGCTATGTGTTAGGCAAATCACTTAACTTTGAGCTTCCATTTCCTCATATATAAAACAAGTATAACATTTCCTAACTCATTATGTCTGTGAGAAACTCACAGGCTTTCTGACTCAGAATCCACTGTCTACATCACTGTTACACTGGTTGTAAAGGCTCCTCCCAAATCTACCTCCTAGATGTTGCTTAATAAATGCTTATTTCCATCTTTATCTCCTAAGGCATTTGCGAGGCTAAAATTGTGTAGTACATTTACCTTTTTAAAGTTCAAATATGGGAGCTCCAGTGGCACAATCGGTTGGCGTGTGGTACTTATAAAGTTCAAATATAAGCTATCCAAATGTAAGAAATTTAAAATGTCAGGGACTACATTTTTAGGGTGGTTAGAATTTCAATAACCATATTTTCATGGTGACTATATTAGTGATATAAGTTCATTGGAATTTTGGTGAAATGGGTATATGTTCCATTTTACCAATTTTTTTTGGTTTTGTTTTAGCAGTCCAGTATTATGATAGGCAACAACCCTGCTTTATAGTCCATGTGGAAAATTTATATCAGATCTTAAAAATCAGTTCGTCATGATGTGTCTCAGAGTGAAAGTTATAATGTTGAAAAAATGTGAAGCCACAAGAAAGAAAGGAATAATGCTGAACAGAAGAGAGTAAGGGCAGAGTTTGGATTCTTATTTGGTTGCTTTTGGAGTAATAAGAAATATACTTTTCCCTTAGGCATATTGCCTAGTTAGCAACAGTGTTTAGAAGACCGAAGTCTGGCTGGTGAAGTCTTTGAATGAAGGATGATGAACGTTCTTGGGTTCTTTCTGCTCGAGGAAGCTCATGTCTTTGCAACTTTGAATCAGAATCACTAAAATTTTAGTATCTGTTATCCTGGCATTTGCCAAAACATATCTTTCCCATGCATACAATAAAAGTGAAAACTATACTTATTTTCTACCATTTAAGACCCTTAAATGGAGAAGATTATAATAAAGTGAAACAGGTAAAGAAATGGAATTACTATGAGCTTCTTTGGGGATTTTGACTTGTGTGTTGCTATGGATGAGGCATCATAAAGCTTCTGGAAGGCTGGGTGGTTCCAAAACAAGAAGAAATCTGGCCTTTAGAAATCTCATTCTACTAGGTTTATAACTGGATATTGTTCCATGATCCTTTCTGGCTGGAAATACGTGATTTTAACCGACTGGTAACTAATCACTTTTATCTCTGGTTTATTCACAGAAGTTTCAATACAGAAAACCACAATGATGCGAGCCCAACTCCATTGCTTGTGTCTCCTTACACTTTATTTGGTAAGAGAAGAGGATGTTCTTTATTTATTTGCCAGAATATTTTCTGCCATTTTCTACCTCATACCAAGGAAACGATGATTATCATCACCTAAAAAAAAAAATCTATCAAAATTAAATTGTATACAAAGGACACGTAGTTTGCCCCACTGTGATATTTTTGATGAAATGGCTACAAGTCAAATGTCTACTCTTCAATCAGGGAGGTACTTTCTCCTCAACTCTTAAGAACCAATACCACTTAATGGGCAAGGTTAATGATGAAGGTTAATGATGAAATGATGAAATGGCCCCACTGTGATATTTTTGATGAAATGGCTACAAGTCAAATGTCTACTCTTCAACCAGGGAGGTACTTTCTCCTCAACTCTTAAGAACCAATACCACTTAACGGGCAAGGTTTAAAACAAATCTGTCTATTCATGTTTAGATTGTCATGTATAGCTCAGGGACTCTGGAAAGAAAAGTATACTGTACATATATTAATGTATATATATACTAAATATATTTATGTGTATGTAGTGTGTGTGTGTGTATATAAATATATATATATATATATGTATATATATACTTTAGTCTATGTCCCTTAATCTTGACTTTTTTTTTACTTTGACCATGAAAAATTACCATGGGAATATTAAGAAAATCAATTTCTCTATTTTCAACCCTGCTCTGTTTTGTACTTTTATCCCCTACATATGGTTTGGAGTTTTCTGGTCAAAGTTGTCTTTAGCCATTTGTTGAGTCAACCCTGTTGACTAACAGGCTTCTAGAAATTAGAGCTGGATGGACTCTGGAGAGACCCAGCCCTCAATCTTGGGTAGATAGTGGGGTATCATTGTTGTTTTATTCATGAGTCTCATAAATGTCATACACTTGCCCAACAGTCTGTTGTATTAGGAGGCAAGATTATGGGGAAGCATCTGCTTTCTCTTTAGAAGGAAGTTGCTAGACCCTCACCTTTCAAATCTTGTTTTTTTTCTTCTGGGACCCCAAAATTGCATCAAATTCTAAGTTCCTGAGAGCCTCCTAGAGTCCTCAAAGTTCAGAATATTGACATAATGAAACAGAGCCAAACTTGTAAACCTACCAGAGCCTTCCTCCTGGGGGAGGGAAGGAAGCTGCGGTTCCAACTTTATGAGCAATGTGCCTCCTCATACACTGGGAGCTCAAAGCCAGACACAAGGGCTGCTTGGAGTATGTCAAACATCCCCTCTTAACCTGTCTCCTCTTCTTACCCTATTGAATGCCCTTTGCTATCTGTCTTATCACAGGGTGGTAGTGAAGTCAGACCTAGGTACAAAAGTGGCAGTGCCACTTACTAGTGATAGGAGCTTGGGTGAGATAGTTAAGTTCTGAACCTCAGTTTTCTGCCCCATGAAATGGGTCTCAAAAGAGTACTTGCCTTATTGGTTGTTGTGGCCATTAAATGAGCTAGTGCATTTATATAAAGCCCTTTGGTCAGTGACCGGCCCAGTCTAAGTACTAGGTAAATATTGGCTATTATTATTACTACAGCATTTTAAATATTCAGTGTCTACATTCATATGGACCTTGACTTCCATGAGGAGAACTATCTTTTAGTCATCTTTGCAGCCTCAGCACGCAGCACTATGCCAGGAACAGGGTAGAAATTAAGTACATAATCATGGACTTATATTAGGAGACAGCAAGATCTAAGACAAGATTCTATCATGATAATTTGATAATAGTGGGCTTAACTTGTCTGAGAAGGAGACATGCATTTTTTTTTCCTGGATAAAACGTTGGATATGAGTTTTCCTTCTCTCTACTCTCAGGCCAGTGGGATTTCTACCTAGAGTAAGAAATAGTGCCCAAACCATTGCTGGCAGCAAGAGCCTTGCCCAGGAGATAGACACATGCACAGCTGTGTCAGGTGAAGGAAGGGAGTTGCTACCATCCACCCCACCACCCCCTGTCATTTAAAAAATTTTTTTTAGTGCTTATTTATTTTATTGAAAGAGAGAGAGAGAGAGAGAGAGAGAGAGAGAGAGAGAGAGAGAATGAACAAGTGGGGGAAGAACAGAGAGAGAGAGAAAAAAAGAGAATCCTAAGCAGGCTTCATGTTCAGCCTGATGTGGGGCTTGATCTCCCAACTGTGAGATCATGACCTGAGCCAAAATCAAGAATCAGATGCTTGACTGACCTGAGCCAAAATCAAGAATCAGGCGCCCCTCACCCTCAGTCATTTGTTCAGCAAGTGGCTGTCCTGTTCTCTCCTGAGCACTGGTTTCCGTCAGGGGCACGAAACATTGCATGAATATATTGCAAGGGCCCTGAAGAGAAAGCAAGTAAGTGACCAGGGTTTGGGAAGGGGTGCTGCATAGTTAGGTAGGGAAATCAAGGAACAGCCACCTGTTTTAGAGTTTTGCCTGGGATTGTACTCTCTCTAGAAGTAAGGGGGGTTTGGCATAAATACTATGTAATTACTGCAGAGAACTCTTGTTGGGAAGTACAAGGAGGGTGGCTACAAGGTAGGCAGACCTAGCAGTCCCATGTATCCTTTGCTGGTCTGGAAGGATGTGGCAACGTGGCTCAGAGTTGGGGCTTGGTGGTGCCACAGAGCTGGCTTCATCCCACATTATCTGTGTCTCCGCTGTGGCACTTTTCTGGACGTACTTTCCTGATCTTGTTGAGGAGCAGAAGAAATGACACGTGTGGAGGGTCTAGTCCCACAGCTGCTGCACAGGAAACATTTAAAAAATGACAGTTCTATTCTCTTCCCTTCCTTTTACTTCGTGCAGGATGGTAGGTGTTACCTCTCCAACTCCTGCATGAACCCTCTTTTCTTTCTCGTTTCCCCCACACCACCTTTCCCAGTTCGGGCAATGTGGCTTGATGACTCAGAACACACACACGCATTTTGAAATCTTTATAGCCCAAATAGAAATGTTAATGGGCATGTAGGGAGATTTGCTGCCCTGTTACGAGAACGCAACTTTGAACCTTGCAACTGAGATATACCCTGCTGTCCCGATAGGTGAGCCAGCTTGTCCTCGCAGGAAGAACACAGCCTTGTTTGTGAGGTTTGCTCGACTAATGGGAGTTTCTTCTGGATGCCATTACTAGTGTGAGCTGCTGAAAGACTGGCCGCTTGCTGACATGAGCAGAAAGTTGATGAAGGCAGTTTGCTGTTAAATCATGATCCCACAGAAACCACTGCTCTTATCTTGTACCAACCATGGTGGTGCCTGGACATCTGCACCCAGTTCTTGTGTCCTGCCCTCTAGAGGATATGTGGAAAAGGAGTGCAGGGGAGAAAGAGCCCCCAGAGGAAGATATTCCCTTAAAGGAATTGATGAGCTAGAAGTCTATAACGTTATTGTGTCAGTTAAGGATGCTTTTAGTATAGGCAATAGAAAGTTCAACTTTGGAGTGGAGTGGCTCTAGTAAGTCGAGGTTTATTTCCTCAGATAACGAGAAGCCTGAAGTGGACAGCCCAAGGCAGGTTTTGCATTTCTGTGATATTATCAGAGACTTGGGCATCATTCTCTTCGCTCCACCATTATTTGAGCTGATTTGTTCCCTTGTGGTTTCATGATGGCCACCACAGCCATAGACATGTGGTCCATGGTCTGAGCAAGAACAACGGGGAAGGGGGTGACTATGCTGGCCACATCTATCCTTTTTCATTGGAAAATAAAAGCTTGACCAGAAACCCTCCAGTAGACTTCACCTTTTGTTTCAGGAGCCAGAACTAAGTCACTCAGCTCCCTGCTAGCTGCAGGGGAGTCTGGGAAAGAGACCTCTTGGCTTCCCGAGAGAGAGAGGTTGGTGATGGCTGGGGGCAGCTAGTCCACGGGCCTTCCACAATCTGAGGGAGTGGAGACCAAATTCCAAAGCCCTCTGCGTTTTCATTTGACAGACAACCAGTATCAAGTTAATCGAAATTCAGTGAACCAAGGGATATAGTGGAAGGCCTTCCCCCAAACTCTCATACCGATTGTTCTTGGTTTATTCTCAGCATGTCCATCCCAAGAGTGTACTTGCTCTCCCTGAAGAAGTGGCAAACAATTCTCTTCCCCCGAGTTCTTCACACTTTCTTGACTTTACCTCTCCAGTTCCCCAACCATCAACTCCTCCTGTTATACTTCTGATCCTAACCTATCCCACCCATGATTTCTACACAAGTAGACCTGAAGAACCACACAAGAAGCATTGGGTACGGGTGCTAAATCCCTCATTCCAGAGGGCGCCCTCTGTGGGTGGGTTGATGGCTGGCTGTCCCCCTGTGTGCCACCTGTCATGCTCTGTCTCACTTTAGAAGGATAGTTGTGGTGGGACATGGAGGGATGGCAGGGGTTGCCGCTGGATGCTCCCCATCCTCCTGGGTTGGGAATGGTGGGAGTCATACCCTCCTGTACATCCTTGATGTCACCTGTTTTCCTGTCAGATTGTCTTGGTCCTTTTTTGTTCCCTCTGGTAGGTAGTGGGGCATAGCAGCTGAGGGCAGCCATTGCAGAGTTGCAATGGGTTAGAATCCTGCTTCCTGTCAGCACCTGGGCAAACTGCTTACCCTCTCAGCATCTTAGTCTCATTGCCTGTAGAATGGAGCTGGCAGTAATAATTTGTCCCCAGGTGGTTGTCAGGATTAACTGTTTTTAGGACTGAGTTCGGGACATAACTAATTTCTCTTCTTACTGTCCCAGCCACCACGTACTGCTATTCCAGCCTGAATTTGGGTGTCTGCAGAGGTTTCTTGCCTGTCAAATTCAAGGTCTTTTGGCTTTAGAAATGTCTTAGTTACTTGAAGTAAACATTTTGTTCTTTTTTTTTCCTGTATGAGCATGGATTGCTAATCAAACGTTAAAATAGTAAGCTTTTCTTGAAGTTACAGTTGTACCAAGTAAGCACTGTACTCAACACATCTAAATATTTTTTTTCCCTTATAAATTTAGTTGTCCTTGAAGTGACCATGAACTCTAGGGTTCTGGGAATCTTCCATAAATGTCCTTCTAAATGAATAGGAGTGGAGGAAAGGTGTTTTAAGAAGCTGATTTAACACTGTGTTGTGTTTAGAAGACAGAGTGGCATTGTGGGCAGATAGAAGCTTTTGTTCAGTTAGATCTTAGTGTGTGTGCCCTGACAACCACTTAAGGCATTTACTCTGGGCAAGTAGCTTCACCTCTGTGAGCCTCATTTGTAACATGGGAGTGTTAATATTCTCTCTACAGGGGGATTGCTTGAATGGTTAAAGGAGAAAAATAGCACAAGACTCATGGCAAGCCATCTTGATATAGTGAAACTCAACAATATCAGATCTCTTTCTATCTGTTTTGACTATACTTTGCATTGTTTTGACTAGGTTAGAATGTTATGTCTTCTATATCAGTCCTAGAAGCCATAATAAAATTAGCAAGTGGCATGTATGTATTCATAATGATGGGTATGCCAATTTTCTTTTTTTATTTCCTTTTTTAACAGACGGCTGGATACGGCCAGGAGAGGAAGTTTAGTGGACCCCTGAAACCCATGACATTTTCTATTTTTGAAGGCCAAGAACCAAGTCAAGTCATATTCCAGGTAATGGCTACTCTTGATCACTGTCACCTTCATTTTACAGGCTCTCACAGTGGACTTTACTCCTTAATCTACTGTACAGCAGGAAATAAAATAGAGGCATGGCAGATCTCATTATCAAGAATGATTTCAGAAGCTAAGTTAAACAGAGAGATGGGTGGCCTCAGTATTGTAAGGGGTTGTGCGTGACATTCTCATTCAGACTTCTTCAACCATGTCTGGGGGAAATGCTCCCATCCCTGGGGGTGCGCAGCTTGGTGCCTATAGGCACGGCCTCTTCCTCAGGGTGGGAAGGGAACAAGTCCCTGGAGTGGGATGGCCATCTGACTATCCATCCAATGAGCATGCTGCTTGAAGCATTTGAAGATGCAGATTCTCTGGAGTAGCACTGGCATGGTGTGCTTTTCCTTACTATCTTCTCTGAACTCATCCCTGGGCCCTGGCCGGTGGGTTGGCCATGCTGGGAGGCGGTCATCTCATGTAGTTAGATAACTGAGAAAAGCATCAGATTGAGGGTGGACTGTAGATGGAAGTAAGAGACTCCAGCTATAAAGGGGACCAAAAAAGGCAGCAGCATGGACACCTGCCCTGTGCTGCCAGAGGAAAAAGCATGTACTGAGGACTGGCAGTATAGAGTAGGCATTCTGTGGGCATCTATTGAACTTTCTATTGAACAGAATCAGGACCCCATAGAGGCAATCCCCAACTTACAAACTTCACAGACCTGGAAACTGGCTTGGTAAGATGATTCTAGTCTCTGAGTATCCCAGTCAGTGCAATCATTTCTTGGGTTGCTCCACCTCTTTTTCTGTTCTTTTTCCATTAGCCAGCCACCCTACAAAGCCCATCTCTTCTTGGCCAGAAATGATAGTCCAGTTGTCATGGCTGAATGTTTCTTACTTATGGGTGAGTGTGTTGGAGGAGAGGAGTAGGAGATGAAGGGGATTTCCTTCCTGGGATCTCAGAATCTTTGTGTTAGAAAAGACCTTGGAGACTTTTGGTACCAACCACTTGTTTTACAGATAAGGAAACTGAGGCTTAAATAAGTTATTGGCAGAGTTGAGATTAGAAAACAGATCTCCTGATACCTGTTTGGAGATGGAGATACCCTAGTCTCTCCATTTTGTATAAGTTTAAGTAAGTTAACAACAACACTGAGATTAGAAAACAGGTCTCCTGATACCTGTTTGGAGATGGAGATACCATACTCTCTCCATCTTTGTATATGGAGAGAATGCAGCAAACCCAGTTATGGTAGGATGTGCTTTGAACTCTTTATTGCAATGGTGTGGAGGTGTTGCACAGATACTTTTATTTGGTACCACTGGAAATATTCTTGCCTGGAGTTTGGGAGACACAAAGCGAGCTCAGTGCCCCATGAGGCTGATCCTTGGGTTGGTAACATCTTAAAACAAAAAAGAACTAAACAGCCACAGACTTCTTTCACTGAGGATTTTCAAACTAGCTCCAGTTCAGTACTCTAGGGGCTTCTAGAACATAAGATAATATAATACAAATCTAAGATAGGTCATTTTTTTCCTTGTAATGAGATTTAGCTTACACACCATAAAACCTACCATTTAGAATGTGCAAATCATTGATTTTTAATATATCACAGAGATGTGCAACCATCACCACTAATTCCAGAACATTTTCATCAGCCTCAAAATGAACCCTGTACTCATTAGTAGTCCTCATTCTCTTCTCTTCCGAGCTCCTGGCAAACACAAATCTACTTGCCGTCTCTATTTGCCTATGTAGACATTTAATGTAAATAGAATCATACGTGTGGCCTTTTGCGTATGGTTTCTTTTACTTAGCATGTTTTCCAAATTTATCTATACTCTAGCAGATATTAATACTTATTCGCTTTTTATAGCTGATTAATATTCCACTGTATGGATATATACCACATTTTGAATGTCCATTTTTCAACTGATGGACATTTATGCCTATTATGAATAATGCTATTATGGACAGTCATATACAACTTTTTGTGAGGACATATATTTTCAATTTTCTTGGATATATACCTAGGAGTAGAATTGCTAGAACATAGTTAATTCAATGTTTAACTTCTGAGGAACTGTAAAACTGTTCTCAAACCAACTGAACTATTTTACATTCTTACCAGCATTGCTTATAGGTTCTGATTTCTCCACATCCTTGCCAATGCATGTATTTATCTGTTTTTATTACAGCTATCCTCATGGGGGTGGAATGGTACTTTTTGTGATTTGGGTTTACATTTCCATAATGACTAATGATGTTGAATATCTTCTCATGTGCTTATTGGCTGTTTGTATATCTTCTTTACGTTTTTTTTTTTTTTCTGAGAGAGAGAGAGAGAGAGAGAGAGAGAGAGAGAGAGGGAGAGAGAGAGAGAGAAAAAGAGCATGTGTGGGGGAGGGGCAGAGAGAGAGGCAGACAGAATCCAAAGCAGGCTCTGGGCTCTAAGCTGTCAGCACAGAGCCTGATGCGGGGCTCAAACTCATAAGCCGTGAGATCATGAACTGAGCCAAAGTCGGACGCTTAACTGACTGAGCCACCCAGGCGCCCCTGTATATCTTCCTTGGAGAAATATTTTGCCTATTTTTAAACTGGGTTATCTTGTATTGTTCTAAGAGCTCTTTAGATATTCTATATTACAAGTTCCTTATCAGATATATGATTTGCAAATATTTTCTCACATTCTATGGGTTATTGTCTCACTTTTTGATAGTGTCATTTGAAGCACAAAAGCATTTCATTTGATGGGATGTTTTCCATTTATTCAGATCTTCTTTAATTTCTTTCAACCATGTTTTATAGTTTTCACTTTACCAATATTGTATTTCTTTTTTAAATTTATCTTGAAGCATGTTATTCTTTTTGCTCCTATTGTAGATGTAATTATTTTCTTAATATCATTTTCAGATTATGCTTTGCTAGCATGTAGATATACAATTGATTTTTTTATACTGATATTTTATTCTGCAACCTTATTGGACTTGTTTATTAGCTGTAATAAGTTTTTCAGATTCCGTATGATTTTCCATATATAAGATCATGCCGTCTTTGATTAGTTTTACTTCTTTCTTTCCAATCTGGATGTTTTTTTATTTCTTTTTCTTGCCTAGACCTTGAATAAAGCCTAAATAGAAGTGGCAAGATTGGGCATTTTTTTTTCTTGTTTCTAATCTTTTGGGGAAAGCTTTTAGTCTTTCATCATTAGTTACAAGGTTAGCTGTGGGTTTTTCTTAGATGGCCTTTATCAGGTTGAGGAAATTACCTTCTATTCCTGGTTTGTTGAGTATTTTTTTTTCATGAAAGAATATTGGATTTTGTCAAATGATTTTCTGCCTCTGTTGAGCTATTAATTTGGATTTGTCCTTTATTCTATGAACATGGGGTATTAAATTAATTGATTTTCATATTTTGAACTAGTCTTATATTCTGGTATAAATTCCACTTGATCATGGTATATAATCATGTCAGGATGATACTATCCTCTTAGAATGAGTTGGGAAGTATTCCTTACTCTACTTTTGGGCTGCATTTGTGAAGATTTGGTTTTATTTTTTCTTTATGGGTTAGGTAGAATTTACCAGTGAAGTCACCTGGTCCTGGGGTTTCCTTTGTGGGAAGTTTTTTGATTACTAATTCAGTCTCTTTACTTGCTATAGGTTTATTCAGATTTCCTGTTTATTTTTTAGTCAGTTTTGATAGTTTTCATCTAAGAATTCATCCATTTCACCAAGGTTGTCTAATTGATGGGTAAATAATTACTTATCATATTCTCATTAATCCTTGTTATCTCTGAAGGTTGGTAGTGATGTCTGCTTTTACATTCCTGATTTCAGTTATTTGAATCTTGTTTTTTTTTTCTTGATAAGCCCAGCTAAAGATTTCCCAATTTTGTTGATCTTGAAAAAAAAACAAATACCAATTTTGTTGCTTTTTTTTCTCCTTTGCTTTGGTATTCTCCATTTTATTAATTTCCATTCTAAAAAAATTTTTTTTAATGCTTATTTATTTTTGAGAGAGAAATAGGCAGAGGACAAGCAGGGGAGGTGAAGAGAGAGCGGGAGACACAGGATCCAAAGCAGACTCCAGGCTCTGAGCTATCAGCACAGAGCTCAACACGTGGCTCGAACCCATGAAATGTGAGATCATGACCTGAGCTAAAGTTGGATGCCCAACTGACTGAGCCACCCAGACGCCCCTCATTAATTTCCATTCTAATCTTTATTTTCTTCTGCTTACTTTGGGGTTAGTTTATTTATCTTTTCCTAGTTTCCCTTTATTCATCTTTTTCTAGTTTCTCAAAGTAAAAGATGACTGACTTGAGATCTTTCTTCTTTTATAAACATTTACAGCTAAAGATTTAGCTCGAAGTACTGCTTAATCTGCATCTCATGAGGTTTGGTCTGCTGTGTCTTCATTTTAATTCATCTAAAAGTATTTTATAATTTCCTTAAAAATTTTGTTTATGTTTTTATTTTATTTTATTATTTTATTTTAGTTTATTTTTTAACTTTACATTCAAGTTAGTTATCATATAGTGCAACAATGATTTTAGGAGTAGATTCCTTAATGCCCTTTACCCATTTAGCCCATCCCCCCTCCCACAACCCCTCCAGTAACCCTTTGTTTGTTCTCCATATTTAAGAGTCTCTTATGTTTCTGTCCCCCTCCCTGTTTTTATATTATTTTTGTTTCCCTTCCCTTATGTTCATCTGTTTTGTATCTTAAAGTTCTCATATGAATGAAGACATATGGTATTTGTCTTTCTCTGACTAATTTCGCTTAGCATAATACCCTCTAGTTCCATTCACGTAGTTGCAAATGACAAGATGTCATTCTCTTTGATTGCCGAGTAATACTCCATTGTATATATATACCACATCTTCTTTATCCACTCATCCATCGATGGACATTTGGGCTCTTTCCATACTTTGGCTATTGTTGATAGTGCTGCTGTAAACATTGGGGTGCCTGTGTCCCTTCGAAACAGCACACCTGTATCCCTTGGATAAATACGTAGTAGTGCAATGGCTGGGTTGGGGGGTATTTATAATTTCCTTTTTGATTTCCTCTTTGACCTGTTAGTTATAGGATGTGTTATTTCCACATATTTGTGATTTCCCCAAATTTCCTACTGTTTGGTTTCTAATTTTCTTCTGTTGTGGTCAGAGAATATATTTTGTATGATTTCAGTGTTTAAAAATGTATTGAGATGTGGTTGCTTCAGCAGCACATATACTAAAATTGGAACGATACAGAGAAGATTGGCCCCTGCACAAGATGGCATGCAAATCCACAAAGCATTCCATACTTAAAAATAAAAAAATAAAAAAATAAAAATGTATTGAGACTTGTTTTATGGCCTAACATATGATCTATCCTGGAGAATTTCCATGTGCATTTGAGAAGAATGTGTATTAGGGTTTTGTTGGATGGAGTGTATTTTGAGTGTATTTTGGGGGTCTGTCGGTAGGTGATCTTTGTCTGTAATTGTTATAGTTTCTTGATGGATTGGCCCTTTATAGAATGTCCTCCTTTGTCTCAATTAACAATTTATGTTTTAAAGTCTGTTTTTCTTCTAAAAGCAGTCAGGCTTAATTTCACTCTGATTTTGAAATGTAGTTTTGTTGGATATACAATTTTTAATTGGGAGGTTTTTTTCTTTCAGCATAGTCGCCATGAGAAACCAGGTGTTCATTTCATTGAGGATGCCCTTATGTAATGAGTCTTTGCATTTTCAGCATTCTCCCTTTGTCTTTCACATGTTTGATGATGTGTCTAATTTTGAGTCTCTTTGAGTTTGCTGTAGTTGGATTTAATCCAACTTCGTGGATGTATCATATTTTTCTTGAACTTGGGAGGCTTTTGGTCATTCTTTCTTCAAATAATCTTTTGGCCTCTTTTGTTCTTTCATTTCCTTTTTTGACTTTCACTACGCATGTATTTGCTTGATGGTTCTTCATTGGTCTCTAGGATTCTGTTAATATTTCTTCGTTCTTTTTTTCTCTCTGTTCTTCACAGTAGATAATCTCAATTGATCGAATATCAAGTTCACTTATTTTTTCTTCTGCTATGTCAGATCTACTGTTGAACTTTCTATGAATTTTTTATTTTAGTTCTTATACTTGTCAACTCCAGAATTCCTATTTTTAAAAAATAATTTCTATGGGGTGCCTGGGTGGCTCAGTCAGTTAAGCATCTGACTTCAGCTCAGGTCATGATCTCACAGTCCGTGAGTTTGAGTCCCACATCAGGCTCTGTGCTGACAGCTTGGAGCCTGGAGCCTGCTTCCGATTCTGTGTCTCCCTCTCTCTGCCCCTCCCCTGCTCATGCTCTGTCTCTCTCTGTCTCAAAAATAAATAAAACATTAAAAAAAATTTTTAAAAATAATCTCTATGTCTTTACTGATATTCTCTCTTTGGTGAGATATCATTTTAATACTTCCCTTTAGTTCTTTAGAAATAGTTTTATTTAGTTTTTGAGCCTATTTAAAATAATTTAAAATCTTTATCTAGTAAATGTAACATCTAGCCTTCCTCAGAGGCTATTTCTACTGACTGCTTCCTTTCCTGTATATGGGCCTTACATTCTTTTTATTAGCATGTCTCATAATCATTTGTTGAAAATTAGACATATTTATTTATTTATTTATTTATTTATTTATTTATTTATTTATTTTTTAAACGTTTATTTATTTTTGAGACAGAGAGAGACAGAGCATGAACAGGGGAGGGACAAAGAGAGAGGGAGACACAGAATCTGAAACAGGCTCCAGGCTCTGAGCTGTCAGCACAGAGCCCGACGCGGGGCTCGAACTCACGGACCTCGAGATCGTGACCTGAGCCAAAGTCGGCCGCTTAACCGGCTGAGCCACCCAGGCGCCCCGAAAATTAGACATTTTAAAGAATATGATATGGAAATTCTAGAAATCGTATATCCTCCTCTTTCCAGTGTTTGTTGCTGTTTGTTTGTTTAATGACTTTCCTGAATTAATTTTGTAAAGTGTATATTTTTTGTCATGTGTGGCCATTGATATCACCAAATGATTGAACTGAGATTTCATTTGCCAGGGAGTTCTGTGTGCGTGTTGGACACACCTTCAAGAATGTGGTAAACAGTTTACAACTCTGCCTTAGCCTTCACTTTTTGCTTGCACAAAGGCTCAAGGTCAGGCAGAGGTGAGATATTAGGGCCTTCTCAGGTCTTTCTTGAGTAGGTACACAGCCCTACTTGTGAATGTGGCTTTCTACACTCCCAAGAATATATGGAAGATTTTCAATGCCCCCTAGGGTCATCTTATTTCCCAGATTAACCTTTTAAGTATTTTGGTCAGCTTCTTGTTTATATTAACTATTATCACTGCCTCAGGTAGCTGCAAAGTTGACTAATTGCTGATAATTATTTTTGACAAATTCCCCAAGAGAAAAATTGTTTGCAGTGAGTGAACTCCCAAATTCCTCACACTATATTTCCAGGAAACTTCCAGATAGGTCAGATAACAGCAGTTCTCTGGGAGTGGGGCTTTTGGGAAACTCCAAACCCTTTCTCCCTTCTCCATGGTACTGTGGTTGTGAGGCTGTTGGATTTCAAGACTACTGTATATCTTTTTTTTTTAATTTTATTTTTTTTAATTTACATCCAAATTAGTTAGCATATAGTGCAACAATGATTTCAGGAGTAGATTCCTTAGTGCCCCTTACCCATTTAGCCCATCCCCCCTCCCACAACCCCTCCAGTAACCCTCAGTTTGTTCTCCATATTTATGAGTCTCTTCTGTTTTGTCCCCCTCCCTGTTTTTCTTGAATAAGGGACAATGGAATTTGGGCAATTGAATGTAATCACAAAGCTTGGTTCTTATTGACAGTAATTTTCTTAAATAAACACTCCTTGGATTTTGCAAGTTTTTGGTTAATTTCCAAGGTTCTGATAAAGTTTATATTTATTTACATTTTTTTTCCAGTTTCTCATTGCTTTTATGGAGGAAAAGTTTTGGTTTTTTTCCAGATCATTACTCTACCTTTCCCATTGACATCTAAGACTTTTCCTTAAAACACAAAATAGTAACACTTTCATTTAGTAGATAAATAACATAATAGCAACAAGCAAACACTCACAAAAAAGTATTCACCCACAGTTCTACCCACTTAACACATCAAATATATTTTTTTTCCATTTCTTGCCCACTGACATGAATGCTTTTGGTACTATTACAACCATAGTCTAGATTTACTCTTATATTCTCCTTTTGTTATTTTTCATAAATCCACTTTTTCCTTGTGCTGCTTCATACTTTATAGAATGAACATTTTAATTATTAACATTCTATCAACTTTATTATGTACAGTAGTAATTTTATCATCTTTAGTTTTTGATCATTTAGGAATTTTCAACTTTCCAATATTGTGAATAAGGCTACTTATACTATAAACATGTAGCTTACTGTTTAAAAAATATTTCTTTAAGATAAATTATGTTTGGTGATGTTTTCTATCAAAGGCTACATTTTATGCCTCAAGTTATTTTCAAAAAGATTGTGCTAACTTAAATTTCCACCAATAATATATGTGTTTCTTTACATCCTTTACAACATTGGCCGTTATTAGTTTTTAATGTTAATAAATAATATAAAAATGTATTAAAATTATTAATGAGGTTGAGCAAACTTTTATGTTTGCTTCATTTTATGTGAATTTTCTTTTTTTTTAATTTTATTTAAATCCAAGTGAGTTAATATATAGTGTAATAATGGTTTCAGGAGTAGAATTTAGTGATTCATCACTTACATTTAGCACCCTGTGCTCATCCCGTCAGGTGCCTTCCTTAATGCCTGTCACCCATTTAGTCCATGCCACAACCCAACACCCCTCCAGCAACCCTCAGTTTGTTTTCTGTATTTAAGAGCTCCTTCTCTGTTTTTATCTTATTCTTCCTTTTCTTGCACTATGTTCATCTGTTTTGTTTCTTAAATTTTATACAGGAGTGAAATCATAGGATGCATCTTTCTCTGACTTATTTTGCTTAGCATAAGACATTCTACTTTGATCCACATTGTTGAAAATGGCAAAATTTCATTCTTTTTGATCCTTGAGTAATATTCCAGTGTGTGTGTGTGTGTGTGTGTGTGTGTGTGTGTGTGTGTGTGTATATCTTTATCCATTTACCAGTCAATGGACATTTTGGCTCTTTCCATAATTTGGCTATTGTTGATAGCACTGCTATACACATTGGGGTGCATGTGCCCCTTTGAATCAGCATTTTTGTATCCTTTGGATAAATACCTAGTAGTGCAATTACTGGGTTGTAGGTTAGCTCTATTTTTAACTTTTTGAGGAACCTCCATACTGTTTTCCAGAGTGGTCGTACCTGTTTGCATTCCCAGCAGCAGTGCAAAAGTGTTCCCTTTTCTCTGCATCCTCACCAATATCTGTTGTTTCCAGTATTGTTAATTTTAGCCATCTGACAGGTGTGAGGTGGTATCTCAATTGTGGTTTTGATTTGTATTTCCCTGATGATGAATGATGTTGAGCATCTTTTCATGTGTTTGTTGGCCATCTGGATGTCTTCTTTGGAAAACTGTTCATGTCTTCTGCCCATGTTTTCACTGGATTATGTGTTTTTTGGATGTTGAGTTTGATAAGTTCTTTATGGATTTTGGATACTAATCCTTTATCTGATATGTCATTTGCAAATATTTTCTCCCATTCTGTCGGTTGCCTTTTAGTTTTGTTGATTGTTTCCTTCACCTTGCAGAAGCTTTTTATCTTGATGAGGTCTCAGTAGTTCATTTTTGCTTTTGTTTCCCTTGCCTCGGGAGACATGTCTAGTAAGAAGTTGCTGTAATCAAGGTCAAAGAGCTTGCTGCTGGTTTTCTCCTCCAGGATTTTGGTGGCTTCCTGTCTCGCATTTAGGTCTTTCATCCACTTTGAGTTTATTTTTGTGTATGGTGTAAGAAAGTGGTCCAGGTTCATTTTTCTCTATGTTGCTGTCCAATTCTCCCAACACCATTTGCTGGACAGACTGTCTTTATTCCACTGGATATTCTTCCTGCTTTGTCAGAGAAGAGTTGGCTATAGATTTGTGGGTCCTTTTATGGCTTCTGTATTCTATTACTTTGATCTATGTGTCTGTTTTTGTGCCAGTACCACACTGTCTTGATGATTACAGCTTTGTACTACAGTTTGAAGTCTGGAATTGTGATGCCTCCAGCTTTGGTTTTCTTTTTCAACATTACTTTTGCTATTTGGGGTGTTTTCTGGTTCCATACAAATTTTAGAATGGTTTGTTCTAGCTCTGTTAAGAATGTTAGTGTTATTTTGACAGGGATTTCATTGAATGTGTGATTGCTTTGGGTGGTATCAACATTTTAACAATATTTGTTCTTTTGATCCACGAGCATGGAATATTTTTCCATTTCTTTGTGTCTTCTTTATTTCTTTCATAAGCTTTCTATAGTTTTCAGTGTATAGTTCTTTTATCTCTTTGGTTAGGTTTATTCCTGAGTATTTTATGGTTTTAGGTGCAATTGTAAATGGGATGGATTCCTTGATTTCTCTTTCTGCCGCTTCATTATTGGTGTGTGGAAATGCAACTGATTTCTGTACATTGATTTTATATCCTGCAGCTTTGCTGAACTCATGGATCAGTTCTAGCAGCTTTGGGCAGAGCCTTTCAGGTTTTCCATGTAGTGTATCATCATATCATCTGCGAAGAGTGAAAGTTTGACTTCTTCCTTGCCAATTTGGATGATGCCTTTTATTTCTTTATGTTGTTTGATTTACTGAGGCTAGAACATCCAACACTATGTTGAATAACAATGGTAATAGTGGACACCCTTTTCATGTTCCTGACCTTAAGGGGAAAGCTCTCAGTTTTTCCCCATTAAGGATAATATTAGCTGTGGGTTTTCATATATGGCCTTTGTGATCTTGAGGTGTGTTCCTTCTACCCTGACTTTCTTGAGGGTTTTTATCAAGAAAGGATGCTATATTTTGTCAAATGCTTTTTCTGCATCTATTGAGAGGATCATGTGGTTCTTACCCTTTCTTTTATTAATGTGATGTATCATGTTAATTGATTTGTGGATATTGAACCACCACCACAGCCAAGGAATAAATCCCACTTGATCATGGTGAATAATGCTTTTAATGTGTTGTTGGATTTGGTGGGCTAGTATCATGTTGAGAATTTTTGCATCCATGTTCATCAGGGAGATTGGTCTGTAATTCTTCTTTTTAGTGGGGTCTTTGTTGGGTTTTGGAATACCAAGGTAATGCTGGCCTCATAGAATGAGTTTGGAAGTTTTCCTTCCATTTCTTTTCTTTTCTTTTTTTTTTTTTTTAGAATAGCTTCAAAAGAATACGTATTAACTCTTCCTTGAATGTTCGGGTAGAATTCCCCTGGGAAGTCATCCAGCCCTGGACTCTTGTTTGTTGGGAGATTTTTAATTACTGATTCAGTTAGTTTACTGATTATGGGTCTGTTCAAATTTTCTTTAAAAATTTTTTTAATGTTTATTTATTTTTGAGAGAAAGAGAGATAGAGAGGGAGACAGAGGATCTGAAGCAGGCTCTGTGCTGACAGCAGACAGCCTGATGCTGGGCTCGAACTCACAAACCATGAGATCATGACATGTGCCAAAGTTAGGCGCTTAACTGACTGAGTCACCTAAGTGCCCCCTCAAATTTTCTACTTCTTCCTGTTTCAGTTTTGGTAGTTTATGTTTCTAGGAATATGTCCATTTCTTCCATATTGACAATTTGTTGGCATATTAATTGCTCATAATGTTCTTTTTTATTGTTTGTATTTCTACAGTGTTGATTGTAATCTTTCCTCTTTCATTCATTATTTGGGTCCTTTTTCTTTTTGATAAATCTGGCTAGAGATTTATCAATTCTGTTAATTTTTTCAAGGAAACAGATCCTAGTTTTGTTGATCTGCTCTATTATTTTTTCGATTTCCATATCATTGATTTCTGCTCTAATCTTTATTATTTCCCTTCTTCTGCTGGTTTTGGGCTTCATTTGCTATTGTTTTCCCAGATCTTTCAGTTGTGTGGCTAGGTTGTGTTTTTGAGACCTTTCTTCCTTCTTTAGGAAGGCCTGGATTGCTATGTACTTCCTCCTTAGACTGCCTTTGCTGCTTCCAGAGGTTTTGGACTGTTGTGTTTTCATTTTCATTGGCTTCCATATACTTTTTAATTTCCTTTTTAATTTCTTGGTTAAGCCATTCATTCTTTAGTAGGATGTTTAACCTCCAAGAATTTGTGGTCTTTCCAAATTTTTTCTTGTGATTGATTTCAAGTTTCATAGTTTTGTGGTCTGAAAATATGCATGATATGATATTGATCTTTCTGTACTTGTTGAGGGCTGATTTGTGACCTAGTATGTGATCTATTCTGGAGAGTATTCCATGTGTACTGGGAAGAATGTGAATTCTACTTTAGGATGAAATGTTCTGAATATATCTATTAAGTCCATCAGGTGCAGTGTGTCATTAAAAGCCATTGTTTCCTTGTTGATTTTCTGTTTAGATGATCTGTCCATTGCTATAAGTGGGATGTTAAAGTCCCCTACTGTTATGGTATTATTATCAATGAGTTTCTTTCTGTTTGTGCTAATTAATTTATATATTTGGGTGTTCCAAGTTGGGGTCATATATATTTACAATTGTTAGATCTTCTTGGTGGATAGACCCCTTAATTATGATGTAATACGCTTCATCTCTTGTTACAGGCTTTGTTTTAATATCTAGTTTGTCTGATGAAATATGGCTACTCTGGCTTGCCTTTGACATCCATTATATTATACGTGAATTTTCAATTTTTTTAAATTTAATTCTTTAAAAAAATTTTATTTATTTATTTTTGATGTTTATTTATTTTTGAGACAGAGAGAGACAGAGCATGCGCTGAGCATGGGAGGGGCAGAGAGAGAGGGAGACACAGAATCGGAAGCAGGCTCCAGGCTCTGAGCTGCCAGCACAGTCTGATGTGGGGCTCAAACCCATGAATCATAAGATCATGACCTGAACCAAAGTTGGACTCCTAACTGACTGAGCAACCCAGGGATCCCATGAAATTTCTATTCTTGTGGTCTTAAAAGTGCTATAACTATTCCATGAATAATTACTGATATTTTCTTCACTTCTGAAAAATCAATTAAGATTGTCATAGAATTTTATCAAGTTGAAGCCACTTTTAAATTGCTTTCTTAACATTAAAATGTCTCTTAACCTTTGTCATAATGTTTAGAAGAACCAAATGACATCTTTTTTTAATCTTAGAAATCACGTTATCCCTTTTAATGTTTCTTTTCTTTTTTTAGTATAATTTATCGCCAAATTGGCTAACATACAGTGTGTGCAGTGTGCTCTTGGTTTTGGGGGTAGATTCCCGTGGTTCACCGCTTACATACAACACCCAGTGCTCATCCCAACAAGTGCTCTCCTCAATGCCCATCACCCATTTAGAAGCCGATAATGTTAGGGCACCTGGGTGGCTCAGTTGGTTAAGTCATGATCTCAGGTCATGAGTTGGCTCAGGTCATGATCTCACAGTTTGTGGGTTCGAGCCCTGTGTCAGGCTCTGCACCGGTGGTGAAAAGTCTGCTTGGGATTTTCTCTCTCTCCCTCTCTCTGCCCCTTACCCACTTGTGCTCTCTCTCCCTCTCAAAGTAAATGAATAAACTTAAAAAAAAAAGAAGCTGGTAATGTTATAGCTTCCATATATTCTCAGAAAAATCTCATCTAACTACAGCCACAATTTAAAGCATCAATTTGCTTTTATCAATGTGTTAAATTATATCATGCATTGTTTCTTGAGGAAATGTATTTTAAAAGATAGTTAATATTCAAGTGGACATTTATTTATTTATTTATTTTAATGTTTATTTATTTTTGAGAGAGAGAGAGAGAGAGAAACAGAGTGTAAGCCAGGAAGGCACAGAGAGTGAGGGAGACACGGAATTGGAAGCAGGCTCTAGGCTCTGAGCTCTCAGCGCAGAACCTAACACGGGGCTCAAACCCATGAACCACAAGATCATGACTTGATCCCAAGTTTGATGCCTAACCAACTGAGCCACCCAGAGCAAACTTTTAGAATGCACCACTTTAAAAGCTCAGATCTTATTTAGTGATTGTACAAATGGAAACGTCACCTTTTCTACAAATTCTACAACATTGTTTTTTCCTTACAACCTAATCTGATTTTTGCTTTCTTCCCCAGTTTAAGGCCAATCCTCCTGCTGTGACTTTCAAACTAACTGGAGAGACAGATGGCATATTTCAGATACAACCAGATGGACTTTTGTATCATAACAAAGCCCTGGATAGAGAAACAAGAGCTGTTCACAAACTCCAGGTGAATTGAAACCAGACAAAGGAATCTAACTCCAACCTCTCTGAACATCTTTTATCTTAGAAGAATCACTGGCACCTGCATTTCTTTCACAGAATCCTGTTACGGCTCTCTTGACATTAATGTCATGCTTTGCAAACCTCATTTGTCAATTTTTTTTAAAAAGATTTTTTTTTCAACGTTTATTTATTTTTGGGACAGAGAGAGACAGAGCATGAACGGGGGGAGGGACAGAGAGAGAGGGAGACACAGAATCAGAAACAGGCTCCAGGCTCTGAGCCATCAGCCCAGAGCCTGACGCGGGGCTCGAACTCACGGACCGCAAGATCGTGACCTGGCTGAAGTCGGACGCTTAACCGACTGCGCCACCCAGGCGCCCCTCATTTGTCAATTTTTTACCAACTACAAAGGGATACCCCTTTGGGTATGGCAAAGATACCCTTTTCTTCAGGCTTTTTAACCAGAGTAACCCAATTTAAATTGCCAAGGCCCTCAGAAAGCATTACTTGCCCAAGCATGGCCATGCTCAAGTACCTGGATCAAAACCAAGCCAACCCTTCTCTGATATTCCACTGGTATCTTCCTTTGGTTGTTGTGTGGGTTCTGGATCCACAGAGAAGGCAGCATCAGTGCTAGGACAGACCTCCTGTGGGCCTTGCAAGAAGCAGAAGTAACCGGTGGTCAGAGGATCTGACTAAAGATAACTTCTCCCTCTTTGTCCTCCTTAGTTTTTCATGGTTTGTAGCTGAATACATGGGAATGGCAGAGAGCTAACTGTAGGAAAAAAAAGAACAAGCAAAAGCTTCCTGTCTGGTAACATCTATTGGCTTTGCAGGTTGACCACTAAAATGCTCTGTAAGAGGACATGACACTTCCACAGTCTTAAGGGTCAAAGTGTTCTTATCTAACTGACTCCAACTATTTAGAAAAGAAGCACGTCTAGTGTCCAGTATACCCTACTGCTGGAAGAACAAAGTCATGATTAGCCAGATTTAACTGATAGGGTCCCTGTTTTAGTACCTCCCAATATAGGGCTTTTATGGGTGTCTTTCACCCCTATAGTCACAAGGCTATTGGATCTTTGACGTCTAATTTCCTTCAACTGACTTTTGAGTGTGTCATATGAAGTTCAGACTCATCATGGTGGTTTCCTTTTCCTTTCTACATCAGGTCTCCACCCTGGATGCTTATGGAGCCACAGTGGAGGGCCCAGTTCCCATCACCATAGAAGTGAAGGACATCAATGACAATCGACCCACGTTTCTCCAGCCAAACTATGAAGGCTCAGTAAGACAGAATTCTCGTCCAGGTAAAAGGCAGGAGTCTGGAGATATTTATGGAAAGGTAGAAGAATACCAGGCAGAAGTAGCAGATTTGTATGGCTAACAGCTGCGGCTATCACTCATTAAGCACTTCCTGACATATTTAAATTTCACAACAGTCACCTAGGAGTTAGTTTATTATCTCCATTGCTCTAAGACATGGTTTCTCAGCTTTGGCACTACTGACATCTTGGACCTGATAATTCTCTTTTTGTCAGGGGCTGTTCTGTGCATGTTAGGATGTTTAGCAGCATCCCTGCCATCTACTCACCAGATGCTGTTAGCAACCCCTCTCCCCAAGCTGTGACAATAAAGATGCCTTCAGACATTGCCAAATGTCACCTGGGGGACAAAATCTCTCCAGTAGAGAACTATGATTCTAGAATGACCTTTAGAACACCTTAGAGCTGGGAGCACCTGGGTGACTCAGTTGGTTGAACATCTGACTCCTGGTTTTGGCTCAGGTCATGAGTTCATGGTTCGTGGGTTCAAGCCCCATGTTGGGTTCTGCACTGGCAGTGCAGGAGCTTGCTTGGGACTCTCTCTCTGCCCCTTTCTGTCTACCCCTCCCCCACTTGTTCTCAGTCTCTCTAAATAAATAAATAAATAAATAAATAAATAAATAAATAAACTATATAAAAAAAGAATATCTTAGAGCTCTAAGACACTCAAGAATACTCTAGGGAAGTGAGCTCAGTCTCTTACATTCTCCCAGAAATCTACACGCTTATGGTCACTGTTGGCTCCCAGTTCTTTTTTTTCTCTTACTTGCAACTCCTGCTTCCAGTCCATCCCTTCACTATGCTTCTACCCTTCATTTACATTAAAGCCCCTCATCAAGGCATTATTGAAGATTTGGGGTGATGAAGGAGCATTATATCATAATATGAATATGAAGAAAGCAAATGTGAATATTAGACTTCTGAGTTTTCATAAAGACTCTTGGCCATTTCCACCAACTCAATGTCAAGTTTCCCTCTATGTTACTTAATCTTGTATCTCTTTCTTCAGTGCCACTTCTAGTAACTCAGGAAGAACATTTCTTCCACTTTATCATGTGCAGCAATTTCACTTTCTGTCCCTGAGACCACAACCAAAGACTCACTTATGAATTCTGCTAAATAAGAATCTTCTTTTTTTTTAATTAAAAAAATTTTTAAATGTTTTATTTATTTTTGAGACAGAGAGAGACAGAGCATGAGCAGGGGAGGGACAGAGAGAGAGGGAGACACAGAATCTGAAGCAGGCTCCAGGCTCTGAGCTGTCAGCACAGAGCCCGATGCGGGGCTTGAACCCACAAACTGTGAGATCATGACCTGAGCCAAAGTCGGATGCTTAACCAAATGAGCCACCCAGGCACCCCAAGAATCTTCTAAGTCTTACCCTTTCTCTCTTCACCAATAGGGTCTTCTAGATCAGTGGTTCCCAAAATTTTTGGTCTCAGGGCTCCTGTGTTCTTTTAAAAATTATTAACAACTCCAAAAATCTTTTGAATATGTGGATTATATCCAGTGATGTGCTAGTAAATGTTTAATAGCTATCTTTCTGAGGGGAGAAGCCCTGATTTGTAACATTCTCCAATTTCTGTGGTATAAATACTCCCAACATGGCTTATTTTAAGCTACCAGTGGTGTTAATAATTGGTTCACAAAGTTTCTGGAAATTCAACCATTGGCTTTTAAGAGCTGGCTCTAGGACATCACTGATTATCAATATTTACCATATTAGAAATTTAAAAAATTAATTCATTGTAAGTAATAATAAACATATTTTAATGAAAGTATTTTTAAGGACAAAAGGAATTATTAAGAATAGCTTTGTTTTAATCTTTGCACATCTTTTTAATAACTGGATTAATTAACTGAAAGCAGTTGGATTCTTGTGTCCTTTTCTGCACCCATTCTGTTGCTATAGGCTGTTTTAGTTGAAGCATATGAAGAAAAACTGGCCCCACACAGATATGCAGTTGGAGAAGGGAGGAGTATTGTAATAGCATCCTCAGATAACTGTGGATATTCTTTGATACTACACCAGAACTCAACAAGTGGTGGTTTCTTAAAGGCTGGTGACAATGTGAAATCTGAAACTATACCAAAGCCTTTTTTTTGATACTCCTTTATGCTAAAATCCATCAAATTATCTTGTGCTTGACTGGATCTTTTACATGTGCATGACTCCATCAAACCTAAAATAATCTCAAAGACCCCTACAAGTCCCTGGACCATACTTCAAGAAACCCCATCCTAGGGGAAGGAAGCAGAGTAAAGATTTATTTCCCCACTGGTATAAATTATGGTACCTTCCCCCATCCTATCTCTGCCTCTTAGAAGAAAAAAGTGGCTATGGTTGGTTTGGATTTCAATTAACATAGTTTTCCTCTCTGGATATGTTTTGTTAAACAGGAAAACCCTTCATGTATGTCAATGCTACAGACCTGGATGACCCAGCTACTCCCAATGGTCAGCTTATTTATGAAATTATCATCCAGCTTCCCAAGATCAATGATGTCATGTACTTTCAGATCAACAACAAAACAGGGGCAATTTCCCTTACCCTAGAAGGTAAGTCAAATGATGCCCTCAAAAGACTGAGTCAGGAAGAGGGACCTAGATCTGTGTTACCCTTGGAGACATTTCCTTTTCTCTTCTCTCCTACTTCTCATAGGATCTCGGGAATTGGATCCCATTAAGAATCCTTCCTACAGACTGGTGGTCTCAGTGAAGGACATGGGAGGCCAGAATGATCATTCCTTCAGTGACAGCACATCTGTGAACATTATGGTGAAGGAGAATATTTGGAAAGCACCAGAGCCTGTGGAGATTGTAGAAAACTCAACTGATCCTCACCCCATCAAAATCACTCAGGTAGTGCCCAAGGAATGTCTCCAGACTACGAGATAACTTTCTTTTTTAGTTTATTTATTTATTTTTGAGAGGGAGAGGGAGAGAGGGAGAGAGAGTGCAAGCAAGGGACACAGACACAGACATGGACACAGAATCTGAAGCAGGCTCCAGGCTCTGAGCTGTCAGCACAGAGCCTGACACAGGGCTTGAACCCACAAACTGCAAGGTCATGACTTGAGCCTAAGTCAGATGCTCAACCAACTGAACCACCCAGGCATCCCTCAAGACAATGAGATAAATGGCCTCACTTTGTAGAGGACCTCTGTCATGGTCTTCACTGATATATTTATTGGGTACATTTTTACATAGCATAATTATAAAACAAACTAAATAGACAAAGTCTCTGGCCCTGAGTCTCTGGAGTTTATTAGTTTATTATCATGGGTAAACCCTGGACTTTACCAACTTGGATTCAGATACACACACATACACACACACACACACACACACAAGCTTTAAAAAAGAATTGTACTCACCTTCCCTTCCAAGTAGATACTACTAATATACATGATTTGAATAGCAGTTGCAAATATTTTTGAAAGACTGCTTCTTATTCTTGTGAGAAAATCTCTATCCAATAGACTCATCCCATCATAGACTGAGGGACAGACACAGGACTGGCCAAGAGTAGGAGTCAAGTAGGCAACCTGTACTCTTGGAGACCACCCTCCTGCGACTCCATCTCCTATATGTGCCTCTACTCTTCATTCAAATGTCCCCCCTCTTCCCACCTCTGTGGTTGGTGCTCTTACCCTGGGTCCCCTCCTACCTTAGATCCTGGAAATCCACCTTCAGGTCCACCCAGATCTGATATTTTCTGTAAGATCAGGGGGTTCCTTGACGTGAAAACTGTGGGTTAGTGAGAGAGCACTAGATTTTGAAGCAGATAACCAAAACCACATGCCTCCTCCATTATTTTAATGACTGATCATGAATAAGCCATTTAACCCCTCTGAGCCCCAGCTCCTCTTCAATAAAATGGGGATAATAATACCTCTCGTTGTTGTGAAGAATAACTCAGCAACAGTATTTGTGAACATGGATAAAAGGTTTTAATATTATGAGTCTCAGTCTGTAGTTCCCCTAAGATATTTTTCTGAATGGTGTTGTTAAGAGGTCCTGGAATGGCCCATCCCATCATACCTATTGTCAATCTTAAAAGGATTTTTATTTATTGAAATATTGAATTAATGAGCTTCACCTTCGGGGTGAAAAAAAAGAATGAAAGCAAGAGATATTCTGCTTTATCAGCTAAGAAAATGTGTCAGGACTCACAGCCATGCAAATTTCAGACTTGGGGCCTTTACTAAGTCTTATTTATTATGTAGGTTATCCCCACAAGGACTTAGAAATGCTAAAAAGAGCACACGTGTTTATTTGTTCTCAGGGCTTTCAATGTAAAGAAATTCGAGGTGCTGCACCTAATACCCAGGCCTGGGGAAAGTGCTTTGGGTGTCTTGAGACCCAGGAAGAAGAGTAGAGGGAACAGCTCAAGAGAAAAGAAGTCAGACTGAATTTTTAGGACACAAGGGGAGCTCTCTTAGAACCAAGAACATGGTCTTTGGCTTGACAGGAGGGTGGTGTTTAAACAGCTAACAAGGGTCAAGGGTGGTTCCTTGATACCCTTCCCAAGCTGGTCTGAGAGAATAGTTTAGTCTGGAAATTTCTCACAGCCATAGAGAAATTTCTCATAGCCATAGACATTGTGCCCTGGCTTCCTCACTTATAAAATGGGTATAATAGTCTCTACCTCTCCACCTCATGGGGCTCTTTGAAAATTTAATGAAATCGTACATAAGAGTGTTTAGAATTGTGTCTGGCATGTGGCAGATCCTCTGTAGGTGTTATTGTAAGTATTAGAATGTCAGAGAGGCCAGGCTGTGTCTCTAGCAAGTTGACTGATCCTACCATTCAGTTTATTTTTTGCCAAGTTGTTTACGAACAACACTAGGAGTTGGCAGTTATTCTTGTCTTTGGAGTCTCTAAGACTAAATATTTAGGGGATGAATGTGCTTTATTTATGTACTATTTGTCTTACTTAAATAATGGCATGGAGAAGAGTTTAGAGTGTCTCCTACTGCTTTTATCATCGCCATTGTTGAGTTTCAGAAACTCGTCCTATGTCATGGATTTGTTCTCAAATAGTACCAGCTGCAAAGTACATTTTGTTTCTTGAACTAATGTTTCATGGATATGAAGTCTCCATGGTCAGACCTCCAAAGGAGCAACCCACAAATTCTTTAAAGATTCACAAAGACCTGCTTTAGAGAAGAAAAACACCCCTGTGTGCTTTTTTTGAGCAATGTAACTTGGTAAAACAAGAAAACAAAAGGCTTATTTTGGTTGAGTATGAAGTAGTTCTAGGAAAACACAGACATAAAAACAAGATCGTCAGAAATTTCAAATTGAAAACCGGAAAATTGTTTATTCCTTTCCGGTTCTCTTGGTCCTGATCTATCTTTTCTCGCAATTCACCCTGGGCCCTGTAGGTGCAGTGGAATGAGCCAGGTGCACAATACTCCTTAGTTGACAAGGAGAAGCTGTCAACTTTACCGTTTTCAATTGACCAGGAAGGAGGTATTTATGTGACTCAGCCCTTGGACCGTGAAGAAAAGGATTCGGTGAGTAAGTCTGGGAGGAGTTTCACAGATAGCAAGACGGAGTCCAGTGCCTACCGACGACTAAATGCAGAATCGATTTTACATAAAAACAACGACAACCAGAGCCCCAAACCGTGTTCTGGACCCCAGTATATTATTTCTCTCAAAGACATGAGAGCACGCCCACAGATCCAACTCATTTCATTTTTTCTCGTCTTCCAGCTCTAAGTAAATTGAAAATAAAGGGGTAAATCCAAGCTGTTTCCTCTGCCTTTTAAAGGGGATGATGGAGGAGTCCTGTCTTAACACTGATCTTCCTGTTGTAGTATGTTTTTTATGCCGTGGCAAAGGATGAGATTGGGAAACCGCTTGCCTTCCCACTGCAAATTCGTGTAAAAGTGAAAGACATTAATGATAATCCACCTACATGTCCATCTGCGGTGACCGTATTTGAGGTCCAGGAGAATGAAGATATAGGTAAGAAAAGAGAGCTGTTCGAAGCTGTGTAACTCTCCACCATATATTACCTCTGTAAGCCCTTTCTCCTCTCTACTAGGTGGTGGGTGGGCAGGTAAGCCTGGTCGGGGATCGGTTGTCCATGTCTAGCACAGCACAGAGATTGAATACACTTTGGACTCCCATAGGTACAGTATTTTGGCTCAAACGTATGTGGGTGGTGCTCTGAAACTGGAGCTTTTATGACTACGACCACCACTATATTGCTACTACTACTACCCATTTACTACTACCAACTACCCCTATTATCATAACCATTTATGGATGCCAGGATCCTGTATACATATATAAGGTTATCTCATGTACAAGGTTGTCCCATCAATTCTTATTTGCCCTTCTGACAATCCGATAAAATCTCGTCAAACTTGCTAAATGATTTAAATGATCATTTACATCCAATGTCAGATACCTTACAATAAGTAAGCACTACGAATGCAAGTTGGCTTTTGACCCTTGATTCTCCCTCTCTAGGAATCAAATAATTGTTCAGGAAGATGGTAGATGAAGCTCAAGTCCTACCTATTTTTGTCCTTTCATTCTCAATTTGCTTTGTTTCTTTTCACTGTGTTGAATGATAGCTTTGGTTTTGTACAGAGGACAACTGCTAGGAGAACATTATGATGTCTGGGAGGTTTTTTTTAGCTTTATTTATTTTTAGAGAGGAAGAGAAAGAGCACATGCATGGGAGGGGCAGAGAAAGAGGGGGAGAGAGTCCCAAGCCGGCTCTGTGCTGTTAGCATGGAACCCAATGCGGAGCTCAATTTCACAAACCACAAGATCATGACCTGAGCTGAAACCAAGAGTTGGATGCTTAACTGACTGAGCCACCCGGGTACCCCTGATTTCTGGGAGTTTTAGGACTTCCCTGGATTTGGCACAATGCTTGTCTGTTACCCCATGGTAATGAGCCCATTGGTTGAACAGGCTGGCATTTCTTTCTTTCTTTCTTTCTTTCTTTCTTTCTTTCTTTCTTTCTTTCTTTCTTTCTTTCTTTCTTTCTTTCTTTCTTTCTTCTTTCTTTCTTTCTTTCTTTCTTTCTTTCTTTCTTTCTTTCTCTTCCTTTCTTTCTTCCTTTCTTTTTAATTTTATTTTTTTAATTTATATCCAAATTAGTTAGCATCTAGTGCAACAATGATTTCAGGAGTAGATTCCTTAATGTCCCTTACCCATTTAGCCCATCCCCCCCTCCCCCAACCCAACCAGTAACCCTCAGTTTGTTCTCCATATTTAAGAGTCTCTTATGTTTTCTCCCCCTCCCTGTTTTTATATTATTTTTGCTCCCCTTCCCTTATGTTCATCTGTTCTGTGTCTTAAAGTCCTCATATGAGTGAAGTCATATGATATTTATCTTTCTCTGACTGACTAATATCACTTAGCATAATACCCTGTAGTTTCATCCACATAGTTGCAAATGGCAATATTTCATTCTTTTTGATTGCCGAGTAATACTCCACTGTATATATATACCACATCTTCTTTATCCACTCACCCATCAATGGACATTTGGGCTCTTTCCATACTTTGGCTATTGTTGATAGTGCTGCCATAAACATTGGGGTGCCTGTGTCCCTTCAAAACAGCACACCTGTATCCCTTGGATAAATACCTAGTAGTGCAATTGCTGGGTCATAGGGTAGTTCTATGTTTAATTTTTTGAGGAACCTCCACTGTTTTCCAGAGTGACTGCACCAGTTTGCATTCCCACCAGCAGTGCAAAAGAGATCCTCTTTCTCAGCATCCTTGCCAAAGTCTGTTGTTGCCTGAGTTGTTAATGTTAGCCATTCTGACAGATGTAAGGTGGTATCTCATTGTGGTTTTGATTTGTATTTCCCTAAAAGATACTTTCTTTAAATTTTATTTATTGAAATAAAATTGTTGTTGCCTGAGTTGTTAATGTTAGCCATTCTGACAGGTGTAAGGTTGTATCTCATGGTGGTTTTGATTTGTATTTGCCTGATGATGAGTGATGTTGAGCAGTTTTTCATGTGTCGGTTGGCCATCTGGATGTCTTCTTTGGAAAAGTGTCTATTCATGTCTTTTGCCCGTTTCCTCACTAGATTATTTGTTTTTTTGGGTGTTGAGTTTGATAAGTTCTGTATAGATTTTGGATACTAACGCTTTATCCGATATGTTGTTTGCAAATATCTTCTCCCATTCCATCAGTTGCCTTTTGATTTTGCTGATTGTTTCCTTTGCTGTGCAGAAGGTTTTTATTTTGATGAAGTCCCAATAGTTCATTTTTGCTTTTGTTTCCCTGCCTCTCGAGAAATGTTGAGTAAGAAGTTGCTGCAGCCGAGGTCAAAGAGGTTTTTGCTTGCTTTCTTCTTGAGGATTTGGATGACTTCTTGTCTTACGTTTAGGTCTTTCATCCATTTTGAGTTTATTTTTGTGTATGGTGTAAGATAGTGGTCCAGGTTCATTTTTCTGCATGTCGCTCTCCAGTTTTCCCAGCACCATTTGCTGAAGAGACCATCTTTATCCCACTGGATATTCTTTCCTGCTTTGTCAAAGATTAGTTGGCCATATGTTTGTGGGTCCATTTCTGGGTTCTCTATTCTGTTCCATTGATCTGAGTGTCTGTTTTTGTGCCACAGGCTGGCATTTCTTGAAATGTTTTTGTCTGTTGTTTTGTGCAAGATTAGACTGCCACTCCTAGGGCCTTGCTGTCCTTGTAAGCAGACCCTCCTATACCTTGTGGACCTTCTTACCATTTTCTTTTGCTCTCTCTACTCTTCTTGCTACACATTTTTGGCACAGTGGGTGCTGTTCTGGCAGCTTGATGAGTACTGCTCCTGTGGCTTATTTGCTCACTGCTCGTAGTTTTGTTTTGTTTTTTTCTTTTCTTGCTGTCAGGAGTCCTATATAGGTTACCTATTGTCTGTGTGTTCTGCTCAGGTCCTCTTTTTTTCATTTATTCTAATTCTTGCTGCAGTAGGAAGGGTTAAATGACAGCTTGAAGGATTTTAGTTAATTATAAGGAAGAATCTTCCAACAGTGACAGTTGTGTAAGAATGAAATGTATTACAATAGCCAAGAAATACTTGTGGCATCACCCTTTTTGAAAACCTCCCAGATTTCTGGTCTGTGATGCTAAATGAAGGTAGAGGATCTTTGAAGAACTTTCCAGATGATCACTCAAGTTTTTTTGTTTAGGGCCTAACATTTAGTGTATTAGTTGTCTATTGCTACATAACAAATGTCCCCCAAACTTCACAGTTTCAAACAAATATTTATTATATCAAAGTTTCTGTGAGTCAGGAATCAGAGTGTAGCTCAGTTGGGTACCTTTGATTCAGAGGGGAAGCTTGGGTGTGGGGGGCAGTGAGAGCTCGAAAAATGGTGACCAAGATGAAAGTCAGTATTTTTATAATCTAATCCCTGAGGTGACATCCATCATTTTACCATATTCCATTCATTAGAAGTGAGTCACTAGGCCCAACCCACATTCAAGAGGTGGGGGTTACACCAGGGCATTAATATGGGAGAGGTCATTGGGAACAATTTTAAAAGCTGCCTACCTTTGGGAAGAGGATAGTACTAGCTTTCTGAGACTGGTGAAGAACTCACTGTTGGTAGAATAAACTGTTCAGGGGCCCAGGGGATATTTGCTTCTCTAAAGGTGGGAATTTATTTTGTAGCTATATTTCACAAGGTTTCAAATGGTGGATGTAATGGGCCAGGAATTCTTATAAATCAGCACAGATTGAGTCTGTTCTCTATATTTAGCCTAAACAAAGATTTAGTATCTTTAGTGTCTTTTATTAGCCCAAATCTCGTAGGACTCATGTCCCCAAATTTTAGCAATGCCAATATTAATTCTGAAATCCCATTCGTTACCAAGTTCTATGTGTTCATACAGGAAATTTCGTTTCTCGTAAAAGGCCCACCTCCCTGCCCCACCTGCCTAAACTATTTCTGAGTGTCCCAAGAGATGCTGTATATACCTCTGAATCAATTCAGGCTGCCACCTGCCCCTGGCCTTTGTCACTCAGAGACATGGCCCTCCTTTTACTACTGGCCCACCTAAAACGTTCTCTGCTCCCACTAAGTAGCATCCTCTGCTGGAATTTCCCCAGTCACTGATGTTGATAGTCCTCATGGTGACTCTGACAGCTGGAATTTTCCTGTGGGGTGGGAGAAGAACAGTGTCCTCTGTGTTACACTTACTTGCTGAGAGGAAAGGTCCAAGGCAGGGCTGCTCAGACCACAAAAGATCACAGAATTTAGTAAGATACTCTTTCATTCCAACACACATATTTTTAAGGGCAGATGTATGCCACAAAGGTGACTTGGTTATAATGGACTCAGAAATAGCAGCTACTGCCATATTAGATAAATATTTGCCTATGCCCTGTAGATCATAATGCCCCCTCCCCAGCCCATGAGACACATCTACATGTGTCTGGTTCCATTATAGACAAAACATACATACTTCTCTACCTCTCCTGTCAAAAAAAAAAATCTATAAATTTCCATGTAAGTCAGTTGATGCAAATTGATTGGGGAAGGGGTGAAACTTAACTCCACAACTGGGATGTATTCAAATTTTAGCCCCAAGGTGGAACTTATACTGCATGTTGAGAAACCCACAGTTCTCGTTTCACAGAGCAAGACGATCCAGAACCTATTAGAACTCACTCAGAACTAGAGGGAGCAGTGAGTCATAGCCTCTGACTTCTGGAACTCCCTGGACCAAAACACTCACCAGCATAAAATACATGGGGCTATAAACTGCACCAAGGTGGGGGATGTGTGCCTGTTCTTTGCCCTGTGTTATCTTTGGGGTGGGGTCAGTCTCTGCAACCAATGCATAAAGTTGCTTAGAAGCAAGCCACAGTTGGCTCAGCCTTGTTTCGTTACACCATTTGTCTTGTCTATTAGTGTCCAAGGGGGGCCATAACAAATGACCACAAAGTTGGTGCCTTCAAACAACAGAAATGTATTCTCTCACAGTTCTGGAGGCTAGAAGTCTAAAATCAAGGTGCCAGCCATGAGAGAATTCTTTCTTGCCTCTTCTAGCTTCTGTTGGTTCCTGGCATTCCTTGACTGCTTAAGGCATCACTCTAGTATTTGCCTCCTCCTTCACGTGGCCACCTCCTCTGTGTGTGTCTTTGTCTTCTCTTCTTCTAATAAGAACAGCAATCACTGGATGTAGTCTACTCTAAATTCAGGATGATTTCATCTCAAGATCCTTAACTAATTACATCTGCAAAGACTCTATTTCCAAATAAGGTCACATGTGAGGTTTCAGGTGGACATGAATTTTTGTAGGACACTATTTGTTATGGGCTGAATTGTGTCCCCCCCTAAAATGCATATGGTGAAATCCTCAGTATGTCAAAGGAGAAATATTATTTAGAACTAGGTTCGTTAAAGAGGTAGTTAAGTTGAAATGCTTCCATTAGTGTGGGTCTTAATCTAATATGAATGGTGTCATTCTAAGAAGAGAAAATCTGGACTCGGACATGTACAGAGGACTGGCCATGTGAAGACATGGGAAGACGGCCATCTGGAAACCAAGGAGAGAAGTCTTAGAACCAACCAACCCTGCTAACATCTTGATCTCAGATCTTTAGCCTTCAGAAACTGTGAGAAAATAAAGTTCTGTTGCTAAATCTATCCAACCTGTGGTACTTTGTTATGCTGGCCCTGTCAGACTAATATACTGCTCGATGTACTACACTATGGAAAGAGTGAGAAGAACCAAATAAATCTAAGAACTTTAGTCTGCTACTCAGAGTTATTTATAGCACTTTCTAGGAAACTGCTTATCCAGTGAAACCCTTTTTAATACAGTAGATTAAATAGAGCCTGTAATGGATGGATTCCCTTTATTCCCTCTCCACAGGTAGCAATATTGGGACTTTTATTGGCCATGACATGGATGAAGAAAATACTGCCAACAGTGTTTTAGTATACAAAATTGTGGATCAAATTCCCAAACTTCCCAAGGAAGGACTCTTCCTGGTCCAAACCTACTCGGGAGTGGTCCAGTTGGCTGGGCAGTCCTTGAAGAAGCAAGACACTCCGCAGTACAATTTGACAATAGAGGTATCTGACAAAGGTTAGTATCATGTTCACTGTCAAAAGTGAAATACTGTTTTCCTTCCAGTTGCGATTTGTTAAGCTGCTCTAATGCCTGGGTGTATTACAGAATGCCATTTGAGAGTTTTTCCTTCCTTTATAAAACACACATGGAACATAGAGGGAGTTGGCCCAACATGGTAAAGGCCAGAGTTACATACAGTTCAGGCATCAGAACCATTAGACCACAATACAAACCTAACCTTGAATGGAGGAGAGAAGGAAAGAAGGCTGGTGGGAGTACCGTAGAGCATTAAGAGTAAAACAAAAAAAAAAAGAAAAAAAAAAGGAAAAAAGGAAAAGTTGGCCAAGGTCATTGAGGAGTCCAAGGTTAGCCATCAAAAGAGTCTATGATCTCCTTGAACATGCCTGCCTTGGCATGCCTGCCTTGCTCGGTCACTGGTTGGGGCAGCCCATGGGAAGTGAGGCCTCAGTGCAAACATACTGATGGATTTCAAAGCACAGCAGCGGGGCCATTGTCAGTTAAGTTCCCTGTTGTTGGAAGTCAGCAAGGCACGTTCTCATGGCTGCTGTGATCACGAACCAGCCTGTTAATTGTATTTTTCTATTCTCCCTTTCAGACTCCAAGGACTGTATTGTATGAAAGTGGGGGAGCAATACACTTGGGGGAGTTCTGTTTTCTCTCAGCTTCCAGTTGGCCATGTGACATCACGAGGAGACATTGTTCCTTTTCCCGTACAATTTCAAAGCAAGTGGTTCTTAATCTTTGTCGGTCCCAGGACCCTTTGAAACTCTGATGAAAACGGTGCATTCTCTAAGAAACGCACACATTTTCAGACAAGTGTGCATAGACATACAAAAACACATGTATTCATAGCCAGATTTATTTGAGAGGCACACACACTCCTAGGTTAAGAATCTTTCTTTGAGTTAACTAGCACCGAATGTCACACGACCAATAGTTCAGTAACTGTTGAGCTAGGAGTCATAGATTATATAGGCACAGAGAAGAAGAGAGCATCATTTGACACCACTCTTCACCTTTCCCCCTTTATATGGATATTGATATACTGAAGAGAATTAGGGTTTAATAGGCCTCTACTACAGACTTTTTGGAAGTTAGTAATTTGGCAAATATTGAGGGCCTGATATATGCCTAGCATTATGTTAAGAGGTACAACAGAAGTGAGTATAATAAATCATCCCTTCCTATGATGAATTAACAGTTTCACGCCTTTAGCCATCCGTTCTTTTGGCAAATAGTTATTGAGCGCTTACCTTGCATAAGATACCATTCAAGGTACTGAAGATACATAGATGAATAAGACCCAGTGTCTGTCCTCAAGGAGCATTTCATGATAAAGGAGATGGACATGTGAATAAATAAATTACAAGAAACATGGTAGCCTATGAAGGAAATGAATGACTCAGTGGAGGGAGAGGGCAGGTAAGGCTTTCTAAAGGAAGGGGTTTCATTGAACTGAGTTTTGAAGGATGAATATGACAAGTTATAAAATAGTGCAGGGCTTATAGAGGAGAAGAAATTCCATCTGCAAATGCATTGAGACCTGAAGAAATTTGAGGCTGCAAAGGCATAAGGTGGAAATCAGATTACAAATTCTCTATGTTCGTGAGTACATCTATATAGAAAATGTGGACCAGATCATGAAATATATTTATTCATAAATATATACGTGTGTATGTGTGTTGTTGGAATGAAACATTCAATTGTACACTACTCTAGCCTAGAGACTCGGCTTAATTAGCATAGTTTTACATAAAATCCTGGCTCACTGTTGGCCCAACTTGAGGTTTGTGCAGAGCGAGGAGCCAGCAAGTTCAGGTCCTGAGACCACCCCTCCTCCACCCTCCCTGCACCAGCCCCGCCCCCCACCACAATGTTAGCCATTCTTGTTGTCTGCAAATATTCCAGGGACTGACCCCAGCTTTAATCAGCATCCATCATTATAATTCGAATGTTATTAGATCACAAGCCTGGCCTCATGTCCGGTGCTTTGAACGCCATTCATGCCTGAGTGTGTTTGTCAGGATCCTAGCAGCAAACAGTTCCTCAAAAGGAATAACCAAGAAGAGTTTAAAGAAGGGGTTATTTGCAAAGGTTGAAGGCAAGGTTAAGGGAAAGCAATGGGAGGTGTGAAGCATAATAGACGGCCTGCCTTCCACGGAGGCGGAGGCGGGGTGGGAAGGGGCAAGGGAAGGGAACATTCCCGGAAGGAGCAAGACCTGTACTTGTACCTATAGGAGAGGCTGCTGGCAAAGGGGAACTGCACCCGACTTCTGTCCTCCCACCCCTCCTCCCATCTCCTGTCACTGCTGCCATTGGCAGCACCCAGGGTGTCCGTCATGTAGTTAGTTTCTGAGGTCAGCCTCCCAGGGCACAGAGCAGGGTGAAGGGTGGAGAGCAGACAGAGAGAGCAAAGGGAGCACATGGATTTGAATCCTGGCTCAACCACTAGTTAGCGTGTGACCTCGGTTAGCTTATCTAGCTTTTCTATCCTGTGGTGTCCTCATTCGTGAACTAAATGAGAATGATGATAGTACTTACGTCATGAAATTAGCCTGAAGATGAAATGAGTAATGCTGGTAAAGCACTGATACAGTGCTGAAGATTTGCGTTGGGATAAGAACCTCAGTTCTGTTGTTATTGACATTTCATTCATTCATTCATTCATTCATTCGTTCATTCATTCATTCATTCATTCATTTATATTTAAGAGAGAGAGTGCTCTCTAGTGCAAATGGGGGAGAGGGGCAGAGGAAGAGAGAGAATCCCAAGCAGCCTCCACGCTCAGTGCAGAGCCTGACACGTGGCTCGATCCCATAACCCTGGGATCATGACTTGAGCCAAAATCAAAAGTTGGATGCTCAACTGACTGAGCCACTCAGGTGCCCAGTTATCAACATTTTATAGAAAAACTAACTGAGGCACAGAGTCCTTGAGTGACACACACCAAACTCTTACACATCTGGTAAGTGACAGAGTCAGATTTTAACAGTGGGACTCCAGAGCCCTGAGTCTTAGCCATTATACAACATAATATATCATGGCTTAGAACCATGGGGACCCCAGAAAAGAAACTGTCACGTTGTTCCTCACTCTGGATATTTCCCTGGGCACCCCATTCCCATCTGTATTCTGTGTCCCTCTTGGACCTAGGTTGAACCTGCTATCTCTGACCAGATATTTGAATAGTCAAACCCACCCTCAAAGTCTGTGTTATTTCCCAAAGGGTTCCAAAGGGTCAGCTACCTCTGACCCCCTCTCACCTCCTACAGGCTGGGTAGCCAGGCTTTTTGAAGAGGGCTAACTGTAACACTTCCTCCCTCATTTGGAGGAAAGGGAACAGGTACCCGACTTTCCCACCATAGAGGACAGAGAAGCAGGATGGTAAGTACTGGAAGTGTTCAGAGAAGGAAAGACAGCTAGCTGGGCTACTCAGGGAAGGCTTTCTGGAAAGATAGTTTTGCACTAGGCTTTGAAGGCTACAAAAGTTTCACTAGTTAGAAAAGAGAGGTTGGTTGCTTCACAGGAAAAAAACCCAAACTGCCTTGATCAGGACAAGCCTTACCGAGGAAGGGGCATGTGTTCCATGTGCCTGGAGCGCCCAGAGGAACTTCTTCCAGGGCTTTCTCCAGCCTCCTTTTGGTGACCTGCTTGTGGGTACAGGTGGGGAGCGGAGAATTCTGTTTCCACAAAAACTGCATGCCAGTAGCAGACTTCTGGCTGTGGCTGTCACTTGCCTTGCCAATGTTTTTCTTGCAGATTTCTAATTTTAATGCATGATTTCTAACGAAAAATTATTGTCATATGACTTTGCCTTTCAGATTTCAAAACCCTCTGTCACGTGGAGATCAATGTCATTGATATCAATGATCAGATCCCCATCTTTGAAAAATCAGATGTGAGTAGTTTTCATCTGTTTTTTCTTTATTTTGTTCATATTACTTGACCCTTACTTCTGCGATAAAGACACTGTAAGTAGTTAGGAAAAATTCCAGACTTTAAAGGTAGCTTTAGGCAAACTGGTAACAAACCCAGACACCATCTTCAGTGGAAATCTTCAGGGAACAATAGCATTCACTGTTATAGTATATAACAGCGTTTATAAACAGAATTTTATAAACTTCTACCAATGGCTCATTTCTTCCAAGGGCTTGCTTAAAAGCTGCACCCGCAGTCTTTGTCAAATGGAATGGAGTGGAATGGCTAATTGCAATTTGTCATCATATATTGTGTGACAATAAATGGTCTCAGACCAGCATTTTTAGTCAAAAATGTGATGTCTGGAATATTGGCACTTTCCACTCCTTTTGCAATAATTGGGTAAGAGAAAGGAGAAGAAAAACTAACCTCTCGGTCAAGCTCAAGAAGGATGTGCTTAAGACATTTGCAAGAATTACGAAAATTGGTCAGAAAAAGCAGGAGAAAAGGGATCAGTAGAGAATGTGAAGAAAAATATTTCACATATTTTGATTTGGGCTTTAAACTTGGGGTGGTTTTACCACTGCTTCCCTTAAAAGGGATGTCTCTCTTTATTCTAGAGCAGAGGGAAGCCCATTTGACTAGATTGTTAGGTCACGTTTGAAGTCAGTTATGGGACGGTCCAGAGCCCTGTGATGATGATCACAAATCAAAATAGGGACAAGGCCGTGACAAAGAAAGGGAATTGATGTATGAGAGGGTTTGGGGCGGCAAGAGGTGTGACTGAATATAACTTGTGTAGCAGGCACTGGGGCTACACAAGCATGGGGTAAGGAACCCCTTCCTTCTCAGTCTCCAGGAGCCCTTCCTTGTGTTGTGGTTTCCTTCTGGTCCATCTGGACAGTGCTTTCACACTGAGGACAAGAACACCCTTCTTTGAGAGTCGGAAATACAAACTGGGCTCTTGAGAGAGTGAGTGGGCTTCTGTCATTGCCCCAGTCCTCCTCCTGGGCCCTGCCTATTACCATCTTTAAGATCATGATGCCGAGAGAGATGATCGGGGGATTTTCAGTGGAGATGGTCTAGGCCAGTGAATAAGAACACAGGCTTTGGAACTGGACAAGCATGGGCTTGAGTCCCAATTCTGTGACTCACTAGTTGTGTGCTCTTGGGTGGGGTTTACCCTTCCAATCTTTTGTTTTTCTGTCAAATGGAAATGATAATATAGCTACTCAATGGAGTGTTTTATTGCTTATCTTTATTGAGTACTTATGTGCCAGGCATTCAGGGGGTTTACATGCTTTATCTCTCTCAATCCCCACAGCAAGCAGGAAGTAGGTCCTACTATTATTTTCATTAGACAGATGATCACCTGAGACGTAAGGAAATTAGATGACTTGCTTCCAGTCACCTGGCTCCTGAGTGGCAAGCCTAGGATTCATCCCCAGGCTGTTTGACTCCAAAGTTCAGGCTCTTACCCTCTATTCCTTGGTGGATTACAGATGAACTAAAATAATGTAATATGTAAAGTGCCTGCCACAATTTAGGTACTCAACACATAGTAGCTATTTATTTATATGATCACTAGTATAATAATTTCAGTTAGTAAACATATTGGATGTGAGAAGGGGAATCTATTTTAGAGTCCTACCAGTAGCTCTGAGACCTGTTTCTTGGTGCAATGGATATCAGTCTACAAGTATGACTGAAGTCAAAATCAACTGCACCAAATTTATCAGTAGGAAAACATGCTCGGTAAGTATTGATACAAACTATGACGTGTGTTCATTGTGAAACGAAAGAGACAAATTTGCCCTTTGGTAATTGTGCTTGATGACAGAGGACATTCTCGTTTTCTTCTCCTATTTTTTTTTTTTTTTGTTGTTGTTGTTAGTATGGAAACCTGACTCTTGCTGAAGACACAGCCGTTGGGTCCACCATCTTGACCATCCAGGCCACAGACACTGATGAGCCATTTACTGGGAGTTCTAAAATCCTGTATCGTATTATACAGGGAGACAGTGAGGGGCGACTGGGGATTGACACAGATCCCCATACCAACGCTGGATATGTCATAATTAAAAAGGTAAATAGCCCCGTTAGTGGAAGTTTTCTTTTTGATAAATCAAGTTACTTGGGACGGTGTAAGGATCTAGGAGGAGAGGTAATGGATTAGCAGTGACTTTGCAGGTGTAGTGAGAGACTCCTAGAGCACTCAGTCATTCTCATCCACCGGAAAGACAGAAGGCCAAGATTCTAGTTCTGCGTCTGTCACTAACTCAGCAAGTAACCTTTGTGGAGGGAGGGAGGGTTGCCATAGAAGATATATAAAATACAGGATAAATAATATTTTAGAATAAGGGTATCCCATGCAATATTTGGGACCTATTCATACTAAAAATAATGTTTGTTGTTTACCTGATATTCGAATTTAACTAGGTGTTCTATATGTTTAAATCTTGGGAATGGGGAGGTTTTGCTTAGGGCTTTACTTTGCAAGTGTGGGATGTTAGACTGGATGAGCCCTATGAGCCCTTTAGGCCGTAGACCCTCTATTCTAATGTGTCATCCATAGATTCTTCTTTAATAATGACTGGAAATTGGTATATCTCCTTCCAAGGTTTAATAGACAAGTTTATCCTTTCCTCCTATCCTTCCTGCCAACCCCCTACTTTCATCTTTTATGGTATTGCTGAACTCACTGGCTCTCACTTTATCTTTCCTTCTGTAAGGACTGGGAAGTCTAGAGCCAAAGTCTAATTACCATAGTAGCTACTTCCTTGTACACAATCTTCCCATCCCTTCTTCATTCTATTCCCATCCCGCAACTGACCTTTTTTCTCTATGGCTGCCTCATCTATGCTTTAGAGCATGTAAATAGTCTACCAGATGACTCAATAGGAAGCAGTACTCAGTGTCATCCAATATATTTGGAAATAAAAGGGATAAGAGTTACAGTGATAGTCTCTGTAGGTGTGGTTGAGTGTTGAAGGTTTGCAGTGCAGTGTGCTAGAGGCTGCAAAAAAAAGGTGCTGGAGGAAAGTTTTGGATAGAAGCACGGGGAGGAAAGTGCTAGTGTTGAAGGGAGCCCTAGGGCAGAGTGTCGGGATTCTGATCCTATTATTACCATATACTTCACTTCTGACAAAGGGCCTCGTTGGGATCGAGCGGCGAGGTTTGTGTTTGGACCAACTCAAACCATTAGCATCCTGTATCAGTCTGACATTTGGAAAAGATGATGTTATAACTACCCACCCCCCGCCTTCTTCATGGCTGTCTATGTGGAGAAGAACCACAGAAGGAACAGGCAAATGAAAGGACAGTTTTCAGAGTTGGCAGTGGGTGCTCCAGGAAGCATGCTGACAGGGACAAACGGCTCCCAGTTTGTCCAGGACCAGAGCTCTTTGGAGATCTACGAGAAGATAGAGGCCTGTCCATCTCAGTACGAGTAATTTCCACATGTCAACATTTCTTTGTGGTGGCTTTTGTGAACCAGCTTAAGTTAACTTGACCATTTGTGGCTATTGGGCACCTTTAGGGAGGTGTTGGTGACCCCAAATGATCAGTGGTGGGTGCAAGGTGTGAGTATCCTCCCACACAACCCTGGCGTGAGGAGGTACGTTACAATCACGCAGGCCTCTGACCTAAATCTTTGTCACATCCTTATTGTGTTTGTGGTTGTATTCCAAGTGTCTGGAATATTGCATGGCGCATCGTAGAGTCTGATAAATATTGGTTGACTGAATAAATAACTGAATTCTGCACTATATACACAAAAAGAATCATCCAGCTTGTGCTGTAGTCCTGTGAAGTCCCAGCTCTCCATCCCTCAGGCACTGTGATGACAGTATTCTCGTGAGAGGATTTGTCTGACTGTCCAAAGAAAGAGGATCCTAGACAGAACAGAACTGGAGTTCTAGAACTCGGAAGGGTATAGGCTGCTAGCCTAGCCACATGCTCACACTGTTGTTCATGTGATGACTGAGAGATTATACCACATCTTAAACCAGACTACATGTCTTGGAGACCACTAATACCACCCCATCGCTTTGTAAGATCACTCTGCCAATTAACGAACCTTCTAGGGCTGCTTGAGGTAGTTATGGCTCAAGGCCTGCAGTAGCTGCAGCGTGTATCTCTGATTAAGATCTTTTAAATGCTAAGCAACAGCTCACCCTAAGGTGTAGATTCTGGGTTTAGGATATACCAAATGTTAACCAATAGCCCTTAGGATGTATGTATTCACTATGACAGATGTGTGTATTTATACTGTTCTTAGTGTTTTAAGTAAATTAGACCCTGTAATGTGGTTACTTGTATGTGTCTTAGACTTCTAATTCCATATCCGTTAAGCTGCTAGGGGAGTACCATTGCTTTTGAAGCATCGTGTCAATCATCTTTCAACGTTTAAAACTAGTTGAAAAAACGGGGCGCCTGGGTGGCTCAGTCGGTTAAGCGTCCGGCTTCAGCTCAGGTCACGATCTCGCGGTCCGGGAGTTCGAGCCCCGCGTCGGGCTCTGGGCTGATGGCTCAGAGCCTGGAGCCTGCTTCCGATTCTGTGTCTCCCTCTCTCTCTGCCCCTTCCCCTATTCATGCTCTGTCTCTCTCTGTCTCAAAAATAAATAAACTTAAAAAAAAAAAAGCTGCTGAGGATTCAACTCAGTTAAAAAAAAAACTAGTTGAAAAAATTATGGTCAAAAATACATCACATAAAATCTATCCTTTAAAATTTTATAGTGCACCTTACCTATATGCACACGGTTGTATAGCATATCTCTAGATCTCTTTCATCGTGCATGAATGGAACTGTGCATTCCTTGAACAGGAGCTCCCCACTTCCCCAACCCTCCGGCTCCTGGCAACCACCATTCTACTTTCCATTTCTGTAAATTTGACTATTCCAGGTAGCTCCTTTAAGTGAAATCATATAGTATGTGTCCTTCTGTGACTGGCTTAGTTCCCTTAGCTTAATGTTCTCAGGGTTCTTCCATGCTGTAGCATGTGACAGGATTTTCCTCTTTTTTTAAAAGGCTGCATACTTTTTCATTGTATGTATATACATTTTCTTTATCCATTCACTTGTCAGTCCACATTTTGGTTATGTCCCGTCCTTAGCTAGTGTGAATGATGCCGTCATGATCATGGGAATGCAAATTTCCTGCTTTCAGTTCTTTTGGGTAAATGTCCAGAAGTGGATTCCTGGATTATATAGCTGCTCTAGTGTTAATTTTTTGAGGAAACTCCATGCTATTTTCCATAGCAGTTGTACCATTTTACATTCCCACCAACAGTGCGTGAGGGTTCCAATTTCTCCACATCCTCACCAACACTCGTTACTTTCTTTTCTTTTTTTAAAGTTTTTAAAAAATGTTTGATCTATTTATGAGAGACAGAGAGACAGAGTGCAGCGAGGGAGGGGCAGAGAGAGGGAGGCACAGAATTTGAAGCAGGCTCCAGGCTCTGATCTGTCAGCACAGAGCCTGACGCGGGGCTTGAACTCACAAACCGTGAGATCATGACTTGAGCCGAAGTCAGGTGCTTAACTCACTGAGCCACCCAGGTGCCCCTTGTTATTTTCTTTTCTTAAATTTTATAATGGCCATTCTAACAGATGTGGTTTTGATTTGCATTTCCTTGATGATTTGCGATGCTGGCCATCTTTCAATATACCTGTTGGCTACCTGTATATCTTCTTTAGAGAAATGTCTATTTTAAGTCCTTTGCCCATCTCAAAATCGGATTATTTTAATTTTTTCAGTTTTTTGCTGTTGAACTGCAGAAGTTTCTTCTTACATGATGCATATAACCTCTCATCAGATATGCAGTTTGTAAAGTCTTTTATTCTGTAGGTAGGTAGGTAGGCTTTTCATGCTGTTGCTGGTTTCCTCTGCTCTGCAGAAGCTTTTCACTTTGATGTAGTCCCACTGGTGTATTTTTGCTTTTATTGCCTGTGCTTTTGGTGTCATATCCGAAAACTAAGTTCTTAATCGCATTTCTATCAGCACCTGTTCATCTGAATGGCAAATGTGCTAATGTCTCACACGGACTCCAGTGGACTGGAACTAAGCTCCACTGCATGCATGTGGTTCAGGTCCCCCAGTGATGGCAGAGCTGGGAACTCGACCCCCAACCTCTGGCTCCTCTAACAAAACGTTTCTGTTGAGGCCTGGTATTGCCACTTACCAGCTCTGTGACTTTAACCAACTGCTGTCAGCTCCCACAGTCTTGGTTTTCTAATCTGTAGAGATAGGTAAAATGGAGGTACCTTCTTGTTGAGGCTGTTGGAGGATTAAATGAGAAAATACATTTATAGCTCTTAGTACAGCACCCAGCACGTAGTAAACTTAATACATGTCTGGCATTACTTTAATTCTGATGAATTCAATCTACGGCAGAAGCCAGGATTCTGCCCGTGGGCAGATGTGTTTCCGCTCTTGCTGCGGGGGCCAAACCTGCCTACTCCAAGAGTGCAGTGGTGCGAACCAGGGATCTGCTGACTCAGCCTCTCCAGCAGAAGGCCTGGAAATCAGTTGTTTTATTTATTTAGTTTTTTAAGATAACATTTGCTATTTATTAAAGTAGTTCTTACAGAGCTTACATTCTGCAGAAGGGAGCAGAGCACTCTTAGTGGTTTTATCTTTTTGGAGGTAAAGAGGAGTACCAAATGTAATTTCGTCGAAGAAAGGCAACTTGATGTTGGCTAGGTTCATGTACCAGGTCTTTGTAAGCAGTGCAAGATCCCGAGGTTCCTATCTGGGGCAAAAATTCATTAATTCATTCAGTAAATATTTATTGAACGTCTAATGTGGAATTTCTGTTCCGAAATCAGTCATTTTAACAAGTGCCCTGCAAAGAGGAGAAACCCTCCTAGTTTTTTCCTTTACTCTCCCACTAATATCACACTTCACTTCACTTTGGATGCTACATGTGTGAGTCTTCCCCACCAAGCAATTCTTTGACACCAGCCTGAAGTCCTACAACTTAACGAAATTCTGACACTACCTACCTGGAGATAGTGCTGACTCCACAGGTTGAGGGCTCAGTTCCATACGACCACCCCTACTTCAGAAGCCAATTGCAAACCCCAGGTTGTCACCTGTACTTCAGAGAGACTGACTATAAACTGGCTATATGATTCCCTTCTCAGGTTCCACCCCTTGCTAGAACAGCTCACAGAACTCAGAGAAACACATTCACTAATTTTATCGAGGATATGATAGAGGATATAGGTGGACAGCCAGATGAAAAGACCCATGGGACAAGGTCTGGAAGTGTCCCCAGTGCAGGAGTTCCTGTCCCCACTGTGTTGGGGTGCACCACTCTCTCAAAGCACCGGATATGTTCACCAACCTGGAAGCTCTGTGAGCTTGTGGGATTTTTACGGAGGCTTGTCCTGCAGACAGGACTGATCGGTGACTCAATCTCTAGCTTTCTTTCCCCTTTCTAGAGGGTGGGGCCACAAGTGCTAAGCTTCTAATTATGGCTTGCTCTTTCTGGTGAGCAGCCCCCATCCTGAAGCAATCCAGGACCCCACCAAGAATTGCTTCGTTAGAACAAAAGGTACTTCTCACCCAGGAAATTCCAGGGGGCTTATTAGGAGTTCAGTGTCAGGAGCCAGGGGCAGGGAACAATATATATATTTTCTATTATTTCACATGCCAAAGTGATGCTTAGGATGAATCAAGTTTTAGGAATGCTGTCCTGCTCAATATTTACTGCCACCCAGAGTGCTGGCCTATTGTGTGATAGAACATGATAGTCTTGGGGCCAAGTGGGTATCAGGAGCAGGAAGTCTATTCCTTTGAGTCCTGCTCAGCTCATCAATAACTCCCCCGGACCCCCTTTTTAAAATTCAGGGTTTTGTTTTAGCCTGAAAATTTTTAGGTCATCTTTTTGTTTTTTTAAGTTTATTTATTTATTTTGAGAGAGCGTGAGGGAGGGGCAGAGAGAGAGAATCCCAAGCAGGCTCCACACCGTCAGCGCAGAGCCCCAATGCGGGGCTTGAACTCATGAACCATGAGGTCATGACCTGACCCAAAACCAAGAGTGGGACACTTAACCAACTGAGTCACCCAGGTGCCCCTAGCTTTAACTTTTTCAGTGCAAATTTGCCACTTCTCTATTGTGGCTGGGCTTTTTGAGTTCTCAATATGTGGCCTATTTTTAACCAGCTCAAGCATCGTTTGGAAAAATAATGCACACACTTTTTTCTCGTCACCAGTCATTGGTAAAAATGTGAAATAACCCCAGTCTCAACTCCTCTCTCTCAACACTTTTATCTCTGCCTCCAGGTTGAATCTAAATCACCGAGTTTGACCCTTCAAGTAGTTGTGTGAAGAGGAATTGAGGCCTGAACATGTTTTTTCAGCTTATTTGATGAATATGTCTCGTTAGAGGGACCCAAGACCATCCCAAAAGGCCACAATGGGTCTCTTGACTTGGCTTTGCAGGCACCTCCCTGTGTTGTGAAAGATGATACAGAGGGTTTGATAAGGCTTGTCTCTCTCTGATTAAGTTCTGCTGATCATCATTTGCTAATTTAGCATCTTTCATTTCTAATTTTTTCCCTGGAAGATGTGGGTCAGTGTTTTTCCTGGTGTGAAAGTTAAGCACGCTGATCAATAGCAGGCTGCTCCTTTCTCATTTGGTCTTCCACTCAGTAAGTGTTTAAGGAGCACTGACATCCTCTCGTTACCGGTCTCCCTGTTGGGTGTGGGCACCCTCACATGGCTGCTTCTGCAGTTATTTTCCTAAAACACAAATCTGACCTCGTCAGTCTTGTGCGTAATGCTTCTCTTTGCTCCTCAAGGATAAAGTTCCAGCTCTTTAGCTGGACACACAGTCTCCCCTCTCATCTTTTTCTACTCTCAGTCTCACATGTTCTGTCGGGATAACACAGGCTTCTTCCCATTTGCAGACATGGTGTCTCGTGTTTTTATCCCCCACCTCTGGGGGCGGCAGTGATGGGGTGGGAAATCCAGGGAGGCCATGTAGGACCCATTTGGTGAGAGGATAGGATGCCCCTCCTCTGTCTGAGCACATGGAGAGCTGAGCTGCCTGCGTGAGCTTGGACTTGGCTGGACCAGCAAGGAACAGAGTACATCCTTTGTCCACATTGTAGGCTTGCTCTGGGGCTGTTCTATCTGCCAGGATTTCTCTGTTTGATGCCCCTGTCTTCATCCCCTGAGATAAGGAGTGGGTCCCTGGGAGTCAGAAGCTCTAGCTTGCACCCCACCCTCAGGTGGGGAGCTCTATCAGATCACTTGGAGGCGATCAAAAAATCATTATGGGGCTATGGCCTGCAGATAGGGGGTGCTTATCTCTGTAAACATCCTCTCTTTTACATCTTGTCTAGCTTACAAAATTTTATATCCTGTATGTTATATCCTGTCAATTGCTTCTTATTTTCTATCTCAAATGACCTTGAGTCTTCAGACATAATCCTTTCTCTTCCATATGAACAATCTTTCTATCATCCTTTCTATTGAACTAGAAATTGTGTTGTGATGTTGTGTGTGTTTGTGTGTGCATGGAGGAGAGGGGTTTCTGAAGAGGGGGAATTTTCCCCAGAATCTCTTTTCCACTGGGGCTCTCAAGAGCCCAAGAAGGACCAAGTCCTTCTCATCTTTATATTTCTTGACTGATAACACAATGGATACTGCATGCCAAGGAAGAGTGGAGAAACAAAGATGAATATAACACAATTCCTCCTCTCAGAGAGCTTATGCTCAGTAGAGATCTAAAATAGATAACCAAACAATGAGATTCCTGAGTCAGGTACTGTGAGACTACAGAGGATGTGGAGCCCGTCCATCTGGGGATAGCTGGTGGGGATTGGGAAAGCTGATGTGGAGAGGACAACATTGACATTGAGCCAAGTCCTGACTGAGGGAGAGAACTTTTTCAGATGTTAGGGAAGGGCAGGCTAAGCTAATGCAATGGTGTGTCAAATCCTCCAGGAGTTTTTCTCTTCCTTGATCTTAGCCAAAAGGCCAAGAAGCGATGAGTTTTTCTCTTCCTGAATGGATATTACCATTTCTGTTTAACTGATGAGCAACTGACATAAACCAAAGTTAAAAGACTGACAGCTCACCAGAGGTCCTGGGTCCTACAGGCCTGGGAGAGTGAACAAAACAGTGTGGTTTCCACAATCCATAATGTACCTTTTGGGCTTTGCTTTGGTTCCTTCGTTTTTGAGGTCCTGGGTGCCACTGAGACTGTGACTGTATCCTCTCCCTGGAAAAAAATTCACATGTACACAAATATAAATATTTCAATTTTGGTTTCTAGGGCTTCACAGCTTCCTAGAAGCCTTTTAATCCCAGATGAGAAGCCCAACTTTAGGGGCTATCACTCTTCAGCAGGCCATTAAAGTTAGGATTCCTCCCCCACCCCCAGAATCATGGACTCTGTGCCTTGAGAGAGACCTTAAAAGTCACACAGAACCAGTTACTTAAATGATATGTAAGTTGTTTCTAGGCTAGCCTATTATATCTTGTTTAACCCTATTCTTGAAAGCTACCAGAGTTGGGAATTTACTGGTTTTTGAAGCAACTCCTTGTCTTGGGTAGCTCTGTTATGTACTTCCTCGTATTACACTCAAATTAGTTTCTTGATTCTTGATTCCTGGCTCTGTCCAGCATGGTCTGGAACAAGAGTGGATCCTCTATCTTTTGATTTTCTCTGCTAACCTCTGCCACCCTCTATGAGGTTAAGTCCTTTATTTTGGGGTTTGGATCCCAAGGTCTCTGGGAAATGATTCTCCATACAATGTGAACATCTCAATATGAGCCTTTCCCCAACTGTCTTCTGGGAATTTTCTTGATAGAATTAATAAATTTCTGCTGAATGAATGGAGTATCCCAGGGTTAAATAAATTTGAGGAATGCTATATTGATTTCCTGTTTTAGGAGAGTCAGAATGCATATAGCGTATTAAAAGCTCTGATAAGTCCTTTAGCAAAGTCTTTTTTATGGTTCTGTTATCATTCCGAGAAGTAGGTTTTTGCTGACACCAAATTGGGAACTGCTGCTCTGTAAGGAAGTTTTTAAAGGACTTTTGGGACCGAATCTTTTAGGAGAGCTAATCGTCCTCCAAATTAATTTTTCCTCTTTTTTTCCCCCTACACAGCCTCTTGATTTTGAAACAGTAGCCGTTCACAACATTGTGTTCCAAGCGGAGAATCCTGAGCCTCTGGTGTCTGGTGTAAATTATAACACCAGCTCTTCTGCGAAGTTCAAGCTTATTGTGACAGATGTGAATGAAGCACCTCAATTTTCCCAGCGCATATACCAAGAAAAAATCAGGGAAGATGTGGCTGTAGGCACTAAAGTGGGCAACGTGACTGCCAAGGATCCAGAAAATCTGGACATAAGGTAGAGGAGAGCAACGCTGGGCAGGCCTAGCTGTGCTGTGACCATGGCCAGTGGGGAAGAAGGGCTGGGAGGGGCAGAGAAGCTGGTCTGACTCCAGGGCTCTCCTCTAAGAAAGCAGCCAGTGATCTGACGCTCTATCCTAGGGTCCATGGTGAACTTAATCTTGGTCCCAACAGTCATCAGTACCCTCTGGGCATCAGTGAGAATCCAGGCCCAGGCAAGTGGGAAGCATGTCAGCTTCCATCCCAGCCCACTAACTGCAAGTTGTGGCTGAGAGATGGTGAGTTCAGCAGATGGGGTCCAGAAGTTGGGCGACCCAAAGCCAGACTCTGTCTCTGTACCAGCCACGGGGGCCAGGGTTTGGGAGAGAGTTCTAGTCCAGTCCCTAAAATGGACTGAAGCTCTAGACAGAGAGAATGAAGCAAAAGCCCAGTTGGACAGACTCAGCCACCTGATATAAGGGAATCTTCTGGATGCAGAGTGCCTACATTTCTTGGATCTCTGGACAATAGTTCTGGGGTGACAAGACTCATTCCAGAGCCTACCTCTGGAGAGGTCAGTGCCCAGGCTGAGGCGGTTAGAAAAAAAGATGTAAATCTTTCCATTCTTAGTCATTTTTTTCCAGTGCGACAGGACTTACACAAATTTGCCTTAGAAGTGAACAATGATAATTTGCCCAAGATACATATATATGTGTGTGTGTATCCATATCTGTATCAATATTTATAACTTCTTTAAGATTGTATAGTTAACAAGCACATAGATAGGATTTGAGCCCAAATCTTTTGCTTCTGCGGCATGACAAATACTTTAGCATGCCTTAAACCATTGCATGTGGTTATGAATGACCTTAAATTCCTTAAATTTCTTGAAACATTTGAGGGGAGTCTTGCCTCCCAGTGAGCTGTCATTTAGGTACTTGGGATCACTTCTAAGACCTTTTTCTGATTGTCAATCAAGGAATAAAGTTCCCATCTACAATTTCACTCTCTACATCCTTCTCTGGTTCCATAAAAACAAACATAAGGGGCGCCTGGATGGCTCAGTTGGTTAAGCGTCTGACTTCAGGTCAGGTCATGATCTCACGGGACTGTGCTCTGTGCTGACAGCTCAGAGCCTGGAGCCTGCTTTGGATTCTGTGTCTCTTTCTGTCTCTTCCCCTCCCCTGCTTTGTGCTCTGTTTCTCTCTCTCAAAAATAAGTAAACATTTTTTTTTAAAGGCAAACATAAGAAAGAAAGAAGAGTGGGGGCTGTACTGTGTGGTTTAGTGTAGGTACTAATATATACATCAGAGCCACAAATTATGATGGGGCACAAAATATTTGTAATTTATGGCCATTTATTGTTTAACAAATACTTCTGCCTTCTTCATGAGAATGCTATAAAGATTATTAGTCAAAGATAAGCGAAAAAAAATTTGAGTTTATAAGTAGGGAAAACAAAGTCATTTAAGAACATTTCTTGGATCAAGGAAAAGATATACATGCTATTAAATTGAGATCAGGAAGATGAGGAAGAAGACCGAGAAGGGGAGTGTCCTGTAAGAAGACAAATGAAAAAAGGCATTTCAAGAACGAGGAATAATCAATATTTCTGAAGCTAGTAATAGGTCAGTTTAGAATTAAGGATGGCTCCAAAGTTTTTGGCCTGAGTGCATTCTTTTTCTCTCGGCCCCCCAAATTTATAATCCATCAGCACCCATTGGGTCCTAATCTGACCCACCAGCAAAAATTAGAGATCCTTTCCTGGAAATATATCCAGAATGCAAATGCTTCTCACCGTGTCCACCATGGTCCAGACCACCATCCTCTCTTTCCTGGGTCCATCCCTGCCCACTCCTCCAGCCCACCCTGCGTCCACCTGCCACAATCACAGTGGTCCTTTTAAAAAGTGGATCAGCTCAAAGGACTTCACTGAAAACCTTCCAAAGAGTTCCCATCTTACTCAGAATGAAATCCCAAGTACATAGGATTTCTTCTACATCAGCTGTATGTACAACCTAACAGTGCTTGGCATATAGAACATACTAATATTACAAAAAAAAATTAATTTGATGAACTAATACACCCTGGCTTTTTAATCATTCTCTTGCTTCTGGGCATATAGGTTGTTTCCAGTATTTTTTTATTATATAAAATATTTTGAATATATGCATGAATAGAATTCTTTTTTAACCTTGATTAAATTGTTTTTTATTTGGGGGAAAATTTCCAGAGGTGGTATTCTTTGGCCTAAAGATACGGACATCCTTATGGCTATGTTGTGTTGCCTCTCAAAAGGCAACACTAATCGGTTTTCCTGTGGTTCTAGTCTTGTCTCAGATTCATCTCTCACACACCTAACAACAAGTTCCATTGAAAACACAAATATGACTAGATCACCATCCTGCTTAACAGCATTCCACGGCTGCCCATTGCTTCCCATTATCTGGCTCTTTCTACTTCCCTGGTTTCGTCTTTTGCCATCCATCCACTGCTTCCCGTTTTTATCCCAACACAGCTGGGATGTCTGACCCTCTCACACCACCAGCCTATTCCTTGGTCTCTTTGCATTAGCTCATGCAATCGCTTCTGCTTGAAGCATCCTGTTTCTTGCCTTAGTTAACATCTCCTGCTTCAGAAAGGCTTCTCTGGGGTGCCACAGGGCCCCTCTCATTGTATTTACCACATTTTATTGGAATTATCTATTTCTGTGTCTGTCTCCTCCATTGGCCTAAGAGCCTGTTTTTTTTGTTTTTTTTTTTTGTTTGTTTGTTTGGTTTGTTTGTTTTTTGATAATCTCCTCTCTTGTTCTACAGCCTGATGTTTGCTAAGCACTCAGTAGATGTTTGTAGAAGGAACAATTCACTGTGCCACCAGCAGCCTGAGTATCCACCCATTCCCTGGCATCTCCGCCCCTGGGTGTTCAAGTTTTCTTAGAGGGAGTGGTTTGCTAATCAGTTTTAAAAGATGTTTCCAGGGGGCACCTGGGTGGCTCGGTCGGTTAAGCACCTGGCTTTGGCTCAGGTCATGATCTCACCATTTGTGGGGTTGAGTCCCGCTTCGGGCTCTGTGCTGACAACTCAGAGCCTGGAGCCTGCTTCGGATTCTGTGTCTCCCTCTCTCTCTGCCCCTCCCCCGCTCACACTCTGTCTCTCTATCTCCCTCAAAAATAAATAAACATTAAAAAAATTTTTTAAAGATGTTTCCAGGCTGTCTTCATTAGAAACCTTTGATCTGCAGAGAAGTTTAACTTCTTTCCTCCAGAATTTGTGACTATACCTTTTCTAATAAAACAAGTATAACTACAAATCCGTAAGGATGAGGACATCCTCCTTTTGAAGATAGATGAGATACAAATAAAGCATTAATAATATTAATTAATTATCCTTTAAATATGTTATAAGTGATATGCAAGGGATAAGGCATAATAATCCATAGACTCTCTTCACATTTTCACACAGACTAATGTGGGTTTTCTTTTGCTCTTTTTACTCTATGAAGTTATTCTCTGAGAGACAACACAAGAGGCTGGCTTAAAATTGACCCTGTCACTGGCGAGATCTTTACCACGGCTCCTCTGGACAGGGAAGCTGAAAGTCTGTATCGGGTGCAAGTGATGGCGACCGAAGTAGGTGAGAAAGAAAAAAGGAGCAAATTATTAGGTGGTACGTTAATAGACACGGGAGGGAAGATGGCATGGGTGGGAAACTTAACTGGGTCAAATTGTCAGCCTATCTTAGAGTGGAAGGTTGATAAGGGTGCAAAAGTGGAGTGAAGGGCCCACACCTTCCTGGTTCTGTGCAAGGTGCGGCCCACGGGTGCCCCTGAACTGGGCTCTTTCAGGCAGGGGTGCACCTGCAGGCTGGCTAGGCAGCAAGAGAGCTGCTGCCACTCGCTCTTGCTCCTGGAGGGACTACAGCTTCTGGGCAGGTGTCTGTGTCCCCGCTGAACTCCCTCCCCTTCCTCCAAAGTGCTTGTGGGTTTCTCTCGAGAGCAGGGCCAAACCACTGCTCTGCTGACCTAGACCATTACTTGCCCTTTCAGCCTGCGATTGCAGTGGTTCAGGTCTGATCCTTTCTGAAACAGAAAATATTAAAAAAAAAATTTTTTTAAGTTTATTTACTTATTTTGAGGAAGAGAGAGAGAGCACAAGCAGGGGAGGGGCAGAGAGAAGGAGAGACAGAATTCCAAGCAGGCTCAGTGCCATCGGTGCAGAGCCCGATCGATGTGGGGCTCAAACTCACAAACTGTGAGAGCGTGATCTGAGTGGAGAGGAAGGGTCGGACGCTTAACCGACCGCACCACCCGGGTACCCCTGAGACAGAAAGTGTTTTATGCCATGTTGTCAACTTGGATATGTGCCAGAATCACCTGGGAGCCTGTTCAATAAGGTAGGAGGAGTTCACCCCTGGAGATTCTGATTCACTAGGTTTGGCTGGCCCTGGGTATCTCTGTTTTGATGAAATCAGGTGACCATTTGAAAGAAAAGACGTCTACAGATGAGCCCAGGATGTTTGAATCATCCCGCAGAATCTTTGCATGCCGTTGGAGCCCGTTGTGGTGCTATATATCCCCGCTGACTGAACGTAGAGTTCCAGGGAATTTAAAAAATTAAAATCAACATAAATCCGCAGGAAGAGCGTGCTTACCAGTGATAAGGCTGGTGATTAAAACATGAGGCTTCTTTGCATTTAAATGGAGTTTTCTAACTTAGAGTAGAAATTCTGTTGTTCTTATGCTGGTTGAAGCCTCTAATTAAATAGTAAATATATCTGCCTGGTTTACCAGAAAATGAGAATTGAACAAATTGGGACTAAATAAATACAGTTTTAGACCAAAAAAATATATATAAATAAATAAACTCTCAAAACGTGAGGCCCAGGGTTGGGAGGTGGAATGGGGAACATTCCAGTGGATGGAAATCATAAAAATGGCCCCTGCCTGTGAAAAGATTAAGAAAAACAAAAGCACCACAGTCAGATTAAGCCAATGAGGGTAGAAATGCCGAAGTGTGTGCCAAATTTGGAACGATTGTGTGCAAGCAGACGGGCCTTGCTGAAGTGGGGGCGGGGCGGGGGGGGGGACGGTCTTTCTCCCTTGCTTGTTCCCACAGATGCACATTCCATTATCACATTGTATACCTTTAACTCTTGATTTAAAAGCTCCCGAGTAATCAGGAAGTTTCTGGCTGAGCCTTTGTGCCACGCATTCCGCTACAACATACCATGGGGATTAACGCTTGACTTTGGATGTGTCCTAGGGGCCTCTCACATTTTAGAAGTTTCACAAATCAAAATCGGGATTCAATGCTCTGCACCCCTTGTTGGCTCTGAAATGACGCCTGAAACGACCTCAAGAGCACAGTGTCTTTCCCCCCTTTGGTTAAATGTGGTCAGGGCCCTAGAAGACAGTTGAAAAGCAAAGCAGGAAGACAGGGTTCACTGGAATTGAAACGGGATGGGGTCAGAAATTGTGGAAATGGTATCTGTGATTGATGTCAGGGAGAATGAGGCGAGTCAGTGTTTATGTTGCCCTGGCATCCGTGTTTCAAGCACTCAGTGTGACAACTTAATCCTCATACAACACTTTGGGTAAGTACTATTATTGGCCATACTTTATGGACGAGGGGATCAAGGCACTGAGAAGTTAAGTAACTTGCCCGCCATCACACAGCTACCAACCATTAAGGCTACAGGGTCTAAATCTTTCACCACTACACCACAGAAAATCACATTCGTGCAGCCCTTTACTGTTTTCAACAAACACGACACATGGGATCCTCACAAAGTCACATGTTGTACAGCTGAAGAAACGGGGTGTAGAAAACCACAAACATGCCCGAGTCAGTGCTGAGGAGCGGTTGTGGGCTCTAGAGTCAGACTTCCTGGGATGGAAGGCTCTCTACTGCTGTGTGACCTTGAGCAAGTCACACGACTTCTCTGAACCTCAGTCTTGTCATCAGTAAATGCACATCGGAGTTGTTTTGAAGTAATACGTATAAAATATTAGTGTGTAAATCTTAGTTATTATTATCATCACTAAGACTTTTTAACCAGAAAACAAAAGCGGGTCTGATTCTAAAAGCTTGTTATCTTTCTACTACTTCAGCATACCCAACTGCTTTAAGAGTGTGTGTGTGTGTGTGTGTGTGTGTGTGTATTTATTTATTTATTTTAAAGAAAAGAAGGTATCTTGTCACGTTATGAGGAAAATGAGAAAGCTGATATCATGTTTCAATCCCTTACTTCCTTAGGCGGCTCCTCCCAGAGCTCCATAGCCAGTTTCCACCTGACCCTCTTGGATGTCAACGACAACCCCCCTCGGCTAGCCAAGGAGTACACGGGCTTGTTTCTGTGCCATCCCCTCCACCAAGAGGGGACTCTCATTTTTGAGGTCACTGATGATGATCAGTGGTCACTTTCGAGTCCACGCTTTTCATATTCCCTCGTCAGTGAAAGCTCACGAAATGACTGGGAAGTTTCGAGAGTCAACGGTGAGTTGAACAAAACACTGACGGATGATAAAATTAGTTTTTGTTTGCCTTGGTGTGCTTGCGGTGGCACTCAACACAGAGTTTTCCCCCATGCTGCAGGGAGGAAGCTCATGCTTTGAGAACCTGTAGAGGGGAGCTCTCCAGGGGGAAGAAAGCCCTGGGCTTCGGAGGGAGGAGAGATTAACATACAGCATCCCCCTTAGTGTATAGGGGCAGTTGGACAATCTGAACAGCATTTGCAAAATTTCCAACGGCCACCGAGGGACAGATTTCATAATGGTTTTTAAAAACACCTTCATGGAAAAATAATTGTCACACAATAAACGGCACATATTTAAAGTGCACAATTTTATAGAAATTGATAAATGTCGACCCCATGAAGCCCTCATCACAATAAGGATAAGAATATTTTCACCACCCCCCAAGATTTTTCATGCTCTAGCTCTAGGTGCAGTCCTCATTTCCCACCCCACCCCCACCCCGCCAGTCCTCCACCCCCCATCCCCGGGAATGGCTGCTCTGCTTTTCATCACTATAGATTAGTTTGCATTTTCAAGAATTTTATCTAAATAAAATAATACAGTATGTGCTCTTTTTGGCTGGCTGTTTTTGCCTTAGCTTACTTATTCTGGAATTTCTCCATGTCGTTCTGTGTATCGATACTCATTCCTTTCGATTATGGAGTAGCATTCCATGGTAAGACGCTCTCACAGTTTGTTAGCCATTCACTTCTTGCCTGTCACTTGGTTTGCTTCCAGTCTTTGCTGTTACAAATAAAGCTGCTATGAGCATTGTGACCAAGAATTCTGTAGGAGCATATGCTTTTATTTTTCTTGGTTAAATACCTAGAAGTGGAATGGCTGGGTCATATGGTAGCTGTATGGTTAAAGTTTTCAGAAAATGGCAAATTGCTTTCCAGTTGGTAACGTTCTACATGGGCAGCAGTCTATGAGGGTTCTGGTTGCTCAACATTCCTCCCAATACTTGCTCTGCTTGGTTTTTTTAATTGTAGCCATTTTAGTGGGAGTGCAGTAGCATTTCGTTATGGTTTTAATGTAAGTTTCCCTAAAGACTAATGGTGTTGAGCATCTTTTCATGTGTTTATTTGCCACCCATATATCTTCACAGGTGGAGGGGCTGGTCAAATTTTGTGCCCATTTGAAAAATTTGGCTGTTGGCCTTCTATTGTTGACTTCTAGCATTCTTTCTATAATCGAGGTATCAGTTCTTTGTCAGATATATGTTTGCAAATATTTTCTCATGGGTTATGACTTGCGTTTGCATTTTGTAAGTGTCTTTTTTTAAGTTTTTTTTTTTAACATTTATTTATTATTGAGAGACAGAGAGAGACAGAGCATGAGCAGGGGAGGGGCCGAGAGACAGGCAGACACAGAATCCAAAGCAGGCTCCAGGCTCTGAGCTGTCAGCACAGAGCCCGACACGGGGCTTGAACTCACTAACCATGAGATCATGACCTGAGTTGAAGTTGAGCTTAACTGACTGAGCCACCCAGGCGCCCCTCCAAAGATTTTCTACATGGACAATCATATTGTCTGCAAATAATAGCATTTTAATTTCCTTTCCAAACCAGATGACTTTAATTTCTTTATTTTTTTATTAGTGGCTAAAACCATCAGTAGAATGTTGAATCAAAGTAGTGAGAGTAGAAATAAACTGATCTTGGGAGAAAGCACTTAGGCTTTGACCATCAAGTATAAAGTTTGTTATAGTTTTTTTGTATCAGATCAAGGAGTTTATCTTCTGTTCCTAACTTGCACAGAGGTTTTTTGTTTTGTTTTGTTTTTTGTTTTTGTTTTTTTTAACTAGGAATGGACGCTAAAATTTTCACGTACTTCTTTTGCATCTATTGAGATGATTGTATGGTTGATTTTTTTGGTCTATTGATTTGGTGAATTGTGTCAATCAACTTTTGGAATCAACTTCTAGATCTTAAACCAATCTCTTCCTGGTATAATGCTTACTTGGTGGTGAAATATTAGCATTTTTATGTATTGCTGGATTTGATTTGCAAAAATTTTAAGGATTTCTCCATCTGTATTCATGAGGGATATTGGTCTATATCTTTCTTTCCTTGTAATGTCTTTGTCAGGTTTTGATGTCAGAATAATGCTGCTTCATCGAATGAGTTATGAAATATTCTACTTCTTCAATTATCTGGAAGAGTTTGTGTAAAATTGTTTTTTATTTCTCTCTTAATGTTTGGTAGAATCTACTATGAAGCCATTTGGACCCAGAGTTGTCTTTATAAAAAGTTTTAAGTAAAAATTCAACTTCTTGGGGCACCTGAGTGGCTCAGTCAGTTAAGTGACCAACTCTTGATTTCGGCCGAGGTCATGATCTCATGGTTCCTGAGATCGAGCCCCACGTTGGGTTGAGAGCTGATAGCATGGAGCCTGCTTGGGATTCTCTCTCTCTCTTTCTCTCTCTCTGCCACTTCCCTGCTCGTGCTCTCTCTCCCTCAAAATAAATAAGCTTAAAAAATTCAATTTCATTAATAGATACAGGGCTATTTAAATTACAGATTTTTTCTTGGTTGAACTTATTAGTTTGCATCTTTTAAATAATTTGTCTGTTTCATTTGATTTGTCTAATTTATTGGCACAAAGTTATTTGTCATATGGTTTTATTATTCTCCTAAAATCTATAGACTCTGCAGTGATATCGTCACCTCATTCTGATATTGGAAAGTTGTCTCTTTTTTTTTTTCCTGATCGATCTGGCTAGAGGTCATTAATTTTACTGATATTCTCAAAGAACCAGCTTTTGATTTCATAGATTTTTTTCCTGCATTTTTGTTTTGTATTTCAATGCTCAGATTTTTATTATTTCCTTTATTCTTCTTATGTTGAATTAAATTTGTTCTTCTTGTTTTATTTTTATTAAGGTGGAAGCTGAGGCAATTAATTTGGAAAGTTTTTCTTTGTTATTATGGGCATTTGGTGCAATATTTTTTTAAAAAATTTTTTTTTAACGTTTTATTTATTTTTGAGACAGAGAGAGACAGAGCATGAACAGGGGAGGGGCAGAGAGAGAGGGAGACACAGAATCGGAAACAGGCTCCAGGCTCTGAGCCATCAGCCCAGAGCCTGACACGGGCCGAACTCACGGACCGCGAGATCGTGACCTGAGCTGAAGTCGGACACTTAACCGACTGCACCACCCAGGCGCCCCTATTTGGTGCAATAATTTTATGTCTTAGTGTCATGTTAGCTGTAGCCCACAAAGTTTGACGTGTTGTGTTTCCATTTTCATTCCATTCCAAATACTTCCTAATTTCCCTTTAGATTTCTTCTGTGACCCATGGCTTACTTAGAAGTGTGTTATATAGTTCCCAAATATATGGGGATTTCCCACATCTTTGATTATGGATTTCTAACTTAATTGCTTAGCAACCAGGGGACAATTGGCTAAAATACTTTTAAATTTATTGAGACTTCTGTCTCTCAGTACTTTGAGGATGTTTTTCCCCCGGTGTCCTGGATTGCACCGTTTCTTCTTTTTTCCCTTAAATGTAATTTATCCTTTTTCCTCTGGATGTTTTTAAGATTTTCTTTTTCACACACACACACACACACACGCACGCACAGGATGATCTTTCTCACTAGTTTTAAGCAATTTGATAATTATGTGCCTTAGTGTCACTTTGTTTGTTTTTCTTTTTCCTGGGATTTACTAATCTTCTTGGATCTGAGGACTTAGAGTTTTTACCTAATTTGGAAAATCATTTAGCAGTTACGTCTTCGAATATTTTTTCTTTTTCTAATTCAGTGTTTCATTCAGTCTAATGTTATAAAACATAGCGACAGAGCTATGATAGTTAGTAGTATTTATTCTACAGAGCAATCATAAATTGAGAAATTAAAGGGTGCTTTGGCATCCTGTTTGACGTTATGGAAGGCAATGTTGAGTGGTGATACTTTGGGTAATTTAACTCATACTTATATCGAATAATTTCCTGGCCAACCTTAGAATTATATTGCAAAGGTGAGCTTTATTCCTGTTGATACATGGGTATGAGGTTGTGTTTTTATGTCATTCATTTTTTCCCCCTATTCTGACAGGAACTCATGCCAAACTTTCTACCAAGCACACGAACTTTGAAGAGGGACTTTACAGTGTCCCAATCCGCATCAATGATGGTGGCCGGCCACCGCTGGAAGGGGTAGTCTCTTTACCAGGTAGGTACTTTGCCACAGGCAACTTGGGATAATGTCTGTCACCATGGGTAGTTTGACAGAATTCCTGTCTTTGATATAGGATTTTGCAAACTTTTTGCTTGAAAATGTATTTTACCAAATACTGTTTTGCGTTGTAGTTACTTTCTGCACATGTGTGGACGGACATTGTTTTCAGCCAGCAGGTCACCAGGCTGGGATGCCCACTGTGGGCATGGCAGTTGGTATACTCCTGACCACATTTTTGGTTATTGGTGAGTATAATTTCTCAGATTCAAGGATTCCTGTTCTGGGCCTTAGAAACCTTCACCTCAGGGTCTGTCTTCGGGGCTGGTCTGCTGGCTGCTTACTGCCGTTCTAGACAAACAGCCAGGAATATGCATTACCAGCAAACCATCAGACTCTCCTAGTTGAGATCTGCTGCCTTAATACCACCCATTACCTATCATTGGTTAGTTGGGAAATATCACACAAGAGGCTTTAAAGCATAAATTGTTATGTTTTGTGCCTAGTGTCCAAGCTTTTGTGATACAGGAGAGAGAGATGCAGTAGCTGTGCCCCTGCTATGTGGCAGGCACGGTGCTTGATGTGGGGGATAGATGATGGGCAAGATATACACAGATCCTACCCTCACAGAGCTTACAGGCCAGTCTACCGTTGTTGGAACAGGTAGAATTAGCCTTCCAGTGGAGACGCTTACATACCCAAAATGTTGCAGAACTTCCCTTTGAGTATTTTCATGATGGTAGACTAATTCTTTGTTACCCCAGAACAAGTCGAGCTTATCATGGGCCTTATTCTGCTTTGGCCCTGGCCAGGCTAAACAGCAGGGTCCCCACTTCTAGCCGTCTTCTTTTTTTGTGAAACGCTCAGTGCTCAAAGAGGTCCTCTTTCAATTGTTGTCCTCACCATAAGTTGAATAGTAGAAATAGATACTTCACCAAGTCGTATCCACTTGACTGAAGGAGTTTATACCATTTCACATCCTTTCTCTTTGAAAAGGAAGGCTGGGATTATTCTAAGAATTCTTACTCGTTCTCTTAGCATTTGGTCTTTTCTGCTGCTATCCAGTCTACCACATTAGACTCTGATTCGCAGCTCTAAAAGGGACCTCATTTCCTTATACCATTCCATCCAGATTCCTCATTATCATGACATGGAAGGGCCTTTGTGACATAGTCATTACTCATCCTAACATATGCACGGGGATCATCTTTTCCCCCTGATCACAGGTTGGTGCATCCCCTTTCATACTAATTGAGCTAAAATTTTGAGTTTTCACTCACTTAAGCTTCCTTCTACCTCTATGCCTTTTCTTATTCTATCCTCCCTCCCATCTTGAAAGGATTTTTTGAGTTTATGCACCAAATAGCAGTTTCTCAGATGACCATGTAAAGCCATAATTTTGCCACAAGTTAGACTGGGTAAGTCTGGGGATATCTGGAGATAGAAGTAATAGGATCTTACAGTTTCATGCCCTTACTTTTTTCAAAGTAGGGTTTGAATTAGTGCAAGATTCTTTTTTTTTTATGTTTATTTTTTTCTTTTTGATAGAGAGAGCAAAAGCAGGGGAGGGGCAGAGACAGAGGGGTACAGGGAATCTAAAGCAGGCTCTGCACTGACAGCTCGATACAGGGCTTGAAACCGCGAATCATAAGATCATGACCTGAGTATGACCGGATGCTTAACCGAGTGAGCCACCCAGATACCCTGGAATTAGTGCAATATTCTTAATGGGTCTCTGAGTATCCAGTCTTTTCTGCCACGATTCCTCCTATAAATTTACTGCAGGTTAATTTCCTTAAAACAACTCCCCTTTTCCATATTGGTCTCTGGTTTATAGTACACCTTTACTGCTAAAACACACAATGTAATTTTGTAGGTGTTCAGAGATAGGAGAAACCAAAAAGATTAGGGAGTCTACTCAAGCTGGAGCTATGAGGAAGGCACCAAAGAAAATGTGATAACTGGTGTGGACACACCCGAGCTTTAGGTAGGTGAACAGGTCAGAGAACAGCTTTCTGGTTGTTCTCACTGAACTATTTCCTCTAGAGAAGAGGATGAAGGACTGGAATCAACGTTCACTGAGTACGTCCAAAGTTCAGGAAGTCTGCCAGATGCTCGTGCACTTAGTCATCCACATACATTAGGTCCTATATTTCTTGGTAAAGACCCAGCAATAGCCACCAGCAGAGATATGCTTTGGGAGTTGATACGTACTTACCGAACAAGATAAATGATAAGCTTATGAACCCAAGAAAGCCAATGCCTAGAATCCCTTATTCACCAGGACAACGAAACTTTGTTGACCCACAAAAAGAAATGAAGTTACATGAGTCACTTTTTCCTACCAGGGTATTACTTCATAAACAAATGTGATAGTACATTTTAAGATTCCATCTCTTTGACCTTGAATTTTCTCTTTTAGGTATAATTTTAGCAGTTGTGTTTATCCGAATAAAGAAGAGTGAAGGCAAAGATACTGTCGAAAGTGCTCAGGCATCCGAAGCCCAACCTCTGAGAAACTGAATTGAACAGGAATGTTTGAGTTTATGTACCAAGTGCTATTTCAGTAACACAGCCATTTAATCTCATAATTTTACTTTTTGTCCAACATGTGCTCTGTAATTTTTTACAGATATACCCTCTTGCCCTTTAATATTTTATTACTCTTTGATATTTCATGTGCTATAGACATTAGAGACATTTTCCATTTTCCCATGACACTTTCCCCTCTGCAAAAGCCTTCGCTATTTATCCAAAGCCAAAAATGTATGTGTTTTTTCCCTTTAGGGAAAGATGGACTGATGAACTCTTCTGTTCACTTTCTCCTTATCGAGATTTATCAGTCCTCCACCACAGAACTTCCTGGATTCCACTCATACTTTCTCCACTTCTATCCTATGTCTCCTCCCTCATGTCTCATTTGGTATTGTACCAATTTTAAGACATTTGTTGGAGACCAGGACAAAGGGAAATCTCAGGAAAAAAATAAAATAGGAGCGCCGTCCCTTGGTGTGAACAGACACTCTCTTGTGTTAGCCTTCTTTGGCTCACCGTGGCTCATAGTGCTCTTCGTTTGAGGTTCTTCCACTTGGGAATGGCACAAGCCACACAGGCCCCTTTCATCAATCTTGGTGCAGAAACCAACCACTGACTAGACTTACTTACTACCTACCATGCTTACATGCTGCACGTGTTTTCTTTATGTGTATATTAATAGTTTTGGCTACTGTATATTTAACGGTAAAAGAAAATATGAATGCACGAAAGACGTAGTGACAAAAACCAAGAATAAATGTTGGCTATGGTTTTGTTTCTTGAGCTCTTTGGCTCTACTTGCCGGTTCTTTGCATTTGTTGAGGGAACACCTGGAGAGCCATGGTTACTTATGGTTTATCAGAACTGCCTCCCATGTAGAGTGGGTCCGTAAGGAGGAGTGTCCAATGAAATAAAAATTCACTGCTTTCAGGACCATGGATTGGGTTCAAGACAGATATAGTTGGGATTTTAAAATTTTAAATAAGAGAACCTTAGACATTTGGAAGCATTTTTAGGTCTGATGCTATTGTCTTGCTCAGGCTTTGAGCCTTGAAAGCATTCAGTATTACAAAACCTCTCAGAATTTCCAAGAATTTTTTGGAAGAGAACTTGTCTCTGAAAAGGTGCTCTTAGAATGGCAGCTGAAGCAGGCCATGGAGTTCTGTTTTTCCTAAATAATCCTTTTTGTGGACTTCTATTATATTTTTTATGGGCAAAAAAGTAAAACAAAAGAAAATATCCAAACCCTAAGACCTGATTTTGCTTTCTTATTTAGTATCTTGTACTTCAAACTCTTACCTGTTTTTTTACATGAGGCTCATTGAAAGTCTTGTAATGGGTAAAGTTCTCCCTTGTCTCACTGTACATTAGAAGGCAAAACAAAAATCCAAGAGTGCCAAAAGAAAATTTACTTCACAAATTATACCCCAACCTAAAGAATAGTCTTCCTCAGCAACTTCTATAGGTATATTGTGTGTTTTGATCAAGAGTGACTATGATGTGACATTTAGGTCACGTAAAATTGCATCATTTCTTGCCCTGCTCATTTTCAAGAAATCCCATTGTCATTATTGAAAGACCAAAACCGTCCAAGGCAGTTTTCTGAATTGGGTTCAGGGATCTAACCTGCCTCAATTCAGTGTTGTTCTCTCTGGACCAACTTGTACCACCTAATAATAGACTGATCACACAGAATCTTCTCATCTAAAATCACTGATTAGTATTCATACTTTTCTTGCTGTTCTGTTTGTTTGTTTGTTTACCATGGTGGGCTCTTTCTTTCAACCTTTTCTTCCTTCCATGACCAGATCCTACCCATTTTTAAGGTCTTTAAGATCGATTTAAATACTGGTCCCTTTGAGAAGCCTTCTCTGATTTCCTCCAGGAGATCAGGCCTATTACCTCATCTAAACTTCCACAGTGTGGTGAGAAGAATTGTTTGGCCAGGTTCCATCCCCTCTTCTGGGTAGGGTAGCTCTATTTCCACTGGGAAACATTTCCTCCACCCCTCACCTCATCTATGTAGTTTGGGTAGAGCCAACCCCCTGTGTTTCCTCATCCTTCCAGTTTTAGAGATAGGTACTTTATCTCACTAAGACTTCTAGAATTCTAGTTGGCACTCTTAGAAAATAGCTCTCTTCAAGTGGAATTTGCTAATCGTGTAGGAAGTTAGCTTAGAGCATCCTGATCACCACTACAGTGAGCTTGTCCCTGAACAAAGACTATAGAGAGTTAAGAGATAAGAGGAGAAATTCAAAAGATGTTGAGGACGAGCATCCAGCTTTGTTTGAAAGCAAACTTGCCTTGGACTTTTCTATCCTGTGAGCCAGTACATCCTTTTCAACTTAAGCCTTGATGTATTTCTGGCCCTTGCAAGAAAAAGAGTGGTATTTGAACCTTGCTTATGGCCCTTCTCATGTTCTACAATTAGAGCCCATTTAATTTCTGCAACTGGTCGGGGACTTCTCAGAGTCCTTGCAATGCCACTATGACAAGTCTTGGCTCATCGTGGCTCCTCCATAGTTTTTTGAAGTATGCACAAATGAAACAGCTGATTCATTTTGGCCACTTATGCTATTGTCATTTAAGTGCCATTCATTTGACAAAATTGGAACTAATTCGTTCTTTGTGTTCACTTACCCTATGCTCAAAGACATCTGAAGTCCCACTTTACCACCCTTCTTTCCCTACATACAAACCCTGATGCTCCATTCAAACAACCTCAGAGCTGGCTGTGGTGGTTCATGAGGCCTATGAATTAAAAAGCCCCTGAGAATTTCTGGATGGTTATGAATAGCTGTGAGATGAGGGTCTCGGTGGTGGAGGTGGGAGGAATAGGTGACAACTTTTGTGAGCAGCTCTGTTGAAAGTCTCAAAGACTTCTGGGGAGCAATACATTTAGAGTGGAGATCTCTGGGTATTGAGAGATACCCTAGTCTAAAGAACCCACAGGCAGGAAGCGGAGATTACCTCTGAAGTATCTAAGGGAAGAAGGAACTGATTTATTTCCAAGATTCGGTGCAATGCTATATGCATCATGGGAGCTTGTTAAACTTGGAACCTTAAAAGTTATCCAAAATGATACAACATCTTGTAACTCAACTGAAAAAATCAGTTTATCTAGTTTTTAAAATTTATTTTCAGAGAGAGAGAAAGACAATCCCACGCAGGGTCCTGTGCTATCAGCACAGAGTCCAATGCAGAGCTCGAACTCGTGAACAATGAGATCATGACCTGAGCCAAAATCAAGAGCCATTTAACTGACTGAGCCACCCAGGCACCTCCAGTTTAACTACTTTTAGGTATACAATTCATTTGCATTAAGTGAATACATACGGTTGTGCAACCATCACCAACATCCATCTCTAGAACACTTTCATCTTCCCAAATGAAATTCTACCCATTAAACGGTAATTCCCCATCCCCTTCCTTCCCCAAGCCTCTGAGAACCACTATTCTAACTTCCTGTCTCCGAATTTGATTATTCTTTGTACCTCATATAAATGGAATCCTACCATGTTTGTCCATAATATCAATGTTTTAAAATAGTAGCAGGAAAAAAAATAGAATTCAAAACCTAAAAGTTGTCTCATGAGGAAACTCTCTCAAGACTAAGGCTATTTTCGGTTTTGCCTGCATCCATATGTATCACACACATTGTATACACTTAAATATACATTTTACACACATGTGAAGATGTCCATACAATGGATATGTTTGTTCTCCAGACACCACACATGCTGTCATTGCTCCTAAATTTCTCTTCACAAAAGCCTGTCTCGTTCTGACCGAGGCCCAAGAAGTGTGGTCAGGTGGTGGGTGACCAGCTGTTTACCACAGGGGTTCTCTGTGGCTGCATGTTCAAATCACCTGGGGGAGTTTTTCAAAAACACTCATTCCCAGGGCCTCATCTCCAAATGAATTAGCATTTCTGGGCAGAGGGCTGTGCCTTTAGCATTAAAAACAAAATCTCTCCACCATGAATCTAATGTGTATCCCCAACTGAGAACTCTTCCTCCAGACGATCCCTGGAGGGCATAGTTAGCACCTAGGTGGGGTGGAATGTGATCCTTTTTAGGGTCTGAATCAGCATGCTTCTTCAGAACCTTGGCTCCCCAGTCCTCTCAAATTTCTGGGCACCTTTAATCCTAACCAGCCCTGCCCAGACCCCTTCCAGGTGCAAACACGTCCCTGACCCAGAGCTCAGGGAAATGGGGTTGGGGTGGGGTGGGTGCTGGCAGGAGAGCCATTCTTTGGCCCACAGAGATCCTTCAACTAAGAGCAGCCTGGTGCGTCCAGGCTCAAGTCACTTTGCCACCGCCTGGGAGCCTATGAACTCCAACCTAGAAGCTGAGAAGAAAGAAGCCTTTGCAGCTGGAGAGGGAGCGTCAATGCCTAGCTTTTCACCGTAGATAAGTCTCTCAAAAATTACTCTAAAAATGTGCATCTGTGTAAAGTCACCCTCCCGTGTCTGTGCTTGGAGAGTTGGCTATTTATTTATTTATGAAATGCTTTTGTTTATTTTTGAGAGAGGGTGTAAGAGAGAGAGAGAGCACAGGCAGGGGAGGGGCAGAGAGAGAGAGAGAGGGGGACATATAGAATCCAAAGCAGGCTCCAGGCTCTGAGCCATCAGTACAGAGCCCGATGCAGGGCTCGAACTCACAAACCATGAGATCATGACCTGTGCCGAAGTCGGATGCTTAAACCGACTGAGCCACCCAGGTGCAAAGAGAGTTGGCTATTTAAAGAAATATTATCAACCATGCAAAACACAAAGAACATTTTTTTTTAAAATACAAACAGTTACCTTCCATTTTATTGGTTTTCCATTTTTACATACTAACATGGTAGAGGATCCATTTGGCATTTCAAAATGATTTCCTGAGTACGTGTTATGTGTTAGTCATTTGTAAGCTATCTGGGCCTTTCCGGCAGGGAGGCCTCCTGAGATGGTAGATACTTCTAATGGGTAAAGGGCTGTCCTGGAATTCAGGTCTGGTAATGGTGGTGGCTAAAGCATAAGCCAATCTTGAGGCCTCTATGAGTTGTCTCCAGTAGTCATTGGTTTCTCTGGACAGAAACCAAAGCCTCTTTTTTTCATGTGGTCCTTGTCCTGAGAGAGGCAGTGAGACAGGAAGGCCAGGTGAGGAAGGGGCAGGCCATAGAAACAAGTGCCCATCTGATTGAGAGAAAGCATCATTTTCATTTTTTCCATGGCAACAACTGGGCTGATGTGTAACTCCAGGATTTGAAAGGCTACCGTTTCGAAGCGGAGAAGGGTGTGCACATGGGAGGTGGGAATAAAAATAGCATGTGTGTTGACCTAGCATTTTTAGCTACTCTTGAATTAAGCACAGGATTGGGAGGAAACAGAATCTATTCTTGGTAACAGAGTATAAAACGGGGCTTCTTTGGCTCCTGGCCAAGAAAAGATCCCGATGACAGAATTTCTGGCGGCTCTGCTCAGACACAACCCAAGTGAGGCATGGTCTGGTTGGCGGAGGGCACAAAGAACCGAGGAAATGTTCTCAAGGTTTCCAGGTCCACCACAGGGCAGGAGGGGAGAGACCGTGGCTCAGGTTCCCCGCTTAGTTTTGCCTTTTACAGCGGGGTTTCAGACAGCCTTTCTGGGGCCTCCAAGGGAGAAGGGGTTTTCCTCAGTAAGCAAATATGGCTTTGTGCATGCTTGCTGAAATCCTGACACAGTTGTGCCCAATGGCACTGGGTTTTCAGTGGGTTTGAGCTCTTCCTGGGCTGTTGCACATCCTCTTATCTCTGCTGCTTCTCCTCTGGCAGCATTACGCTTGACGAGGCAGGAGACGCAGAAGCACTGCTTGGGTCCAGGTAGGCATTACTGTGTCCTTCAGGAGGGGCCCTCTGAGAAGCAGAGGCCAGGGTAGAATTAGACAAGGAAGAGACTGAGGGGAGGAAAGGTCTATGAGGGATTTAGGGGAGGAACAGGAGAAGGCGGGGTGGGGGGGGGGTCCCACACCACATAGAAGTTCGATAGCTGTTGAAGAAGAGAAGGAAGGAAGGAAGATGGATAGGAAGAATCTCAGGCCTCTGTGTGGTCCAGCTCTGAGAGTCTGGGTGGGGTTGATGTTGAGCCCCGGAGCAAAGATTGTCTGTCTGTCGGAGCCCATATTGGACTGAAACCACCTGTCCTTGGAACCCCTATTGTCTGGGTGGCTGACTGGGGGTGGGATCCCGGAGGTGGAGGTGGGAGCAAGCAGCTGGGTGCAGGAGCCTTCAAAGGAAGAGCGGAGCCTCTGCTCCTATGGCTGTCAAGGTTAGTGAGTTCTTTTGCTCTTTTACTTATTTGTCATGTATTTATTTAGCCCCCAGTCTGGCCAGTTACCACCCTAGCCACCAGGAACACAAAGAACAGTAGCCAATAATTCTACAACGTTGAAGTGTGCCGGGCACTATCCTAAATGCCTTACAATATATTAAGTCAGTGACGCCTTACAACTACTGGCTGAGGGAGATACAATTGTTATGTCTAGTGCACAGATCAGAAACCGCAGTAGAGAGAGGTTAAGTATGTAACTCACTCAAGGTCACGTACCAAATAGGAGACCCCAGCAGTGTCTCTGAAGCCGGTCCCCAGAGCTATCATATTTATCTAAGGTAAGATGCCATCTGTTGTAAGACACGTTATTATTTCATATGATGCTAAGAAAGAAAAGAGAACTGTCAGTTGACTGCACCATGCCATTGTTCGTAAGATGCATCCTCGAGTTCAGAGATGTTAAAATGTGAAAAAGTGTGAACCTTGATTCGACAGTTATTGCACAAAGTCACTGCCTTTGTTCTCACCGACTCCACAGTCACACAGGGAAGACAGACCATTGCCACGCACCGCGGTGAGTATCAAATGTCACCGAAGCAGAGCACACAGATCACTGCAGTGGCCGAGAGAGGAGTGTGTCAGTGCTTTTCATCTCCCGCGGTGTCTAAGAAGCCATCACAGGGGAAGAGGCATCCAGCTGCGTCCCAGGGTTTCTCCAAATAGAAAAGGGAAGGGTGGAATTGGAAATTTGGGGTATTTTAAGGGCCATGGTTGATAATGCTAATGCTAATAATAAAACACCAATAGCGAATCATTGATTAAGAGTTCATGATGTGCCAGGCTCTGTGTGAAGGGCTTTTCATGCATCATACATTTTATTTTATTATTTTTTTTATTTTTTTTATATATGAAATTTATTGACAAATTGGTTTCCATACAACACCCAGTGCTCATCCCAAAAGGTGCCCTCCTCAATACCCATCACCCACCCTCTCCTCCCTTCCACCCCCCATCAACCCTCAGTTTGTTCTCAGTTTTTAACATTCTCTTATGCTTTGGCTCTCTCCCACTCTAACCTCTTTTTTTTTTTTTCCTTCCCCTCCCCCATGGGTTCCTGTTAAGTTTCTCAGGATCCACATAAGAGTGAAACCATATGGTATCTGTCTTTCTCTGTATGGCTTATTTCACTTAGCATCACACTCTCCAGTTCCATCCACGTTGCTACAAAAGGCCATATTTCATTTTTTCTCATTGCCACGTAGTACTCCATTGTGTATATAAACCACAATTTCTTTATCCATTCATCAGTTGATGGACATTTAGGCTCTTTCCATAATTTGGCTATCGTTGAGAGTGCTGCTACGAACATTGGGGTACAAGTGGCCCTATGCATCAGTACTCCTGTATCCCTTGGATAAATTCCTAGCAGTGCTATTTAATCCTCACAGAAACCCTAGGCGAAAGCACTCTTAATAGTCCCATTTTACAGGAAAGGAATCTGAGGCTCAGGAGGTGGACTGATTTACCCCACAGTGCACAGCTTGGAGGAGAATGAACCAGGGTAAGAATCTCCAGAAGCCTGGCTCCCAAGTCTCAGACTTTCATTGCACTGCTGGACCACCTCTGAGAAGCAAATTGGTTTGATAACGCTGTATGGTATAATTGAAATTTGCTAAGAGAGAAGAACTGAAATATTCTCACTAAATAAGTAAATAGGTAAATCCATGAGGTGATGGATGTGCTAATCAACTTGATGGGGGAATCCCTTCATAATGCATACTTATATCAAATCATCACGTTGTACACTTTAACTATCTTACCATTTTATTTGTCAATTACACCTCAATAAAGCTGAAAGAAAAAGAAAGCCGATCAGCGATGAGATGTGCTCACCAAAGTCATTCTCATCCACTGAGCTCCCCATTTCCTGGGAAAAGTGTGGATGAGGGCTGGACGTGATCAAACACAAGGATTGAGGAGTGGCTGTCCCGAGTCCTGACTCTGAAGTTGGTCATATAATGAATTATGGGTGGGGGGAGGGGGGTGCTGGGGGTGGGGGTGGTGCAAGACTGGAGCCTCTCAATCATTTCAGCTGTCTAGTATTTGCTGAAAGTTTACCCTGAGCAAAGGTCTGTGCTGGGCATTAAGGGGATCACTGAAGGGAGGCGTGGACTGGGCACCAAAGTTGAATGAATATAAATGTAATGTTGGGGTCCAGCTGCACACCTTCATTTTCAGTATCTGGAATCATCCTAGTCTTCCTTAACCCCTGGGCTCGCCTTCTACTTGTTGGAACATGGGCTAAGGCCCCAATGGCCAGTTGCCCAGGCTTCTGTCCCTGGAGTGCTCTGTGGGCTCCCTTGGGAGACTGAACACAATATTGGGACTGAATTCTCATGGCTTCTCAGCCTAGGAATGGGCACAATTTGGGGAAAACCATCATGGATGCTATCCTCATTTTTACTATGCATCATGGACCAAATGACTCCCAATGTCCGGAAAGGACCTCAAATGCCCATATTTTAGAATTCCTTTGAGGATTTTAGAAGTAGAGATAGGTCTCACCAATTACAATATCTTTAGTCAGCTATTCCTGGTTGGGTTTTTTTTCCCCCACACAAAGATAAAATAGAGTACATAATTTGATTCACTCACTGAATTATGTACTTGCAGAGTTTGAATTTCATTGATTTCCATACCATGTATTTTGAAGGTCAAGACATGTTGCCCTTTTATGGATTAAAGACCTAAATGTGAGGGGCACCAGGGTGTCTCAGTCAGTTGAGTGTTCAACTCTTGATTTCAGCTCAGATCACGATCTCACAGTTTGTGGGTTCCAGCCCCATGTGGGGCTCTGTGCCGACAGCATGACGCCTGCTTGGGATTCTCTCTCTCCTTCTGTCCCTCCCCTGCTTGTGTGCTCTCTCTGTCTCTCTCTGTCTTTCTCCCTCTTTCAAAATAAATAAGTAAAGACCTAAATGTGAGCCCTGAAACCATACAAATCCTAGAAGAGAACACAGGCAGTATGTAACCTCTTTGACATCAGCCATAGCAACTTCTTTCTAGATATGTCTCCTGAGGCAAGGGAAACAAAAGTGAAAATAAACTATTGGGACTTCATCAAAATAAAAAGCTTCTGCACAGTGAAGAAAACAATCAACAAAGCTAAAAGGCAACCTACAGAATGGAAGAAGACATTTGCAAATGACATATCTGATGAAGGATTAGTATCCAAAGTATATAAAGAATGTATAAAACTCAACACCTCAAAACCAAATATCCAATTTAAAAAAAGGGCAGAAGACATGCATAGACATTTTTCCAAAGAAGACATCCAGATGGTCAACAAACACATGAAAAGATGCTCAACAGCACTGATCATCAGGGAAATGTGAATCAAAACTACAATGAGGTACCACCTCCCACCTGTCAGAATGGCTAAAATCAACAACACAAGAAACAACAGGTGTTGGTGAGAATTCAGAGAAAGGGGAACCTTCTTGCCCTGTTGGTGGGAATGCAAACTGGTGCAGCCACTCTGGAAAACTGTATGGAGAGTCCTCAAGAAGTTAAAAATAGAACTACCCTACAATCCAGCAATTGCACTACTAGGTATTTACCCAAAGAATACAAAAATACTAATTCGAAGTGGTACATCCACCTGATGCTTATAGCAGCATTATCTACAATAGCCAAACTATGGAAACAGCTCAAGTGTCCACTGACTGATGAATGGATAAAGAAGATATACATATATAAAATTGAATATTACTCAGGCATAAAAAAAGAATGAAATTTTGCCACCAGCAATGACGTGGATGGATCTAGAGAGTGTTATGCTAAATGAAAAGCAGTCTGAGAAAGAAAATACCATATGATTTCACTCATCTGTGGAATTTAAGAAACAAAACAAATGAGCAAAGGGGCAAAAAAGAGAGAGAGAAAGGGAAACCAAGAAACAGATTCTTAACTATAGAAACAAACACTGATGGCTACCAGAGGGGAAGTGGGGGGTGGGGTAATGGGTGAAATAGGTGATCGGGGTTCAGGAGTGCACTTGTGATGAGCACAGAGTGATGTATGGAAGTGTTAAGTTACTATATTGTACGCCTGAAACGAATATATATATTGTATTATATTCATCTATACATATGAAACTAATATATATATTAGTAACATAATATATGTGTGTTACATAACTGGAATTAAAATAAAAACTTAAGAAAAAAGAGTGTTTAGGTAGAATTAATAGAAGTTGGAAGGAACAATAGAAAAAGTAAGATAGAAATAAGAATTATTATGATATTATTGTGAAAATAAAGGGAAAAATAAAAAGTATAATTTAAAAAAGGAGACTCACTACCATGTTATACATGTTCTGCCTGATGTTAAACAGACATTTATTTATCTTACTTGTCTAGTATCAAGTCTTATTATTTATTCATGTGTTTGCCTCCCTGGACCCCACCCCCATCAAGCACACACTCTGAGCTCCTTTAGGGCAAGAAATCATGTCTTATTATCATCGTAGTTCTGCTGACAGCAAAGAATCCTCAATAAAACAACTTCTTGGTAAATGTTGAATTAAACTGAAGAGTTCCAAGACCTTCTAGAAGTTTGGTCCTCTGCTCTTTTTAGCAGAGCACGTTGCCTCAGCTTACCTGAGTCCAAAGTTGTCGCCTGTTAACTATATAAACCAGAATTTCTGTCCTCCTTGTCAAAGACTATTAAAGAGCAGAAATCTCACTTCAGCCTTAACTGATCTGTGACTTAATTTGGGAAGCCTCTCCTTGCTCAAGATTAGACATTATTGAACAAAGAATACAGAAGAATGAACTAAAAATAACTTTCTGCTATAATGGAACAATTTAAAAATTTAAGCAAAACTCTCTGCCACAAACCTCAACCCTTTAAGAAGCTTCTAGCTGTTTGAGAATTTGAAGGGAATATTAATCGCCACATTTCAGCCAAGGACAACACCATGTGATTGAGCTAGGAATGAAATCATTTGGGTATGTATTTTCTGGAACCCTGCCCTGAATAGTTTTCTTCTTGACATATGTCCAGCTCTTTAAAACAGCTTAACGTTAGTAAGGCTCATAGCTTTTGAGATAAAATCCTGTCGAGAATACAAAAGAAGCATAGAGAATGCTCCAAGTGAGGGAGAGAAAAGACAGGAAGAAAGCATTTGTTGAGGGTGAGAGAGCATTCACCCTGATAGTGCGTGATGAAGACTGCTTTTTTTTTTTTTTAATTTTTTTTTCAACATTTATTTATTTTTGGGACAGAGAGAGACAGAGCATGAACGGGGGAGGGGCAGAGAGAGAGGGAGACACAGAATCGGAAACAGGCTCCAGGCTCTGAGCCATCAGCCCAGAGCCCGACGCGGGGCTCGAACTCCCGGACCGCGAGATCGTGACCTGGCTGAAGTCGGACGCTTAACCGACTGCTCCACCCAGGCGCCCCAAGACTGCTTTGTTAACGAGAGCCTCACCAAAAGAGTCATCTTGGTGGCTGACGTGATATTTACTCCCAGAATTAGGACACTTTGAATTTAGCTAAGAATCATCTTCACATTCGTGCATTATTCACATCATCCACAAATTCCTCTGTATTATTTTTTCATTCCTAACAAGCAGGCAGAAAGTAGCGGTAACATCCACTGCAGCCATTATCCTGGCAGCTTCCTTTCCGTTAATCTTCTTGCTCAACAGAATCCTGTCGGACCTTCGGAAAGAGTTTTGGATGCTCCCAGACCCCAGGTTCAAGGGTTCTTCCGCCAAATGATTAGTAAGTAATGTTTGTAGTAATATCTACCCACCTAGGAACATTTCTGTCTCCGTTATTTTACCATGATCAGAGCCTGCTCCTAAAAACCAAGTGGAAAACATTTTAAGAAAACAAAAGGGATGAAAACCCCTTTGTGAGGCCAGATCTGTGGAATTACAGACAGACTTGGTAAAGGCTCTGCAGCAGCTGGGAACAGTCAGCCAGAGAGTGCTGCAGAATTCATAAACCAAGTTAAGAGTTTTGGTGCCCTGGAAAAAGCTCTAAAATGTTCCAATCATTAAATTACTCGACTGAAATCATTTTCAGATGAGCACATTCGGGACAAACATTACCAACTTTTTGAAACTACATCATATGTTCCAAAAGCAAAATGGAAAACAATAAAGCGGAATGGTCTGTTCTTACCCCACCTGTTTATACAGGTAACGTCAGATTTAATACAGAAGTGGTGGCAAAAGAAATCTCTGATATGTGTGTCCTCAGAGCCAATAATATGACTCTAGACACCCGGGGTCACTGATTCAGAGGAATTTAATCGGTAAACGATTCTGCCAAGCAGAATGGTTAATGTCAGGACATCTAATACATGGTGGCTACTCAGAAAATGTTCATCTCAGTGATACACAAATCCAGGGGAAAGTGACACTTGATGAAGAGAAGAAGGTGAAAACTTGAAGTTTGGCAGAGTAACGAGGGCCTGTGGCAGACGAGAAAAACCACAGCCAAATAAAGGTAAGGCCAACACTCGCAAACTGAGGTGTTGACAAAAAATTAGAGAAGACCATTGTAAAAAGGAGTGAGTGGCTGATAAGGTCCAATGGAGTCACGCGCCTCGGAAACCGGACCGGTAAGTGTCAAGAACGTTTAACAACGAGGTGGTGATCTGGATGATAATAGTTAAGAGTTTGCATCCGAGACCCATTCAGTAGGCAGCCTCTACAATTGCCCCCAACTCCTCGCATCACCTGCTCGTGTGCCCTGACCCTGAGGGTGGGCTGGAGTTAGTGCCACGATCCTGGTGAATGGAATCTGGCAGATGGGATGGATGTCACTTGTGATAGTGGGTAACAGAGAGACTGTGGCTCTTCTCTCAGGCTGTCCTCTGACTTTCTTTCTCTCATTTGCTTGTTCTGGAGGAAGCCGCCTTGTGAGCCACCCTGAAGGGAGAGTCACCTGACAAAAAAAAAAAAAACCCTGATGTTTCTGGCTAACAGCCAGTGTAGACCTGAGGCCGGCCGCAGCCATGTGTATCCGAGGGCATTCCTGCAATCATTTACCATGTTAGGAATATGTATTACTAGACATAGATTTCTTCCATTTATCTCGAGAAGCACCATGACATTATTGCTGAAGATCACTTTGTAGCCATTCTCTCACCTACCAGCAACGAGTGGTGGCCCTAGGGACTTGAGGATGGACACAGAAGACATCTGCCCTAAATCACTGGCTGACTTAGCTCTCTTTCTCAAAGCTTGGAGTCAGCTCACTATTCTAACTGGTTTCTTGTATAAAAAGAAGGACTCTGGCATCATTCAGGTCCCCCTCTTACCAGCTGGCTGTGTTAACATCGGGGAAATGAGTTAAACAAGCTTTGCCTCAGTTTCCTCACAAATAAAATAAAGATGATAATGGCCCGTCCTTAATAATAACAGTGAACATTTATTGGGAGCTTACTGCACACCAAACGCTATTTAAGCACACTAAGTGTGTCAAACTCATTTAATCTTCTCAACTCTATGACATAGACTTTATTATTATTATTATTGCATTTTATGATAAAGAAACTGAAGAAAGGGTAAGAGGCTTTCCTGAGGTCACACAGCTGGTAAGGGGGCAGAGATTGGATAGAGGGTTACTGTCATGATGGACCGCCATAATGGTTGTCTGTGAGGCCCAGCTTGGCACATAGTAGGTATGTGCCGTGACAAATGCTAGGTGTTATTTCTAGGTCACCATCTGCCCATGACATTGCCTCAGAAACAATCACAGAAATCTGTCGGAGGCCACGAGCGAGGTAAGTAGCACAAGTTAAAGCCCTGAGTCTTGTTATTAAAACCAAGTTAGTGGGATAGTGACATGCCAGAGAGGCAGTTGTGGGTTTTCTAGGAAGCCGTCAAGTAGAAGCAGCCAGCGGAAGCCAGGCACGGAGCCAGTGTGGATGGACAACTAGAGGCACGCTCCGGAGAGGAACGAATGCTGAGCTCTCACAATGGCTGGAAGAGGTCTAAGAATGGAAAAGGGGCGACTGTGCCACCGACCCCACTCCTTTCTAAGATAATCTCCAGTGGTCTAGTCCTTCTGTTTTTCCGTTTCATAACTGCAGAGTCATTGGCTTTCTTTCTTCCCCACAGATAACCCCACTCTACTCATGTGGATTCTTGGAACATTTTTTCCATTCCCCAAGACGCACTTAGGCTAACCCTGCTCTTGATTCCATCTGCAGCCAAGCTGAATTTTATGGATCTTCACTTGTGTTGCCTCCAACCCTATTTAAAACTTGTCACTGAGTTCCTATTTTCTCAAAGATGTTTCCTGCAATCAAAAAGATTTATTATTTAATTGGACTTCCATGGAAATAATTTTAAGTGTTCCCCCCCCCCCCCTTCTTTACAACTCTTCAGCACAGATTTCTGTTCTGATGTTTTTCAGAAACAGGACTTCTGGGGACTGTGTTGTGATTTGTGATATCTTCCGAGCGACGACTCCTTCCTTTTACAGAGGCTTTCCTTCTCTCACCGAGGTTAACCCCCTACCTATACCCTTGGTGCCATCTCCTTCTTCCTTCCTTGAATCTACACTTTGTCTCTGCCTCACCATCACCCATGTCTCCCTCTCCTATGTCCCCTCCTCCCCAATTTCACTGGCTTCCTGTCTCTTCCAGTCTCGCTAATCCCTTAGCTCTCTTCCTCTTTCCTTCCTGCAGTGGTCAAGTCTCTCCAACAAGTGGTATCACTTATAATTTCACTTCCTTGGTCCTATTACCCTCTAAAAATACCCTTTCCTCCATGGCCGATGGCCTCCTGATTGTCAACGTCCATAACCATCCCTGATTTTGTCCTCTGTGATCGCTGGGTAGCACTTGATGTTGTTGACCCACCTCACCCTTCCTAAATTTCATCTCTTCTGGCTTCTCTTTCTGGAAGTGGTGATTCCTCCCAGCAGCTATCTCTGATTTCCCAAAATAAGATGTGACTTCCTCCTCTCTGCGATTGTATGTGTCTATGTCATATCTTCATATCTGCCCTTATAGCTTATAAATTCCTTGAGAACAGTGACCTTGTTTTTATAACTCTCTCCACGCACATGTATACACATTCCACCTGGAGCTAATACAATGGTCTGCTCAAAGCAAGTATTTAACACACATTAAGTACAGATACAAACATGATCTCAAAATTCAGGATGCAGGCTGAATGTGGTCCAAAAATGAATTTAATTTGGCCCACTGAAGTGATTTAAAAAGATTTGAGTTAATGATCAGCATTTAAAAATGGGATATTTCCAAAAAAGTATTTAAAAAATAAGAATTGGGATAGTTCACATAAAAAACTAGGATGTCTTGCTCATTTGCTTTGGCAAGTCTGACTTAATCTGGTCTGGGTCCCCATTCCTACATGGCAACAGTGAGCAGGATCTGAGTATCCACTGTCACCTTGGGTGGGACACCTGTGTCCCAGGTTTTCACTTCACTCATTGACATTTTCTTTATGGTCCTTCTAGGCACTTTTGTATTATGAACTCTTGATAAATGAACCAAAACAACTGGATTAAGGAAAAACAGACTCTTCAGTTTGTCTGTCAGTTTTCCTATTCACTTTGTTATCTGGCTACCTATTAAGAATTTGGAGTGGATGGGAAGCTGGAAGTCTCTCTGAGCTCCATATAACTGGCTTGGATCTGGAGATAATGCTTCTTTCGTGAAGCCTTTCATGGTTACTCCTGCTGCTACAGAATCCTCAACATCAACACACAATACACACACACACACATACACACACACACACACACACGTCTTTAGCTACATATATGGTTTAACTTCAGCTGCCTGTTGTCAGTGTTTCCCCTACACACACCTTCAATGCATCTTGAGGTCTATTTCCCTTTATGCACATGTTAGTGAACTTCTGGTTGGTGAGCAATGGAGGAGGAAGAGCCTTGGTGGCGACAGAAAGAAGAGAAGGAGGAGTTTGGAAGGGATGTTCCCCTGGGCTGGCCCTATGGATGGAGTGTGCCCTTTGGTGAAGAGGGAGAATCCAAAACTAACACAAGCATCTGGAGGGACTCGGGTAGAGCTGCCCAGATGCACCAGGAGGCACAGAGTGACTAGAATTGTAAAGGGGTCCCTTTTGGCCTTTGCAAAGAGCTTTTGGCCCTCTCTTCACCCGGGAGTCTGGAGGGTTTGGAAGTGGAAGAGATAGTACTCTTGGCCTCCTTGTGATGGGCTGTGAAGGCAACAAGGCTCGCCACACTGAGGGCAACGTCGATGACAGGGAGCAGAAAGGGAAGAACAGAGCAAGTGTGCAAGTTAATAAACTGGTTGTAGGTCACTTGTGAAGCATCTTCTGGTAGCTCGCTGGAGTAAATGGAGGACATCTTGCTGGGGTCCTGCCATTACACAGATGGGGGCTACTGAGCTGTTCGACATTGGTTTACAGGGATTTGTGTGTTCATCTATATTCGTTGGGATATTAAGTCGGCCTCTTCAACAAAGAGACCTAAATAGTAGTGATTTAAATGAAAAGTTAACTTCTTCTGTGGGTCAAAGTTCAGGGAGATGGTCCAGGGGTGGTATGGCAGCTCCATAATCATCAGGGCCTTAGTTCCTCCTATGTCGCTACTCATCTGTCCTTACGATGTGGCTTCCACCTCATGGTTCTAGATGGTACCTCCCGCTCCTGCCATCACGTCTGTATTTCAAGCAGCAGGAAGGAAAAGAAGGGCAAAAGGCGAGGTCTTTGCTTCTTTTTAAAGGTACAACAGGGAAGGTGCACAGGACATTTCTAAAATCCCACTGACCAGAACTTTGTTACAGAGCCACCCCTAGCTGCAGGGGAGGCTGAGAAGTACAGTGTTTGGCTCGGTAATCATGCACCCACTTAAAAATTCTCTCTCTCTAGGAGAAGGGAAGAATGAATGTTGGATTTCAAATAGAAGTCTCGGCTACAACAGCTGTCTCTACTAGACTGGAAACTCACTAATGACCAGGTCTTTGGCAACATTGATTCCACCAAGCGCTAGCATAATATGTGTGCATAGTTGACGGCTCATTAACCAGATCCGCCATGAAATCTGCTCTTGCTACCTTTGTCCTACAGGCTAGTCATGGAGTTAGTGCCATCCCATGGCAATGTCAGACAGGGGCTCTACACAGAATCCCCCAATGCACACAGCTGCTAATGAAGACAACAGAAAAGTTCTGGGTAGGTGTGTGTTTGCTCGAAGAAACACTTTTTATTTATTTATTTAAAATGTTTATTTTTGAGGCGCGGGGGAGGCAGGGGGAGAGGCAGAGAAAGAGGGAGACACAGAATCCGAAGCAGGCTCCAGGCTCCAAGCTGTCAGCACAGCTGACCACGTGGGGCTCAAACTCACGAACCGTGAGATGGTGACCTGAGCTGAAGTCAGGGGCTTGACTGAGCCACCCAGGTGCCTCTGGGGAAACCCAATTTCTAATCATCTGTATAACAACCAAGGAGAAACCTCAGCCAGTAAAATCAAGAGACAAACAGCTTGCGTTTCTCCACTGATTTATGACACAGGTTTCCTCAGCGTGGCTCCTTTGCCACTTACCACAGATAGATACTGGGAATGTCTTCTTCCATGGCCTAAGGCTATTAGTGGAGAGCAGAGCTTTTCAACAAAGATTGTGCACTGCAAAATTCCAAACCTACAGGAGATTTGGCTGAAAGGCTCATTGCTTGAGGGTTTGCAGCCTTCCTTGAGGGCCTTGTTTCTAGACAATAAGGATCCCTGGCCCCAGGGCTGAAGTGTGTTTGGGGACTTTAGAAGGGTGAGTGTACTGACCTCTCAGTCCTCGCTTTAACTGTGCAGCCCGCCATTCCCCGAGGTGTTGCCAAGAATTTTTTTCTGAAGTACGGGGTTTCGAGCATATCTTCTGTAAGAACAAGGGTCCTGTTGACAAACGCCGTGACGTGGAAAGAGCATGGATTTAGAATAAGGCTTTGTTTTTTGTTTTTTAAGTTTATTTATTTGTTTATTTTGAGAGAGAGAGAGTGGGTGAGGGGCAGAGAGACTGGGAGAGAGAATCTCAAGCAGGCTCCACACTGTCAGTGCAGAGCCCAACACAGGGTTCAAAACCAGGAACCGTGAGCTGAGCTGAAGAGTCAGACCCTTAACTCACTGAGCCACCCAGGCACCCCAGATTCACTTTGTAGCGAACCCCCCGCTCGACCACATAGGTAGGGGACTTCGGGCAAGTCCTGTAACTTTATAGACCCTCAGTTTCCTCATCTATAAAGTTGGATGCATGCCTCAGCAGGATCGTTAAAAGAATGAGATCAGCTAAAATCATCTATCAGAAGAGCACCTTGTACATAGAAAAACTCTGTGACGATGTTATTGTTATGCTGCTCTGACTGATGAGGAGGCCGTGCCTCGGACCCCTCCCACTGTGTGGGAAGGAACATTTGAAGAAGAGTCGCGTTAGCTCCCTTCTGATATGGCAGCCCCCACGTCTGGCTCATTGTTTCCGTGGCTGTCCTCCACAGCCACGAATGGCCCATTCTCAGGTTAGTCAGCAGATTAGAGCTTGGCATCCGAGTCAGAGAGACCTCGCTTTGAAGTCTGCTCTGCAGTTCTGGAGTGAGTTACTTAGCTGTCTGCGTCAAGATTTCCAAGTGGGAAAATACAGCAGTGTATCAGTTAGGATGGTTTTGGCTGCAAGGAGCAAAACGATACGACTCACATTGGCTTAAGCAGTCAGGACACCGATCATCTCACATAATAGGATGTCCCAAAGAATGCAGATTTCAGGGCTCTTTGACTCAGCGGCTCAACTGTGCTAGCTAGGAAGCCAGTCTTTACCTCTCCTGGCCCCTTCCGCCCTCATGCTGGCTCTGCCCGGTTAGCTATATGCTTGCAGCTGATCTAGGCATCAAATATTAAGGAAACTTTTCTAAGAAGTGCTCCAGGAGCATTCTCCTCCCAACTCACTTTCTAGATGAGAGGTACACATGGCTGTGGTGTCTTTCTTGACTGGATGGGGGCCCCAAAACATGATGATCTGTGGAATCCAGTGGCGTAAGAATTCACCTGAGGCAGAACCAAGACGATAGAAGGGTATTGAATATACCACAAGGGAGTGGCTGGCAGGACAGCAAAGAAGAGACTGTGTGCAATGCGGCAGTGGGTGGGGCTGTTTTTAAAAGAGGAAGGTCAGGGGGTATGGGGACATATGGAATTTTTCCTTTTTTGGTAACTGCCTGGTGGTAAGTAGCCCATTGGTCAGCTAGGGCTTAGGGGTATTTTGAGGTGGGTTGCCCGATGGGTCTGACAGTATTCAGCCAGGGAGTCACTGTGGATCCTTCTCCCTTACCCAGGTTTCCATTGCTCAAGCCTGTTCCCTAAAAGTGGCCTCTACAGTGGCCATTCCTGAACCAAGTACTGGGAAGGGGATAGGCTTACCCTGAGATAGATCGGGCCCATCATTGGAGCAGGGATGCGTGTGGTTTTCTGCAGGCTGCACTTGGGGAAAACAAAACTGACAGTGATAAAAGAGAGGGGAAAATGGATGTGGAGTGGTCCCTCTGCCAGGATTCCATCAGCCCATCAGGGTTATAAGAAATACGGTAATGAAAAGGAAAACACTGGCTCCCTTTATTCACTACTCACTGAATACTTCTGTACTCCAAGTGTGTGGGGTGATTTTTTCCTTGATACCAAGCAATTCTCTGATTCTTAGTGGACACCAACTAGGTGTCCTACAAATTTAACTCAATTTCATTCTATTGGCACGATCTACCTGGAGACAGTATCAGATCTCACAGGCACAGTCCCCCCCCAGACTGTCCCCAGTTCCCATTTTGAATGCCAATCACCAGAACAGGTGCCTCTAGGCTATAAATCTGTGCCTCTGGGCTATAAATCTGGGGTTCTCATGACCCCCCTCTTGGGTTTGATAAGTTGCTAGAGTGATTCATGGAACTCAGAAAGACAGTTTACTTACTAGATTATTGGCTTATTATAAAAGGATATAACTCAGGAACAGCCATATGGGAGAGATGCACAGGTAAGGTATGGGGAAAGGAGTGTGGTTCCATGCCCTCTCAGGGCTCACCACCCTCCCAGCACCTCCATTTTCAGCAAACCAGAGCTTTAGGGATTTTAACAGAGGCTTCATTACATAGGCATGATTGATGAAGTCATTGGCCATTGGTGATGAAACTCTGTCTCCAGCTCCTTTCCCCTCCTGGGAAGCGGAAGTAGTGTGGGTAGTGTGGGGCTAAAAGTTCCGACCCTCTAATCACATGGTTGGTTTCCTTGGCAACCAGCCCCCATCCTGTGGGCTTTCCAAAAATCACTTCATTAACATAAACTCAGATGTGGTTGAAAGGGGCTTGTGTGGAACAAAAGATTCCCTTCCAGCCTTTATAGCACTTATCACTTAGCAAATTACACGGGTTTGAAGAGCTCTGTGCCAGGAACCCAAGACCAAATACGTATTTGCTTTTGTATCACAATATCACAGGTAGCGAGTGCTTCATAAAGAGTACTCATTAGTATTATTGCTCTCTTTTTTCCCCTCTGCCATCAGGCTCTCTTTATTCTGGATCTAGCTGCTTCAAGATCCAGATATGTGCTCATATGGACATTCCTAAAACGTGGCAGCTTCTGGTATCAAGCAGAACTATGGGCACTTTTTTTCTTTAAGTTTGTTTATTTTGAGAGAGAGAGAGAGAGAGAGAGAGAGACTCCCAAGCAGGCTCCACACGCTGTCAGTGCAGAGCCACGAACCATGAGATCATGACCTGAGCCGAAATCAAGAGTTAGATGCTCAAGCAACTGAGCTACCCAGGCGCCCCAGAACTGTGGGGACTTTTAAACAGAGGGGACAAAACCCCTTCACGCATAACCATACAGAATTCTCCTTAGGACCTTTATGAGTCACACATGTCCTTGAAGCAACCCCGTGGGCCTCTCGCTGTGCTTGCTGTGTTCGGGGAGCAGAGGGCCTGGCACAGTCCTCAGAGGTTGATCTATGGCTGCAAGAGCTTGGCCTAGCAGGTGACGTGCTCTCAGCCTTTATCACTAACCCCAAGGCCTTCACTCCTCTTTCTTTGCTAAATCCAGCAAATGAAACCATGTGCTTGTGATTCACAACATCCTTTTTGGCAGTTATCCTGAGCAAAACTGTAATAGGAACAATATTATGAAAATATTAATCTGATATAGTTTTCATTTGCCTGTAGTTCTTGAGTCATAAGTCTGAGCATTAAGCTTATTACTCAGAGAAAGAGGGCGTTTGCGTCTAAAAATAGCAAAATGCTGTTTCTCATAGTCCATTCTTGGGTATGGGTTTCCACTTTAGAACATTCCAAAGCATAGAATGGGTTATTTTTTACAAGGCCATCTGGCTCAAATGCCTGCTCTTAAGACACGTTCCTCACATTTCCTAGTTGGAGGTAAAGGAAAACAGCATCCCATAATAACTCCTTGGTGAGGGTCCTCTTACCTCCCCTCCCCCCAAAGTTCCTTCACTCTTTTCTCTGGTCTCGTTGCTTTCATTGTACTATTCCCTCCACCTGGCTTTGCTTTCTCCTTGCCTACCACTTTTTTCACCCTTCCTTCAAAACACAGCTCAAAGTTCATCCTGAGGAAAACTTTCTTGAACAGCCTTGAATTATGCAGGTCATTTTGTTGCCGGGTGGACTGCCGGGCCCTGAGACCTCTGCCCAGCCCACCCAGGGACGTCGCTGGAGGCTCCTGGTCATCCTAAGAAAGAATTAGAGGACAGACCAGACACCAGGGGTGAATGGAGCAAGCGGGGACGTTTGCTAAAATGGAAGTACACCCTCGAGATGTGAGAGCGGGTGAGCTCAAGGGAGGTATGAAAGATGTCTGGCGTGCAGTTGTTTACTTCTGCCATATGTATCTACTCCCAAGACAACGCTATAGTAATAGTACACGTGATGCGTAGAAAAAAATGGAGGCGTGGCCAACCTTGTTAATTGGACGTTTCATTCTAATCACATAGATGGTATCCTAGTGAGGACAGAAGTGTCAGGTGACAGAGACAGAGGTGTTCAGAAATTTGTTGCTTCCTTTCGAAATGTAGTAAAACCTGCCAACCAACCAAGAGAAATTCCAGCCGTTGCTTCCAGAGGTTCTCTTGTGGCCTTTGAAGTTGATGACTAGGTGATACACAGCCTCATCAGTGTTCTGACCTTGTATAACACTAGCCAGGAGTACTGGTCATAGAGGCAAGAATCTGCTTTCTTATCTAGCTCTAGTGTTGAGAACAAGCCCTCACATGGGTAGGAAAACAAAGAAACTGTCTATTAGAGGCAAGGCAGCACCCAGAACTCATCTTACTTGGCCCCGAAAGTCCTTGTCACAGATTCATTAGCCTCCCTTTGGAGTGTCTCCTTAGATGTAGCTAATGAACATTTTTAACCCAATAAATATAATTATATATATATATATATACATATGCACACACACACACGTACATATGTATGTATATTCCAATTATCCAATCTTTTCAACATGCTCAAAAATATACAGAGATTCCACAAAATTAAAACAAGACACCACCCATTTCTAAAGCAAACACTAAATATATATTGTGTTGAACTGATTAATTCACAGGATTTACCAAATCCAAAGAGGCAGAGGGGCACGTTAGAACAGCTGAGATTATGAGATACTGAAGTTATAGGATAATAGACTTTTGATTGAGGTTCAATATGGCTTCCACCCCAGATATTAGTAATGAGACTAGCATTTTTGGACTGGGTCCTTTGTTTTAGACAGACTTCATTTATCCTGCCTACAGGGTTGTCCAAACCTTCTCCCATCTGCTGGCACTTTCTATCTAATATTTTAAGTTTCCTTTTCTTTTAACCAAATGCTTTACAGGAATATGACCTTCTCAAGGTTTAGCATTTGAGTTTCTTGTTTTGTATGCCTTTTTATGAGGAGTTGTTTTTTTTAAATATCAGTTCTGTAATGTTTTTCACTTCTTTACCTAAGCATTTAATGTAATTAATAATCAATAACTGCCTATTAGGTAAGTCAGTGACTACTTCATCCCCTCAAAACCCTCTTGTAAGTAGTTAAGTCTTAAGATATTGTTCCATGAATAATTCAGTGAAAATCTGTCCTTTTGTTAAATGTAGATAGATGAGCATGTTTAATAAGAGAATAACATGGGGCACCTAGGTGGCTCAGTCGGTTGAGCATCCGACTTTGGCTCAGGTCATGATCTCGCAGTTTGTGGGTTCGAGCCCTGCATCGGGTTCTGTGCTGACAGCTCAGAGCCTGGAGCCTGTTTCAGATTCTGCCTCCCTCTCTCTCTGCCTCTCCCCCACTCGTGCTCTGTCTCTGTCTCAAAAATAAATAAACATTAAAAAAATGTTTAAAAAAAAGAAAGAGAATAATGCACGTGGTTTCATCCAGTTCTCTCCAAAGGTCCACATAGCAGCTCTCAGCCAAGTGACCTTTCCCTTTTGTCTCACCTTGGCTCCAGAAAAGGAGATGTGCCAGTGACAAATGATATAAGATTCTGATTTGCAAGTTTCCTAAACTTTCTGGAATGAAATGCTGACTCACCGTTAGAAATGACCATTTTTTTTTAATGTTTATTTATTTTTGAGAGAGACAGAAACAGATCGTGAGTGGGGGAGAGGCAGAGAGAGAGGGAGACAGAATCTGAAATAGGCTCCAGGCTCTGAGCTGTCAGCCCAGAGCCCAATGCGGGGCCGGAACTCACGAATCCCGAGATCATGACCTGAGCCGAAGTAGGATGTTCAACCGACTGAGCCACCTAGGCGCCCCAAAATGACCATGTGTTTTTTGTTTGTTTGTTTTTGTTTTTTTTAAATGTATGAAATTTATTGTCAAATTGGTTTCCATACAACACCCAGTGCTCATCCCAACAGGTGCCCTCCTCAATACCCATCACCCACCCTCCCTCCCTCCCACCCCCATCAGCCCTCAGTTTGTTCTCAGTTTTTAAGAGTCTCTTATGCTTTGGCTCTCTCCCACTCTAACCTCTTTTTTTTTTTTTCCTTCCCCTCCCCCATGGGTTCCTGTTAAGTTTCTCAGGATCCACATAAGAGTGAACACATATGGTATCTGTCTTTCTCTGTATGGCTTATTTCACTTAGCACAACACTCTCCAGTTCCATCCATGTTGTTACAAAGGGCCATATTTCATTCTTTCTCATTGCCATGTAGTATTTCATTGTGTATATAAACCACAATTTCTTTATCCATTCATCAGTTGATGGACATTTAGGTTCTTTCCATAATTTGGCTATTGTTGAGAGCGCTGCTATAAACATTGGGGTACAAGTGCCCCTATGCATCAGTACTCCTGTATCCCTTGGGTAAATTCCCAGCAGTGCTACTGCTGGGTCCTAGGGTAGGTCTATCTGTAATTTTCTGAGGAACCTCCACACTGCTTTCCAGAGCAGCTGCACCAGTTTGCATTCCCACCAACAGTGCAAGAGGGTTCCTGTTTCTCCACATCCTCTCCAGCATCTATAGTCTCCTGATTTGTTCATTTTGGCCACTCTGACTGGCGTGAGGTGATATCTGAGTGTGGTTTTGATTTGCATTTCCCTGATGAGGAGCGACGTTGAGCATCTTTTCATGTGCCTGTTGGCCATCCGGATGTCTTCTTTAGAGAAGTGTCTATTCATGTTTTCTGCCCATTTCTTCACTGGATTATTTGTTTTTCAGGTGTGGAGTTTGGTGAGCTCTTTATAGATTTTTGATACTAGCCCTTTGTCCGATATGTCATTTGCAAATATCTTTTCCCATTCCGTTGGTTGCCTTTGAGTTTTGTTGATTGTTTCCTTTGCTGTGCAGAAGCTTTTTATCTTCATGATGATCATGTGTTTTGATCCAGGGTCCAATAAACAGGCAGGGATCAGTTGGATTTCAACAACTACCTAGTATGTCTGCAAATAACTGACACTATCTGAGATTGCAAGAGAGATCTGAGGCAGAAATAGTGGAATATGGAGTTCTTCGGAAAATAATTCCCCAATCCAAATTGTATTCTGTTAATCTGCCTCAAAGTACTCTATCTTTTTTTAATCATATATAGCATTTATAATAATTTTAATAACATGTTTGAGTCTTTAATTTGTTAATGGTCATCTCCCCTGCCCATCACGAAGCTCCAAGAGAGCAGGAACTGTTACTGTTATTATTTTTGAGGTATCACTTACATATATAAAAATACACAAATCCTAAGTATGTAGGTTGATGGAAATTTTTATGTGCATATACACTCACATATCTATTACCCATGTTAAGATATAGACCATTTTCACCACTCCAAGAAGTTCTTTTTTTAAAATTTTTTTTATGTTTATTTATTTTTGAGAGAGAGAGAGCACAAGCAGGGGAGGGGCAGAAAGAAAGGGAGACACAGGATCTGCAGAAGGCTCCAGGCTCTGAGCTGTAGGCACAGAGCCCAATGCGGGGCTCAAACCCACGAACCATGGGATCATGACCTGAGCTGAAGTCAGACTCTTAACCGACTGAGCCACCCAGGCGCCCCAGCCAAGAAGTTCTTTTATGTAAGCTCCCAGTCAATATTTCTATTTTGTATCACTGTAGGTTAATTTTGTCCGTTCTTGAATTTCATGTAAATGGAAACATATAATATGTTTATTCTCTTTTATGTCTGGCTTTTAAAAATTTAATATAAATGGCTTAAGATTCATCCATATTTTTCTATGTCTTTAGCTTTATTTTTCCTATTAGCATACAATATTCCATTCCACTATATATCACAATTTATATACCAATCTCCTGTTGATAAACTTGGGAGTCATTTCTCACTTTAGCCACAATGAATAAAGCTGCTATGAAAAAGCCTTGGAGAAGTCTTTTTGTGATGTACACATTCATTTCTCTGAGGTATATGCCTCGGGTAGACATGCTGGGTCATAGGGTAAACACATGTTTAACTTTGTGCATACTGCTAAGGAGTCTTCCAAGATAGCTGTGTCATTACACGCCTCCCCAGTCACAACTGAGAGTTCTCATTGCCCCACATCCTTGTCAGCACTTGGTGTTGTCATTCTTTCGGTTTTAGCCGTTCTGTTTGGCGCACAGAGGTATCTCATTGGGGTTCCAATTTGTATTTCCCTAATGGGTAATTACGTTGAATGAACATCTCTCTCAGGATTATACTTTCTTTCCCACAGTCCATAAACACAACTATGTGTTGGTTGAGCAGCAACTACTTTGACTAAATATAAATGCAGGTATAATGGAGTTTATACTTCTTAGGTTCTGCTGGCCCAGTTTGTAAGAGCTGTCTACTCTAAAAGCACAGAATTTCTATTAGAAGTTTTACCTTTCGGGGTGCCTGGGTGGCTCAGTTGGTTGAGCATCCAACTTCAGGTCAGGTCATGATCTCACGGGTTCGTGGGTTCAAGCCCCGTGTCGGGCTCTGTGTTGACAGCTCAGAGCCTAGAGCCTGCTTTGGTTTCTGTGTCTCCCTCTCTGCCCCTCCCCTGCTTGTGCTCTGTCTCTGTGCCTCAAAAAGTAAATAAACATTAAAAAAAAAATATATATATATATTATTAAAAAAAAAGAAGTTTTACCTTTAATTTCTGTGACCTGTGGAGAGATAATCTCACCAGAAGGGATTTTCCTTGTGCCATTATATCTGAAAGTTTGGTCCCACAGAGAGGTTTTGTAGGATGGTACACTGGGTTGAATAGTTTCCTCTTCAAGTTCATGCCCACCTGGAACCTCAGAATGTAATTTTCTTTGGAAATAGAGTCTTTGAGGATATAATTAGTTAAGATGAGGTTATACTGATTCAAGGATGGGCCTTAAATCGAGTGATGTTATGTATATAAGAAGGCCGTGTGAAGACAGAGAAGCACACACAGGGGAAAGAAGACCATGGAGCAAAGACTGGAGCGATGCATCAGCAGCCCAAGAAACACCAAGGATTCTGGAGCTGCCAGAAGCTAGGAAGAGGCTAGGAGGGATGCTTCTCCAGAGCCTTCAGAAGCAACATGGCTCTGCAGACATCTTGATTTCAGACTTGCAGCCTTCGGAACTGTGAGAGATTAAATTTCTGTTCTCTTGAGTCGCCTGGCTTGTGCTCATTTGGTATGGCAGGCCTAGGAAGCTAATACACATGCATTTATGGAGACTTTCATATTCAAGATGATGGAGCAGGTTCAGCTGAGAATTCTTAAAAGTACCACACTATGGTGCACTGATATAGAAGCTCTGCACTGGAAAGAGTAATGCTTCTGATGTGTATTTCTTTTTTGGTTAAACCAAACAATATGATGGGTGCATCATGGAAAGTATATCCTTGATGTGTCAAGATTCACTGACTATCCAGGAATTCAGTCGAGCAATATTTCTGCATTCCGTGGGCTCTTAGAAGCTGACTCATGACTGTTGAAGACTTTCCATTTCATTTGCCTCAAAGTAGAATGAAATTTCCTCAAGATAGGGCACAGCACAATGCCTGGCACTAAGATGGATATCAATAAATATTACTCAATAGACTGTAGTAATTAGGTCTCTTTCAGTTGTAAAGCAGCAGAAACTAACTCAGACTTACTTTTATGGGCTCATATAACTATAAAGACTAGGACACAGGTTGTTTCTGTAGGGCTAGATCTGGGGGCTTATACGGTTCTCTTTCCATTTCTCAGTTCTATGTTAGCATCATTCTTAATTGCCTTTCCCCCACCACTCCTTGTAAAGGCGAAGAGAGCCACCAACCGTTCTAGGCTTACATAACTTTCACAGTTAAGGATCTTAATGAAAAAAGAAAGGAGTGCTTCTTTTGTTACTAGTTCCAGAAAAAGTCCAGGGTGCTCTGATTTCTCCTGCTTGGGTTACAATGACTGTGACCAGGGGAGTGGAGAACTGGACAGGACCAGGTCACGTGTGGCTGAACCACAAGGATTGAGAATGGGGAGGGTTGTTTCTCCCAAGAGACCTCTGTAAACAAAAAACATATCCATCACTTGCCTGAGCTGTCATTAGGAGTCATCTTTGGAATGGAATGCCACTGCTGGTAATTGCTCAGCCTTCTTATTTATAGACTTCCCTGGTGTCTCTAGAAGTTTCATTCCTGTATCACTCAGCAGGCAGGAGAAAGCAGACGATCTGTGACAGTCTTTTTCTGGAGCAAACTTTCCTGGGACACCCCATCCAAAATCCAAGTAGGCTACAACAGCAGGATCTCAAAAGGTAGAAAGACGTGAATGGAAGTTGAAAGGAACAAAGCATTAACATTGAGCCTCATTCACTGCTAGCACACAAAGACCCACTTTAAGATTGGCAGAGCCAAAGTAGCCTTGCAAGGACTCTCCAAACTTCTGAGCCCTGGATGAAATCAGATAGGGCGATCAGTTTGAAACAGAAAGGAATTCATGCCTGAGGAATCAAATTAAGCATAACTGAGATGCTTAGCCTTCGTCTCTTTGATGATTGAGAATTTTCTTTCTCTGTCTCAATAGGACAAGAAGCAATGAAACTAACATTTTAACTCTTCAATATAAGTAGGATTTAGAATATAAGTAAGTTTACATTGTATTTTTTAAGGAGAAACAACTGAGTTAGACATTATTAGCAGTGTTGAAATAAGTTTCTAGGCTCCAGATGGAGTCACTCCTGCCCCCGGGGTACCACATCAGCAAACCAAAACTTAGACAATTTCCATGTCCCTGTAAATGCTCTGCTTGACCAGAAACTCAGCATATACATCTGGTCAGCCAACCCCTAAATGCTAAGCCAGTTCTGAGCTGGCTTTATCCTCATTTCCTTGTTCCTTCATTTTCTATTTTTCTCTTTCTTGTTCCTTATTCTTTATCCTGTAAAAACTTCTTGCTTTCTGCCCCATTTTGCAGTTCTCTGAACCCCTGGGAACTGAGACTGCTTCATGAGGTGTTAAATAAAGTTTGTTTGTAACCCCTAAAGGTCGTGATCCCGCGGTTTCTAAGTTCAAGCCCCAGTGGGGCTCTGTGCTGATAGCTCAGAGCTTAGAGCCTGCTTTGGTTTCTGTGTCTCCCTCTCTATCTATCCCAACCCAGCTCGCACTCTCTCTCAAAAATAAACACGAAAAAAGTTAAAAAAAAATAATTTTCAACAGCAGCAAAAATAAACTCTAAAAGATTTTTTTAAAATAATTTTTAACAGCAGCTAGCATTTATAATATGATTTATATGTCAAGCACTATGCTAATTTTAATAGTTAATATTCCCAACATTCCTGTAAGATAGTTACTCATACCATCTCCGAGATACTTCTAGCATTTTCCATGCAGCAGTTTACAAGGTATTTTTTTAATACATTACAATTTTAAAATTCTATCTCTAAGGTTCTTTGAGTATAGAATGGGGAAGGAAAAGCCAGGTGGCTCCACATGGATCACAAAAGGATGAAACCTAATTACACACATAAGGAGAGGAACCTTGTCCAGGGCCCCACGCAGCACCTTGGCGCGACCCCCCAATTCCGTGTCCACTTTTGTCTCCACGTCCGGTCTACCGGTCTAGTGACAGACCCCTAAGAACAGTGCGGGTGAGCAGCCACAGTGATTCAGGAACAGACCAAAACGAAGATACTCTCTGAAAAGGCGCTTTCTGGGAACCCTGTCACTGTGGGCTCCAGAGAGTGACAGGAAACAGGCAGTGCCGGTGGCTTCCGGGTGTCCTCCTGTGCCATCTTGTTGACATTTCTCAGAGGGCATGTGCCCTGTCTGACTTGTTTCAAAACATACGCTCTCTCTCAAATGCTTCTCAGGGATCCTTGAGCCTCTGGCTTATTACAAGAAGTGTTCCTGCTATTCCAGAAATAATTTTTTCAGATCTGAGTGCCTGCTAATAGTTGAGACTTGGCCTGTGAAGCCATGTTGGACTACGTCACGACTCTGGAAAATTCTGTTACAGCGGCCTTTTCTCTGATGCTATTACTGTTTTTAAAATATTATTTTTTGTTAACTGTACCAAAGGATATATAGTCATTTTATAAAAATTAGAAGTCAACAAGTAAAAGGGGGGAAAAAAAACAAGAAACACAGTGTCACCTACTTAATACACTAGCTCATGTCCTTGTAAATATTTTTGCCTTTCCCTGCAAAGGGTTCATACAATGCAAACTATTTTGTGATTTGCTTTTTGCATCTAATAACATTCAACTAAGTGTTTTCCCATGTCTGCAAATGCACTGCTATAACCCATATAACAGCCTAGTATTCCACTCGCGGATACAGCTACTCTTACATTTAAGCAAAACAAAGTGAACCCGGTAGGTGCCATATCTTCTGATAACTCCGTACCAAAGCAGACATTCAAACACTTGCTTGGAAAAACTAAGAAAATCATGTTTAATGGTTGTCTGATAACAGTACATCAAAGAATCGGTTTGGTTACTTTGTCCCCTGAGACCAGTGCCTTTTTTCTTACTGCATTAACTTAATCGGTCAGGAGCTCCGAGGTTCTGCGTCTAGATCCTAAACGCTCCCCGGAAAGCTAAACAAAAATGTGAGATAAACATTTGAGGTAGGTTTTCCTGACGACAGTCAGAGCTGTCTGCTTTGTACTCCCCTCGCAGCGCGGGTGCTGACAGGGACCCTTCGGCCTTGTTGACTGTTCCATCCCCCATGTGACGTCATTGGACGTGGGAGGGAGGCGTGGAGGGGCGCTTACAGCCTGCTGCTCTTCAGAGGGCTCGCTCCTTGAACACACTTTATCTTGTCGCCGAAATAATCTTCTGTCATTTGTAAGGAGACTTCCTGGCAGTAATAGTTAGACGCAGTGCCTTCCTCGGTTTTCTTTCTTGTTTTACCGCGTCTTGTGTAAGATGATGTTCCCTTGCTTGCCGCACTATTAGGCTGTTGGGGAGGGTGGGAAAGAAAAACAGGAGACAGTTTGCTAGAGCTTTTGGCACAAGAATTATCGTCTTCCCTTTCAGGAGATGTAAATGGCCGTTGCTGCTGGAGGTGTGACAGGCAGCTTCACAACCCATCAGCCTGCAGGGCAGCAACACATCTACACAAGGATGTCTTTTGTGAGCTTCCTCCCCAGCCTTCCAAGTGTGTGCTGTTGACCCCTGAGCCACCATCCTGGAGAGCTCAAACAGCAGGGCGACAGGTTCCCTGGAGGTGTCTCCTCTCATCTTGACCCCAAAGGCAGATCCCATGCTGCCGTCTCTGCCTGGCGCTGGCTGTCACAGAGGAGCCTCTGTCTGATGTGGGTACCTCTGTTTCAGATCTGCTTAAGAGCTTTGCCTCTCTGGTCTTTTTTTTTTTTTTTTAACGTTTATTTATTTATTTTGAGAGAGAGAGAGAGAGAGATAGCAGGGGAGGGGCAGAGAGAGAGTGTGTGTGAGAGGGAGAAAGAAAGAACCCCAAGCAGGCTCCACGCTCTGAGCTGTCAGTGCGGAGCCTGACGTGGGGCTCGAACCCACGAACTGTGAGATCAGGACCTGAGCCAAAGTCGGACGTGTAACTGACTGAACCACCCAGGCGCCCCTTGCCTCACTAGTCTTTAGACTCCTTGTGGTGAAGTAGATGAGTTGGCAGTGGGAACAGAGCTGACTGTCAGGGACAAAACTGATGGATAAATTCAGAGGCAGAGGCCATTCGAGGAATGGAACACGCCCTTACAGCAAGCTTTCCCCGACACCTTCCCCCGGGGCACACGGCCCATCATCAGGAATGGGAATTAGCTTGTCACTTCTGGTCTGGACCTCCCTCTGGCTGATGGCTCTCAACCTCTCCCTCTAGGTCTAAGCTCCATTCTGGCTTCTCTTAGCTCGGAGGCTTTTGCTCTGGACTCTAAAATTTCCCCCAAGTGATATTTCAGCAACTGCCCTGGACTCTTTCCTGTGTTTTGACTGCGTCATATTCGGCCTGTTTGTCATTGCCACCTTTTCTGACCTTGCCACCTTGGGCTGCAACTTCTTGCTCCCTAGGTAGGGTCCTCCACCTCTAGGCCACCGGCTAGACACCCGATTCTCTGCTGCTCTCTAGCTGTCCCAGAGGGAACTGCAGCGTCTGAGTGCAGAATTAATCCATGGTGGGCTGGACCCCCTTCTAAAGACCTACCAGGATCCAGGTTCTGTGCAGGCCCAAAGCCCACTAGGTTTGCTTAAAAGCACCACCCTGGTCTGAGACAGCAGTGCCCGGGCCTAGGGCTTTTCTGCACACGTGTTGCATAAGCCCTGGATAAGTTCCGATTACCGGCAACCCTTTGCCACACGGGATTCTGTAGGACAGAAATAGAAGGGTAGAAAGGCAAATGAATAATCATGGGAGCATAATCTTCTCTCTGAATAACTGAAAACCACTGGATTATACCTGACCTCCTTTTCCTGTATCAGCTTTTGTCCTGAGGGAGACAATTACACAGAAGGGAGGGAAACATCCTTTGTTTATTGCATTTACCGTGTGGAATCAATTATTGAAAAGTGGTACATTTCTTGACGGTCACTAAGGAGTAGCACTATAGTAACCCTCATCGCAAATGATTCAGAATCTTCCATGAGAAGAGCATGAGACTCTTTGAGCCACCAAATTGGAATGAGGGTCCATCTATAATCTCAGTGAGAACGAACAAGTCCCCAGTTCCACCGATAATATGGAAATTATCCACTTAATTATGTCAGCCAGAGAGAAGTGGCTTTTCCTTGGCCAAATTTGCATTTTATTTTGTGCTCTGATGACTGTGGCGGAGGTCATGGAATGCCTAAGAAGTGTTCTGTTCTCTGCGTGCGGATGTTGTGACGGAATCACTTTTAGTTATTCACAAAACGATCTTTAAAAGTAATAAAGAACGTAAGACTGCCACCCTCATCCAAAAAATAGACAACGATGTAAATGGTCTTGTGTTCGGATTCTGGGTCAGACTGCACTGTTAGCTGATGACTTGGGACGGCTATTACATCTTGTTAAGAATTAAAAGGAATAATGCAAGTAAAGTGAGCACAGAGAGACACGGTGGGCACAGCAAGCCCTCAACAAAGAATGAGTTGAGGCAAGTATATTAGCTTCCTATTGTTGCTGTAACCTTAGTGGCTTAAAACAACACAAATGTATTAGCTTATAGTTCTGGAGGCCAGAAGTCTTAAAATCAAGATGTTCTTCTAGGGGCGACTGGGTGGTTCAATTGGTTAAACGTCCAACTCTTGAATTTGGCTCAGGATTCCAGGGTTGTGGGATCGAGCCCTGAGTTGGGCTCTGTGCTGAGTGTGGAGCCTGCTTAAGATTCTCTCTCTCTCTCTCTCTCTCTCTGTCTCTCTGCTCCCTACCTCCTGCTTGAGCATGAGTTCTCTCTCTCTCAAACAACAAAAATTCTTCTGGAGGTTCTGGGGGAGACTTTATTTCCTTGCTCCTCATAGCTTCCAGAGGCTGCCCACATTCCTACCCCTGGACCTATGTCACTCTGACTGTGCTTCCACTCTCACATCTCCTCTGACTCTCCTGTCTCCTTTTTTCACTTAGAAGAACACTTTTGGGGCACCTGGGTGGCTCAGTCTGTTAAGCATCTGACTTTTGATTTGGGGTCAGGTCATGATCTCACAGTTCATGAGATCAAGCCCTGCATCAGGCTCTGTGCTGTCGGCGTGGAGTCTGCTTGGAATTCTCTTTCCCCCTTTCTCTCTACCCCTCCCCCGTTCTCATGAGTGTGCTCTCTCTTTCAAAATAAACAAACAAACAATCTAAAAGTAATTTAAAAAAGAAGAACACTTGTGATTGCCTTGGGTCCATGCAGAGAATCCAGGATAATCTCCTATCTCAAAATCCTTGATTTAACCATACATGCGAAGTCTCTTTTGCATGTTAAGGTAACAAATTTACAGGTCCCGGGGACTGGGACAGGACATCTTTTGGGGCGGGAGTGAAGGCACTATTCTGCTCATCTAGCAACTTATTTCACTCTTAGGTCTTTGAGGATATTTTGACAGCACAGACAATGGCACAGCTTGGCTAAAACATAGGTTGGAAATGTACAAATGCTCAAGGGTTTTTGAGTTTGGGAGCATAAATGAGAAGCTGTTACCGGCATGCAGGTTGACCACTTAATTCAAAAATGGTTATTTCCCAAACTCCAATTGCGGAAGAACAATGGGGGTGAGCAGATAGGTACAGAATAAAGCTTTTTTGATTTGTATCACAGTCACTGGATTGAAAATGCTGAAAAGTTAGTGGTTGGGCTTGACTTGTAAGTGTTACAGTCCTTGGCCAGGTTCAGCCCTCAAACATATTCTTCCATGGCCAGTGGTGGCTGTAACAGTCCTGACTCCACTCCTGTGATGTCAACCTCTCATGCAGTCCTGTATTGTCAAGAGGCACCAGCCAGAGTGGAAGTCAATCAACAACATTAGCCTCCTATCTTTGTAATCGGCACCAAAAAGGAATAGTCATATTTGAAGAGCTGTCTCATTGGTTACTAAGACTATAATGAATGATCAGAATCCTGGGTGATGAGGCTGGGAAGAACCTTGGAAATACTCTGCTCCAAATGCTGGTTTTCTAGGTATGAAAACAGGATTTGGAAAGGTTATGCAACCTGCCCAAGTCACTCAGGATTCTAGGAACCTGGGTTTCCATTGAGGTGTTCCTTCCATTGCTACAAAGAGTTGCCAACCTCTCCTAATTTGCATAATTAATGTATTCTTCTCCTTTGCATTTTTTAGTATAGTACAAGCCCTATACGCTGGTCCAGTGTTTCTCAAACTTTAGTGGGTATCAAAATCTCTCAGAAGAATTGTAAAACTGGAGATTCCTGGGCTCTACCCCCAAAGATCTGATTCAGTAGGTCTGGGGTAAGGTCTGAAAACGTGCATTTCTACAAGCTTGCAGGTAATCCAGATGATGCTGGACTAGCACTCCTCTAGTCCCTCCTCCACATCCTAGGAGAGAGGGTGGCAGAAATTAAACAGGGAGGAAGATCACGGTCAGTTTCCACCCTGCAAAGTACAATTATGCAATAGGACAGCAGTCTTACAAGCCATGCTATTGTCCTGAGAAATAATTGTCAATAAATCTCAATATCTGGAAATCTCTTCTTTTAGCACATAAAAAACACTTAGCAGATATACCTGTCTATAGAGTAGAGGGAATTGCTCTCCCTACCATTATGACTTAGATGGAACACAGAGCAAGGAGGATATGATAGAAGGAAGCCTTGTCTGTTTCCAGGCCCAGTCATTGCCGGAAGAAGATGGAAAATGAGAGCTAATTAACGAATGCCACCCAAGGGACTACCTTCTCCAGTCCTAGAACATCCTGGGCCTTTGCTAGCTTATGTGGTGTCTTTGCGCATGTGAGAATAAGGTGTCTTTTGGATAAAGGGAAGACAACGGGTACCCCTCTGGGATGATCAGTTGGAAAGAGGAGCCCCTTCTCCAAGCTGATGCAGCTCTAGCCAGGTCATGGCTTGGCGAGCAAGGCATGGGCTAGAATGAAACCCCTACTCCAACCACACTGAGGCACCTTGTTCAAGACACAAACAGACTAACCACAGCAGCTTACCGTGCCTCTTCTCTGCCACATCCCTCCCCTTGGATACCGTCTTAGAATTAGGAAGCGTTGAGGCTATCTATGAGCATTATGATTCCAGAGAGACTCAATATACCTAAATGGACTGTTTAAATGATGCGAACGCACTAAGCTTTAAGCTGAGATAGGCCTATGATTAAAATTTTTATTCCTCCTGCTTAAAGAATAGGAACTTGGGGAAAAACCAGGCTGGCGATAGACTGACATCTTTGGGAGATTGTTTGCAAAGATGGCCGCAAGGACTCCTTCCACCCCTGTGTGGAGGCCCCTCTGCCTTGTGACTTAGCTTCTCCTCCCCTCTAGAGAAGGAGCCTATTTTCTACCCCTTGAATCCGGGGTTGGCCATCTGACTTTCTTTGGCCAAGTTAGCAAACATGAAGCAAGCAGAAGCTCAAAATGTACTCGAGCACTGGGGCTTACCTTCTCTTTCACCTGTGGACTTTGAACACCACGTGAACAAACCAGATGAGCCTGTTGGAGGATGAGATACTAGGTGCAGGGACCGCTGAGAACTGCAAAAACTCTCCACACAACTGACTCAGTCCAAACCCCTGCCCGAGTTGACTCGACCAAATACTAGCATGGCTTCTAGCAGGATCCTGCTCCTCCTGAGTTTCTATCTAGAAAAGCTCAAGGCTGCCAAAAGAATTGATGCTTTGTTCCAGCCAACACCCAAAGATAGGTCCCTGACTTCCCTTTCTCAGAGCATTTATTTAAAAAAACTGATGATTATGAATCCTTCCACTGTCCCTTGCAGATGTACAGACATCTGGCCAACTCTAGAGTATCTTTCTCAAGGATCTGAAAGTCATTCCTTTACATTAAAAACATTTCTTTTTTAAATGTTTATTTATTTTTGAGAGTGAAAGAGACAGAGCATGAGCAGGGGAGGGGCAGAGAGAAAGGGAGACACAGAATCTGAGCTGTTAGCACACAGCCTGACCTGGGGCTCGAACCCACAAACCGTGAGATCATGACCTGAGCCGAAGTCAGACACTTAACTGACTGAGCCACCCAGGCACCCCTAAATTTTTTTGGGGGGGGGTTGTTTATTTTGAGAGAGAGAGATAGAGAGCAAGTAAGGGAGGGGCAGAGGTCAGGAGAGAGGGAGAGAGTCCCAAGGAGGCTGGGTGCTGTCAGCCCAGAGCCCAACCTCGGGCTCGAACTCACAAACCGTGAGGTCATGAACTGAGTCGAAATCAAGTCAGACGCTTTACCAACTCAGCCACCCAGGTGCCCCTAAAAGTCATTCCTTTCAAATGTAATTATCAAGAAGAATAGGACCTCTGTCTCCCAGTCTGTGGAGGGTGGGAGGCTATCTTTGCTAAACCCAGTTAGCAGACACAGGACCTAACCGCCTTTGCACAAACCACCCTTCCTACCCACTTTTGGTAATTTTTTACTTCCCTGACTCTACCTTAGTCCCTGCTCGCTTCCCCTCCCAATTTCCTCATTTTCCCTTTTGTATGCAAACCAGAATTGAAAGCTCTGCTCTTTTCCCTACTGCAGTAGTTATTAAAAAAAAAAAATGTTTTTACTGCTTTTAACCAATGTCTGGCTTTGTTTCTCTCTGATGGGCCCACGCTGTCCTGCAACCCTACCCTTCCCAGCTGAGATCCCAGACACGAGAAAAGCTATCTTAGACCATATAACTCCAAGGGATCCAGCCCAGATGAGAAGAACCACTCAACCAGTAGTAAATATTTGAGAAACAATAAATATTTGCTCTTTGAATCTAAATTTTGGGGTGGTCTGTTGCATAAGAAGAGCTAACTGATACAATTTAAATATTTTTTTTTTTTTGGTGCAAACTCAAATTTTAGAGTAGGTTAAATTCATGACTTCATTCCACTTGTTATAATATCTTGTATGCCAATCCTAAGAACGCAGCTAAAAGTATGCAAACTAAGTCCATTAGCGTGGTTGGATTGCATAACAAAATACAAGGCAGATGGATTTTTACAACCGTTAATTTAACCTATCCTCTGAGTTAAAACAGGCAGACAAGTTCACTAGGGGAGATAAATATCCACCCTCCAGGCAGGTGAAATGGACTGGCAGCAGGCTGAGCGCTCCAGGTGCCTATCTATTCTATTCAATTACCTCAACATTTCTTGAAGATTCTTACAGAGATATGACACCTGAGTGGGTTGCCGTGGAGTGCAGGCTGGATGGTAAGGAATTAATTACTATCAACTTGTTCCTAGTATATGCTAATATTGCCAATGGCTAACTTGCAAATTAGAGTGGTCCCCAGGTTCTCCCACTAGAATGACTATTCTGACCCACTTGCAGAGTCAATGCTTTCAGGAGTGGGGAAAGAATGGGGCTGCCAAGATGGCAACAGGACCCGCATGCTATTTCATGTCACAATGAAAAAAACAAAAGATTCAGAACTTTGGTCTGGTTGGACTGATTGCCATCTACAAATCGACTGATTTACCAACAGTGAGGCAGGAATCTCTGTCATGGTCTCCTTGACTCTGAGCTGATCCATGCCTGAGCCTGTCATTTTCTACAGGGCTGGTATAGTCTTATTCCTTTATTTTTTAAAAAATATTTTTAACATTTATTTACTTTTGAGAGACAGAGAGACAGAGCGTGAGTGGGGAAGGGGCAGAGAGTGAGGGAGACACAAAATCTGAAGCAGGCTCCAGGCTCTGAGCCATTAGCACAGAGCCCGACGTGAGGCTCAAACCCACGAACTGTGAGATGATAAACTGAGCTGAAGTCAGACGCCCGGCGGACTGAGCGACCCAGGCACCCCTAGTCTTAGTCCTTTTAATGTATGCCTTTTACTGTCGGTGGGAGGACCTTAATGGTTTTTGGTTTTTGGTTTTGTTTGTTTGTTTTAGCAAAATTCACAAATGCTATAAGTTAGATGTATCTTGTTCCATACAGATTCTTGGAACGTTCACTCATAAAACGGGTTCAGCTAAAAATGTTACGGGACCTGGTGACCATTTGGAGGGGAAGAGGTGACGGGGATGGGTAGTAACCAACTTGACGTGCTTAGTAGGTGCCGGTGAGGGAAACCCCTTTATTTATGACCCGGAAGACCAGTGTGCTAATTTATGAAGTTAACCAAATTTGGAAATATTTGTGACAAAGGTGAAATAATTCAAATGATATTGACAATGGAAGAATCCTGGAAAAAAAAAAATTATTTTCTACCTCAGGAAACATAGGAACCAATACCTGGAAGACACAGCAATCTAAAATGCTGACTCTGTAGATGGGAAAACCCCCAGAAATTGGCAAGTACGGGAGAATATTAATAAATGTATACATTGGCATAAAATATGCAATTTGTAAGCCACTTGCTTTCTGCTTATGAAGATTCTTTACAGCATTACTGGAATGTTCACTACATTGAAAATGGAAAATTATATCTGTAGAGTGTCATTTTTTGTGATTAGGCTGCTATGTATTGCAAAACCTATCAACCTAGCACACATTTATTAAGCACCTACTATTTTCCAGTTCCTGTGCTGTGGAAGCAACCGGAAACCGGCCATCGTCATGCAGCAAAATTAGTGCTATAAGAAAGGTAAATACTTATGCGAGAGGAAAAAAACACTTTTGCATTCATTCCATCCTTAATTCCTTATACACATGTGACCTGCCAAACAATTTTTGCAGCCAAGGAGGCGCCAAAAAAGCTGATTTTACATCACTATCGTCATTACCATTGTCACCTTCCTACTCCTACTTCCTACTTCCTACTCCTGTGGCGTGTGGTCTCACCGGGTTCAGAGGCACCACTCCAAAATGGACGACGCTTTCCAGGTCTGACTGACCACAGCCCCTCCCCCCTGCCGGAAAGGAATGCTCCCTTGGTCCCTCATCCTTGGCTTCTTTTCCCTGGGCTGCCTGCAAGACGCCAGAAACTTAAGATAGGTTTTATTTATTCTTGTCTCCTTGAGGTTTTGCTTATGTGTACTTTCCAGTTTCTAAAGTGCTGAAAGATATATTGTCTTTTTTTTTTTTTTTTTAAACCGGGCAGCTGATTGCCCAGCTACTCACCGAAGAACACATCTTAAAAAGAGATTGCTGCACATGTAGCATCTGCTTCAGTTTAGGCTTGTCCTTGTTCTGCTGTTAGAGCAATCGATCTTGACCTCCAGGATTTGTCTCACCTAATGAAGGTTGCGGCAAATGTGATTTTCGCCTCAATTTTTACATTTTTAGAAGGAGGTCTAGGATTGCTTCAATACAGGTTAAATCCATTTAATTGAGCAAGCATTTTAAGGTCCACTGCATCAATAACGAAATCTCCCAGGTTGGAGGCCGAGGGGATAGCAAGGATGAATAAGGCAGTCTGTGCCCTCTGGGAGACTTTGATTTAATTGGAAGGTAGGTTGTTTCGTGTATGATTGAGAGCAGCATTCGGCAACCTTTTTCTGAAAAGAGTCAGAAAGTAAACATTTTAGGCTTTGTGGGCCATAGGGTCTGTCACAACTACTCAGCCCTGCCTTTGTAGCATGAGAAGAGCCATAGACAATAGTTGGAAAAAAAAAGGGTGTGGCTATGCTCGAATAATATTTATTTACAGGGGTACCTGGGTGGCTCAGTTGGTTGAGTGACCGACTCTTGATCTCAGCTCAGGTCTTGATTTCAGGGGTCGTGAGTTCAAGACCTGAATTGGGCTCTCCATTGGGGGGTGAAGTCTACTTAAAAAAAAAAAAGTTTATTTACCAAAATAAGCAGCATGCCAGATCTGGCTAACCAGTCAGAGTTTGCTGGTTCCTAGCTTAGAGCAAGGTCTTTGCCATCAGAATGCTCATTTTATAGCCCTCTGCCTCTAACTGTGGGACGGTGGGCATTCCGCTTAACCCCCCAAGTCTTGGATTTCATATCTATAAGTGGGGATGGTATAGAAAATAAATTTAAAATTTTGTATGTCTTGCCTATTGTTCGATGTGAGCACCGTTAAATTTTTCTAGACTTAGTTTGCTATACCCTAAGATTATGAAAATACTTACTAACCAGCATTTCTCGCTTCTGTAATCTTGCTTGCTTAACACTTTCCTCCCCTTCCCCCTTCCCCCTTCCGCCTTCCCCTTTTTTCTCCCGCCACAAGTAACGGACAAAGCCTTCCCGCCAAAGGACAGACAAAGGACGCCCAATCAGAGAACAACAAATGTCCTTACTTTAAAATCAACTAATCAGGCCCCCCATAATCTGAAACCTCCCCTATGCTATTTGTCTCTGTCTATAAAAACGCTGTACCAACCCTAATCGGGGCCTCTTAGCGTCACTGGCAACGAGTGCGCGGAGGTCCAGGTTCGAACCTGCAATAAACGACCCTTGCTGCTTGGCTTTGACTTACGACTCTGGTGGTCTCTTGTGGGGGGTTTCACGACCTCGGGCGTTACAATGGGAATAAAAGCTGACTCGTGGGATTGTTCTAAGGTTTAATGAGATAGGGCTCATTGGCTCCAGGTGGGTTCCCAGCAAGAACTCAATACATGTTGACACTTACTGCTAAGCCAGGAGCCCAATCAGAAGCCTCTTTGGCAAGGACATGTAGCAGTGATGACAGCTACAGGAGTAGAGAAGCGGACCCTAAACCATTAAGTGTTGTAAACAAATTCTCTCTGAAGTGGGAGACTGATACAACGCCCTCCCGGAGAGGGGTATGAGGACAAGACAGCCTTCTGAGATGGTCCCAGATCTTTCCAGGCAAATATGGCTGGCTTTTGCTCTGTTCTTATTATATTTTGTGCAGTCCTCCATTAGAGACTTCGGAGGTACCCCTGAGGTCACCGACAGCCAATGTCTGTCCCCACTCCATTGGGAACCCCTCCTTCTGGGATCCCAGGACCGAGAACAGGGCCGGGCTCATGTTAGGTGATTAGTAAGTATCGCTCACATATATTTTTCAGTGTTTAGGATTCCATACAGGTATAGAAACAGCTCTGCTGTAACAACCCTGAGCTCTGCAAAGCCGGTCCAGTTTCCGGGGAGTTTTGGACGGACCCTCCAAAAATGCTGCTGTCATCCTTCTTTTCACTGCCGTTCCTAAGCTGGATCTTCACCATTCCAAGGAATGTCTGTTTCCTTTCTTTCTCAGGGTCAAGGACCGATCCCTGTAATGCTTACAGGATGTTCTTGAATAGCCAATTGTCCTCTGATTATTAAGTGAATAATCTTCTTTTCATTTCACAGAAATGAAAAACAAGTTAAAATGCCAAAGTCAAACAGTCTGAGCACGGCAATTTTCTACGGTGGATGGAGGCCATGCCACCGTGCAGAGACCCAGATAAACAAAGTGAGTGCAAGCCAGACAGCCAGCTTGCCATCATATATATATCCAGTAGGCATTCTCTAGCGCCTTCCTGGCACAGTCTGGAAGGAAAGTGCCAAATGGGGACACGGCTGACATCCACCTCAATTCTAACAGACACAGATCAATGGACCCTGGCACCTGGTTCATCTCTTATTTGAATTGCTTTTGAAAGCTCAGGCTGGGGAAAGCCAACAAAGTCTGTGACACAATGTGCTATTGGTCTTTGCCAAATGCACTTCAGCTGTCTGTCTCTCCGTTATGGTGAGTCATTCTAGACTGGGGTGGGGTGGGATGGGAGGGGGAGGAGAGGAGGATTCTTTACAAAGAGTGCAGAGGAACTGGGGTCAAGACATCCCAGTTCTTTGTGCAAGCTGGGCATCGTTGCACGCTTCTATCTGAGTCACAGAGTCAGGAATGGAGCAGAAGGGAAGAATGGGGGCCTGGGAGAGGAGGAACAAAACTAGCATATGTCAGCACATGGGCAAGGTTAGTGCTTGATGCTGATACACACGATTGCAGTGAAGTCCCACAAAAAAGCCCAGGTTCTTCATACCAGAGCACTTCTCTACCCCAAATCCTAGATGTGAAGGCAATGACCAGGTTTTAACCAATCTGCACAAACTTCATTGCCTCCTGCTGTCCCCAGCGTCAGTCAGCACTTGCTATGTCGGCTTTCCTCAGACTTGGCATTCTCTCTTTTGCCACAGGACCTTTGCACATGCTACTCTCATGATCTGGAACTCTCTTCTGACCTTCCAGCTTTTTTATCTAAGTAACTCAATATTTAAATTTTTTTAATGTTTATTCATTTTTGAGAGAGAGAGAGACAAGAGTGTGAGCAGGGGAGGGGCAGAGAGAGAGGGAGACACAGAATCCGAAGCAGGCCCCAGGCTCTGAGCTATCAGCACAGAACCTGACGTGGGGCTCAAACCCCTGAACCGAGATCATGGCCCGAGCCGAAGTCGAAGTCGGACGCCTAACCGATGGAGCCACCCAGGCGCCCCTAAGTAACTCGATATTTAGATCTCAGTTCCAGTTTTTCTCCACCAGGAAAACCTTAGCTAACTCTGAAGTACAGGTCAAGTATCGTAGTTTTGGGCTGCATTTCTTCTCTTCAGGCCACAGTTTGTGATCACATGTTTATTAGCGGTAACTAAGTAGTTAATGTAGTGTTCTATTCCTATCATTAACACAGTTCCTGGCTCCAGAGCTGAACTACTAGGATTTGCATCCTACCTCCAACACCTACCAGTTTTGTGACATGGGCAAATCACCGCGTCTCTGGACGCCTAGTTTCTGCATCTATAAAATGGGGGTTAGAGTGGTGTCAATGTCATAGAGTTGGTGGGACGATTAAGTGAGTAACACCTTCTTAGGTGTTCATGCTGCTCTTCTCCTTGGTGTTGACCTTGCTTGGATTTCTGCATTCACAGAAGTAGCAGGACCTTGGCTTTAACTGCTCCCGACTCCCTGCTTTGACCAACTGGATTTGCTGTTACATTGGTTCATTTTGGCCTGGTCAGTCTATGATTTTTTCTCTTCTGCCCCTGAGCCCATCTCCAGCCCCAAAACTCAACTGAACTGGCGCTGGCTTGAGTCCAGATTGTGACCACTGCTCTGGAAGGAAGGGAGGGAGAGGGGATGGCCAAGCAGAACTGGACAGACTCAAGCTCTGACCTGCAGCTGCCTCCACCATGGGCTGCAGTCAGTGAGGGGCGGGGAGCTGACAGGCAGACAGGAGGCGGAGACTCTCCAAAACGCTGCCCTCGTGTCTTCTCTCACTCCCCTCCCTGACCTGGCAGTGTTCTGTCACTGCTCTTGGTGGATGGCCTGAGCCCTGTGGTCCTGAAAGCAGCACTGAGGGGAATTATGTTGGTGGAGGATTTTCCACTATAATCACTCTTCTATTACCATGTTATGATTGCCTGTTTACATGATGCAATTATTTCATTTCAAATTAGTTTGTAATAAATAATTTTTTTATTAAAAAAATTTTTTGGGGGCACCTGGGTGGCGCAGCCGGTTGGGCGTCCAACTTCAGCCAGGTCACGATCTCGCGGTCCGGGAGTTCGAGCCCCGCATCGGGCTCTGGGCTGATGGCTCAGAGCCTGGAGCCTGTTTCCGATTCTGTGTCTCCCTCTCTCTCTGCCCCTCCCCCGTTCATGCTCTGTCTCTCTCTGTCCCAAAAATAAATAAACGTTGAAAAAAAAATTAAAAAAAAATTTTTTTTAATGTTTATTCATTTTTGAAAGACAGAGAAAGAGCACAAGCAGGGGTGGGGTGGAGAGAGAGGGGGACACAGAATCGGAAGCAGGCTCCAGGCTCTGAGCTGTCGGCACAGAGCCCGATGCGGGGCTCGAACTCACGGACCGTGAGATCATGACCTGAGCCAAAGTCGGATGCTCAACCGACTGAGCCACCCAGGCACCCCTGTGATAAATACATTTTAAAAAAAATTTTAAAAAGGGGTGCCTAGGTGGCCTCAGTTGGTTAAGCATCTGACTCTTGATTTCGTCTCAGGTCATGATCTCACAGTTCCTGGATTGAGCCCTGTGCTGGAGTCTACACAGCACCGAGCTTGCTTGGGATTCTTTCCCTCTTTCTGCCTCCCCTGCACTCACTTGTATGCTCTGTCTCTGTCTCTGTCTCTGTCTCTCAAAATAAATAAATAAACTTAAAATTTTTTTTAATTAAAAAATTAGTTTTTAATTATAAAAGCAATAGAAATGTCCATGGTTTAAAAGTTCACAGTGATTAGATGCACAGAAAAGTTATTAAAAAAACTCTCCTCCAACTTATATGTAAGTGCATATCCCATTCCTCCTTGGGGGTGTCCACGGTATATTGTGTGTTCTTCTAAAAAAGTATTTGCTAAACATGCAATTTATGCAAAAATATGTATTAATACATCCCTTTCTACACAAATGATATACATATTGCCCTGCACAAGGTATAACTTTGTTTCATTTTATTTATTTTATTTGAGAGAGAGCGAGCATGCAAATGGGGGAGAGGGGCAGAGGGAGAGAGAGAGAGGAGAGAGAGAGAACGAAACCCAAGCAGGTTCCAGGCTCAGCACAGAGCCTGACACAGGGCTCAATCCCACAACCCCGAGGTCATGACCTAAGATGAGGTCAAGAGTTAGACGCTCAACCGACTGAGCCACCCAGGTGCCCCAACTTTGATTCATTTTAAAAGATGAATACAGATTGAAGAAAAAACAGACATTCAGAATACCACTTGTCAACCTGTGTTGATCCTTCACATATTATTGATATATGACACATTCTTTTCAAGGTAATAAAATTCTGTTCGGAAAATTCAGAAAAGTCGTCACTTTAAAACCAAAAGAAGTTTTGGCCTTAAATGGATATTAAATAGTACTTGTACAGGGTAGGGATTTACCAAATGTTAGATACCGTCACTGCCACTACTGTTATCATCGTTAGTATAGTCTAGAAGGGAAGGTTGTGTGAGAGCAGCTGATTACTCTTTCCTACGTGTCACTACTAACCCTTGTATATATTCTGCAGTCACATCAGCAGTTCTAGATTTATAATTGTGTGTTTGTATTTATTCCTTTGGAGTCTTATTTCTCTTTCAAGCCCCAAGGGCTCAGTAGTGCCTGGGATATAATACACGATCAGTCTTTTCACTGTCAATCCCTTTGTAAACATTTGGCTTCCACTCTTAAATATAAATAGGCAGCCAAGCATCATCAGTTTGAAGAGAGCTAAGTCATGGGCTCCAGGAAACAGGGAACCCAACACAGGAAAGAGATGAAGAGAATAACCAGTATGATGGTGGAAGTTAGTTCTGCTGTTCTACAGCAGGCCTAGAACGAAACCAGGGGAGATAGAGCAAAAAAAGTGTAATTAACAGGTCAAGATGAGCTTGACCATATTGAGGGGAATTTTACAGTGTTGTAAGTGAATCTGGCTATAAATTAATGGTAAGGACTTAAAAAAAAACCCTAAGGGAATAAAAAATAGCAAAGGCTGAACTCCAGGAAAAACAAGACCTATAGGAAAGCAAATTATTTATTTTTGGGACAGAGAGAAACAGAGCATGAACGGGGGAGGGGCAGAGAGAGAGGGAGACACAGCAACGGAAACAGGCTCCAGGCTCCGAGCCATCAGCCCAGAGCCTGACGCGGGGCTCGAACTCACGGACCGCTAGATCATGACCTGGCTGAAGTCAGACGCTTAACCGACTGCACCACCCAGGCGCCCCTATAGGAAAGCAAATTAAATAAACAATGCTTGCAGAGTAAAAAACATATAAACACACAGTAGTAATTGAACCAAAACTTGGGATATAAATATACTTGGAAGATAGTAAGAAGGGGAAATCGAGATGGGAGAGAATAAAGCTATTTTTCCCAGAGTGTGTAAAGTCAGTAGGTAATGTCCATAAAATTGAAAGGAAAAAAAAAGTAAGAAATATTTGTAAAAGCATATTACTTAGCATGAATTTTCCTCAAAAAATTAAAAATAGAATGAACATATGATCCAGCAACTCTACTTTTGGGTATAATCTCAAAAGAATTGAATGGATCTCAAAAAGATATTTGCACACCTATGTTCATTGCAGCATTATTCACAATAACCAAGAAATGGAAACAAACCAAATGCCCATCAATGAATGAATGGATAAAGAAACTGTAGTCTATACATACAATGGAATAATAGGTAGCCTTAACAAAAGAAGGAAATTCTGCCATTTACATCAATATGAATAAGCCTGGAGGACTTTATGCTAAGTGAAATAAACCAGTTACAAAAAGACAAATATTGTATGATTCTACTTATATGAGATATCTGGTCAAAGTCATAGAAAGAAGTAGAATTATGGTTGCCAGGGGGCTGTCAAGGCATGGGGGCAGCAGGGCAGAAATGGAGAGTTGTTCAACGGGTATAAAGCTTTAGTTTTGCAAGGTGAAAAAGTTCTTACGTATCTGTTGCACAGCAATGTAAGTATAGTTAACACCACTGAACTGTACTTAAAAATGGTTAAGAGGATGAATTTTATATTGTTTTTTTTTTTTTACTCAATTAAAAAACCTCATTGACAGTTAAAATTTAACAGCACAGGTAAAATATGTACATTTTATTATGTGTAAATTATAGCTTTATTTACTTGAAAAGGCCAGAAAAAAAAAATCTCGTTACTTAGAGAAAGCACTAGAAAAAACAGCTCTTTAAAGAAAGCTCTTAAAGAGGCATTCTCTGGTGATGGGTAGGGGTAGGGCAGGAACTACCTGTTCATATTACAATTAACTATGTTATGTTCATACATTACACCTCACCCCCAAATAATAAACATTAAATTTAAAAAAATCATTCAAGGAAATGAGTCAACACCAAGCTTTCAATGGAAAAATGGATCAAGGTTGAGTCAGGAAAGAAATACAAAAAACTAATGAAAATAAGGAAAAGTGTTCAAACTTATCAGTAACCGGAGAAACTCAGCAATATACTATTTTTCTATGAAAATAGCAGATATAATAAAAAATTCACATAAAGGCATGGATGGCCTCTAATAGGACAACAGTTCCATACATTGTTGGTATAACCCTCAAGACAGCACGTTGAGAATGTGCAGTGAAATTGTTAACGGAAATTGGTCTGGATCACCAGAAAGAAGAACCAAGCGGTACTCAGAGACCTTGGGAGGAAGGAGGTTTTGGAAGGAAGGAGGTTTATTTTACACCGGTGGGCCCAGAGGAGATCATTCTCCAGAGATGTGAGCCCAGAGCATCTACGGAGGGGACAATTTATAGGCTGTTACTTCCGTATTCCTCATTAGTAGTAATTTGGCACCTGAGGCAAGTAGGGTGGGAACAAGAACCTGGAAGGGAAGTTTTCAGGCAGGGACTGAAATTCCCTTATCAGTTCTGTCGGCCACCATATAACAGGTTATTCCCTAACAAAATCTTTAAAGATATTCATGACTTTTGACCCAGTGCCTCCTTTTTAAGAATTTGGTATAAACACAAAATTGAAGGGTTAGATCAGAGAAATGGACAAAAATATCACGTACGAAAGTGTTCGTCACGGCACTATTATTTACAATGTTTTATTATGAAAATTTCAAACCCAGAAAAGTTGAAAGAAAAATACAATGACCTCTCATATACTATCTACCTGGATTCAACTAGTGACAGCATTTTGTCCTGTTTGAAAGTAAGTTGCCAATATCCTGACACTTCATCCTCAATATCTTACACCAGTGATATTTATAATGGTAAAGTGTTAGAAAGAACCAAAAGTATAACGACAAAGGAATGCTATATAGGTTATAGGATATTATGCAGACATTAAAATGATTTTCATGATGCATTTGCGATTATCTTGAAAATACTCAGAGCTTGTGGCTACATAAGTAAAGCAGAAGTCAAATTGTATGACCCCAAATAGAAAACACCAATAGTTAACAGTGGGTATGTCTGGGTATTGGGATTGATGAGGGAACTTGGGGCCAGCTGAGGGCAAAGTACAGGCTAACAGCACCCCACCCCGAGGTGGGATATATGTGGTAATCCCCAGATACTCCTGGCTACCCAAGAAAAAAAGAATGGTGCTTGCCACGGTGATGTGGGAAACAAATGAAAAACTAAAGGCAAATGAAAAATTAAATTCCCTTACTGCCTACGGCCCATTGACAACCCCTTGAAACAGGCAGAGTGATCCTCTAGGAGCTCAGATGCCTCCATGATGACACTTTACTAGGCGCAAAAGGGAATTGTGGCTTAACTTTATCCTGACCCCAGGATCCTGTAAGTCTGCTTTAACATATAAAAATACCTTTGGAAACTTCCTTTATCTCAACTCCCCCAGGGTATATGCTGGCAACCATACTCCAAGCTTATGGCCCCTTGATATACAGCTGAAGGGTCTCGCGTCTGAGGTTTTACTAAACGGTAATAAATGACCTTTTCCTAATAACAGCTAGCCTTTCAAGGTCCTGGAAACCTTGCTTCCAAAATTCCTTAGAGACTTACTGAGGGTATATAATCAGTTACCCGCCACAACCCTAGTGCAGCTCTTTCTGCCCACGGGTCTGTCCCCGTGTTCTAATAAAATCACTTTTTTGCACCAAAGACGTCTTTAAGAATTCTTTCTTGGCTGTCAGCTCCGGACCACCCCACCATCACCCCAAAACCCCATCAGACATTATAGGCAATTTTTACTATGTATATATTTTTTTATTTATTTAGTGATATATATATATATATATATAAACACTATATATATATATATATATATATATATATATATTTGGGGTTATATATATATATATATATATTTAGTGTTTAGCAAAAACAAAGAACAAAAATTCCCAAATGACATTTTATTTTATTTTTGTTTTTATTTATTTTTTTATTTAAAAAAAATTTTTTTTTCAACTTTTTAAATTTATTTTTGGGACAGAGAGAGACAGAGCATGAACGGGGGAGGGGCAGAGAGAGAGGGAGACACAGAATTGGAAACAGGCTCCAGGCTCTGAGCCATCAGCCCAGAGCCTGACGCGGGGCTCGAACTCCCGGACCGTGAGATCGTGACCTGGCTGAAGTCGGACGCTTAACCGACTGCGCCACCCAGGCGCCCCTTATTTTTGTTTTTAAATTAAATTTAATCAATTAAATTTACTTACTTTTAAATAAATTCAAGTTAGTTAACATATAGTGTAGGCTTGGCTTCAGGAGTAGAACATAATGAGGGAGCATAAGAGGAGCTGACAGGCCACAAACACCCCCCCCCCACCCCAAGGTGGGATGTGTGTGATATTCCCCAGGCACTCCTGGCTGCCCAAAAACAAATGGAAAGGGAAAAAACAGAGATCACAGTCCTTCAGGACCTAAGTCTCCACCTTCCCTCCATAGTGATATGGGAAACAAAGGCAGAAGGAAATGGCAGAACTAAATTTCTTTATAACCTGCAGCCCATTGGCAAATACTTGAGGCTGGCAGAGTAAAATGCTTCGCCAGGAACTCCCTACTGTCTTATGTTAATGCTTCGCTAGAGGGAAAAACAACCTGAGCTTGACAATAGGCCTCCAGTATCCTGTGAGTCTTCTTTAGCATATGAAAATCTCACTGGAAACTTTCCCTGGACTTTACCTCCCCCCTCCCCCCCCCAACCCCATAGTGTATAACCAGTTTCTCCTCATGGTCCCAGGGTAGCTCTTCGTGCCCATGGGTCCTGTCCCTGTGCTTTAATAAAATCACCTGTTTGCACCAAAGATGTCTTCAAGAATTCTTTCTTGGTCATTGGCTCCGGACCCCACGAACCCCACGGTCACCCCATAAAACCTCATCAGAACCCAGTGATTCATCTCATATATGCAAAAAAGAAATTCCAGAGAAGCGATTTGTCCGTTCAATGAATATTACATAATGAGTTCTTTCCTATGTGTCCTGCCATATGAAATGTGTCATGCTGTCCCCATGACAAATCCCATTTCTGGCATCAAAACACCAGGGGCTGTCTGCAGGGGCGCCTGGGTGGCTCCATCGTTTAAGCATGTGACTTCAGCTCAGATCATGATTTCATGGTGTGAGGGTTCGAGCCCCCGTGTGGGACTCTATGCTGACAGCTCAGAGCCTGGAGTCTCCTCAGATTCTGGGTCTCCCTCTCTCCCTGCTCCTCTCCCGCTCACACTCTTTCTTTGTCTTTCAAAAATAAATAAATGTTAAAAAAATAAAAATAAAAAACAAAATCCAAACAGTAGTCTGCAGAGGCCGTAGTGAAGTCTGCAGTGAGTTCTTCCAGCCTTTTGTTGACTGTTTGCCCTTTAGAGAAGTTTGTAGGCTGCACATCGTGTATCAGAAGATAAGAGAAAGTTCCTATCTGGGTCAATCTGAGACTGTGTTTATTACTATTTTTCTAATTTCTGATGATCCTGGAAATTATCCTGAATTCCAACTGCTTGTGTCTTTCTATTGGTCTTCCATTTTTTTTTTAATGTTTATTTATTGTTGAGAGAGAGAGACAGAGCTCAAGCAAGGGAGGGAGGGCAGAGAAAGAGAGGGAGACACAGAATCCAAAACAGGCTCCAGGCTCTGAGCTGTCAGCACAGAGCCCGACGTGGGGCTCCAACTGACAAACCATGAGATCATGACCAGAGCTGGAGTCAGACGCTTGACTGACTGAGCCACCCAGGCGCCTCCACTGGTCTTGATAAGGGAGCGTAAGGCAAGCTGAGGGCAAAGTACACATACCCACGCCCCCTCACCCAAGTGGGACGTGTGTGATATTCTCTGGACACTCCTGGCTGCCCAAGAACAAAGGAAAGGGAAGAAAACAATTGGTTAACTGATAGCGATCACAGTCTTGCAGGACAGGAGAATCCGTCAGTTTACAAATATCTTAGTAAATTACAAAAAAAAAAAAAAAAGAAGACAATCTTATCAATAGCCTAATCTCTAGAAACCTATAGACTCAGTTTCCTGGAACCCCAACATCACCCTCCCCTCCATAGTGATGTGGGGAACAAAGGCGAGAAAGAAATGGCAGGTGAAATTAAATTTCCTTATAACCTGCAGCCCATTGGCAAATACTTGAGGCAAATACAGAGTATAATGTTCCTCCAGGAACCCCCTAGAGTCCTAAGGGAAAACAGCCTGAGCTGGACAACAGCAAGGCCTCAGGTATCTTAGGATCACATCTCTTCACATCAAAGTCCTCCTGGAGGCCTCCCTTTTGACTTTACCTCCCCCAACTCCATAATATACAAGTGTCACTCTCCACAACCCCAGTGCAGCTCTTCCTGCCCACAGGTCCTGTCCCCGTGCTCTGATAAAATCACCTTTTTGCACCAAAGACGTCTTCAAGAATTCTTTCTTGGCCGTCAGCTCTGAACCCCCACCATTCCAAAACCCCATCGATCTGAATCTCTCTCCCTTGCTCCTGCCTGTCCAGCTCACACAGGCCCCCTGGAAGGTCTTGCCTGAATCCTGAGCACCTGATACCCCTGGGGAATGGGAAAAGTGACTCTCTCACTTAAAGCCCCAAGTGCTGCATATGCTGTCCCAGTCTCCTTTCCTGCTTCCCACCCTGGACTCTTAGCTCTAAAGAACAGAGCCTGTCTGACCTCGGTGTCCCCAGGACCTAGAAGAGAGTGGGGCTCAGCCACCAGGAGTTTGAATGCCTACTCTGTCATTCTTTTTTTCCTGGAAAGTATTTACAATGACTCCAGAACATCCCCTAGCCCGTTAGGGTTCCTTAGCCTCACTGAGAGAAATTCTGGAAAAAGGGGTGTATTCCCATCTGACCAGTGAGCGAGAGCTCAGGATTTTGGTCCTGTCTCTGGTCACGGGCCTGGGTAGGGGCAGCATTTTGTCTGTCAGAGGGAGACAGTTTGGGACGACTCGGATGGTCTTCTGGGGGGAGGAACGCGGCAGGGGAGGCATCTGAAATGCAAGCCCCTTCCCACTAACGGTGAGCTGAGTCCACTATCAGTAGGTTCACCTCCTCCCTGGTCTTGCCTCTTCATCTGTGAAATGTTAAGTCTGGACTGGGTGACTCCCCAGGTCCCTTCAGTGTCAGAGCGGGCACCCCACACCTGAGCCCACATGGGAGCACAGAGGATGCCCTCGGCCCAAAAGCCTCGGGAGCTCCCAACAAACCCGGAGAAGAGAAGTTCAGAGAGGGTCCCACCCTGGTCACGTCTCCTCCCACGTGGGGGGGGGGGGGCGGGGGAGCTCCCTTCCAGAACATAGAAGGCCCCTCAGACTCCATCCCCCACCCCCGTTTGGTGGTGCGACCGTGGCTGGGGGTTTCAGCGTGCAAGCCTGCAGGCCAGTGTGGGCTCCCTGCCGCAGGGACGGCCAGGATCATTTGGGCGTTGTCTGCAGACCCCGACGCACACAACTGCCTCAGGAGGAAGGTTCAGGCCCCAGGCCTCTGTTAGCTGGGACCTGCTCTCTGGCCTTTGCCCCAGCCCCCCACCGCAGCCCCCAGCCTGCCAGGCTGCTGGGTCCCTCGTGAAAGGACGACTTCACTTCAGTGGAGGCTGGTTTGGGGTTTGGTGCTTTTGAATCATTTTCAGAAACAGAAAATGGACATCGCTTCACCCTCCCCTCCCTCCCCTGGCACATCCTCTGCGTCTCAGCCCCCCGTCGCGAATGAGTAGATGTAAAATCGGGCAGGAAGATCGGGCATCATTTAGAAGAGAGCAGATTTACGTAAAGGTCCCTCCAAATGTAGCTATTTTGAAACACTTAGGCTGCTGCGGGGTTTGAGAGGATGTCGTGTTGGAACGAGCACTTCCTGTGACAAAATGGGAGAAATAATTACCCTGCGGTTCTCCGGCCGACAGCGCTATGGAAACCAGTGACCTGCTGCACATGGCCTGTGACTAATGCCGACTGCATTCTAAAAGGCATCATTTTGCAAAAAAAAAAAAAAAAAAAAGCAGGATAATAATAATAAAATTCAGAAGCTTTCTAATATGACGTTTATGACTTTTCTCCTCATATGCTGAAAATATTTTTCATTGCTGAAACCCAGGGCTCAGAGACTGAGGACCCCAACTATTAAATATCCCGAACTTTGAATATTACTGATTTGTGAAAGAAAAAAACAAAACAAACAAACAAACAAACAACAGAGGACTGGGGAGGGGAGGGAATAGAGTTCTAGCTTCATACCCTAGTGAAAAATAAAACCAAGAACATAACGCAGTGTCCTTACTAGTGGTTTTATGAAAACCCGCTCGCCTGGCTGGCACAGATGCACACTGGCCGACGCTTCCGGGGTGAAAGCCTGGGAGAGGGGCCAGCCCCGACCTGTGATATCAGTGTGTATCCCGTGTTGGTGCCCCTGCACTTTTTCACTGATTTCCTGCGACCCCTAGCGCCCTTTGAAAACGGATGACGTTTTGCCGTGGAAAGTTCCGCTCTTGGAAATACGCCCAAACTTTTGACATGGGAAAATTTTTACATCTATTGCTTAACGATTCCCAGCACACACCATAACCCCCTCACCAACACACACACACACACACACACACACACACACACACACACCATTTAGGGTACTTTAGTTCACCCTACCGAAAATAAATTAATTAATGAAAAACCACAAAGGGGCTTTATTTCCCACAGTAAAGTGAGAGGAGGAGAAACCAGCAGAGCCCTAGTTCCCTGAGGAGGAAAGAGGTCTTTGCTCAACTCTTTCCCCATAGGGGAAGCCCTTCCATTCCCTCCCTTCCTCCCTTGCTCCCTGGGAGTGGCTAATCTGGTTGTGCAGCTTTTAAGACACCAACTGACTGGGTCATGTTCACCGTTCACCAGGGACAAGGGTGCTGGGAATTAGCGGCTCTCTATTCTGTGTGTTGCTGAAGTGGTAAACAGGTTCAGGGCAGGCCTGCTCATCCTCCCTTCTCAGTGGGGAGACTGCTGAGGTCTTGGCCAGCTCAGGAGGGAGCTTCGAGATCTCTCCTCATCTCACCCTCCAGGGGCCGTGTGGGGTGCTTCTCTCCTGTGCTGCCGGCGGGAGGGTGATGAATACCTGAGAGCTGGATTTGCACTTAGGAGGAAACTGAGGGGCTGCCCCTCAGGACCCAGGTGGTGGCCACTTTCTCCGATCCTTTTCGTGGTCATTTTGCACAGAGTGATGCTTCTCCAACTTTCACAGCATCAAGATCACTAGAGGGCCTGTTAAAACACGCGCTGCTGGGCCCGAGCCGGAGTATCTGGTTCAACAGGTCTGGAGCGGGACCTTAGAATCTGCATTTCTATTACGTTCCCAGGTGACGCCCATGCCACTGGGCCAGCAACCACATTTTGACAATCACAGAGTGTCACAGACACGAGCCTGGCTTATGATAGGTAGTATTTTTTAAGTTATTATTTTAGAGAGAGAGAGGGAGAGAGCACGCATGAGCAGGGGAGAGGGGCAGAGGGAGAGAGAATGTTAAGCAGGCTCCTTGCTCAGCGCGGAGCCCAACATGGGGCTCCATCCTACGATCCTAGGATCACGACCTGGGGCAAAATCAAGAGTCAGACGCTTGGCTGACTGAGCCACCCACACACCCCTTGCTTTCTTTTACAAATTGTGTGTTCCTGGGTACCTAGCTGAATACCATCAAAACCTTCCTCTGACCACCTGAACCCTTTCCTCCACCAGCCATCACTTCTCTCCAGGACTCCGCTTAGATGTCAGGTCCTCCGGGAAGTCTGTTGGATCCTCGTCTAGTTCTGAACCTCTAGGGCTCTATGCCCCTCTTCTGCGTTCCTGTATCTGCCCCAGCAATCCTCCTTCACAGCACTCGTCATTCGCCTTATTTGCTTGAAGCCAGACACTGTGCTCATGCTGACTTGTCTCTAAGCCCGGATCATAACACAATGCTTCATAAGTATATGTTGAGTCCACTTACAACTCCAAGAATCAAATTGAACTTGGCATCTCTCTCATGATGCACCTCACAAACCAGGACTGAACAGAGTAGAGTCAGGTCAAGGCCAAAGTCATTCCACAAACATTTGTTGCGCACCTGCTCTGAGACTGGGAATGAGTTAGGTATGGAAGAGCAAGCCGCACACGCAGCTAAGAATTCTCACCAATGGATGAGCCCTGATGGCCTTCTCCCTCCCCCAGGGAGTTCTTCCTCCTCCCAGGGCCTGGAGGTAACGCTTGTGAAAACCTAATGCCTGCATTGCACCCCAGCTCCCTCCTAGGTCTGTGTGGAGGACAGAAGGTGCACCGAGCAGCTGGCTTAAGAGAACACTCAGGTCTCTGCACTTCTCCCCACTGGTTCAGGTTTCGGCCTTGTCTCCTGAGAGGAGCATATGGGTTCCGTGTCCTGGCTCCATGCCTTTGAAGCATGTCAGGGCCTTTCATTCAGTTCCTCAATGATGGCATTAAATGCAGAGGAAAACCCCACCCTGCCATTCACAGATAAAGATGATGTCCTGCCCCAGTTTAGATTTCTGTCTGGGGTGCCTGGGTGGCTCTGTCGGTTAAGTGTCTGACTTCGGCTCAGGTCACAATCTCACAGCTCGTGGGAGCCCCATGTGGGGCTCTATGCCGACAGCTCAGAGCCTGGAGCCTGCTTTGGATTCTGTGTCTCCCTCTCTCTCTGCCCCTCCTACGCTTGCACACACACACACACACACACACACACACACTCTCTCTCTCTTAAAAAGTAAATAAACATTAAAACAAAATTAGACAGATATATGTCTAAGTTCTTGTTTGTTTGTTTGTTTGGGGTTTTTTTGCCCCTTAGTATTCCTCAGGCACAGAAGAAAAATGTATCTCAGTTCTGGCAGGAGATCCAAATCTGTGTCCCGACATATCTGGACTCCAAAAACAAATAACAAAAAAAGGTCACATTATTTGTTTCCATTATTTGCATAATCTAAGAACGAGGCTTCCTTGGCCGGGAAAGAGCTCTGCAGAGAGGAAGACCCCCTTAGAAGGGGACCAAGGATGGGGCATTGATCCTTCATAGGGGCAGCTTGGCTTCCAGCCAGGCACCACGTGTAGGCACGTCAGGGACAAAGATCCGTTGTGTCATGCTTTCACCAGCCAGGGCATGACACACGTGCAAGGATGTAAACTGCAGCACAGTTGACCGTAATGAAAGACTGCAGACAACTTCAATGTCCATTGTTATCAGGCCACTTAGATAAATGATGGTCTCCCCATACCATGGAGTGTCAGGCAGCCATTAAAAAGAATGTGCTAATGAGCAGTGATCTCTAAGGTATGTTGTCAGGAGAAAAGAGAAGAGTGTTCGTAGCTTCAATCCGCATAAAAAAAGAAGACAGATCTACTTATCTTTCTACTCATGCATATACAGGAACATGTATGGTCTTAAATACTTACTGGCTTAAATGTTCTGGGCAGGGGAACTAGACATTCGAAGGTGACGGGAAGGCTTAACCTTCATGATATGTATTTCAAGGCACAAGCTTCCACACACCTCCAGTATTCATAAAGGCTCCCGGAAGGTCGTCCTTCACAGTGGAACACTTGATTGCATTGATACCCATAGGCGGGCAGCTCAACAATGCTCCTCGTGCGGGCTTTGCCTTCTTCCCCGCCTCTGTCCTCGGTCCCCTCACCCCTATTCCCTGCCATTTTATTCTCTGATAAAGTGGTAGCACATATGGCTTTGCCTCAGGCTCCGCCTTCTGCAGAACCCTGATGGAGACACCAAGAAATTCTTTCTTTTGTTTTGATAAAGTGCTGTTTGAGGAAGACAAATTGTTCTGAGACAACATATAGTCAGTGCAGGTTGGGGTGGTTACAGAGGTTGACTTGCACGATGGATTTTTCAAAGGAGGCAAATTTAATACAGATTCAGTCGTAAGGGGATAATACAGTCATCTAGGGATAATACAGATTTAGTCATAAATCTAGGGATATGACTTCACAGTAGCAAGTACTAGATATCATTGAAAACGGATTTTTTTTTTTAAGGATCATTTTAGAAAGCAATAGGGATGGGGTTAGTTTATAGATATCACAAATACACATTTAGAGGATGGGTGAAAAAAAACAACTGTACTAAATATTTTTTTTAAGTTTATTTATGTATTTTGATTGAGAGAGAGCAAGAGAGTACATGTGCACAAGTTGGGGAGGGGCACAGAGAGGGAGGAGAGAACCCCAAGCAGGCTCCACACTGTCAGCACAGAGCCCGATGCGGGGCTCAGACTCATGAACTGTGAGATCATGACTTGAACTGAAATCAAGAGTCAGATGCATAATCAGCGGAGCCACCCAGGTGCCCCTCAACTGTACTAAATCTTATGGAAATGGATATTTGGAGCTCAGAGTAAACTTTCATTAATGGCATACTGTATGGATTAAAAAGCAATGTATCTCAAAGCAATATAGCTGGAAATTGGATCCATGCGCTTTGGAAAAGTCTTAGATGGCTCAACGGTGGCTGTACTTGGGATAAAGACCTTGATGTCAGTGGGAACACAAAGAGTTTATGAAAGATTGTTTCCTGAATGTGAGATTGGGAATGTTTAAAAGCAGCGTTTCTGAATTACTAGAACTTTTATAATAAATGTGTCTGCATAATTAAATTAATAAATGTAACAGACATCTGTGTATTGCATTTGCATTTCTAAAAGAGTGTATTCTCCTTTTGGTCAAAATCTTTTCAGTGATCTTCAACCTTTCAAAAATGGAGACTCACCTCTCTTCCAGTTTGCTGTCTATTCAGACACTAGTGGCTTGTAAGGGTTCGGCAGGAAGGAGGGAGCTAACAAACCCCAGACCCTTTGCCTTTCTCCTCCCTAATTAATAGCTCAGTTCTGCTTGCTCTTGGCTGCTCAGGTTCCACCAGGAGCTTGCTTGTTTTGCTTTGCTTTGTTTCCTCTAACAAGAGAGCCAGCCTTGGGTCTAGATCAGCGCCTGGCTCTTCTTACCCTGATATGTCCTGGCTGGTTTTCTGCCATACAGCTGATAGGGTGGGCGGATCTAGTTTCTGTTGATGAAAATCATCTCAGTTTGCCCAAGAAAGAGTGCCTTTCAGGTTGCCCTGCAGGGGCCAAACACCTGCCAAACACAAGTCAGAGCCACACAGAGAAAGGGCGCAGGGAAGTATTTTCTTGCGAATGTTTTCTCCCTGTCATGGAGGCAATGGTGCTCAGTGGTGGCTAAAACCAAGTTGACGCTAATGGGGCTGCTTTGGGTAAATAGATCACTTGTCTTCGCTCTAATGAGGAAGGGATCTTAATAGGACAATAGGTCGATTCACGGTTATTATTATCAGTATTAGCACTCCCGCTCCTGGTCTTCTCCTACACCCTGGCTCCTCCACAGCTTGTCATCGCAGACAGGACCTAGACATTGGTGCTACCGTGTTTTTAGGGGCCACCAGGCAGAAATTTGCCATTTGGGTATCTCCTAACAACTGGAGAAGGAGAGCTGTTGATACGTGCGAGCACTGGGACCAAGCTCACAAATGGTCTCTGGGTTCCTGATCACCCAACAGACGGGCCTAGGGCAAGGCTCTGAAGCCAGCACCAAAAGGGAATCGAAAAATGGCTTCTTATTAGCCAATCAAGCGACCAGTGACAGCAGAGTGGTAAAGGGCTTGAGTGTGGGGAGTTAGACCAGATAAGAATTTTAACTCCTCTATGTACTGGCCGTGTAAACTTGGATATATTTATTAACTGTTTTCTTTCCATTCCTTTCATTCAAAATGGGATAATAATAAACCCTCTCCCTTTCCCCATAATGTTGGGAGGATTAAATAAGATAAATACGGAAAATGCCTGGCTTGTTGTCTGGCATCAAGTAGTCCAAAGATGTGTTATTATTAATGAGTATATTACAGCCATTCCCTTTAACTAGCGTTTGATCATGTACTACCAACATGTCATTCAGTCCTTCTCTGACCTATCCTTGCTCTCAGTGCACTAAACACAGCATGACTATCCCTGACAAGTTCTTAGAAACTCCTCCCCGAATCACTGCCCATGAACAACAAGAAAAAGAAACACTAAGTCAGAGCTAAACGTCAAATACTTCACGTGGGCTTAGGGAATGAACTAATAGTTTGAAATAGGCTGACAAGAGATTAGACAAGAAGCTTTTGAGAGAAAAACAAAGGATGTGGTAAAAATAGGCAGACTTGTTTATTATTGTGGGTTGTTTTATAGTGATCTTGGTGGTAAGGAAATAAGGAGGCAAGGAGAAAAGTAGGCCCGATTCTTGGACAAGTAGAACACTTGTCTTCATTACCCTCAGCAACACAGATATCATTCCGGAGACTGTAGCAATAAAGTATTCTAGAATCTGAGTGAGGCACTGCAAAATGAAATACTACCCAAACAGGATAGCAAAAGCGAGTACTGTGTTACTCGCTTGGATTCTATTCCCCAGCCACCAATTCCTCTCCCTAGAAGCAACCAGAGTGAACCGATTTCTTTTTTTCTTTTAATTTCATTTTTTATTTTTAAAATTTACATCCAAGTTAGTTAGCATATAGTGCAACAGTGATTTCAGGAGTAGATTCCTTAGTGCCCCTTACCCATTTAGCCCACCCCCCCCACAACCCCTCCAGTAACCCTCAGTTTGTTCTCCATATTTATGAGTCTCTTCTGTTTTGTCCCCCTCCCTGTTTTTATATTATTTTTGTTTCCCTTCCCTTATGTTCATCTGTTTTGTCTCTTAAAGTCCTCATATGAGTGAAGTCATATGATTTTTGTCTTTTACTGACTAATTTCACTTAGCATAATACCCTCCAGTTCCATGCACATAGTTGCAAATGGCAAGATTTCATTCTTTTTGATTGCCAAGCAATACTCTATTGTATATATGTACCATATCTTCTTTATCCATTCATCCGTCAATGGACATTTGGGCTCTTCCCATACTTTGGCTATTGTTGATAGTGCTGCTGTAAACATGGGGGTGAGAGTGAACCGATATCTCATGAATCTTTTTGGTGACATTCTCTACATAATCAAGCGAAAGCTTTTACCTTTTTTTTTTTTTTTAATCTTTATTTATTTTTGAGAGAGAGACAGAGTGCAGGTGGGGGAGGGGTGGAGAAAGAATGAGACACAGAATCCCAAGCAGGCTCCAGACTCTGAGCTGTCAACTCAGAGCCCTATGCAGGGCTCAAACTCACTAACGGAACCCACGAACCGAACCATGAGATCATGACCTGAGCTGAAGTCGGATGCTTCACCACCTGAGCCACCCAGGTGCCCCTTACCTTTTTTAATTCAAATGATAACAAAGCAGATGCATTGTTCTTCATTCTAGTATTCCATTTGACACTGTATTCTGATAATCACTGTAACGTGAATACACGAGAGCCTCCTCATTCCCTTTTCATTCCTGCAGTATTCCATCCCATGCATGTGCCGTAATTTACTTAAGAAATGCCCTGTTGGTGGATATTTAGGTTGTTCCTGGTCTTTTGTTGCTATAAAGAGTGCTGCAATAAATACCTTTAGACCCATAGCATTTCTCACCTGTAGAGACAGCATTTTACAAAGTGTATCAGGGCACCTGGGTGGCTCAGTCGGTTAAGGGTCTGACTCTTGATTTCGGTTCAGGTCATGATCTCATGGTTCGTGGGTTCAAGCCCTGTGTTGGGCTCTGTGCTGACAATACAGAGCCTGCTTGGGATTCTCTCCCCTTCTCTTCCTCCCAACACCCCCCCCCCCCACACACACACACTGGTTTCAGCACGTGCACACATGCGCTCTCTTTCTCTCTGTCTCAAAATAAATAAATAAAATGTAAAAAGAAGTCTATCAGTGTTTCTTCATCTTTTGCAAGCAGGAGTCACAGATACTGAGAGTCTTGTGGAAACGATGCTTCTATAAGTGATGTCCCTCTCAGATCCCTTTTACCAGGCCAGTTATAAGCCTCCAGCTACAGTGAATGTGGGCTGCTAATGGCGCACGGCTGCCCCTTTTTCCAGAGGTTTGGCATTCCTCTCACCCTCTGTAGCCCTGACTGACACAGGGGTACAAAACAAAGACCTACTCAAGATGCAGTTATCTGCCAGAGTGTCCCGCAAGGTCAGATCAAAGCTGGACATCAGCTGAGACTACATCTTCTCTTGGTTTTTTCCTGTGCTCTACCCTACTTTCCTTAATCCTTTTTCCCTGAGGTAATTCTCTCATGCTCTTGAATCCCTGTTTTAGGCTCTGCTTCAAAGGAACACTACTTAAGACAGCTTTTGTCCTCAGAAAAACGTACACACAGATAGCCAAGAAAACTTCACAGACAATTTCAGGGAGTTCAATTACTCTCTGAGTTCCAGATTGAAAAACTTTGGGTGGAATAGCACAGGGCTCTACCTCTAAACTCCTAAAACACCCTTGGTCTCACAAAGAGAAATAGCCCCTCATGTGTGGTTTTACATCACATCCAACCATTTCTTCTGTACTTTAATTTATCTATTTCTTTTTTGGTAGAAGATGTCAACTTGATTAATTTCCTTTAGAGCTTCAAATATCTTAATCAATAGTTGGACTGTTCACAATCTGTGGGTAAGAAGTGGAAATTTTTACTCCAAAATAGGCTCCAGTTTGCAAATGCACATCCAGGGCAAAGTGTTTTCACCTCTGGGAAATGGGGGAAATGAGAAATCTTTCCTAGTAGTTTGAATACCTGATATCCATTTGGGAGGAAATGTGGGGGCTATCTCCTCCATCTTTTTTTTTTTTTAAGCTTTATTCATTCTTGAGAGACAGAGAGAGACAGAGCATGAGCAGGGAAGGGGCAAAGAGAGGGAGACACAGAATCCGAAGCAGGCTCCAGGCTCCGAGCTGTCAGCATAGAGCCCGACGTGGGGCTCAAACTCAGGAGCCATGAGATCATGACCTAAGCTGAAGTCAGGCGCTCAACCAACTAAGCCACCCAGGCGCCCCATCTCCTCCATCTTTTGAACCTAGATGTCCAATTTTCTTAGAAGTTTGTAGAGTTCTGGGGGACACGTTCTTCTGGAATTTACCAGTTTCTGTCACCCAGTTTTCGAAACCTCTAGGAAAACCTCTTCTTTAGTCACTGGTAAACTCAAATGCACAGATTCTTCCAGCTGGGCTTAGTGAATCAAATAGGTCACAAAGAATGACTTCAACAAAAATGGCGTCTAAATCCAGCAGTCCAAGTCTCCACAGACAATTATCAGAACCTCATTTTTTTGTCACTGCTACCTATGGGGAGAAGTGACAGATAGGGGGCTGAGTAATAATAATAACACCAATAACAGCAGCCACAGCATTCATAGCAGCTATTCTTCAATTCACCGAGCATCTGCTACTGGCACTATGCGAAGTGGGCATATTGTGCGAGCCAGCTTATATGCATCATCTGATTGGAATCTTCCCAACAACCCCATAAGACGTGGCTTACGTATGATGGGAATGAGGTACCAAAAGGTGTTCTTTTTCAACTTCAGCAATATTTATTTATATCAAATCAAGAATCTCCAAGAATTTCTTGATAAAAAGCAAACTTGCCTACAGCAGGGGTGGGGTAGAATGGAAAAGAAATAAGAAGAGACGAAGTAGGGAGGACTGGCTGAAAATTAAAGTTGCCCACAAGTTTGCCACTAACCACGGAGAGGGCCTTGAGGTGGCCAGAGGTGGCTGACACAGGATCATCCTCGTCTGTTGAATGGGATTTCTGAGGTGTGAATTAATCACAGCCTTCTTTCTTCTGCTCTCCAGATTCTGAACTCATTAAGAAGTAGGAGTTGTGTAGGGAGCAAGGTATCCACTTATTGATGGCTAAGGTGATTGGAGAGATGATTTGGACCCTTGGACAAATTAGTGGTTAAATCTGGGGTGGGGGGCATGGGAGAGCAGCATGGAGGACCAGGCCTGGCCTCACAGCTTGTGAGTTTACGAGCTTGAGAGATAGGAGCAGAGAGAGAGAGGCCTCTAACTCATTAACCTTCACCAAAATAGAACACGAACATCCAGGGACCAGTGGATGTCAAACTCTAGTCATCTCAGCAACCAGATGAATCACTCTGCCCACAGGAGGAGCATTGACAGGTTAGGAGAGGAAACCAGAAACATTATTCCAGAACTTTTTCCTCTGGGGGATAGAACGGATGTTCCCTCTCCTTTATAGAAATGTCAAGACAGGTTACTGAACCTCCTCTCTCAACCCTCCTGTTATCCCTATCCCCAGCATGAACCTCTGCCATAAAGCCCCATTTGCTAAATTTTAACTTGCTTTCCACTAAAGGATGCCATATATCATAGGAATATCAAGATCTAGACTTTAATAACAAATAGATAAAACAAGAACAGAAACATAAAGACACAAAATGCTTTAGGCAGATTCTTCACTACTGAAGAAAGAATAAACACACTTGGCATGATATGACACTACGATGGATTTCTCCTGCTCACTTCACTTTTGCTCCCCCTTCTGGATTAAAAAAATTAAGCCCCTGAGGAGGAAGAGCATTTTCATAATGCTATGTCACATCTTGGGTCCCATGGGAAAAGGTCCAAATGTCAAATAATAAAAAAAAAACAAAAAAAAAAAAAAAAAAAAAAAAACCAGGTAATGTCTGGAACACAATTGCTCTACTCATACTTGGTAAAAAACTCTCCATTCCTTTTTGAGATTTCCCCAGGCAGAAACTGAGAAGCAATGAGCATTGTCTTTTACATGCTTGTAAAACAAAACAAAACAAGACAAAAAACACGTAAGACAAAGCATGGAAGTACATTACCTCCCCAAACTAAAATTTGACCCTTTGGGAGAAGAGAATCTGGAATCTGAATGTTGCTGCTCAAATATGTATGTATGAAAATGGTATGTAAACATGTACAGAACATATAGCCCTTTGCGGATGATAATGTTTTAAAGGAGAAAATCTAGATGACCTTGGGTATGGTGATGATTTTTTAGCTACAACACCGAAGGCACCATACACGAAAGAAATAGGTGATAGGCTGAACTTCAGTGAGAAACACTGTTAAGAAAATGAAAAGATAAGCCATAGACTTGGAAAAAATATTTGCAAAAGACATAACTGATACAGGACTATTATTCAAAATATCCTAAGGACACTTAAAATTCAACAGTAAAAAAATAACCAACATGATCTTAAAAATGGGCAAAAGATTTGAACACATATCTCACTACAGAAGTCAGTAGTGTCTCTCAAAACAAAACAAAAAAAGCCAACAATGACAACAACAACATCTTTTAGGATGGCCAAAATCCAGGACACCGACAACACTAAATGCTGGTGAGGATGTGGAGCAACAGGAACGCTCATTCATCATCCGTGGGAATACAAAATGGTACAGCCACTTTGGAAGACAGTTTGATGGTTTCTTAAAAGAACTAAACATACTCTTACCATACAATCAAACAATCATCCTCCTTGGTATTTGCCCAAAGGAGCCGAACATTTATGTCTACACAAAAATCTGCACATAGATATTTATAATAGCTTTATTCTTAATCGCCACGACTTGGAAGCAACCAAGATGTCCTTCAGTAAGTGAAAAGTGTGTAAATAAAAGAAAACCAACCTGTGTGATTGGTGATGGGTGCATATTTGGCATTTTCTGCCTGGTCCTAAATTGGAAGCAGGGACAAAAATTAGGGAAACTGTCATTGTAAATCCTAGCCACTTTGGGAAGATTGTTACAGAAGTTATGGTTTCACTCTGTAGATGGTCTTTGAAGATAGCTTCCCCAAGTCTATCATAGCAGGCTGGCTTCCTAGGTTATTTATTGTAGATATAGAGGTTGGCTTCTTGGGTAGGTTACAGTAGATTGTGGGCCAAAATTCTTTTTTTATATATGGTCTGGTCTGTTTTTATATATTTCCCATTTGTAGTCAGCCTCTCAATGGATTAACTGGTACATCTAAATAATGGGATGTTATTCAGCACTAAAAAGAAATGAGCTGTCAAGCTATGAAAAGACATGGAGGAAACTCACGTGCATATTACTCAGTGAAAACAACCAGTCGGAGAAGGCCACATACTGTAAGATGTCAACTGGATGACATTCTGAAAAGGGCAAATCTATGGAGGTAGTAAAAAAATCATGGGGCGCCTGGGTAGCTCAGTTGGTTAAACATCTGACTCTTGATTTCAGCTCAGGCCACGATCTCACGGTTCATGAGTTCGAGGCCTATGTCAGGTTCTGTGCTGACAGCACCAAGATTGCTTGGGATTCTCTCTCCCTCTCTCTGTCGCTCCCACCCCTTCCCCCAAATAAATAAATAAACATTAAAAAAATCAGTGGTTGTTGGGAGTTAGGGGTGTTAATTAAACAAGGAGCCATTAGACTGAGGTGGCTGTAATGCCATGATGGCCTAAGTAAGCAAAACAAAATCTAAGCCTGTAAATGTCTTAAGTTTATGAAATCAAAGCTTAAGGACAACCAATCACAAATAGCCAGCTACAGCTTTAAGCCATAGCCAATCAAATACTTTCGTTTCTTTGTTTTACACCTTCTCTGTGTAAGTCTGTCCCCTGGCTCCTGATTACTTTGCAATTTGCCAAGAGCGAACCCTAATGCAAACCATGGACTCTGGGTGATAACGATGTGTCCACGTAGGTTCATGGGTTGAAGCAAATGTACCACTCTGGCAAGGGATGATGGTAGTTGGGGAGGTTGTGCATGTGTGGGGGCAGGGGGTGTATGGGAATTCTGCGGTTTCTGCTCAATTTTGATGCAAACTTAAAATTGATCTAGAGGGGTGCCTGGGTGGCTTACTTGAGCATCTGACTCTTGATTTTGGCTCAGGTCATGATCTCACGGTTTGTGGGATCGAGCCCCCTGTCGGGCTGTGTGCTGAGCATGGATCCTGCTTGGGATTCTCTCTCTCCTTCTCTCTCTGCCCTTCCTCTGCTCATATTCACCCATGCGCATGCTCTCTCTCTCTCAAAATAAAGAAACAAACCTTAAAAAAAACTACTCTTGGATATAAAGTCTATTTGAAATGAATAAAATGTCTTAGAACTAGACAGTAGTGATAGTTGCACAATGCTGTGAAGGTACTAAATGCTACTGAATCACATTCTTTAAAACAGCTGATTTTATATTCTGTGAATTCCGCCTCACTTTTTTTTTTTTTCTTAAAAAGGACATATACTAAAAGCAAAACCTATAGTGAACATCCTACTTTTGCTGAGGCTGTTTCACTGCTGGGATTCAGACATGTCCAGGCCTGTCTGGAGACTCTGACCTGGCCTGCTTGAGGGACTGAGGCCCCACTTGGAAAAGGATCTGCTCCTACAGGCAGAGAAAGAAGGCAAACTTTGTCTGGTAAGTCAGGGGAAGGGTGATTCAAAGGTTACATCTGTTTGTGAACTCTACCTTTCACCCGTATAACCATGTGTTTCTTTGTCCTGGTGACCTACTGGATGGGTGGCCTTTCTTTGGGCATCATGCACCGACTCTGCCTTGACAGTGGGATGTCCTGTATACTACCTAATAGTGCTGGCAGTCCCAGGGGTCAGGGCCATTAACACATCCTGGTGGGGGGTGCCTCTCACCACTTATACCAAAATTGTGCTCTGGTTTTTCTCTACACCACCTCCAGCGGGCCCACAGCCTCTCCATGCCATACCATTTCTTCCAAACATGTTCATAGAACTTTCTGGAGTCTTTGGTAATAATGGAATTACATTATTAAGTAAAGAACATGGCTGGACCTGAGGCATCATTTTCCCTAAAGCCCTAGGTCAAATCTGCCCAAGACAGTTTCCTGACAGAGGCCTTCCTCTGGCCCTAGCCCATCACCGTGATGTTCCAGCCTGTTCTCTCAGAACAGGGGTCCATTGCCAATTTTCTCTCTCCCTAAAGTCTAGAAATATCCCCACCTTGCCCCCTTCCCTTTCCTCCTGGACTAGCTGGAGAAAACCAAAAGTCAGTGATCACCAAGTACAGGAGAAGCTAGAAGTAAAAACATAATATTCTTCCCAGAGAAGGAAATACTAAAAAACAATAACAACAATCAAACTCCAAAAAGAGCTCACCTTATTAGCAATTGGAGAAATACCAAACACCACCTCCATTTCATACCTATCAGACTGGCAAACATAAGTCTCAAAATACCAGCTGTTGGCAAGTATATGGAAAAACAGGTGCTCTGTCATAGGCATGTTGGGAGAACTCAGTGAAATCATGGGGGTAATCACCCGGCACAAAGCAAACAGTGTTGCTGGCCTCAATCTCCCTCTACTCCTTTTACTTTATAAGGCGGAGCAGATTAGCCTCTCTTTGAAGCAACAGGAACAGGAAGGTCTGGCCTTCATATATTCTCTTTGACAAAGCAAAGTCTCCTTAGAATGGATCTGCCCCATCCCCTTGGGTAACCGGCATAAGATCAAGCCTGTAGCTCTTTCTGCCTCTGCTCTACCTTGTGGATCTTTGTGCTCCTATCCTGGGTCAGAGTCACCAAGGTGGGTGAAGGATTTCCAGCCCCTTCTGCAGAGCTGCTGGAGGCTTTCCTGGGCCTTGCCAGCTCCAGGGCTGGCATTCTTCATGCTAGGGGTCAGCAGTAGCACCTCTGGCCTTGGGCACAGCAGGGTCACCAATGAAAACTGGAAGATTTAGAGATTCTCCAACATAAACCGTGCTTCAGTGTCAATGTTGGAGACAGATGGCCACCCATACCTTGACACCATGCCTGTGATGGCCTTTAGGTGTCTCCCAGGGTTGTGTCCCTGCCGGGAGCAGAATAGGAACAAGGAGGTGCAGGCCTCAGGTAGATCAGATGGATCATCTCAGGTAGATGAGGACACCCTCTCCAGGACTCCTGGGAGCTCGAGGAAGGCTCCAGCACGGAGGGAAATAAATGCTAGAACCAGAGACCCTGATGGTGACGAAGATGATGATGGTCCCGTGTTGATTCTCCTATTTTATCCCCCACTGGCATGGCTTGGGGGCCACCAACAAAATAGCAATAAATTAGGTAATCCTCTGTTTGGGGCCAATTCTGTAGAACTCACATAAAGCAGTGCTTCTCAAAAGGGGGTCTTCAAACCATCAGCATCAATATCAGTGGGAAATTTCTTTAAATGTGGAGGCTGAAGTCTTAACCTATGCCTCCTGAACCAGTATCTTTGAGGCAGGGACCCAAGAAGCTGCATTTGAAGGAATTTCTCAGGTGACCGTGTTCCCCCACCCACGGAAAGGCAGGAACTTCTCTGTGAAGACAGCTGTGTCTCTGACAACAGAAGGCTCTGTGGTCTCGGCTCAGCCTTCTCACTGATGATCAGGGAGCCCCATGCACCAATGTGGCTCAAGAACTGTTTTCAGGCACATTCAACCATCAAAACTCAAGCTCCTCGTGTCAAAATCCCTTTTAATGGGCTTTGCTTTGTAAAATGTCTTTGAGCAGTCCTTCAAGGCGGGGGGGGGGGGGGGGCAGTGCGGGGTTCATATCCCTAAAGGGGCATCAACACCATTTTTTCCTTAACTGTGATTTTGTGAAACATGAGATTTGGGATGTATCTTAACACAATTTAGTCCATTTTATCCTGGAAGTCACTCTTGTTGACTTGTCCCCTTCGCATATGTATCATATAGAGGAAGGGAGAGACCAGGGTCCTGTGCAGGGTTTCTGGCTCCTTCCCCCCACCCCAACCTCCTCCTTACATGGGGCTCTCACGGAGGTGGGCCCCAGGTCAGCTTGGCTTTTATAGCGGTACCTGGCTTTTCCCCACGGGTATTCTCTGTAGCTTCTTCTCTCATGTTCCTCCCTCAGCTTTTACCAAAGTGTCTCAAAAGGTACTAATGCAAAAGATAGACCCAAACCAGGATTTGACACATTGGCTGGAATCTCTTGTTACCCATGGTTTAGAAAGGTTGCCTGGTTACCAGGCAAGTCTGGCTTGAGCTCCGAGAAAATCAGTTTGGCACTAAAAACTTAAAAACGCCAGGTGCGCTTAAATGTTTAGACGGGCTTGGCAGATGAAACGTTCCAGAACTGGAAAACGATACAAGCAGGAAACCCACCCCAAACGCACAGACCTCTGCACTTACACTTTCCCTCAATTCTCCTCTTGCCTTCCCCCCAGCCCTTCACTTGTCTGTGGGTGGGCAACAAATCTGCCTCCTGCCAAACCTTCCTTTGCCTGTCGTCAATGATGAAGCACGTCTCTTCAGTGCAAAAGAGGAAGGCGGAAGCTACATGGAGTCCCCCGTATTTCTATTTATAGAAAAGCATAGACAACGTGTGTGGCAGTTTGTAAATACATACGGTGTGCCTCCCCCGCTAAACATGTTTTCCACCACCGAGGGAAGTTTGAGCCAGTCTGCCTGGGGTGGGGCTGGAGAATTTGCATTTTTAACAAGTTTCCGGGTGGTGGTGCTGACGCTTCGGGACTGGGGACCGCACTTTGAGAACCACTGGTCAAAACGATGATTCTCTCCACTGTGGCCACACACTAGAAACCCCTGGCGTGCTTCGAAAAAATGCACAGGCCTACCTCAGAAGAACCAATGATTTCTAAGAGTCACATCAGCACTTTTTAATCAGTAGGTCTGTGGTTCTTAATCTTGGCTGCACATTTGATTACTTGGGGAGTTTAAAAAACCCTGGTGCCCAGGCTTCCCCCAACCTCAGACTTACGGCCAGGCATCAGTGGTTTTTCAACACTCTGCAGGTGATTCCCACATGCACCCTAATTGCGGGACTTTGATCATGAAGCAGACGCCATAGCATTGGGAGGGGCTTGTGGGCCTCAGAGCAGACCCTAACAACCTCGGGAATGGTTTCTTTTTTTGTGTTTCTTCCCCTACTAAATGGGTTTTGAAATAGAGGCTCTAAATCTGCTTGCGTTAATGCTGGAGGGGTGTGGTGGCATTTTAATATTCACAAAAGCAAAGAGGATCACCATGCTCTTTCAAGGTCAGGGAAGCCACCACGTTGAAGGAGAAAAGTCCATGTGGTCTTGACCTGGCTATACCCTCCTTTGGAGGTGGGAGTGGAGGTTGACACTTTAATCAGAGTAGACTGTATGGCCTCCTTGGGAAGGAGACATTTGAGGGATGCTAGATGTGAGGGTGCCTGTTGGTGGGAGATTAATCCAAGGTTTGAACCGGCCCCACCCCTGTGGCTACAAGCTGGGAGGGGGGAACAGGATGCCCGGCACCAGCAGAAACGAAACTGGGAGGGTGTGGGGAGGCCCAGGTGGGTGCTCAGGACAACTGAGGCATGGGGATGGCCAAGGTGCTTCAGGACAAGTCAGAAGGGGACTCAACAGGGACTCAGGGAAGTTTGGAAAACACCATGTGGCTTAGGCCTAGTGCTGGATGTGCCTTTTTTGATGAGGGACCCAAAGGGCACACTTTACCTTCAAAGTAGGTGGTGTGGACTAAGCTACTTTCTGGAAGTATTCTTGACCACACATGGGCCCTTACACCCGAAAGGGACACTAAAGATCATCACAAAGGATTCACAAAGGATCTTTGAGGGGTCCCATAGGAGACCAGATGGGAGGCAAGAACCATGGGGAAACCACGTAGCAGCTTGAGAGGACCTTTGACCTCTCTAGACATAAAATCGCATTAGCGATGCACTTGCCATGCAGCCTCAAGACAATAAAAGACAATTTAATGCCCGCTCACTCCTGCCATGCGCTTTTGTAAGCACTTTACATTTGAACTCATTTATAGATACACTCATTCAATCCCAACCCCCACCCCCGTGATGTAGTTTTATCTCTCTCTCATTAGTGAGCAAAGAAGCCTAGAGAGGCCAGGGAAATTGTCTTAGGTCAGAGTCCTAAGTGACTGAGCCACGACTTGCATTCTGGCATCCGGGCTCCAAAGTCCACGCTCCGCCACGGTGCTGTTTCTGCTCCTGACAGCCCTGCCTCCCGTAGGCCTCCGGGTTGCTGCCGGTAAGCCTTCTAGAGTCCTCTTGGCCACCCAAGCAAGGTGCAAGGTTTCCCCATCTATGGTTCAACCAGAGTTCACTCCAGAGTGGCAAGACCCTCCTCTTCATCTCCAAGTATGTACTTCCCTCTTGGCTACTACGAATGAGTGGAGAGTCTGCTTGTGATTCCGTATGATGGGGCGGGCAGAGGGAGCAGTGCCCATGCAGCACTAGCTCCTTTTGACCCCCTCCCAGAGAACTGGTACAAAACCCGTACCTTCTCTGGGCAGCCTGCCTTACAGGCCTCCTCCAGACCAAACTGGCAAGACCACGGTGCAGGGATTCTTTACTAAAAGGCCAGGTAGGTATCAGGGCGGAGACAGGATAAAGACGACCCTCTCTCGAGCTCAGATGTTCTTTACTTTGCCAAAGACGGTCCTTCCAGTTCCATCCCTCTGCAAAGAGAGAGACCCCCTGGGTGTCACCTCCCTCCCAACCTCACTTTCTCTCCAGAAGAGGACCGCTCCTTCCTTTACTCCTTCAAGTCCTTACTCTGGGCTTGCTGTCCCACTTAATTTACAAAAATAAATGAGGAGGATGAGGCTCCGATCTTGGATTCTGGTAATTTGCCCTCAAATTGTCCATGGGCCCTCTAAGGTTCTCTGAGCTTTGCAGGTGGAGGCTGGGAGGTGAACTAGGACCCTTCCTCCAGATCAGCCTCCTATTAGAAAGAGCCATTCCCGGGGCGCCTGGGTGGTGCAGTCGGTTAAGCGTCCGACTTCAGCCAGGTCACGATCTCGCGGTCCGGGAGTTCGAGCCCCGCGTCAGGCTCTGGGCTGATGGCTCAGAGCCTGGAGCCTGTTTCCGATTCTGTGTCTCCCTCTCTCTCTGCCCCTCCCCCGTTCATGCTCTGTCTCTCTCTGTCCCAAAAATAAATAAACGTTGAAAAAAAAAATTAAAAAAAAAAAAAAAAAGAGCCATTCTGGGGGAGGGGAGTTGGGGAATGACCTTGCCAAGGAGAACACTAGTTAACCAGACAGCTTCAGATCAAAGGAGGTTATTGTTCCTCTTAGCAGACCCTATGCTTTGTAGAACAGCCTTTCCCCTCTAAGCTTGGCCGTGGGCTTTGCTACTTGGGGTACACGAGACCCTACAGTTACAATACTCAGAAGTGTTTGTCTTTCCTGTTCCACCTGCAGCTGCTTACCTTGTATGTGAAGCCACACTCACTGTAAATGGTCCTTCATTTCAGGAGGAATGGTGCTGGACTCTGAACTTAAACCAAAGACCCTCCTTGGTTTGGTGCCAGTGGCACATGCCCTTCACACTGACATAAATTTACTGGAGCACCATGTAAATTTCAGTTTCAGAAACAGAGCCTGTGCTTGGGGTAAACGAATATCCAAAACCAGATATTGAGTCTTTGCTCCTCATTTTATATTTAAGAAAACTCACTCCAGGGACACCTGGGTAGCTCAGTTGGTTAAGCGTCCAACTCTTGATTTTGGCTCAAGTCATGATCTCACGGTCGTAAGATTGAGCCCTGGGTTAGACTGGGGTGACAAGGTGGAGCTTACTTGGGATTCTCTCTCCCGCATCTCTGCTCCCCTTACTCATGTTCACTGTCTCTCTTGTGTGCCTCTCTCTCCCTCTCTCTCTCTCTCACAAAAGAAATAAATAAACTTATAAAAAGGAAAGGAAAGGAGAGGAGAGAAGAGGAGAGAAGAGAAAAGAAGAAAAGAAAAGAAAAGAAAAGAAAAGAAAAGAAAAGAAAAGAAAAGAAAACACAGTCCAAGAAGATGAGACTTCTCTGACAGGGTTTTTGAGCTCAGCTTTACAGAAGAAGAATGAGCCTCATGTCTCCTGTGCAACAGTTTTCTCAGCTGTGATTCCTTCTGGAATAAAGTGCTGATCCCTTGCCTATTTCTTGTCCCTGTTGAGGACCTCACTCCGATCAGATTTCTTTCCTTTCTTATGGGATAGGTGAGGTGGGAAGTGTGGCATTAGTAAGATTTAACGTTACTGTTTCAAGGCTATCTATAAAGGCACAGCTCCTGGAGTTTCAACCATTCCCCCTGCTGGGCTATTTCAAGGCCTGTGCCATGGATGTCTATACTCTACAAGGCAAAATTGGATCCTCTGGAATGTAGCTGTCTTTCTTTCTAGACTGCGGGGCAGTTTGTTTAAGATAGGGGGATGACAAATGGGCTGATGTGGAGTTGCTGGAGGCAAGACTGCGAGAGCAATTGCACAGCCTATACCTCTGCTGGCGCGGTGACATCATCCCTCCCTCTGTAAGCCCTGCTTACCACATTCCACAGAGAAATTTCCCTTCACTTGTTTTCTTTCTTCCTCTAGGTGATCCTATGCGGCTAATCCTTGCTCCAGGGAGCTGTGGGATTAGAGGGTGGGGTGGAGTGCGAGGCAGTAAAAGAAGAGAGGCTAAGAACTCAAACTGAGTCAAAGGCTACTCGAACCCTTAGTGACCTCATGGTCCCAAGTCTCCATATTTGGATCTTTAAATGGGGTGAAAACAATGCCTCCTTCACATCATGATTATGACAGTTAAATAGGATAATGTTCTACAGTCCTGGGTCAACTTCTGGGTCCCATTATGTCGTCACTCCTCTTCAGCCAGTTTTCTGTCCCCAAACTCGCTACAGGCAGCCTCTGCCTTTGTCTAGGTCACCAATGGTCTTCATGTAGCATAATCCAGGGGACGCTCATCCAGGACCATCTTCCTTGGCCCGTGTGCCATGCCCAACACAGCTGTCTCTGTCTCCTCCTTGAAACGTTCTTCTCTCTCAGTGTCCCTGACATTCCTTCCCCTCCTTCCTCCTCCTTGGCTTCTCCTCAGCAGACTTGGTCTGATCCTCCTGCTTCTCCCCTTTCCCCTCTCTCCAGGTGATTCCTTGTCTAGTCTTAAGGCTTTAAGGCCATCTGGAAGCCAATAATGCCCAAATATTTATCACCAGCCTTGACCTCCTGGAGAAATCCCACACTTACATATCCAGCTTCCTACAGGACATCGCCACTTAGAGATGCCTAGTGGTCACTCCATACTCATATGGCCAAAACAAGACTCTTCAGTCGTGCTCTCCCTTCCCCTAAAAAGGCCTGCTTCCTAGGCATGCCTTTAGGAGTTATCTTAGATTGTTCTTTTTTTCTGCAAACCCTTCCCACCATCATCATTTAATCCATGGCCTGTCCCGTCAACTGCATCTCAAAACTTACCCCAAATCCACCCCCTCTCTCCATCTCCCCTCCTACCACCCTAACCCAAACCCCTTTATCTTGTTTTGGAACTGCCATCATCACCTTACTCTTCTCCCTGCTCTTACTCGCACCGCCCCTCCCCCCCCCCCCCCCCCCCCCGCCATAATCACTCTCCTACCCTGGCAGGAGTGCCCCCTGGTCTACCTCTATAACCTCACCTTGTACCTTCTCTTCCCATCCATTCTGCTGAGGCCACACTGACACTATTTCTCACACATGCTAAATTAATCCTCCCTTTAGAGCATTTGCTGTAGAGATTTCCTCTGTCTGAATGCCCTTTGACAGGATAGTCTCAGCCCCTCCCAAAAAAGCACTCAATATTTGAAGGCAAAGGGAACAGACATCTTAAAATTATTTGCCACTTTAGACCATCTACAGCCTGACTGTGTGTCTCCACCTGGGATGATTGGCAGCTGGATATAATCTCTGTCGAGAGAGAAACAGAGACTGAGGCAGACACCTTTCCTGTTGATAAGGTGATGTGATTCCAATCTGAGGAATTCTATGAGGTTATGTGGTTCATGATTCACAGTGACTCACATCCCACCCTGAGTTTGGTACAAATCCCTTCCTGGTACCAGTGGGAAACTTCCGTGAGTAATTAAATCAGTTGGACCCTGTTACTATATTACTGTCACGTTACCTCTTGCTAAGATTTATTTCCCCTCCCTCAAAACGAAAAAAAAATCTAAATACAGTCTCCTAAACTCTTAAATTGACAATGGACAACACCTCTAGAGCAGACATCGTAAGGAAAAATATGAGGGTCATCAAGGCTGAATCCAATTCTCTTTTCTAAAATAGGACACAGAGGAAATGGGACAAAGGAACGATATGACAGGCCCAGTTGTTCTTCTGAAAGGGGTCAGGGCACACACCATTTTACCAGAGGTGATGGGTGAAGCCAGAGGGGCCTGTAAATGCCTTGATCACCATCAGACATCTTTGTCATTTGTCAGTGACCTTGGAAGCTCCCTTTTCTTGGGCCCGAGTGCACATGGTTGCACTTTAGGTTGGGCTGTTGGCAGCTGGGAGCATGCCCACCACGTTGGGCGTTTTCAGAGAGCTGCACATCTGCCCCCGGGAAGTAAGAGACACGGCATAGATCGCTCATCCGCTCCTCACAGACTCTGTGGCCACCACATTCCCCAGCCTGTAGGGAGCTCAGAGACCAAGAGAGAATAGGGGACACTTTGATAGAGGGCACATGTCCTCTTGATTAGCCAAGACCTTCTGAGAAATTCCCCAGTGTTTGAGCCATGCCCTCCTGGCCACCCTATGTTATCTGCGCTCTACCTTATTGACCAAGGAGTCAACGGCTTTTGGTGCTTTGGGTGGTGAACAACACACTGCTCCCTGGCAGGATGTTCTGAGAATAAGCTAAAGTTCTAAAACAGCCACAGGAATGAACCAGAATTTAGCACAACACTAGACTGTGGTCAGCAGTGGTACAAACCTGGATTTGCAACTACTATGCGAAACCCTCAAATGCGTGTTTTTACCTTTTATTCTGAATTTTTCTGAAGAACAGAAGCAATATGGAAGAAACAGACAAGAGTAAAATGAGACTAATGCCCGCAAGGTTTTCCATTTCAGCACCAGGCTGCCGATGACCTGTCACCTGATAGCAGCCGAGCTGGGCAATGGGGCTCGGAGAGGGCTCTGTTCAAGTCCAACTACCTCCCTCGTGTTGGCACCAGTCCTTGTCCTGCTCTTGCCTTTCTCCATGGGAAACTGACTGCCCCCCACTCCTGCCCCTGCCCCGGGAGAGCCCCTCTGCCAGCCCTGAACATTCCCTTCAGCCTGCTGAGGATGACCCTTGTCCATCAATTGTCAACAGCAACAGCTCCAGCTTATCTGCGCCTACTAGAGGTTTGGCACAACATGAACACGCTACCTACGTCCTCCTCTAGAGTCTAATGCTGAAACCAGCCCACTCAAATAGGGGTCACTGCCCCCACTCAACTGATGCAAAACAGGCAAGAAAGGTGAAGTAATTCTCCCAACTCATCCAAGGTGGGGGTCTTCCTGACCCCTAGCTCTTTGCTCTGTGCACTGCTCCACACTCCTTCCTTCTCCAGGTTTATTCCCGTCCTCTCCTCCCCACCCTCCTCTTCATGTCGTGCAGATTCAAACATCTTCTGTCCCAGAAAAAGCAAAGAGGAAGCCACAGCCTTAGCCTGATGGCTTCTTCTCTTCTAGCCACTGTCTTATCACTCTCCTTCCCGTCATTTACTTATTTGTCTTTAATGAGATAGACTTTAACATATGCACTCGTTTTGTGCTGACTTTGTGCTCTGGGGCATGAACCTTTCAATTTCTCTGTGTTGTCAGTAGGAAATGATTCTCAGATGAATCCATGAAACAGAATCCTATGGAGGAACTTGTGAAAATACATATTCATGGGGCACCTGGGTGGCTCAGTCGGTTCAGCATATGATTCTTGGTTTCAGCTCAGGCCATGATTTCATGGTTTGTGAGTCTGAGCCCCACATCGGGCTCCGTGCTGACAGTGCAGAGCCTGCTTGGGAAACTCTCTCTCTGCCCCTCCTGTACTTGTGCGCTCTCTCTCTTTCAAAATAAATACACTTAAAAAAATAAAAGTACATATTCATATTTGTTACTCTAAACACAATTTTGTTTTTACCCTAACTCCTTCAAATCTTAAGAGCCATTTGTTAAGCTTTTCAGGCTTTGCTAATATCATAAAGATGAGAGAGTCAGCAAGCTTCTGAAAATCTAGGTATGAGGTAATAAAGGGAAATCCAGACTCTCAATCACAGGGCAAAAACACTTTGCAGATTCCAAATTTAAGCATTTTAAAGGCCCTGAAAATGTTAAATGTCATACTGTTATAGGCCAGGCAGAATTTGACAATTCTTTTCATTTTCATCATATGTGTGTAAGGTTAAGAGAAATTGTGAGCCATTTCTGGAAAATGTCGGAAGTAACACAGAGACATTGGGATACAAGAGTGACAAGAGAGTCCTTGAGAACTGAGGAGATGGAGTTACACCTCACCCCACCGTCTTCCAGCATTTCCTCAGGATCAGCGAACTCTTTAGGTTCAGATGGGTAAGCAAGGATGATATCTGAGCTAAACCAGAGGCAGAAGGCCACAGAAGGCCAAGGTCTGTGCTTCCTAATTTTGTCTCTGCTGTTAACCTCCTGCAGAACTCTGTGCATTATCTCATAGGAAAATAAAAATAAAGGTTCAGCTGAGCTAACTACAAAGTGGTTTTAAATAATAAAAATAGTTACGAAGGAAGCTAATACACATAGGGAGAGATTTGAAACATATCATCTTAATGCTAAAAGAGACTTAGGTTGATCCTCTTGTTCAATCGTGGAAGAAACAGGCACAGAAAAGGTCCAGTGACTTGCCCAAGGTCATACAGTAAATTAGCGCTGGATTGCAGATTAGAACATAGGTCTCCTGATGCCATTCCAGGATACTTTGCTCCTTAGTACATGGCTTTCAACGTACATGGCACAGGTAAGTCAATGGTCAAGTCTAAAAATGGAAAACAAATGGATATGGTTGGAGAATAATTATGCTTATAAGCTCTTCTTATGAAAAGTAAAGACTGATTTTTTTTTTTCCTTTCCTTGATAAGGGTTGAACGGTCAGAAAATTAGTATAGATTTTAAGGCTTAAGTAATAGTACAAATAATAATAGACATTAAATAGCATGTTAATTAGTAATAATAGCAGTATTTAACAAAATGCGCTAAATATCACATGCCAGGCCCTGTGATTGTTGCCTCACTTTATCTTCATGACATCTCTATGCCTATGAGATTGGAACTACTGTTAGTATCATTTTAGCAAAGAGAAACCTGAATTTTATAAAGATTTTCCAATGAAATGGCATATACTGTGGGTGATCAGATGCACTTCATTTTGTAGCCTCACTTTTGTTGTTGTTGTTGTTATTTTAATTATTTTTTTTTGAGAGAGAGAGAATGAGAGAGAAAGAGAGAGAGAGAGAGAGAGAATCTTAAGCTAAGCAGGTTCCACGTTCAGCACGGAGTCCAACATAGGGCTCGATCCCACAACCCAGGATCGTGACCTGAGCCGAAAGCAAGAGTCAGATGCTCAACCAAGCCACCCAGGGGCCCCTATTTTGTAGCCTCACTTTAATGAACACTGATGGAAAGGAACTTAATCTGAGAAGCCAAAGGATTTAAAACCTGTCATAGCAGAGGTAGCCGAGGGACCCCTTTTTGAATGCTCCTTGTTAAGTTAAATACATAGACAAACTCATTTAATCCTTCTCAGCAACCATAAAATCTAGTTACCAAGGCTTCATTGGGTCCATTTTACAGATGGGAAAACTGAGCAAAGAGAGATCAAGTAACCTGACAGGGGTGCAGCCAGGATTCGATCCTACCTCTGCTCACTTCTGAGTCCATGTTGTTGACCCTGCCCTACTTCCTCCTGATCCTCAGTTCTTCCATCTGTAAAGTGGGCATTAACTCTAATCATAAGGTTTGGGAGAGGACTGTCCACTGCATGGTGCTGGGTGAATGAAGGAGGCTTGTCAACTATTAGGTGCTATGAGAACGCGATTATTTTGCAGAGATGAGAGGGAAAGAGAAACTTTGTTTGGAACAGTAGAATATAAATCTTGCTTTTCCTTGGAACATTTGCTATTTTTTTTTTTTTTTTGTAAATTCTGGGTGCTAAAGTTCTAGATGCCTCCTTGCAGTTTTCCTTCTGCATACATTACTAAAATATGCATGAAACCCCAAGATGCAAATTCAGCTTTCTTATGAGAGCCATCACCAGCTAAAACACGTTGTCAGGTTGATGAAGAGGAGAGTTAAAAATCAAAATAGCAAGCCAGCTCCCAAAGGGTTGTTCGCGTTGACCTTGGGATTCTGAAAGAATGTAATTAAAGCAGGCCCCGTGCAAGGTTCCCACCAGATTTATGGACAGAAACTTGAATACCTCAGCAGGTCTGCCTGTTTAATTGCTCCATTGTCAGTGACCTCCACGGTGGAAAACGTGAGTCAGATGGCGGGGGGGGGGGGTTGGAGCGGCGGGTGTGAGGGGGGGGCGGGGGGGGGGGGCGCCGTGAGTGTCCACAGAAGCTGCGGCGCCACAGCCCAAGAAGTGAGACGCCTCTCTCACCCAGGGGCACTTGGACACCTTTGTGCCCATCGAAGTAACAGCTCTTCAATTGAGTTAAAAGGTCAGGCGTGAGGGAAGAAGACCTGGCCGCCCACAGATATCTTTTTCATGCACTGGATGTCCCTGTGCGCATCGCTTTAAATGGATATTTCCTGTCTCAGTTTTGACCACCGGTTCTTCCCCCACTAACATATAGACCCAGGTACGTGCTTAGTTTCCAAACTAAAACAGTACCCAAACAGAACTCTGGGACATTTGTTGTTTAAAAAACCATCCATTTCTTAGAACGAGTACTGCTCAAAGCCAACAGTGACTTAATGTCTTAAAACTGCCCCCGTGAGAGGGTCCCAAATTCAGCCTACACGGCGTTCACGTGGTGGCAAACGGAAAGCCTTCGACTCCAACCCAGATTGTCTCAGTACAGGTGGTATGTTTTAATTCGGAGGCGTGACCCTCAGCTTGGTTAGTACCAAACCCTATTTTTTCTGTTTTTCTAATTTTCAAGATTTGTTCCAAATAATGCTTACATGGTAACCAATATAAATAAATAGACACCCGGCTGAAAGACTTCCCACAGGGAAAACGAAAATAAGGGTCTGGCTTGTCCCTGTGAAATGGTTTCGTATTTGTACCTAAATGAGGCCCCAGGGCTCATACTTACATAGGTACACAGGTCTCGCCCACAACCAAATCCACCTAACCCATCTAGGTGAGTTCACAGTAAGGCTAAGACCCTCACTGTAAAGAAGAGGGGCGTAGGGGAACACTCAGGCCAGCCCCCTCCCATCTCCCTGGACGCCAGCTTCTTTAGCTTTGACCAAGCCCCATGTGTGCGGGTGGGTGTCCTAAATCCTTCCGTAGATCTTTAGTTAAAACTGGTGATTGGTTTTCTCCTTCAGCCAATTGGCAGAGAGAGTCAGGGGGGCTCAAACGGGAGCATCGGAAAAAGAATCACACATGGCGATGGATGAGCAGTAATTCCATTTCCAGGCATCCTCGCGAAAGAATTGAATACAGGGGCTCAGACACGTGCTTGTACTCGAACGATCACAGCAGCACTCACCGCAACAGATGAAAGGCAGAAACACCCCGATGCCCATCAATCAGTGAACAGATAAACAATGTGATTATGTACATATACATCCATATAATGGTACACTACACAGCCTTAAAGAGGGGTGAAGTTTGACACACGCTACATCATGGATGAACGTCAAAGACGTTATGCTTAGTGAAAGAAGCCAGAGACAGAAGGTCACACGATGTTTGATTCTCTTTATAGGAAATGTCCAGAATGGGTAGCTCCATAGAGACAGAAAGCAGATTAGCGGTAGCTGGGGGCTGGGAAGAGGGTGTAACTGTTTAATGGGGACAGGATTTCCTTGAGAGGAGATGAAAATGTTTGGGAACCAGATAAAGGTTGATGGTTGCACAACATGTGACTTACTAAAAGCCACTGAACTGTACAGTGTTAACTTTATGTTATGCAAATTTTACCTCTTTTATTAAGAAGGAAAAAATGGCCAGGGAACAAGATACAGACCCCATCACAGAAGAAGACCCTTTGCTACTTACGCACTGTCCTTTCTCCAGCCCCTGGGTCTCTCTGCAAAGGGCCTCCCCTCACGGAAGATGTCCCTGAGTGGCAGGGGTGTGAGAAATCTCCACCCCATAGGCTCATCCAGCCCATCTGCTGCCTTCCAGCAGCTGCCCTGCCCCCTCCCCCCCAGCCAGGCACTCATCCTTCACGGCTGAGGACGGCTTCTGCCCTCAGCTGCTCTTCTCAGGGAGGATTTGCCGTTGCCCATCAGATGGCAGGTGCCGAAGCCCCTGGGGATGCTGCCTTTACACCAGGGCCACATGCTCTCTGGTTTGCCTCAGCACCTGCCGAGGGGCCCCGAGAGTTAAAGGGCATATGGGGATTTTAACGCGTCCTTCTTGTTGCCAGAAGTTTCTGACCTACATATCCAGGTGGTTTTCCTAAAACAAGAAAGCACTTTCAGAGTCAAGGTAATGAAAATTAGGTTGTTGTCTTTGCCTGGGTGTCCCAGAGAGCAGAGCCTGAGACAAACGCATGGGTGCAGTTAGTTTATTTGGCCCCAGGGAGGAGTGAAGAAGGGCAATGTGGACCGAGGAACAAGGACAGAAGGAGTGCCAACATAAGGGCGCATTATCAAGCTGGCTCCCGCTACAGGTGACTGCTGCTTGATCTCACCTGCTGCACTTTCTGAGGACCCTCATGCAAAGCATCGTCTCAGAACTACTGGTCCTGATTACAAAAGGGGGAAGCGCTTGTCCATTGACTCCCCCACCCCGTTTTGATCAAGGGTGTTCCTGTAGTGCTCGCATTATTGAGCTGCCCATGCATGTGATGCCCAGAAGGTTCCTGAGGGCGTGTCACATGCTGGAATCAGGGAAGCCCCAGGCAGGAAAGAGAAGTGCGCTTGCAGCAGCCGTCTGCAGGGAACCGTGTCTGGAACCTGTCTGGGCAAACAGCAGCTGGAGCAGATGTGAGCCTAAGAGAACTCACCTTGGCACAAAGCATACGTGCCCTCGGGGTATTATGAGTGTCGGACTGAAAGAAACACACATCTGAAATGCTCACTACAGCTTCTGCGAATGGCTGAAGTATTCTGGCATGTGTTTCTGCGGTTCCCATTCATAATCGCCGAGTAAGCCATCCCCAAACCAGCTCTGGCTTGAACTTCACTCAACCTTCAGTTCGTGATGGGGCACCTTCTTGTGACCCACAGGACTCTAGAAGCTGGGCCACTAGCCGTGACTAAGACCACAACATCCTTGCTCTTCAGAGGTTTATATTCCAGTGGACTGAGACATACAATATAAAGTTTAGAATAAATAAATAAGAAAACTTTCAGATGGGGTAAGCACAGGAAATTGAAATGGGGTGATAGGATGGGGTTGAAGGACAACAGCTTATCTTGGTGCCTTTAAAGGTTAGGCAGGTGGGTGGTTTGGCTTCTGGTTCCTGTCTCCAATAGCTCTGTGACTCGGTCGCATTTTCTTTAAAATCCATTTTGATTGCTTAGTCAGACACAATAGCACAATTTTAAGGTCTAATGTTTTAAACACAATTTCCTGATTCATAAGATTCTATGACGCATACCAATATCAATGGTGTCTTCTTCGGAAACACGGGAGAGTCATTTTCTATTCACTGCTCTCCCTTGTATATCACACACACACACACACACACACACACACACACACACACAACACATGTGTCATATGTCCCAGTCTACTTCCTGCTTTTTCTCACATCCACTCTCCCTTCCAGTCTTCTCCACCCCTACAGCACATGCGGTCCAGGCTGCTCCACCTTTTGTCCAGGCTCTGTCAGCGACCTTCTGATGACTGTCCAAGCTTTGCTTTGCTTTGCAGCCTCATTTCCTGGTGTCTAGAAAACGTTTCCTCTTTGTAATTTTTACCCCCTGGTTCTGGTTATGCCTTTTAGAGACCCGGTGAATAAATGTAGGCATTCGACCACACAACTCTCCTCCCGATGATTAAATAGGACAACACTCCCTCTTTGTCTTCTCTCCAGCCTGCACCTCCCCCATTCCTTACCTTTCTCATTGCCTCCTGGCAACCCATAGTTTGATTTATTGTTTTTAAGATGTGTTCAAAACTGAACATAGTATTTCAAGTGTGATCTGAACAAAGCACAGTGGTTCTATTTCTTCCTTTGAACTAAAACTGTTTGTAAAAATAGATTTTTAAGACTGCAGTTCTGAGTTTTGACAAATCAATATACCTGTGTAGTCAGCCTGATCGAGATCTAGAACATTTCCATCACTCCAGAAAGTTTTCTCATACCCGTTCTTAGCCCAAACCTGCCACCAATAGCAACCCTTACTCTGATTTTTATTATCATAGATTCGTGTTGCTTATATCAGAATTTCATACACATAGCATCATGTAGAATGTACTCTTTTGTGATTGGCTGCTTTCAGTCAAAATAATGTTTTTGAGACTCACCCATGTTATATGTGACAGCAGTCCTTTCTTTTCTATTGCTGAGTAGTATTCCATTGAATGGATGCACCACAATTTGTTTATCTATTCTCTTACTGATGGACATTTGAATTGTTTTCAGTTTGGGCCTATAACGAATAAGCTTCCAGAAACAAGTAGTTTTATAGAGTTTTGTTTTCATTTGTCTGGGGTAAATACCCAAGAGTGGAATTTCTGGATCATAATGCAAGTATCTAAATGTATAAGAAACTGACAAATAATTTTCCAAAATGGCTGTGCCAGCAATGTATGAGTCTAGTTCTTTGCTCCACATTCTTGTCAACATTTAGTATAAGCAGTTTTGTTTTTTCATTTTAGCCATTCTCATGGATGTGAAATCATTGTGATTTTAGTTTGAATTAATTTAATGAACTTGATCATATTTCCTGTACTTATTAGTCTTTTCCAAATCTTCCTCTGTGAAGTGCCTGGTCAAGTCTTTTGCCCATTTTTTTATTGGGTTGTTTATCTTTATATTTTCCTTACCTAATTATAGGAATTATTTATTTATTTTTATTTTTTAATTTTTTAAAGTTTATTTACTTATTTTGAGGGAGAGAGTGAGAGGGAGAGAGTGTGTGAGTGAGGGAGGGGCAGAGAGAGAGAGGGAGAAAGAGAATCCCAAGCAGTTCCCTGCTGTCAGCCCTATGTGGGGCTCGAACTCACGAAACTGTGAGATCATGACCTGAGCTGAAACCAAGAGTCAGATGCTTAACCAACTGAGCCACCCAGACACCCCATGATTATTTTTTCTTAAGTCCAATATAATTTCTTTTATAATTTAGTGCTTTTTTTTTTTTTGTCTTGAGAAATCTTTGCCTAACACATAGTGCAACTATATTCTTTTAGGCTTCCTTCTAGAAGCCTTATATTTTCAGCTTTTATGTTCAGAGATATCTGTGATCACTGTTGGATTAATTTTGGCATATAGTTTGAGGTAAGGGTTAAGGTTTGCTTTTTTCCATACACTTATCTAGCTTTTGAGCACCAATTTGTCTTAGCAATTTTCTTTTTTCCTATTGAATTACCTTGCGTGTTGATCATTTCCTATTCCCTGCTAGACGAGGAGCTCCTCCGAACCCATGTCTCTCTCTCCACCACCATTTAAAAAATAAGTTTTGTACCCTTTGATTTATTTCACATGGCCTTTAGCCTTTACTGAATGAACACTCCATGTCAGGTATGAGATGAAGAGCTAGATCCAGAGAATTTTTGTCCTGGGGGAATTTCCTTCTGTTCGGAGGAGTTGACAGAGGTGAATGACTTCCATTTCACATGATTAGAGAGAAATTGCAAAGAGGTTTGTGGGAATTTTGAAGAAGGTACGTGCAGGGAGGCAACCTATCATAGTGATTAGAAGCCATCAGTTTTGGGTTTAGCACATGTGACTTAAAATCCAGGCTCCAACGTATCTTAGCTGCTAAGGTAGACCATGAGCAGGCCACTCAACGTTCTGAGGGTTCTGTTTCCTCAGAGTTGTTGAAGTATTACATGATGCAAAGTATAGAATGCTTATTCCACTGGTCTGGTACTCAGTTAAGTGCTAATTAATTGGTTGCTATTTTTATCCCATGGACTCAGGGAAGGCATCCTGGAGGAAGTGATTACTCAGCTGAGCCTTGAGGAATGTTGAAGGCCGTCCAGATGAAGAAATGCAGGAAAAGCATTGCAGGCTGAAGGTTTGGGAAGAACAAAGATATGGAGGCATAAATCAGCATGGTATAAATGGGGATATCATCAAAGCTTAAATTGTGAAGAAGAGCCTGGCTAAAAACATGGGGAGAAGTCAGGTCATGGAGAACCTTATATGGCAGTATTTTTCAGGCAACACAAGTTGTGAGCGACTAGGGGAAGTGTCAGCTGCCTCCTGGTTCCCCCAAGCTCTAAGTCAGTTCTCGAAAGTTGCATTCAGTCCCCACCTAAACGCTTGAACAGGAAACTCACCCTGAGGACCGGAGGGGTGGGTGGTGGGGATGCATCATGGAGACTCCGACAGGCCAACCAGCATAATCCTCTCCCTTGCAAAGCCTCAGGCATCCTGTCACATAGTACAAGAGACAGGTCTCTGAGAATTTCCGGATGAAGCCTGATATCCACATCCTAATTCCGTCCAACAGCATGGCCACCTTGAGAACAGCCTGAGCCCGTGCCCCAGTGGCGAGGCTGGGCTTGTTGGCTCTCACTAGTACCCATCGCAAAGAGAGAGCCTGTCCCTCTCATCTGTCCTCTTATGGGCAGGGATTCTACCAGGAATGGATCCATCTCCCCAAACTCTGCTGTCCTCCAGCTACTTGTTTGCCTGAAGCTACCATTTTTAGGCACTTGCTACATATTAAGCCCAGTGCTAAACCCTTGTCATGCTTTCACTCCATTACTTTAAGCTTCTCAGGAACTCTCCAAATAGATTTTATTGTCTCAATTTGCAGATGAAGAAAATGAAGCTTAAAAACATGAAATAACTTGCTGATAGTCACAGAAATCCTGAATGTCAGGTCCGAAATGGGAGCCATCATCTCAGCACCTGCGCATTCCTTCCTCCTCCTTCCCGAGTAGCCACTGAGGGAGGGGTCCCCCTACCCGCTGCTCCAACAGCTTGATGGAACATTAGCCTTTGGGGCACAATTTAGGCTGCCCTTCCGGGACTGCCTTCTTAGCCGAGTCACTTCAGGGGGTGCTGGGTCTTGGCAGTGTGGCAGCTACACCTTGTCCTTGCTGACATGGTGGCAGTGCTCTCCTAGCCTACTGTCAACCTGAATCGAATGCTTTATTAGCCCCATTTCACAAATTCAATAACTTAGGTTGAGAGAGGACAAGAACACATAACACCCAATCACAGCGTCAAGACTCAAAAACCTCCCAAACCAGCCACATCCCACAGGCTGTATTGTCTTTCTCGACGGTCAGTCCCATGGCCAGGAAGCATTCTGTCAGAGGCATAAGGACCATCTGAGAGAAGAGCTGTACCAGCCCCTTCAAACTACCAGTTTACAATTCTGCTGGATGACTGGGAAGGTAAGATAAACTGTAAAAAGAGAAAAAACAATGTAGAAAGGCCCTTCGTGCTAACAACACAACTCATAGCCCGTCTACTTCTTACTCTCTTCTTATCAAGAGAAAGATAGAACAGTGGAAGGATGAGTGGCCAAGGTGTGGATTCAGCCTCAAATGATACAAAACAAAGATAAATGTCCGGAAAATGTGGAGCCCTGATTCATATTCTTACAGGCAAGAATTATCCTGCCAAGTCACCAGCTTTTCTCTTTACCTGATCAGGATGAAAGCCCATTTGCAAGATGAGATCATCTTGGAAAAGAAATGGAGCCACGTGAAGCCGTGCAGATCCACAAGAGTCTGGTTTGCTGGGAGTGAACCAGATAGAATCTGACTATTGCTGCTGTGCCCAATTTGCTGAATTTATAAAGCAAAAAATCAAAATCTAGCCTTTCTTCCATGTCTAGCCATCTGTTTCTGTGAGTCTGCCCACATGCCCTGGACCTCTGGAGGGCAGAGTTCCAGGCCACTGTTCTGCTATTTTGACAGCTTTGCAGCTGTGACCCATGTACTGGAAAGAGCTGTGTGCAGTGCCTTGGACTTGGGACTTTACACATTTTTGACGTGATTAGGTATTTACAACTGGAAGTGCAGCCAGAGTCCAGTGTTTCCAGGGACGATGCGTATAACCCAGAGGTTCTAATGTGGCTGCTCCTGGCTTCGGCTGGGATCACGTAAGTTCTTAGGAGTTTATCCACAGGTCATGAACATGAGACTATAAAACAGCCACACTGGGACCTTCATCCAGATGGATAAATTGTATAAAACTTTCTCCGCCACAGTTTCAGAAGGTAGTTTTGTAGAAGGCACTCATAGACATTTTGCAAAAGTCATTAGCAGTGACGTGGTAGAACAGACACTCCTTGGTATTTCCTACATTACACGTATTTGCATAACAGCAAAAACAGGATGGGGGGCACTTGGGTGGCTCAGTTAGTTGAGCGACTGAGGCTTAGGTCATGATCCCAGGGTCATGGATTGAACCCGGAGTCGGGCTCTGAGCTAAGTGTGGATCCTGCGTAAGATTCTCTTTCTCTCTCCTCTGCTCCTCTCCTTCACTTGCACACGTGCTCTCTCTCTCTCTCTCTCAAAAAAAAAAAAAGATGTAAATTACCCAAGAATAAAAATACAGTTGATTAAATAAAAAGCCTTTCAAACCATAAGAGACTTTTAAATACAGAGAACAAACGGAGGGTGGATGGGGGGAGGTGGGAGGAGGGGAAATGGGTGATGGGCAGTGAGGAGGGCATTTGTTGGGATGAGCACTGGGTGTTGTATGTAAGCGATGAACCATGGGAATCTACCCCAAAAACCAAGAGCACACTTTACACGTTGTATGTTAACCAATTTGCCAATAAATTATATTAAATAAATAAATAAAAAGCCTTTAACCTTTATTCATTTACTTCCCAATCATTTCTTCATCACCTGTTACGTGCCAGGAACTCTTGTTTGCTAAAGAGCAAAATAATAATAATAATAATAAACACTCCCCCCTCGTTTCAAGGGGGCTCATATTTGATGGGAGAAATAAACATATGTACAAATAATTATTCATGATTATGCAGAAGGTGATTTGGGAGCACAGAGGAAGAATGGATTAGCTGGGAGGCTAAGGGTGGGCATCACAATTGAGGAGGCGTTTGAACTGGGTCTGGAGAAAGGCACATAGGAGTTTCTCAGACAGAAGGGTTAAAGTGGGGTTCCAGGCAGAGGAATTCTGGTCAGAGGAATTCCTTGAGGAGAGGAACGGTAAGTTTGGGAAAATGGCAAGTCATATGATGTACTTTAGTACTGAATTTTGAGCAATTGCAGTGAGAAAAACTAAAAACTCTCTGCAAATTACATACATACACTCCAATGCTAAAATGATCAGTCCGAAGCGAATCTAGATGAAACAGCACGGGTCATGGAAATAGGGTCCCAGATAGGCTAGGAACAACTATAGCAAAAAGGACGACCTGAACTCAAATAGTATGACACCTGGTTCCAGTGACTCCTGGTTTCCCCTAAATCCTGGTGGGAAATAAGTGGATATTAGCGTTAGAGTGATATTATACACCATACAAGAAGACTGTTAGGGTACGTATATAATTCCAAAATGCAGGTTCAGCCATTCTCAGGAAATCCTTTTGTTATGCTTATAATTGCCTAAAGTAAATACGCCCTTCAGGTACTGATAAGGAGAAACACAAGAAATGGATGGAACTTACTGATATTTGCCCAGTGGAGAGAGTAGAGAGGTCCTTGTAGAATAGTGTCTGCAGAAGCTCTAGCACAGAGTAAGCACTCAATAAATGCTAGCTCAATGGTGACAAAAGATTATATAAAAATAACAAGTGAAGGGGCTAAGCGTCTGACTTTGGCTCAGGTCATGATCTCATGGTTCATGGGTTGTTCAAGCCCCATGCCAGACTCTGTGCTGACAGCTCGGAGCCTGGAGCCCGCTTCGGATTCTGTGTCTCCCTCTCTCTCTGCCCCTCCCCTGCTCTCTCTCTCTCAATAATAAATAAACATTAAAAAAATAATAACGGGTGGAAATTCACAAGGCATCCTAAGAAAGCTTTGAGCTTGTTATCTGGAGTTTCAAATTGGTAAAAGTCAATTATGGAAAATTGAAAATTGAGGTCAGCATGCACACGCACATCATAACCCATCTATACTACGTGTGTGGCACCAGAATCCCAAACTGAGAAATTAAATGAAGAAGTGGTATAGAACACTGAAAACCCTAGGGCTTTAGAAGATGCAAATGTCAAATTGCTCTACAGAGACGATTCACAACCCCCAGGTCAGAGGGTCTCTCAGGAGAGGAAAACAAAACACACAACCTTTCTAGGGATGAGTTCATAATCAAGGATTGCAAACCACATGAAAAGACAAACTACCATAAAGGAGAATTAGGAGGCGTAAGAGTTGGAAATAACAGAATGCTCTAAAAATGATTTGAGGACAAGTGTTTGAGGACGATGCAAACACTTCTAGAACTTCTCTCCATGTACTAAATTTCATTGAAAACTGTTACGAACAATAAAAGGCAACTCCATCTGCAAATTCTTAATGGCCTCTTTTATGCTTCAATCTTGATTTGTGGATTGACTCAGATATCAAAGTCAAAAGGTAATTTGAGCCCAATCTGGTCAAAACCTACACCAATCTGGTCAACACCAGTCTTTAAAAGGTTATCTTGGAAAAAAGCAGAGAGGGGGAAAATGCCAAAACAGTCAAGTTAAAACAGGCATCTCATTCCCTGGCAATTAAGCCAATGCTGAAATGGTCATAAATAATTTTATCTATTCATATTTCAGCTACTGCTTCCATTTGGCTTAAGTGTAAATTTTTAGTCATTTATTTTGTTAACAAGCCTCAACAAAGACTCCAAAAACAAGGGTTTTTTTTTTTTTGTATCTCACTGTTTCATTAGAACAACATTCCAAAAAAGCTTCTCCTGGTTTATTTTTACCCATAGAATTTTTAAATCTATAACTGCTAAATTTTAGTGGGTTGAAGGACCAGAAAATGGCACTGATGCAAGAACCCCAAATTCCTGTGTGTCCTTCCAGAACTCTCTTGGGGGAGAAGTCGCTGAACTTAAGGTTCTTATGCATGAACAAAATTTCAGGGAGTAAAATGAATGAGATATTGAGGCAGTGACATAGAATTGCCGTCTTATGATTTGCTAGATAAGGACAGTCCACATAAATATCTACTACTGCCTTAATCTCATTTTTAAAAGACTATTTGATACCAAAATAAGGAAGAACATAATTTCAGAAAAAAAAAGAGGATGTTCCTCACGTTTTCATGTAAGTAGCTTTATTAAAAATAGATTACAGCATCCTTATTTTCCCCCATTTTGCCACAAATTAGCAAAATATTGGCCATGGTTTCAGAGTGTGAGATAATAGAAAATATATATATATTGGTCTCTGTCCCCAGTTACTGGCACAGAGCTCCTGAGCCCTTGTAATATCCTCAGTGATAAAAACACTAGGAGCATCTCTTGTTCTAATATTTGGTCTCTGCCTTTGGTTCCTGACATAGGGCTTCTTTTGTTCTGAGGTGACTCTGGCTGGCCTCCTGAATGGAGGCTGGTCACCAGAAAGACCAAGCCATGATTAGAAGTCTGGAATGTTCGGCTCCGCATTGTCTTGAGAGGGAAGAGGGGCTGAAAATGGAGATAATGATTGATCATGCCTATGCCATGAAACCTCCATAAACATTCAAATAATCTGGAGTTTGGAGAGCTTCCAGGTTGGTGAACCGCATACTGGAAGAGTGGCACACCCCAACTCTACAAGGACAGAAGTTTTTGTGCTCAGGACTCCCCCAGACATTGCTGTATGTATCTCTCCATCTGGCTGTTCATCTGTATCCTTTATCATATCCCTTAATCAACTAGTAAACATAAGTGTTTCTCTGAGTTCTGTGAGCTGCTCCAGCGAATTGATTGAACCCAAGGGGGGGGGGTCATGAGAACCTCTAATTTATAGCCAATCAGTCAGAAGCACAGGTGACAATCTGGACTTGAGGTTGGCATCTGAACTGGGGTGGAGGCAATCTTGGGGGACTGAGCCCTTAAGCTGCAGGATCAGACAGTATCTCCAGGTATGTAGGGTCACAATTGAGTTAAATTGTAGGACATCCGGTTACTGTCCTGGAGAATTGCTTGGTGTGGGAAAAAAATCCCACCCATTTGGTGATCAGAAGTGTCAGAAATGAAGTGTAGGAAGTAAGGAGTAAAGGAGAAAGTAAAGGAGGAAGTGAGGAGTAAAGGAGAAAGACAGGAGGTAGCCTGAACTGTAGAACTCTCCAGGACACCGATTCAGTGGTCCCCAACTTTGGGGATGCAGGGCATGTGTCCTCTTATTTCTGATTTCAAAGGGGATTCAGAACTCTAGAATCCCTATCTATCAACTTAGATACGCATTCAACATTCATAATAGGCAGATTTTATACCTCTTGACCTACCATTATAACTAGTCTGACTATAAAATCATTGGAGTTTAGAGGGTCCTTTATGGTTTCCAAAGCATTTATATATGCATTCTCTCCTTCAGTCTAAGGAAGAAAGAAGGGACCCTAATGTAAGAAGTTTTATTTATTTATTTCTATCTTGCAGTTGAAGAAACTGGAAGTTGAAGCTGTCATTCATTTGCTCATTCATTTGCTCATATAGTCAATAAATATTTATGTGTCTCCAGGCCCTGTAGCACTATTCTAATCCCCAATGACATTAAGATGAATAAAAAGTCAACCAATTGCTTACGGTTTCATGGGTAGTTAGTGACAGAGCTCGACTGGAGCCCAGGTATTTTGATTGCAAGTATTGTGCTCTCTCTAGCAAGCCATGATGCCCACGTCTCTCTCTCTTCATTGTGTTTAGTTCTCTTTTCCACAGACAACCCTCCTGCTTGCCCCATACCATCTGAGCTCCCTGACTTTGGGCAGAGCTCCCTGACCTTGGCCGTGGCATTCCGGACAGGTTCTCATATTCACACCAATATCCTCTAGATGTTTGCTCAACATTTATTTAGGGTGGCTGAGCTCCGGAATGGGGTTGGATGGGTATGAAGAACAAAGAGGGCCATGCCCAATTAGCAAAATAAAGGCCCTGCAGCTAAATAGGAAGTTTAACAGAACATGAAGATAATCATTACATCGTTACTTGAACATAAACATGCGTACAATCTCTCCTCCCTACCCCAAGAAGCTTATCATAATATTTCTTCCAAACATACATAGTTCTTTCCCTGAGAGGAGATCCAATGAATACAGTTTTCTCCAGTTCTTTATATTCCAATAATACCTTGTTTAACACCCTGGTCACCCACCCCCTCATCTTCCCTTGCACTCACTTCTTCATGAAACAGCCTCTGTTCAACACTTTGCCAAGACATAGTCTCATTATGCACCACCCAATTCAAGGCCTGTTCTTTCCAAGAGTCTACTTTGATGCACCCAGAACATTTCACCTTCCCAACTTGATCTCCACACATTTCTCCATCTGGTGCCCATATAATCCAGGATTACAGCTAAGCCTGCATCCACCAGTATGTGATTGGTCTGACAGGTCTCCTGGTCACATGGGTGCAACACTTTTGAATATCGCCTTTACATATATTGCCACGTAGTCCTTTTCATTTGTAAAATCTTTGTAGGTCCTCTTCTTTCATATATCGGCCAGGTTGAGATATGTTAGAGTTCAGAGGCTTTTTCTGAATAGATATAGAACTGATAAAGGACATTTTCAACTTTTTATGTTCCTGGCCCCTGCTCCTGAGCTCCCGGGGAAGCTATACTTTAACATTTACCAAGGTCAAAATGCCTTGGCAAAATCTCAAAGTGTGGGCTCTGTTTCTGCCCTGAGCACACATTGTACATCTGCTTCGTTGAAGAAAATTACCAAAAGGAATTACCAAAAGGAGCAGTCTGAACACAAAAGGTAAGAAAAAGTAAGAAACTTCCCTGGTTCCCATGAGATTAAAGTCATACAGCCTTGCATATACTCCGAATTTAAGATAAGGTCTGCAACTTTCTGAAATGTCTTTGTCATATATTCAATGGTCTTTGTAACTTTTGTATAAATTATGTAAAAGCTGTAGATGACCAGATGTTCGTTTACAGGAGCGCTCTCTTCTTCGTGATGACTGTATATCCCGGGTGGCTGTCCTAACTTGGGCTTGAATAAAATCTCTTTCTTGCCTTTAGAGATTCTGAAATTGTGTTCAATTTGTGTCAACAGATACATAGATATGCATATTTGTAATATGTCCAATGCAGTGCTGAGTGATGGATCATTATGCGTTTGCTCATGATGCTTTTGGAACTAAGAGGAAAAGAGAAATAGTAGCTTCGACTCTTCACTTCCAACTACCCCCCCCCCCCCCCACTCTCTCTAATGGGATGTTTAAACGCTGAATTTTTTTCTGAAAATAGAAAACATTTGATGCCAGTGGTGCCACTGCCTGAGTGGCTCAGTTGGTTAAACTTCTGACTCTTGGTTTCAGCTCAGGTCATGATCTCATGGTTCGTGAGTTCCAGGTCCGTGTGGGGCTCTGTGCTGCTGGTGCAGAGCCTGCTTGGGATTCTCTCTCTCTCTCTCTCTCTCTCTCTCTTTCTCCCTCTATCTCAAAATAAATAAATCAACTTAAAAAAAAAAAGAATATAATTGGTGCTATATCGGAATACATTTAAGGGAAGATACTTGGTATACCTTGAAAGGTGCCAGTTCATGGGGCTTGTAGACGGCTCAGTCGGTTGAGTGTCTGACCTCGGCCCAGGTCATGATCTTGCGGTTTGTGAGTTCGAGCCCCACGTCGGGCTCTGTGCTGACAGCTCAGAGCCTGGAGCCTGCTTCGGACTCTGTGTCTCCCTCTCTCTCTGTCCCTGCCCCACTCGTGCTCTGTCTGTCTGTCTGTCTCTCTCTGTCTCTCTCTCAAAAATAAGAATAAACATCTAAAAAATAAAAAAAGAAAGGTGCCAGTTCAACAGAGAATATTTGAAAAATCTGTTGCTAACTTCATGCAAGATGGCCCTTCTATACGTGAAAGTGCCCAGTTGCAAATACCTGGCAGGTGAAAACCTGTCGAATTAACATGACTTCTCTTTCAATGGCAGTGCAAGCTTCTCTGTGAAGGAATCATACGGTCCTTTCACAATTTACTGCACCGTGGCCTTCTATAACTTTTATCAGAGGCACTAAGAGAAAGTACTTAGTGGTGACCCATCACAAGCTCAGGGAATGCCATTGTGAAGCCCTGCAGAATGCCAGACACATCAACTTGGTCATCAAGTACATGTGACTTGAGCTGATATGAGCTGTCATGTAAGTTTCTAGACTTCACTGTCACAGTGTATAGATAACACTCTCAAGATAGTCCTAGCTCTTGTGAAATCTGCAGGCTTTATCATCAAAACTACTTTGCACAAATTAGACAGCCAACAAATACCTGTTGACTAAAACTGAAGAATGGAATTGATTCTTTGTAGCCCAGGGAGGGGTTGCTACAAACCTCACATTTAAATGATAATGAAATTTAATGCTGAGAATTATACTTTCTAATCCTAACCCTGATCTTGGGGTAAGAGATTTTATGGCAAACACTCGGGTCCTCTGGGTTGTCCATAACCTATGCTTCTCATTGCCTTTCCACTTTGCTTATTTCAAGATAGAATTAAAGCCTATCAGTAGGTGAATTCCAGGAAGGAAGTTCATTTGGAGAAAAGCGTTCTCCAAAGCAGCCGTTCTAAGAAACGTATTAACTGTTTCTTGCATGAAAGCCGTATTTGATTTCTTGTTCAGTCCCTCCATCCCGTTAGTTCCTTTCTCTTTTCCTACTTGAATAATAGCAAAAGTTAAGATATCAAAATCCCTTCTCCCCCGACCCCCACTCAAATAACAGGAATCCTGAATCATAGCACTCTAAGGCCCACGGGGAGAAGTGGGTGCTTCCTGCAGAAAGAGCAACCGGAAGAGGCACAGGATCCTGAGTGAAACACTGTATCTGTCTCCTAGGGAATCCTCAAGGGCCACTGAAATCATGCACAGATGCACGGAGACAGCCGGTGACCCACAGCTGTAGACAGCACCTTGGAACATACATTTTTGTGGCTTGGGTGAGCAGGAAACACCAGACATAGGAGAGGGTTGCAGAAGGGTGGGTGAAAGCATTAGAGCTGAACTTGATCTTCCTCCTTGCTCCAAAGAACCAGGAGACCCTAATGCTCCAGAGATTTGTTTGCACCGAGAAGATCTTATTTCGAATTGCAATTACCTGTGGGATGATTAAGACTACAGTACTGGAGATTGCGTTAAACTCAATTAAGTCCTCTGCAATCAGAGTCATTATTCTGGGGCAGGGATGAAAAAAAAAAGATGTATATTCTAGTTAAAAAGGGATGAAAAAGAAAATGATCTAGGGCAGTGTTTCCCAAGTCTGCTGCGTAAGAATCATAAGAGCTTGTTGAAAACACAGATTCTTTTCTCCTTCTCCCTACCTCATACCCATTCTGAATCAAGAAAGTCTGGGGTGGTGACCAGGAATCAATATTTTTAAAAGCTCCTTCGGCCATCTGATGTTGGCAGCCCAGGTATGAGCTCTGGGGAAGAACAGGTCTTGGAGGCTGGTTTGTTGCCCTGATCTTCAGCTTGACTGACATTGAACTTGATGTTGCACTGGGCTGATTGGGACTGATCTGCTTACAAACCTCACAGGAAACTTATGGATAAACTGAAACGCCTGCTCATTAGTTACAAGGAGGGTAATCCTCCTCAGAGGTCAAAATGCCCACGTCTGCCATGCAGAACACCTGCATGACACCTGGACGCTTTTAATCAGATGGTCACTTGCTATTGGTCTGTGAAATCAGATCAAAGAGATGCTCCCAATTGCATTTTCATGCGGGCCACAGGAAGTGCGGGAAATAACTCTTCTATGGCCCAGACTAGATCTCCTCGACCTTGACCAGAGCTGGAGAAACACTGCCAAATTCTCGCTCTCACACATTTTTTTCTAGAGCCTATGAAGGCAATCATTCTCTTGTTTTTTGTTTTTTTGTTTTATGTTTATTCTCCTTTCAAATGGGATACTATTTTACTAAATTTCCATTGTCTGCCTTGAAATTACATTCCATTTGTGTGTCTCTGGCCACCTAGGCCACACTCCGTGTGTCCACATCACCAATATCTTGGTGACTGCTTACACGCGTAAGCTTATTTTCTATCCCTGTGTACTGACCTGATGGTCAACCTCATGAACTTATATTCCAGCCCGAATAGATTTATAATAAATATATCTTAAGAACCGAAAACAAATGAGATGGTGTGAGTGCTTTGAAGAAGCTGAACAACAGCAAGAAGTAGATGTGATTTGGGCTGGGAGTTGATGAAGGAAGTCTTCTCCGTAGATGTGACATTTATGTTGAGAGCTAGAACCTCATAATTGCACTCTCAAGCAATGTTTATTTCCAAGGTCACGCAGAGGCATGTCTCCATCGTAAATACTAGCATTGTTTTACTAAAAGAGCCAGTAGATGGTTTTGTAAAATTTGTTATGAGCAGCTAATGGGGAAAATACTCCTCTAGATAGTTGGAAAACTCTTCCACTGTACACACGAGAAACCCTGGATAAAATATAATAAATATTTTTTAAATACGCTATTTTTAAGTGAAATCCATTTCTAGTGAAGAAGTGAGCTCACAAAAAAGTAAGAGAAATCACCAGATTTTGAGAAATCAAAAGTAATGAGGGAAATGAAACTCAGTGAGGTCAACAGGAGACCTGAAAGTTTAGCGGCTGCCGGGAAGGGGTTTGGATCCGAACCCCTGTGTAGGAACAGGAGATAAAGCCGTAAGCCCCAGAGACAGGAAGTTGGAACTGAAGCCACAACGGGATGCCAAGATGAAGGATTTAAAAATAGGGATTTTTAAAATGGAAAGATAGATAGATATCTCTGAGGCCTTATAGCCACGTCACTATCTGATGTTCAAATTCATGTCATGGGCAAGATGTAGGAAGCTCTAAGTTCAGAGAATAGCATAAAAAGTAGTGCTTAGCTGTGGTGCTTTTGGAGTAACTTACAAAAGCAAATGCAAAACCTTTCTTGAAGAACATCCCGTTAACAAGGTCTCTGTAGGGATTCCCAGAGATTAAATTCCAGTGAAGGCAAGTTCATAATCTAAAACTGTAAAACATATGAGGAAACAATACTATGAAAAAGAGTCACCAAAAGTTATGTGTATAGTACAAAAGGTAGAATTAGAACTTTAAATACTATAATTCTTGAACAGAAATGATTTTTTAAAAAAATTTAAAGGATTAAAGTTATAAAAGAAGGTCTTACATGGAAAAAGTACAAGTGTCACTGAAAAAAGATCAGGCAGACCTTGAAAACTGAAGCCAAATAGAACTTTTAGAAATGAAAAATATGGCAATAAAAGCTAAAACTTATTGGGGGTGAAAATCTGTGCATATCACATATCTAATAAGGGACTTATATCTGTAATACATGAAGAACTCTCTAAGCAATTGAGACACACCATTTGGAAGGATCTTAAAGGCATTACACTGAATGAAAAAAAGCCAATCTCAAAGGGTTACAAATTGGAGAAAACTCTCAAAATGACAAAAGTATAGAGAGGGAGAACAGATCAGTGGTTACCCAGAGTTAAGACAAGGTGTAAGCAGTGTGACGGTAAAAAGACAGCGGGAGAGTGTTCACTGTGTCGATGGAAGAGTTCTGCATGTTAATTGCGGCCCTGGTTATATGAATCTACACTGGTGATAAAAGTCATAGGATAAAGACAAAGACTTCTATAATCGTAGTGTAGTTGAAAATATTGTACAAATCAACTTTTTGGCTTCAATAACGCACTGTAATTAGGTCACCATTGGGGCAAGGCAAAAGTGGGTATACATGAACTCTCTGTACTATTTTTGCAATTTATTATGATTCTATATTTAAAAACAAAACTTTTTTCAAAAATTTAAAACTGTGGAATAGATATATTTTTAAAAACTGAATGGGCATGTGAAAAATAGATAAGTCGCTGACAAAAAGAGAATTAGTGAACTAGGAGACTGATCTGAGGAAATCATCCTAAGTCAGTCCAGAAAGATGAAGGGATGACAAATACAAAAACATTGAAAGACATGAAGGACAAAAGGAGATGTCCCACACAAATCCAATCGGAGCCACAGAAGGAAAACATTGAGAAAATGGAGGAAAGCGAATATTTGAATAGATAATGGTAGAGAATTTTACAAAATTGATGAAAGATACAAATCTGTAGATTCAAGAAACACAACCATTTGCAAACACTATAAATAACATTAAGCCCACCCTCGCACATTGTAGTGAAACTGCAGAATACCAAAGAAAGAAATTTTTTAAAGAACAACGGGCACGATTTTATCTGTTGCTAATCACAGTTTTCTTCTCATTGAAAACCCAATTGCCTGATGTTTCTCTTGTACTTACATTTGAAGTCTGCTATCTAAATACACGGGTAGCTAAGAACGTCTACAGCTTATTACTTCAGGGAAAACATTTAAAACACTCTGTACTGTGTAAACTTTAGTGCAATCTCAGGAGTATGAGCTGAGTAAATATGACAGGCACATGATCCCGGCTGGCCAAGAACCCATAAGTCTGCCTTAGTTTTGCTCAGCTTGTTTTTGCTCTGTAAACAGCGAATAAATCAAACCCACCCTTCCTCCCAGCCTGGTCTGTGGTAACGGTTCCTGCTTGACCTAATGACAGCTCAGTACAAACACCCTTCAGTTAATGTGTTGAGTGTTCAGGGGGTGCAAGTTTGGCCCCACACACCCCTTCTACCTGAGCTACCAGTCTCTGGCTTTGAACTGGGAAAATTGAACCAAGATAGAGAATACTGTAGTTCTTTTTTCTTCTTCTTTATCTCTTATGCCAAATAGGCATGGAGAGTCTTCTCTGTGAATAAGGCAATTTCAGTCAAAATTTCAACCCCGGGGTTGATTTATAAAAGAGAGCAAAGGGCTGAGCATGGACATTCTGTTTCTAACTCTTCTGGAAATTTTAGCACTGTTTTTATCCATCTCCAAAATGGTGCAAAAAACCAAAACACTATCACACTGCTTATCTCAGAAGAAATGCAGTGTCACAGCCCTACACTCCACAGACATACATCTCGCCATTCGATTCTACTGCAACTTAAGCTGGAGGGGAAATGAAAACTACTTATTCATTCATTTATTTATCTGTAAACATTTTTTTTTTAATTTGTCAACCAGATAATAAAAAGACAATCGTTGAGTACGAACTGGGACAGTGTGGAAGGATCTTCCATCATTTCCTGTTTGAATTCTTGGTAGATGAGTGAGGGGTGAGGGGACATTTTCTTTGGAGTTGTCCAATACTAGGGATGCATACCTGGGGCAGGTTCCTATAGAAAAGGAGTCATGAAACAAACCTACTTACAATTTCCTCATTTGGGGGATTTCTATGACTCTCCCCCACTGGACACCCTCTTTGTTCTTCACACTGTCTATGGCTCTGGTAGGCTCTGACAAATGTATTTCTACAAACAGTAGTTAGACAGGAGTAGATTATGAGCTTCCCAGTTCTAGGAGTATGAATAACTAGAATGAGCTGTGCGGGGGAAGGTGGTATCATCTCTTTCCACGTCAGGATCCTTGGGCACATGGATGGGAAAGGTTGCCACACCATCCTCTTGGATCTGGAATGGAGGTTCTGCTCTGTTCCCTGAGGACTCGCACAAGTAGGGCATGTAGATGTCATGCAAAGATGATTCAGTCTCCGGCCAGAGGCCATCTTGATGCCTTGCTGGGCAAGTTTTTAATACAGAGAGATTTCAGCCAAAACTCACTGTAGAGAGATAGATGCAAGATTTTTGCTTAATTTTTACACTTCTTGGCCTCAACTCTGTTTTCTCATCTCTTACCATTTGCCTACTCTCTTTGTCTCTCTTCTCTCTCCCCCTCTCTTGAGCTCTTTGTTCTTTCCTCATTTACTTGAAGTGCTGAAATCCTTTCAAAAATTGCCGTTAAATAAAAACAATGAAGAAATGGAAACTTGCTGCCATACTCAGGCTAGGAAATGACTGGAAACTCTGACCATACCAAATAAATATACATGTGTTTTACCATCACTGTGCATTATACCAGTAAACCACAGCTGGCTAACATCACACCTACTTTTGAAAAGTAAACATTGTGGCAATAAATGTTCCAAGACGAAATGGAAGTATTTTCGTCCCTTAAATTTCCCACTCAAGTGATACGTATAGAGTTGGTATTTCAGTTGTTCCAGATAGTAAATTATTTCACCAGGTTACATCCTTCACTTACACAAACCTCCAGCGTCTGTCTGGTTCCATACTCCCCACAGCTGTTACTTAATTTTTTGCTGCATAATTACTGTTTATTCAAAATCTCTCATTTGTTAGAGGAGTTACCACAGAGCTCTCACATTCAGCTCTCAAAATGTGATGACTCAGGTTTTGTTCTTTGTGCTAAATGTTGCAGGCAGCTTTTAGTCCTAACCAAAATATTTGCACAATGCTAATTACGTTTCTGTGGACCATCAAAATAAAGTCTGTAGAAGAATAAATGAAAAATGTGCATCCAACTTCATAACTGCAATTTCACATCTTTCAGAAAAGGATCTTAAAATTGGATGAAGCACAAACACGGGCACCTTCTTGCTTATCAACAGTAATAGAAAAACCAGCTGAGAAGTACTGAATGTTCCCCTTGGGCCAGGCCTGTTCTGGGCACCTTCCATACTTCATCTTTAAGTATTATCTAATATTTAAGTGCCTATGAGATAGGTAGTATTATCAGCCCATTTTACAGATGAAAAAACCAAGGCACAGAGTTTAAATCACTTGCCCAAGGGCCCTCCTCTAGTAAGTAATAGGGTCTGCATTTAAATGCAGGCATTCTGACTCCAGAGTCCACGCTTGAACCACTACTCAACATTCTACTTATGAAAGCTATTTTTCCACAATAATATATATATATTTTTCTAAATGTTCATTTATTTATTTATTTTTTAATTTTTTTTACGTTTTATTTATTTTTGAGATAGGGAGAGACAGAGCATGAACAAGGGAGGGTCAGAGACAGAGGGAGACACAGAATCTGAAACAGGCTCCAGGCTCTGAGCTGTCAGCACAGAGCCCGACGCGCGGCTCGAACTCACGGACCACGAGATCGTGACCTGAGCCGAAGTCGGCCGCCTAACCGACTGACCACCCAGGCACCCCAATTTATTATTTTTTTAATGTTTACTTATTTTTGAGAGAGGGAGACAGAAAGAGCATGAGAGGGGGAGGGGCAGAGAGAGAGAGAGAGAGAGAGGGACCCAGAATGTGAAGCAAGCTCCAGGCTCTGAGCTGTCAGCACAGAGCCTGATATAGGGCTCGAACTCACGGACCACGAGATCATGACCGAGCTGAAGTCGGACGTTCAACTGACTGAGCCACCCAGGCGCTCCAATGTTTATTTATTTTTGAGGTAGAGAGAGAGAGCATGGGCACTCAAGGTGGGGAGGGGCAGAGAAAGGGAGACAGATGATCTGAAGGGGGCTCCACGAGACAGCAGAGAGCCTGATGTGGGGCTTGAAGTCACGAACCGTGAGATCATGACCTGAGCGGAAGTCAGATGCTTAACCGACTGAGCCACCCAGGTGTCTCCCTCCCACATTAGTATATATTTTGAAGGAAGCTCCCCTGCCCTGTGCCTGGTCCCCCGTTCAACTCATCAACCCCTCATGCCCTCCCCACTCACACCCTTCACCTTCGCAGTTAACGGGAGAAGCCCTGTAGGGCATCCAGCTCCCGAATAGCTGCCTTCCTTATTAGAGTTTATTTCAAAGATCTGGTCTCTGTCTTCTAGAAGTTTATAATCCAAGTTAAACAATATGAAGAGGCATATAATTTATAATCCAAGAAAACTATATAAAGAGGAGTATAAAAAGAACATATAGGCAAGAGGGAGGGGCATGAAAACATAGAGTGTGTACCAAGTTTGACCAGTAAAGCAATGAGATTTGTGACATGTGATGGATAAACCCCTCTGAATTCCAAGGCCAGATTCCAGCAAGGTTTCTGCCAAGTTGTGGTGCAGCAGTGAAATGACGGCCCACACTAACAACGTTTGCGTAAAAGTAGCTCGCTATTTTACACCTGCACCTTGAATACCAAATGGCTTTCACCTCTTTCCTGTCAATTTAGCTGGCTCTCCCAATATCTTCTTCTTTCATGTCCCCTCCTTCCTTCCTCCTCTTCCCAGGGAGTCGTTTAGCAGCTCCTGGTGGTGCGCTTGTCTTAGAAGACCCTGTTCCCGGCCCTCCAGGGGCTACCAGGAGCTAAAGGCAAGGTCCTCCTTCTCACGGAGCTTACAGGCCACAAGATCGGCTTTCAAAAATACAAGCTTGATCCTCCCCACATTTAAAACCATCCAATGGCTTTCCATTGCTCTTAGGATAAAGAACAAAACTGACGCGAGGGCCTCCCTAAAGCCCCGAGTGGACAGCTTTGCCACCTCTCAGTCAAGCCCCACGCACTCCCTGCTCTGTTCACGTCTCTCCAACCTTTTATCAGCTCCTTGAATGTGCCAAACCGGGCTCTCAGTTTTAGGATCTGATGGTACCCTCTTTTGCCATTCAGAGCCCCCATCATGATTCATAGGTGCACTCCTGTGACGATCGAGTACTGTTGACCTTCCTCACTGGACTGTAAATTACAGGAGTGTGGGGAAGAGGTTAGAGGTCCCCAAAGAAATAAGACAAATGTCAGCTGAAATCAGATTCTGAAGAGTTGCCAAGGTGCCAGACTGAGGCATTAGGACATTACTTTGTATGCTTTGGGGAGAGACTGATGGGTTTTGAGCAAGGAGGCAAAGTGATCAGCGGTGCGTTTTAGGAACCGAGGTGAGCCTGGTAGCAAGAAGTGAGAAGGGGTGGAGAGAGACAGAGCAGGGGCCCACGTAGAGGCTGTTGCTATAGTCTGCGTAAGAGGTATGAGCCTGCACAAGGGTGACGGGAGAGACAAGGACAGCAGATTCCGGAGACTTGGTCAAATCGACAGCATTTGATCGTTGCTTGAATGTGAAAACTGAGGGACAGGGAAGGCCCACAAGGATTCCCAGTTTTCCAGTTGGCATGGCTGGGAATGTAAGTGGCATCATGAATAGAAATAGAAAGGTGAGGTGAGGAGTCCCCTGTGAGAAGATGACAGAATCAATTCTGGAAATTGTTCAGCTGCAGGCCAGCTGGATGTCAGACCCATGGGACCGGAGCAAGAAGAAAGGTCAGGGCTGGTGAAGAGGATGTGGGTGACATGTGCACTGAAATGGTCCTCATGAGCAGGAAGAGGAGAAGGGCGAGGTGGGCACTGAGCTGGAATGCAGGAAGAACACTCAGAGAGAGCGGGCGGAACCAGGAAAGCCAGGACAGAGGGGCTCTTGCAGGAGGTCAAGACCACTGACATAAGTGCCCTGCCAAGAGCTGGGAGAGGATTTTGCATGAAAAAGGCCAGCTGAGATCACCAGTTATGGGAGGTCCCCGAGAGAGCTGTTTCAGTGAGTAGAATTTTGAGGGTAAAACCCACATTCCAGGCATTTTATCCAGAGGTCATCAGGGATTCTACTGCCTCTGCTGCTGGCCTTGATTTAATTAAATTGGGCAAACACCAGTATTTACGTGACCACTGGCCAAGAATCAGGTGCTTTATGCTATTTAAATTATTTTTCACCACCGTCTTGTGAAGAAGATATCTTCACTCATCTCAGTATTTTAGTATCCATTATCATGTAATTTACAGTTTGAAGTGGAGCTCAGAGAAGTACTGTAACTTGCCTAAGGACACACAGCAAATAAAGCCACGAGACTGTAAGTTCCACAAGGGCAGGAACCGCAAGTTTAACTTACCATCATGTATGCCCCGATAGCAATAGTTGGCATATAAGGTAGAATGATTTTTTAGATGAATGAATGAATGAATGAATGAACTAGTGACATTTACCATCAAAATTAGGTGTAACTAGTGACATTTAGCATCAAAGCCCATAAGCCTTCCGTATATACAAACACGATTAATCCAACAGAAGGAGTTCTCCTATTGTCAACTTCTTTAAAAAGTCTCTTGAGAAACAAAAGTGAGGAAGGTGACTGTGTGAGAGTTATTATTTCTGAGTAAAAGTATGTGATTATAGCTTGACTTTGCAAATTACCCAGCTGATAATTCATTCAAATAATCAAGTCAATTAAAGCTAAATTCATCCCACATGTGTCAAAGCTTACAGCCAAGTATACATGTATGGAATTTAGGAAACATATTTTGGAAAGGAAGGGCCCCTCAACCACTCCAAGAGTCAATCATGGGCCCAACTGTTTCAAATTATAGAAGACAACTTTTCATATGTTTTTTAGAGAAAACTGTTCTCCTAAAGTGGCATTCCTTCATATGTATTTCAGAAGACAAATTCATGGGAAATAGTGGTCACATATTTGAAACTAATTATTGGAAGTTGAAAGGAAAGTGATTCAGGTTTAACCTCTATGGGATATAATTTTTGAGTTTTTTGGAAAACATTAGGAAGGAGCATTTCCTAATAAGGACGATTTGAACTACAATAATCTGTTCCTGTTATGGGAAGTTGCTATCGTACTGGTTTTTTCTTCTTCCACTTAGTCCAAACCCAGCTGGGAGGCTGGGTGGTCCATTGAAAAGCATTGTAGGCAGAAGCATATTTCAGGTCTGCCTCTAATTAAATGCAAGTCTGGATAATCCACTAGACTTTCTAAATGTCAGTTTTCCCATCTGTATTGTGGGACTAGAAGTACCTGGTCTACCTAATTTACAGAATTGTTTTAAAGATCAAAGCAGGCAATATAAATTCAAAAGTGATAAGAAATGTCAAAACGCTACACAAATGCAGTGTTATCATCATTACCTCTTCCTTAAAAGATGTTTCCAATCCATCCCCCCTAAACAGAAGAACGATCTTCAAGTAATTGCGTTGCTGTTGGGTTTTCTCTGTGTCATCATCTTACTGAAACATGAAATCGAATGACTCTTTAGAAATTCTCCGGGCAAGGCTGCCTTTAAGCACTCTGGAAAGAAAATTGTCCTGGCTCATCTTACAAAGCTCTAGAGTTACAGATGTCTGCTTCTTGGAAGCTTCCAGATAGTCCTGAAGTTTTGATTTCCCTTGAAACTTCCCCTGTAGATCTGAAGTCACGATTGTCCAATCCTGAGGTGGAAATTCCCATTGGTATCTTTCCCAAAGGAAAATTCAAGGAAGCCAATGCCAGGATTAGCTTCGGGGAGAATCTTTCAAACCAGGAAGCCCTCTGAAACCCGGAGTTTGGTCTGTTGCATCTTTCAGAGGGATGAGCTTAGACTGCCGTGTTCTTTTTGTGGGCCTCGTATGGGCTATGGTTGGAAACAGGCCTGACTCCCAGGAAGCAAGTTACCTTCTTACTGACTGAGCACTGAGACTGCCTTTGTTTCTGTTGTCAGCTGGAATTTCAGCCTGAGCTAAAGTGGATAATGTTCTCTGATCACAACCTCCCCAGTCAGGACATCGCTTGAATAACTCTGAGTGCAAGCTCAGATGCTTAGAAGGTGAGTAGGAGAGAGAAGGCAGAACACAGACAGCTACTTCCTGGGAGAAGTCCATAGCGTTGGGTCCCAGCTTCACATCTGAGAATTACCTGGATTACTGGAACAGAGGGCAGTGGGGATGTTGGCCAACAAAAATAATAGTCACCATATATTTGTTCAACACGTTTTGTGAGCCAGGAACTTTACATATATTATCACATTTGATCTTCTTAACAGTTAATTCTCCTGGGTAGATGTCTTGGTACCTCTTTTACAAACAAGAAAGCTGATGCAAAATGTCCCATTTACACAGAGTATTTACTGAGCATCTATTACTTTCCAGGCACTGAGAATATAGCAACGAATATGGCACACTATTGTTGAAGAACTAGTGGCCAGAGGAGGTCAAATAACTTGCCCGGTACATCGTCACTGACAGGATTTAGGAGCCAGAATTTAAATATAGATCTGTGAGGCTCAAGGTCTTCTTATCCTGCTTCCAAGGCCACAATGGCTTTAGGTCATTCATTTGTTCGTTCATCCAATGAACGGTAAAGTATTCAGCACCTACTGCGCGCCGGGCGCTGTGCCCGGAATGGAGTGGACAAAATGATGAGTCAGACCAGGCAGAGCCGGTTCTCACTTTCTTGGAGCTTCAGCCCTGCCTCCTCATAAGGGAAGAGTGGCGGTTCCCCTCCCCAGGAGCTATAGCCCTACCACCAATTTTAGGCGGTCCTCCAAGGCCCTCGTTCACTCCAGTTATGTCAGGCACAGCAATGGGGATATTCCTAGCTGATTTTTATTTCCATTTATGGACAAAAAACATTTTCTTTGTTAGAGAAAGTGCCGATTCTGGACGGATGAGATCATTTATAAATAAGAGGCATATAAGTAAATAAATAAAATAGAAGGAAGAGATTTCCTGTGGGTTCCAAAGCCACTACCTCTCGAGGTCCCGCCTCTGGTTCTCCGTGACCCAGATGCTCAAGGACTAGAGGTACAGAAAGGGCTGGCTTGGTCCTGGGGCTGCGTCAGAGCCTCCGCGGGACCTGCACACTTCATTGTGCCGTCAGCGGCTCACGCGTTCCTCAGGCTGGAATCGTATTTCTCTGACCGCGATCCTAGGACTGCGTGTGGCCGCCGCGTATCTTTGATCAGCGTGCGCCTGAAGCACTGACTCCCGCCGCCAGCGGGAAGCCCAGCTCCCTGCGCAAACGTCCCCCGCTGCCCGCTGAAATCGGAGGGGTTCGCAGCCCCCCAGCTCCATCTGTTGACTATTTCAGGCAACTGCCCTCTCCTCTCCAAGAGCCCTCTTTGGTGTCCCAGAGGCTCCGATTCCTTTTGTTCCACTTTCCTGTAGCTTTTTGGCTTCAGGATTAATTTTAGGCCTGAATTATGTATGCCTAACCTTTGCATTGCACACAATGTAATTTCCTACTTGTCCTCAATGTTCAGAAAGGAAACTATCAACGCCATTATTTCTTATTCATATTAAAGAGGTTCAGGCTCCTGATAGGAAAACTGCAGCCACTTCTTCTGGATGCTTCTTGAATGTAAGGTCTGGTGTCCTATCTCCTGGTTTTATCCACCTTTCTGGTGTCCCCACAAAGCTCATGGGCACATACCCTTCCACCCCCATTATGGCTAGATGTCTCAGTCTCGACGGTTTGCCTCTGGATGTCTCACCACCGCACCGAAATGTTCTCTTCCGTTTACCTAGCTCTTTCTTAGAATTTTCTCAGTTCTTTGCACATCACATCTCAAGCCAGTTAAGTATTTTGATGCACAGATGAGTGGAATCTACCCACCTTTGGCACTGTTATTCTGCCGCAAACAGGTATCACTGATGAAGATGAAATTTTTCTTAAACCGCTTTCAGGTAGAATTTCACCTTGATAGATTGGCTTGCCGGATTTAGGCTTGATAACAGAAGGAAGGATTCTTAGCCTATTTCCTGGCAAAAATCCCCAAATTTAATAAATGTTTATTTCCTTCCTTCCTTTCTTGGAAGAAGTCATTCAGTCTGTCTTAGAGGGTGTTTATTCTTAGATATGCGGGAGCCTGTACCTGAAATTAGAGGAATCAGAGCTCTACTCAGAGTCATCTGCACCTTTCCGAAGAACCGTTCTGAGAATCCAACATGGCAGAATTTGTGACATCATAGAATCCCGGAGCTAACGTGGCTCTTAGAGATAATCTCTACTGACACTGAAACAATCTGACAGGCCTTAAATAGATTAGTAAATTTAGAAAGAAGGCAGACAAAAAGATGGTGGTCATTACTGGGAGACGCCATCTTGGCTTCTTCGCAATCACTGTCTCCAGTATGTTGACTATAGTGGCTCATTGTGCTACGTCTCCCAAGAAATGATCTGCTTTCCTTGGGTTCACCTGCTTTAGTATGTGTTTGTTGCTTTAAAAACATAGCCACTGATTTAGGTTGATCCTTGAAGAGACACTGAAGATCTTTGTGAGACGCGATAGCTTTTCAATTAGGACAACTTCCTTCAGAAGTGACAGGGCGTCTAAACATGGGGGTCCGAAAAGCATATGGGCTGACCTGGGGCAAAGAGCACGGGCTTCGAATCAGGCACACCTGGGTTTGTGTTCAGAGTCTGGCATTTTCTGGTTGTGAGACATGGTGACAGGAAAGTCAGTAATGTCTCTGACATCTGCCTTCCTCATCTGCAAAATGGGGAAATTAGTACCTATCAGTGGAGATTGCTGGGGAAGTTAAATTACCGTATGTATGCAACGTGCCTGGCACATAATAAGCAGCAGGTACTATTCGTTTATATTCGTTGTTGCACATTTGAACATCACTGTACCAAACAGGATCAAAAGATGTGTTATTGATTACCTATTACGTCTCTGAGAGTGGGAAAGGATCAGCAGGAAGTTCTGCTAACAACATTTAAACTGCAAATTTTGGGGGCGCCTGGGTGGCGCAGTCGGTTAAGCATCCGACTTCAGCCAGGTCACTGTCTCGCGGTCCGCGAGTTCGAGCCCCGCGTCGGGCTCTGGGCTGATGGCTCGGAGCCTGGAACCTGCTTCCGATTCTGTGTCTCCCTCTCTCTCTGCCCCTCCCCCATTCATGCTGTGTCTCTCTCTGTCTCAAAAATAAATAAACGTTAAAAAAAAATTAAAAAAAATAAACTGCAAATTTTGGGGCGCCTGGGTGGCTCAGTCGGTTAAGAGGCTGACTTCGGCTCAGGTCACGATCTGAGTTCGAGCCCCGCGTCGCGCTCTGTGCTGACGGCTCGGAGCCTGGAGCCTGTTTCAGATTCTGTGTCTCCCTCTCTCTCTAACCCTTCCCCATTCATGCTCTGTCTCTCTCTGTCTCAAAAATAAATAAACGTTTAAAAAAAATTAAAAAAAAATAAACTGCAAATTTTTTTCATGGTAGTCCATATCCGTTGGCAGAAATGGATGTCCTAATAAATAAAATAAAGAAGGCATAAGAATGGCTATTTTATATTGTCTTAAATAATTGAATCCTACTTCTGCTGTGTAACTAGATATGCCTTGCCTTGCTCTGTAGTGTATCTGTGCAATATTTTCTCTTTTAATTTTCTATCATTTTTGAGTACTTATCATGTACAGTAAAACCTTGGGTTACAAGTAACTTGTTCTGTGAGTGTTCCACAAGACTAGCAAACATTTCTACTAAATTTTAACTAGATAGACAGGTGATGTCTTGCAATATAAGTAGCAGGTGATGCTGAACGTCATATGATCACAACTGAGACAATGGTTTCTCTCTCTCTCTCTCTGTCGCGGGACTGCGGTGATCATCTCCCACGCTCAGATGCTCAGTCTCGGGCTGTGGTGTTTGGCAGAAATCAGTGATTTTTCAGAATGTTGGAAGGTGCCCACAGCTGGCACCAGTGTATGTTGAAAAGAAAGGTGGTAAAAAGAAGGAGATGATTATGGTGGAAGTTAAGAAGGAAATCACCGAGAAGTACAACCGAGGTATTCGGGTCGCCAAAATTGCAAGATTTTATAACAAGTCTACGTCTGCATCTCATCTGCAGAGGAGGAGGAGAAAAGGGCGGAGGAATCCCTCCCTTCAAATGAGATTAGGGAGACGTGTAAAATGTGGGGAACAGCGCAAAATTTTGTAGAAAAGCACCCCCCGAATAAGTCTGTAGCAGTGCGAGCGACGAATCTAACGACAATGCAATGTCACATTTCCGCGAAATCCTCAAAAGGAGACAAAAGCAAGTGTCATGGGATGCGTTCCTTGTTAAAGTTGCATGAAAAGAAAAAGATTCCATTGAACCAATAGGTAGCAGTGATTCCGTTAGTGATAGTGAAAGTCGTCCTACACAATAACCCTCCTCTTTCTGTCTCCCTCACACCAGCCACGAAGGTTTTCAAAGATAAGTGCAGGTTAATTTGTTTATTTTTCTTTGTATTTTTTATTATTTCATATTCTATTACAGTATTGTAATCATTTTTATGTGAATATTTGCGGGTTGTGGAACGAATCGTCTGCGTTTCCATGATTTCTTATGGAAATTCTCTTTGATATACTAGTGCTTTACAAGCACGTTTCCAGAACTAATTCAGCTCACAAACCAAGGTTTTACTATATTTAATTAGGTGCTTTCCCTATATTTTTCTCATTTAACACTCCCAATGATCCTGTAAAAGGACTGTCATTATTCCAATATGATAGGTGAAGCTTAGTGAAATTAAGTGACTTGCCTCTCACTTAGTGAAATTAAGTGACGACACGGGTTTGCCTGCCATTCAGCCCCCTCCAGATTTTGGAGCGTGTGTGTATGTACAGACCTCTGAAACGTGGCTTTTTATATGCAGGCATGCACTGTGAGTTCTTTTTCCCGTGATGAAGGTGACTGGTACTCAACAGATATTTTTTGGGTAAATGAATGTTTCCTTTCTCCTCAGACCTTGCTTGTAATGAGCAATGTGTCGTTGCGTCTTTGCTGTCTTTGGAGCCAGCAAGGTCCATGGGATGGACTTTCCTCCTCTGGGCAAAGATATTACTTTCATTTTTGCTGAGCTAACCATATAGGACAAAGAGAAGCATCATGCGTATTCTTTTGTAACTTACGCACGTTGTATGGTCTGGCCCTTGTCTACACCTCCAGCCTCAATGCTCAGTACCCTCCCCTCGGTTCCTTAAATGCTGACCGTACAGGGTTTCTTCTGATTCTCGCCATGCTTCTCCCATTGGGGTCTTCGCATGCTGCTCCGCCTGCCTCAAACACCATTCCCTTCCTGAAGAGTTGAATTGTACCCACTCTTCCAATCTTAGCTTAATCAGAACTTTCTCCAGAAAACTTCCTTGACCCTGTCTCAGTTATCTATTGCTGCATAACAAGCCTCCTCAAAGTGTAGTGACTTAGAACAACCATCCTTCATCTGTTCACAGATCTGTGACGGAGTTGGGCTTTGTAGGGAAGTTCATTTCTGTTCCACGTAACAATGGCTGGACTAGCCTGCCTGAGGCTGGGGGATCCAGGATGGTCTCACTCACATGTCTGGCACTTCAGCTGGGATGGCCACTCTCTCCCCACAAGATTTTTCCAGCTGGACTTCTTAACATGGTGTTTGGCTTCCAAGAGGGTGAGAAACGCTGCACGGCACCTTAAGGACTATGCTTGGAAGTCCCCTGGTGTCTTCCCCTTCTGCCACATTCTACTGATCAAAGCAAATCACAGGGCCAGATCGGGAAGAGGGAAAATAGACCCCATCTCTTGGAGTGGCGAGTGCTTAGAGGGTTAAGGGGAAAAGCTGGTGGCCATATTGCAGCATCTCCACACACTCCTATACTCGATTAGCTCTATTATATAGAGCACCCCTAACTAAAAGCACTTGTAAGTACTTATTCAATGTCTGTCTACATTCTTCCATTACCTCCCACGCTATAAAATCTATTAGAACAGGAATCCTGTCTGTCATCTTCATTGCTAATTGTAAATATGGAGTGAATGAAGGAATGAATGAGTGAGTGAGCATGCTATAGTCCAGGCACACGGTACAAGATCACAGATCTTGGTGGTCATAAGCTTGACATTTAAAGTCATGTGGTACTTCCTCTCTCCTGGAAATATTGACAAGCATCTCATGAGGATTGAACTTCCACCATCATTAAAGGCACAGAAAAGCTTATGGTTCTGGAAAATTCTGACTTCTGTAGGAAGTAAAGGCAATGATGATGTTGTCAGCAATCTTTCTTAAAGTTATTGTAACATGACTTGTTTTTTGATGCCTAGAAAGCTGTCACTGTGATGCTAGAATATCTTGTCTTGTTGATGTTTGTCTAGCAGTGGCTGTTTTGGAAACACATTGGAAAATCCCTTCTCTTTGTCCCCATCTGTCTTTCTTTTCTTTTTTTTTTCTTCTTAATATTAACAAAAACCAGAAGGGGATTTCAAGAGAACAGCAAAACCAAACATGGCTATGCAGCATTCACGGGAATTTGCTTTAGAAACTCACATTTCAAATGCTAAATTAACTGCAGGCTTATGAGAGAGAAAAAGAGAATCTTCTTAGAACTAGAGGGGAGAAAACAGGGAAATCAATCAATGTGCATTTCTTTTGATGTTCCTTTGCATGAAAACAGAACAGGATGTGAGGCACAGGGAAATTGGGACTTTTTCAGCCAGAGCAGGCAAGGACTTGAAAAATCTGGTTTTGACCTATGAGTCATTTGATGCACAGATGCCAAATCTGGAGCCTATGCTGGTTGGTGCCCATCTCCTTGGCCTTCATCTCCTGAGCAGCTGAGCTGGGCCAAGGCAGATGACAAGCAGAAATTGGTTTATCAGCCACCCCGAGGTTGGGTGTTGTGCTCCTCTCGAAACTAATTGTGCTTAGGTGCCGGGACTGTTTGCAAGCATTTCTAATTGTTGGCAGCAATTGTTCATGGTGATTTTTAAAAAACAGCTTATTAAGGAAGAACTCCAAGTTGCTTCAAATTCCTGTAAGATATGTGTATATATACATATGTTTGTGTGTGTATATACGTATGTGTGTGCATGAATGCGTGTGTCTATAACTTTTCTTCTTCAGCGGACTGAAAAGATAGTCAGAAATAGAAGCATGCAAGGCAAACGTGGTCGCTTAGCTTCATAGACCAATCACGCAGCATCTCAGCTCAGAGCTGAGAGTGGCATGGTTTTCATTTGGATCTCTAAGCCTGTGTTCAGCATTTATTTCTTTGTAAATACATATAAACAAAGTCTCCAGGCAACCATCATGAAATAAAGGCAACTTGTTCTGAAAAGCAGAATAATTACTTTCATTCTAGTTTTCTTTTTTGCTACTTAGAAAATGTCTCCCACTCTATACCCACCAACTACCCCACACGTTCCTCCATAAAAACAAAACGAGTTTATAGGTTTTTTTCAACACCAAAGAGGGGGAAATTTCTTGAGCCTCAACATATTCAGCACCAGAGGCAAATGGCTTTACAAAATTCTATCAGATAGCACCCTAAATCGGTGGATCTTTCCAACTAAAATATAAATCAAAGAATGCAGGAGTTTTCATTGGCCTCTGGCATCATCTGGCTCAGCCCAGGCTGCTTTCATTGCTGCATGGTTGCCTAGCAACCTGTCACCAGTCAGCCCCACTCCTGGGGCTTGGTTCCTTACACTGGTCCTCACAGGTTTTTCTTTTTTTTATATTTGTTGAGCCTGCCATAGCAGCATCTGAACAATGCAATGCCCGCAAGAACAGCTGAGAAGTTGTTCAGGACAGGGGGTGCCTGGCTGGCTCAGTTGGTAGAGCATGTGACTCTTGATCTCTGGGTCATGAGTTCAAGCCCCATTGGGTGTGGAGCCTACTTTAAAAAAAAAAGTTGTGGGGCGCCTGGGTGGCGCAGTCGGTTAAGCGTCCGACTGCAGCCAGGTCACGATCTCGCGGTCCGTGAGTTCGAGCCCCGCAGCAGGCTCTGGGCTGATGGCTCAGAGCCTGGAGCTTGTTTCCGATTCTGTGTCTCCCTCTCTCTCTGCCCCTCCCCCGTTCATGCTATGTCTCTCTTTGTCCCAAAAATAAATGTTGAAAAAAAATTTTTTTAAATAAATAAATAAATAAAAATAAAAATTAAAAAAAAAGTTGTTCAGGATAATATCATGACAGTCCTTGAACCTCAAGGTGAGGAGTCTCTCCCTCATTTGGGGAGTGGTGGGGAGCCACTGCTATTTTGAAGTACAGCAGTGACAAGATCTATACTGGCTCCTGCTTAGGAGGTTGTGAGATAACAGACCATAGTGATTAACGTGGGAATGGAAAGCCATGGCCCAGGAAAGCCATTTGACTTCAGTCGAAGCAGGGTCAGGTGTCATAAGAACACACGTTAGGGCACAAGCTTTTGAACCTGAGTTTACCTAGACCGCAAAGCCGGTGTTTTTTTCTTTATACCATTTTGTCTCATGCCTAGTCCTGCAATGTGGCACTCAAGAGGCAAAAAAAAAAAACCCCAAAAAACAAAAAACAAAAACCCAGACATGTTTGGATCTCTGCACATTGCCCGTAATCATCCAGTGAAGCCATCTGTGACATTTTTTAAAGCCCAATGCCATCGAAAACGGGAGATACGCTCATTTTACAAATGTTCTCCATTCTTCTCCAGATGGTAGCTCTTCTGCCTGCTCCAGCTTTACAAGCAAAACATCTACTTTCAGCATGGAAAGAATCATCGGACAGGCTCTTTGCAGCCCTCCACTTAAAGGGAGTGGTAGCGAACTTTGCACCTTGACGCAGAAATCCTCACTGAGGATCAGAGGTAGCAATGGGGAGAGGGGCTCTGAAGGGCAGGCATCCACCCCCGAACTCTTAAAGGACAGCAGCTGCCTCAGAAGTTGAAGCAGGTGTGTGGCTGGAGATGTGATCATTGCAGAAGCTCGTGAAACCTTCTCTCTAGAACATTCTTACGAGCGTGCCTTGGCTCCAGCAATAGCCTGTTGATTACACTTTCCAGATTCACAGAAGACAGATACTGCTTGGCATAGCACAGGTCAAGGGACAACCCCCAAGTGACCCACCCATGGAGGGCGCCAGGGTCACATAGGTCAGCTAGGACCATAGAAGTTAGAGGAGAGCGGGTAGTGGTGAGTCAAGCCATCAACCCAAGCGATGTCCGCTGTAGCGTGATGGTCGGCCCTGGAGTTGGTGGCGAGATACTGCAGGCAGAGCCACAAGAAAACCAAGATCATGGCAGGTATTTGTGGGCAAACGTGTGACACAACCCTGGGACCCAGAGGGATGATGGATGGGAGAGCTAGTGCGGTGAAAATGAAGAGTAACAGTTACCGGCCACTCAGCCTGCCCGTGCGTAGCTCCGTCCTAAGCTCTTACTCCCTTATGCTAACTCACCGAATCCTCACCAGTGCCTACACAGCACGCACCACTGCACTGTTCGAGCGAGGAAGCCAAAGGTGGAGAGACTGGGCAACCTCCCCAAGGGACGCGCAGGGGAGGGTGGCCTCTTGGCTTTCAACCCAGATGCTTCGACTCCAGGGGCCGTGTGCCTTACCAGTACTTTACTCAGCAAACGGGCCAATGAAATACGAGCTGTTCTTCTCACATGGGCCCCCTGTGCAGCCACAGATTACAGTCAGGCCCGTTGGGGCGCTTTGTTTTGTGTTCTGTTGTTGTTTCAGATCAGCCTTCTTCGCCATTTGACAAAATGCATCCAAGGGGTAGTTTAAGACTTAGGATTACTTAGAAATACTCCAGTCTTCAGGCTCCACATATATCCTTACATATGAATTTGTCCACACCCTGGTGGCTATGACGGCCTATTATAGCCCTATGATGGCAACAATTATGCCCCAAACATGCAGTCTGTTCCAAGTATGAACACTAAACTGTGTGGTCCTGGTGTGGGACGAGTCCAAAGGGTGCCCAAGTCTGGACGTGTGTCTTTGCATAATCACTCTGTCCTTTCTAGAGGATGGCATGGTATACACCTGTTGGGGGTTTCACGTTTATTTAGAAGCCGCCACTATTGTCGCTTTGAGTCCTTCCTGTGGCACTCTTTTCCTTGAACTGCACCGTAAGCCATGCTCATGTACATCCTCGAGGGGCGTTCCTGAGCCAACAACTATGGATTTTTCTACATGTATCCAGAATCCGGAACGGGGCCGGAGGGTGAAGCAGCCGCTTGTGCAGGTAGGTTTTTAAACAGACCAACCACCAGAGGGCGCGATGCAAGACCGTTTTCGGGGGGAAGGGAGCAATTTCTGCCTTCACAGTCCCCAGGGGAGTCAAAAAAAAAACCTAACGTCTTCAGCCGGGAAGGAATATGGTCTGGGGCTACATTTCTGTCATGAAGAAGATTTGCCATGTACTTCCTGCCTGTTTGGCTAATTATATTTTCTCAGCTCCCCTTAATTATGCAGACCAGATGCTTTATGACTAGAAATAAACACAAAAAGAGAAAGAGCATCAAAGATAAATCGTCTATGACGAGGAGCCATAAATTGAAAGAAACTAACAAATTAAGTAGTCTAGTCACTGCCACACTTGGCTTGCCACAGTCCATCTTCTCAATTCAATTAGTTTTAGTACTGAGTGTAATGGTAAGCATTTTTAAAAATTGGGGCCAGAGTCTTTTACTTGTTTGCTTTTCTTTCCTTTTTTCTTTTTTGAATAGGCAGTAAAGTAAAACGTCAAATGCTAATTTCCAAATCCTGTAATGGAAAACTTCATCAACTAGGGAGTGTAGTACAGAAAATCCTCTGGTAGTGCTTTTTTTTTTTTTTTTCTTTTTGGTAGGGCTCATTTTTTAAGTTAATTTTTAGCTATACAAGTAATACATAAATACATTCTCCTTATGAAAACGAGAAATGACAGGTACGGTTCGAGGCCCCTTGGAACATCACCACAGTTCTCTTAACCCCCTCCATCTTCTCAGAGATCATCATGATTTCCTATTACTGTGTTTTCTTCCAGACTTTTCTTTAATTAATTAGGTAGGTGAGGGTATACTCTGTCTGAAGGGCACATTTCTGTTATACTCGTCTGAACATCCAGGCCTAGGTCAGGCCTTATGAGACCCTGTAAAGAGCGCTGGACTTAGATTTGATAGGCCGACATTTAAACCTCAGCTCTGTTCTGTTCTGTGTCTGACTCCCAGCATGCCGCATAAGTGTTCTGCAAATGGGGCTAGCAAAACCTCCGTCAGACATTTGTTCATTCATTTATTCTGCAGTATTTACTGAATTCCTTCTAAGTTCCAGGCACCTGGGCAAAGCTCTAGGCTAAGGTGGCTTGCAAAGACATAAGCAGACAATTACAACACAGTACGATAAGGAACACGTCACGGAAGTGTCAGGTGCTCTGGGATCGTAGCACTCAGGGGTCAGGGACAGCTTCCTGCAGGAGGTAATGCGAAGCTGCAATCTGAGGGATTAGAAGGAATTGATGGGGGGGGGCATCTGGGTGGCTCAGTTGGTGGAGCGTCAGACTCTTGGTTTTGGCTCAGGTCACGATCTCCCGGTTTCACGAGTTCAAGCCTCTTGTTGGGCTCCGTGGTGGAAGCTCAGAGCCTGCGTGGCATTCTCTGTTCCTCTCTCTCTGCCCCTCCCCCATTCGCACTGTCTCTGTCACTCTCAAAATAAATAAATAAACTTTAAAAAGGGGGGGGGATTGATCGAGCAAATAGGGATTTGGGAGTAGGTCAACGTGTGGGGGTTTGAGGAAGTGGAAGTAGTTTTCAAGGCAGAGAAAATGTTATATCCAAAGGTCCACTGGCTAAAATGAATAAAATACATTTTTAAGTTCAATAAGCTAAAGTGTTGAGTAGAAAATTTGAAGGGGGTGTAACTGGAGATGAGGTGAGAGAGCTTGGCAGAAGCCGTCATATACCATGTGAGGGAGTTGGGACTGGATCCCGCGGACAGTGGGGAGCCACTCAATTTAGCGGGGTCCATGCTGTGTTTAGATTTGCCCTGGACACGGTTAAGTGCTAATAATATTAGCTATGGTTCCCATACTATATTTCTTTAGCCAATATAGCCTGCACCTTCATCAATAGCGATTGCTATCCAAGAGCCAATTTCCAAGAGAAGAAGAAAGAGGAGGCTGGCTGCGGGGGGCCATGTGACAGTTGCCAGCCATCATTAAAATCAATGCTCCTTCACCCGAACTCTCCATCCCAGTCATTCCTGTGTAGTTCAACTGTGACTTTCATCTTTTTTCTTTCCTACCATCAGAGACCTGAGAAATGAGTTCAGGAGAAAAGACAGAGAAATCTACCCAGAAGCCCAGACTCCAGACACTCAGGTCATCACTGGTCCTGTCCTGTCACATGCATTTCTGCTGTTCAGGTAACCTCCCCCCCCCCCCCCCCCGGAAGTCACGCGAGCAAGAAGACCAGGCGAGAGAGGCCAGGCTCCACGAAGCTTGTACGTGATGCCCGGAGCCTTGCTGCTTTCAGAGTCTGTTTCAGCACATGAGCAGGAAGTCAGAGGGGAAAAAGGACTCCAGTTTTTACTGTGTGTTCTTGACGAGGCCACTCCTAAGTTTCCCTCATTACATCTTCCTTTCCCCATCTTACATTTTACGTCTTCATTGTTGAAGTGGAGTGAGGATGGGAGAGCGTGAAGACGTCACCATTTTTTCTAGCTCAAACATTTAATGATTCCTGCACTTGGTGAACCAGCCCCAAAAGAGCCCCAGAGGAGCCAATGTCTCTTCGATTCCCTCTGGGAAAATCACCGCCTCCGTAGGGTGTTAGAGAGCACACTGCACCGGTCCCAGCCAGACGTCTACCTGGGGATGAAGCCACACAAGCAACCAGCAAGAAAGCAGAGATAAAGTGAAAGGGACCTTTTGAAACATTAACTGAGGCACTTTTTCCCCTCATTATTAAAATCAGACCACACTTACCATGCTAGGGAAGGGAAGACGTAACTCTGTGAGAACAGTTCCATTCTTGAGTTTGCATTCCAAGTGTCTTGGCTTCAAATGCAAGAACAAAGCAATAGAGGTGGGAGTTGGGGTAGATTTCTTTGGATTCTAAAAGCCTCGCTTTAAATATCTGGTGCCAAACTCGAAGGATTCTTAGCCTAGAACAGGGGTCAGCAAACTTTCTCCAAAAGAGGCCAAACGGTCCTTGTCTCGACTACTCAACCCTGCTGTTGTAACAGGTAGCTCACAGACAGTATGTAAACAAATGGGTGTGGTCTTGTTCCAATACAACTTTATTTATAAAACAGGCTGTCGCCAGATTTGTCACACAAACCATAGTTTGCCAACTCTGCCCTAGAGTGTATTTGGGAAACCAGAGACCGAGGAAGAATAAGATCCTTTTGTGGTCTGGGAAGAAAGTCTTTGACGGGATTGGAAAAGGAAAGCAAGAAAATTTAAATTTTAGTGTCGTGTTCATCTCTTGGCTGTCATGTCTGTATTGAACTTGGGTGGAAGGGGGAGTTGGTAATAAATCCTGGATAGTCTTAAGATTTGGGAACAGAGGGTCTTGGTTGGAGCCAAGTGGATACTTGGTCAGCAGCGGAAACCCACCCAGTTCCCAAAGCAGTCCCCAAGACCGGCCTCTCCAAGAGAATGGACAAGGGACATCAATTTGGGGTGCCCAGGGAGAAGAGTCTGTGGAGGACCGATGCATCTTCCCTAACACCATCAGTGTGTTTAGCTTGTGCAGCTGTCATTGCTTCAGAGTGGGCATTGACATTGTGGGGACAGAGGTGGAGAAGTCCTGAGTGTATGGGCCTAGCGTTTCTAACATATTTCTTTTCATTGCTGCTTATTCTCAGAGTAAGTGATCATCCAGCATCTGACACAGTGCTTGCGTGTAGTCGTTTGAATTAATTAGTGAATGAATATCTCTACCATTTCCTCTTGGTTCAGTTACTTGCTCCTCTCGTCATTGTCCCATAATAATGACCATGCCGCATTGTAATTATGTGTTGAGCTGTTTGTCTCCCCTGATGAACTCAGGAGAAAGGACTGTGTCTTCTTCGTTTTTATAGCTTCAAGTTTATGTAAATAGATAAGATGTAAAATGAATTTCCAAGCTGGAGCACAGGGGGATGATGTGGTTTGCTCAGGGCTGAGCGAGTCACAGCAGGCAGGAGAGAGGGCTTGTCTTCTGCCCGCCGCCTGGTGCTGTGTTTTCCCAGCACTCTCTCACACCCCTTTTAAACACCTAGACCACAAACTGAACCCTTGAAGACATCTTCTTAGATGGAATATTATAGCGCTTTAAGGTATTTTTGTTTTCATTCCACCCCAGTTTATTTCCACAAAGAGACTCTCAAAGTGTGGGCTGGTGAATTAACGTGGAACTTTGCACAGAAAGGGCACGACGGACACGAATTGGTTGGAGACAAAGAACCTGCTCCATCACCGGGAGGAGGGAGCGACTCTTTCCTGCTCAGAGAAGACACTACAAACCCTGAAAAGGGCAGGGCAGTTTTCACATGATGGTGAGGTGCACACACCAAAAAGGCAGCAACAGCACAGGTAGTGTAGAAAACGTAGAAAAAGACAAAAACTCAACCTTCACCGAAAGTTACGACAATTTCTGTTGAGAGTATAGCACCCACCTACCTCCAGCATCTGAAGACAGTTTCCACCAACTATAATGGTGGTGAAACTAGATGGATGGCTTGCCTGTATTAGTTTTCTAACGCTGCTGTAACAAGTTACCACACACTTAATGGCTTAAACCAACACAAACTTATTATCTTATTCAGAAGTCTTAAAGTCAAGGTGTTGGCAGGGTTGAGTTCCTTCTGGAGGCTCTAGGGGAGAATCCATTTCTGTGCCTTTTCCTGCTTCTAGAGGCTTCCTGCATTATCTCATGTCCCCTTCCTCAAATCACTAACTTCTGTTTCTGCCATCACATTTCTCTCTCTCTCTCTCTCTCTCACACACACACACACACACACACACTCTGACCTTCCCACCCCCCCCCATAAGGACTTTTGTCACTACAATGGGACCACCTGAATGATCTAGAATACTCTCCCGATCTCAACGTCATTAACTTAATCACAACAGCAAGTTCCTTTTGCCTTGGGTGGGGGGGTGGGGGGGCATTCATTATTTAGTCCACAATACTATCCACGGAATGATGCCAAAAGCAGAGCGAGTCTGCCACAGGACAACTTCCCTTGATCTGCTTGACCCTGGATGAGAAACTCAAGGCCTGGACCAACCCCCCAAAATGGGCAGCTGGAGTGCTTTTCATTCTTTCCTCTCCCCTGGCCCCACCTTGTTCTACACTTGCTCAGAGACTGTCAGAACACAATTAGAAAAAAAGGGGGATTGGCACTGGGGGGCTGGCAGAGGCATACCCCATGCTGGGAAATGTGTTTCCTACAAGGGAAGTGCTATGGGCGGGGCTGGTAACAAGAGAGCCCTGGTAGAAGTGCGTTGTGGGAGGTGTAGACTGGCATATTCTGGTTCTGTCAGAGTAGCTGAGAGCCGAGTAGTGGAGAAGTGGAGGCAGGCTGATGCTGCCTGCCTCTGACAAGGAGAACCACTTGGGATTAATGACAGCTTGTCAGAGAACTCTGCACACCCCCTGCCATCCAAGGAGCTGGAAAGGGCTTTCATCTCTCCTTCCTTGGTCTAGGAGTTCACATATACTGTGCAGAGGGATCTTTTCACATCTGGGCCACAACTGAGAGCTAAATTCAAGTTCTATCCTTTGGCATTGTTAGGTCCAAGAAAAACAAGGAATAAGGATTACCACTTCTGGTATGGATGTTAAGGTAATTAATTAGACCACTCTACCCACTGAGGACAAGTCAAAGAGCTGGGTAAGTTTGTTTGTTTGTTTGTTTGTTTGTTTGTTTGTTTGTTTTTAAGGCATCAAAGAACAAACAGGGTGGGGAGTAGTTGCTGGGTTCAAATCTAGGAGAGGATAAGAACCCAGAGAGGTAAGCCCAGAACTCAAAGCTGCCTTTGTCTCAAGAATATTTGTTGATCCAGAAGAAACAGTTGAAAACCAAGCTTACGGATTTCTGGTTCAAGAAGACAAAAGTCAAAACCTAGAACCCAGAAAAAAATATGTCCTGTGTTAAAACATCCTTTCTTTAAGCTGGGATCCTAACAGGGCCATAGACTCAGACTAACGTGAATTGGAAGAAAACCTTTCAGTGACCCACAGCCTAGTTTTACCATGCCCAGGTGGTTGAGGAAAACTCAAGACTTAAATTTAGATGAAGGGAGCCCTGGACTTAGCAATACCCTTAGGCACCCCGCAAAAATAAATGAAAATTCTCCCAGGATGGATATGTCTTCATCCTAGGGGTCCTCATTATTACTACAGTTTTCCAAATACAATGATCAGCACATAGTGAAAGATAACCAGACACCCTCAGAGCCTGGAAACTGTAAGTTAAAAAGAGAGGAAAGACCAGACAACATAAACAGACACACAAAGACCTAACAACTGAATTATTATATGCAAACTATAAAACAACTCTTCTTATTACATATTTATAGAAATAAAACACAGGCAGAAAAAAATTTAGCAGGGACCTAGAAATTACATTTAAAAAGTGATGGGGCAGGGGCGCCTGGGTGGCTCAGTCAGTTAAGCGTCCGACTTTGGCTCAGGTCATGATCTCATGGTTCATGGGTTCGAGCCCCACGTACGGCTCTGTGCTGACAGAGCCTGGAGCCTGCTTCGGATTCTGTGTCTCCCTCTCTCTCTGCTCCTCCCCTGCTCACACGCTCTCTCTCAAAAATAAATAAAGATTAAAAAAAAAGTGATGGGGCAGAATTGAAAAAGAACCAGATACAATTTCTAGAGTTAAAAACTGCGGTAAGCAACACGAACAGCTCAGTGGAAAGATTCAGTAGTAAGTTATACATGGCTGAAGAGAAAATTCGCAGAGTGGAAGAAACTGTTGGAATGCAGCACAGAGAAACAAAAAGGTGGAAAACACAAAAGAGAATTAAGAGACTGAGGATCCAATGGAGGTCTAACAGGTTTTTTTTTTTTTTTTTTTTTTTTTTTTTTTGAAGTTCCACAGGAGGAGAGGGAAAAGAACAGGGCAGAGGCACTATCTGAAGAAATGATTGCGATAAGGCTGGCAGCAGGATCCCTGAACATCCCATCAACTAGGTTCCCAGCGCACTCCCAAGTTAGGGACCCGGTGAGCCCAGAGTGCAAGGAGATCCTCTAGGGGGCGGTGTTGTCTAGTGTCAAACAGGTCTGAGCGGTTCAGACAAGTAAAAGCCCAAATGCTCAACACTGGTGGGAGAATAGGCGGTTATCTCCCTTGGCTGACAGGTAAAGAGTGTTCCAACCTGAGAGAGTCGCATATGCAGAGACTGGAAGGTGAAGAGAAGGGAAGGGACGACGGGACTGAGGAGGGGCGGGAGGGGGATAGGAATGACTCCTAAAATTATGAATGAGTTCCTCTTCTGGGGTATAGAGGCACATGACCAGATGACAGAGAAGACCCCAAACGGATAGGTGGAATGGGAGGGAAGAGCCTTCTAAGAAGGGAAGTGGCCTGATCAGACTCGTGTTAGGAGAAGCATGCTAGGCAGAGTATACAGAATTGACCAGAGCTGGGAGAGTGATGGCTGTCCTAAGTCATCCAGATGAGAGCTGAGGGTGACCTGCTTAGGTAATGACATTTAAGACGTGGCAATAGCTGGGGCACCCGGGTGGCTCAGTGGGTTAAGCATGGGACTCTTGATGTCAGCTCAAGTCATGCACATCCGGCTCTGTGCTGGGTGTGGAGCCTGCTTAGGATTCTCTCTGTCCCTTTCCCCCACTCATGTGCTAGCTCTCTCTCTCTCTCTCTCTCTCTCTCTCTCTGTCTCTTTCAAAAAAAAAAAAAAGAAAAGAAAAGAAAAAAGAAAAAAGGTGAAAGACAACAATACTTGATATTGGTAAGGGTGCAGGAAACAGGCATTCTCAAATGCTACTGTTGAGATAGTTAATGGATGCAACTTTAGGGAATATAATTTAGGAATATGCAATAAAGGCTTAAAAATGAATGTAATGTTTGACCCAGTAATTCCACGTCTAGGGTTTATCCTAAATAATTTAAAATGTACAGTTTATTTCAATATTAATTATGAGGAAAACAACCTAAATGTCCAACATTGGGGATCAATCAAATATATGTACACAAATAATATTTATAGAATTAAAAATCATATTGTAAAAGATTCATTTTCCTCTTGACACTTTTATCTTTTCATTTTTTTCTATAATTAACATGGATCACTTTTGTAATGAAGAACAAATCAATGAAAAACGTTTAGAGTTTATGAAAACGTGACAAGGAATGTTTCTAAAGAACACAAGGAGTAAGTTCCAAAAATAGAAATTATGCAAGGCATATGCTTTGGCCTCTACATAATAAAAATTAAAAGTAGTATCATATGTATGAATGACTCCACCCAGGGGGGATGCAAGTAATACCACATTTTATTTATTTCTCAAATTATTCAGCACCAGTTTGAGTCCCTATCTTCCAGACTGGTGGAAAGTCATGGCCTTGGCCTTGTCCACCCTAGGTCCCCTGCAATCATCCAAGAAGTTCGTTGTAGGCAGTTCAAAGCAGGATACTGGCAGGTGTTTATTCCCAAGCAGAGAAGAATCCTAGCATCTTTAAGTCTACTGCTGAGCTGTTCCTTGTTTCACAAACACTTTTGCCAGCCTGGGTCTTCCTCTGTCTGTCCCACGCAGCTGGCCCCTATGTCCCAAGGTCAGGCTGCAACAGTCATGTCTTTCAAAGGGGAGCAGCCTTGTGGACAATCCCACTTCGATATCTGGGAGTCCAAAAGGGGAGCGCTTGTATGGTTTCCCAAATCAGATTGTCTCCAGGGGCAACAATTCAGTGTCCTCCCAGGTTCCCAGTTATCAAGTCCGCACCCCCAAGGTCACCTGGGTGAACGCCTCTCCTGCTCACAAGAATGCCAGTGTTCCTATCAAGGCTATCCCCAGAGCAGTGCAGTGTTCCACGGAGGAGAAGACAATAGCCTCCTCCCTAACTCTTGCCCTGAAATAACTCAGACTGTACCAAAAGCCTCAAAAGATTCACTCAATTTCTCCATCTCTGGGCATAACCCTTGTCCATGAGCCCACCAAGTGTCTCAAGAAATATAGTTAAGTTTCTGGCCTTAAACCCTGTGTGAGGAGCCAAAACAAAGCAAAACAAAACAAACCCAAATACACCGAACAAAAACCAAAACGAAAGAACTCCTGCTCAGCCTTCACCTTCAACCCAAATTCCTCTTTCCACCACCAATTACACAAATAAAGCTGCAGGTATGTGAGTGGGTGCACAAAGAGATTCTGGGCCCTGGGGATGGAGATGTTTGCCTTGTTCACGGTGTCTCAGGCCCAGCTCAGCAAGTCAAAAATGCCCAACACTTACCACAAGCACAACGAGCAATTCTTGACTCATAAAATGCACCAATAAATGATCCTTCCAGAGCATCTTCTATTACTGAGTTAGACCTCCAACAGTGCCAATAGCTTTCAGAGCCTGGCGGTTATGACAAGACGGAGCCTCTGGCTTCTCTCCTTGTTTTTTTCCTTCCTTTGCAATCTCCTCTGCTTTCTCCCTTCCTTGCCCATCTCCCTTTGTCTTTCTTTTTCTATTGATTCTTTGCCAAATTCTGTTATTAATTATAATAGCTTGAATTAATTCTCTTGAGTTTTGCAGATAGAAATGATGTAATCTGAAAATGGTGATACACTTATCTCTGTTCCAATAACTCTTGCCTTCCCTTTCTTATTACGCTTAACCCTCAAGTTAATGTTATGTGAGAGGAGTGACAATGAATAGCTCCATTTTATTCTTCATTTCAAAGGCAATAATTCTATTATATACCTTTGTATACTGTACATATCTTCTATACCATATATACCTTCTATCTACCTTTCTATACCATATTTGGTAAATAGTCTTCTTTTTCTATCTTACTAAGACATTTTTGTGGGGGCACCTGGCTAGCTGAGTTAGAGGAGTATGTGACTTTTGATCTTTGGGTCGTGAGGTCAAGCCCCAGGTTGGGTGCAGAGATTACTTAAATAACCTTTTAAAAAAGACATTTTTTAAAAATTTTTTTAACGTTTTGTTTATTTTTGAGACAGAGAGAGACAGAGCATGAACGGGGGAGGGGCAGAGAGAGAGGGAGACACAGGATCCGAAGCAGGCTCCAGGCTCTGAGCCATCAGCCCAGAGGCCAACGCGGGGCTCGAACTCACGGACCGCGAGATCGTGACCTGAGCTGAAGTCGGACGCTTAACCGACTGAGCCACCCAGGCGCTCCTAAAAAAAGACATTTTTTTAAAGCCAGCATTAGGTTTCGAACATTATCAAATGCCATTTTGACATATATTGGTCTCTTTCTTATATGTACTAGAGTTTTCATAAACCATACTGTTCTTAAGATCTACAAAAGAAAATTTCCTAAATGTCCATCAATTAGGAACGGATAATTAAATGGCGGGGGATTCACACAATGGAATGTTATATGGCCATGAAAATGAGTGACTTATTCTGCTACTGCGCGGAACAATATGGGTGAATCTCATAAATATAATGTTGAATAGAAGGAACCGGGCAAAAATCAAATCTGCTATATGATCCCATTTATATGAAGTACAAATGCAGGTACATGTGTCATCGATGGTGTCAGAAGCGGTAGTCATGACTGAACAGGAACAGGAGGTGGACCCCTGGAGTGCTGCTATCTTCTGTTTCTTGATCTGTTTCTGATGCTGTTACGTGGATGGGTTCAGTTTGTTAGAATCTGACTGCATAATAGAGGGAAGTGAGGACCATTGCGGAGGGCAGGGGGTGAACTTCCATCGAAAGGTAAAAGGTAAAAGTTCCAACTAATTGCTGCAGCTCAGGAATATAATATGAAGAAGGCAGAAGTCTGGATTTTTACATGATATCTCCCCTTTAAATATTTCTTTTTAAAAATTAAAACCAAACACAAACAAAAAAAAACACTGTATCAGCCAAACACAGTGTGTCCGAGGGCCAGACTTAGCTTATGGAGCCCAAACTTGCAGCCTCTGTTTAGAATTTGGCAGGGTCAGGCAAACCCCAGCTGATTAAAGCTGATCAGCCTCTCTGGGGGATTTGCTTTTCTTCCTGCTGGAGATGCTGTTCAGATATGGCAGAAAAGGGTCACTTACTAAAGTGCCAAGCTTTCATTGTTACTTCCACATATGCCCCGCCCCCCCCCCCCCCCCCCCCGTAAAATGTGGGAGAAAGATGTGAAAGAGAAGTTTTGGGTCCCTCTAAAGACCACCACCATCCTGTAATGTTCTATAATGTCCTCGCTCAGAAACTGCTGCTCATTTGTGGTTTGGTTTCTCAAGGAAGCAGGACAGAAAAAAAAAATGAGACAGCACTTGAAATAGAATGGAATCTGCCACAATGGGGCAGTATAATTCCATCCTGCCCACAATCCCTAACCACCTGGGCTTCCCAAATCCCAGCCCCAGATCCCTGAAGAGGAGTCTTATGCAATGCAGGCAGAGAGGGAGAGGTTATAGAAGGCAGAGAATACATTTGGGACACTATGATCTCTGGTTTAGGACATAAATTGAACTTGAAAATAGCTAGATCCATATTTTGAGAAAAGATCAAGAGGGAAGTTCAACAAAAGAGGAAAATGTATTATCAAGGATCTCATTGGTGTTTTTCCCTTGGGGGTTTCAACATGGGTAGTTTTCCTTTATGAGTTAGCCAGGTAAACATCTGGTCACTGACGCTGCTGTGCTTTAGAAACAATCGAAGTTAAATCTGCTTTTATCAGCAACAAACATCCGGTGTCTTTTTTTCTATTCACGAGAGGGGAGAACCGAATCAATAGACTCGAGTCACAAAAGGATGATTCCAAAAGTGTGCTGTTGGGTGACTATTTTGGAAGTTAGGATGCATTTTTTTTTGCACAGAAACCAAGTGATATCTAAGGATTAAGTTTCCATAAACAGGTCAAGAGAAACTATTTGACCCAGAATGAAACTAAAATATTATTTTTACAATAAAGAAGAATAGAAAATAACACGTCCTGAGAAAGAATAACTAAGAACACAGCAAACAAGGTGAACCATTCAGCATCATTTATTAAAGATTTGCTTTGTGCAAGATGCAGTTGATCTGAATTTGTTGTTTGGAAGATCAGCACTAGCACGTTTAGTGGGGAGGGGGGGACAAACCCCCATGAAAGTGGGTGAAGAGGAAAAGGAAAAGAGAAAGTAGAACCAAGTGAGTTTGTTCCTTCGAAGACCTTGATGGGGGAAAGGGAGAATGCTGTCGTGATAAGAGGGGAAGAATGCAGGACCAAGGAAGACAGAGGGAGAGGCAAAAATACAAGCCAAAGGGGGCAGAATTGATGGACCTTGCTATGTTCTTGTAGCAAGCATTATTAGTTGCTCTCTGCTAATCAATCTTTGCCTATCTTAGTAAGAGTACCTTGATTTTTTTTAATGTTTATTTATTGATTTTGACAGAGACAGAGAGAGAGAGAGAAGCGGGGAAGGGGCAGAGAAAGAGGGAGAGAGAATCCCAAGCAGACTCTGAGATGTCAGCGCAGAGCCCGATGCGGGACTCAAACTCACAAACCGTGAGATCATGACCTGAGCCAAAATCAAGAGTCAGCTACTTAACCCACTGAGCCACCCAGGCGCCCCAAGAGCACCTTGATTTTAGTCAGGAAACCAATGCACTTAGCTAAAAGACTATTTTCCATCACCCCTTGCAGCCAGATGTGGCCTTATTGATAAGGTCTGGCCAATGAGACAGAAGTAGAAATTTCAGGTGGGACACTTAGGCAGATTGCTGATTCGGCCAGGAGAAAGCCCTCTTGTCCTTCCTACAGTTGAAACATATAAATGTGAAACACATACTTCTCACACATTATCTGAGCACGTGCCAAAGTGTAATTGATTCATTAATGAGGGGAGCCAGCAAGGTGACAAAGCTGGCTCAGTAGGGAAAAAAGAAATCCTGAAATAAGAACGCTAAGTTAGATAGAAAGTGGCAAATGTTCTTCAAGGTAATAAAACCATCTCTCCTGAGAAAACCTCATTTGCATCTTGCCCATTTTTAACAAATTAACGTCTAATTTTAGACTCTGAACCCTAATCAGCAGCAATGAAAGAGTAAGCCATTCACCAAGTGAGAAGACCCTAGGGGGAACGTGACAATGCTCTAGGATGACAGTGACAGGACCCACAGTCACCCTTTTGCTTTATTTCCAAGTTCTGGACGCTTTTCCTGAACACCACCTTCTTTCTGCCTGCTGTCTGAAATGCGGGTGCAGTGGCTGGAGCTACAGCAGCCACGAGGAGGAAGCCAGGAAGTACAATGGCAGGGCAGAAAGGGAAAAGGAGCCTGGGTCCCTGATGACTGTGCAGTCACTAAAACAACGCTGCACCACCTACTCCTGACTTCTTTTTGGGGGGGGGAGGGGTGATAAGCTTCTCTCTCATTTAAGCCATCGCTTCTCTTATTTGTGGCCAAGCTCCGTCTTCTAATGGGGCAGGAGGCAGACATCTAGAGGCAGAAATAATTATTTAAATAATGCTGGCAATCCCGTGGACCACTGCACTCTGAGGTTGTCTACAGGCAGGAAGCCTCTTAGTAAAACGTACCAAAAAAGGCCTGGGTGATTTAGGGGGTTCCAAAGCGCACACAAATAATGAAATGTATTGTTCATCCCAGTGGGTAGTGATGGCTTTCCTACAACCTTGAAGAAGAAACTGAAGATCTAACTCGGGACTAGAGAGGCACTAATACATTTGTCCACAAAAACTTGGATGGTGACACCAAAGGAGAAGTCAGAATATTCACAAATGTGCTCAAATGTCCCAAAAAAGCTTACTGCATTACTCAGTACAACCCCCCCCTTTGGACTTTCATGCTTTATTACCATATACCTTGTGCAGTACACATGCCTTACACCTATATATTACTTTTGCTTGATACACTCCTACTTCTATATTACCCTACAGAACCGCATTCCCACAGCCCTATCTGACATCCTGTGATGCGTGATTTGAGAAGCCTACTAGGATAATTTTGACTCTGTGTGACGCTTGCCTGTGTGCTGACGCAAGAATCTAAACTCCACCTTAAGATGTGATTCCACCCTAGAGAAGCTGAAAGGGGCTCTGATCAAGATTGGTGGAGAGACAAGCTTTAAAACTGGAGAGAAGGGGCGCCTGGGTGGCTCAGTCGGTTAAGCGTCCGACTTCAGCTCAGGTCACGATCTCACGATCCGTGAGTTCGAGCCCTGCGTCGGGCTCTGGGCCTGGAGCCTGCTTCCGATTCTGCCCCTCCCCCGTTCATGCTCTGTCTCTCTCTGTCTCAAAAATAAATAAACATTAAAAAAATTAAAAAAAAAAAACTGGAGAGAAGGAGGGAAATGTAGACACAGATAAATTTGTTGTTTAGGAAGTGGGAAACGAAGCAAGCTCTTCTAGATGGGTTTGGGAATTGAGTGAGGACTTGTGAGACCATAAGCAAAGAGATGTGCCTCACAAGGGACTTGGCTTCAGCTTGGCATCCTCTCCCTCTTCCTCTGTTTCCCCCACCCAGTCAGGGGGCCCGGGTGGGGTGGAGCGGGGGTGGGGGCGGTGGGGAGGAGACAGGGAGGAGAAAGATCGAGCAGTTATGCATCGAGCCTGGACTCAGAGTAAATACAGTCCAATCCATAAGTAAGATAACATTTAGCCAAGTTGTGCAATCTGATTACATTTGGCTAAGGGCCTAAAGCCTTAGTCACTTATTCTAAACTTATTTTAGATTAAATTCTAAAATTTAGAATTCTAAAATTTAGGCGCATAGTAGGCACTTAATACACGTTGAACGCTCGGCCGAGTCCAAGGACTTGTTTTGTAACTTTCTGAATGCTGCAGAAGCTGCTGTCCAGAAGAAAAACCGGTCAAGAAAAGAGCCCCTTTAATGGCAAGGGGTTCACGTGTACCGCACTTGAGAAGCCCTCCAGAGGCTGCGTGTCCCTTGCTCCTGTTTCTTCTCTTCGGAGGGTGTACCTCCCACTTTCTTAAACAATACCTCTTTTTGAGTCGGAAAGAACCAGGGAACGGTGTCCTGACAGAAAAGGATTGAGCATGAATGTTGGCATCTTACGTAACATGTATTTTTATACCACAACTTAAACCTAATACCATTTTCCTTTAGTGTCTATATTTATTTTTGAGAGCACCATATTTTTAAACTGCACGCTGTGCTGACTTGCTCTCCACTGTCCAGGCTACCCTGGGACTTTCTGATATCATCAGGGTGGTTGACCACGGTTGTGTGTTTGGTGTTCACAAATACTAATGAGGCAATGCGGCATCTTTTGTGGAGAGACAGTGGGAAGTACCCTTTGTCTCCCTCTGGGTTTTAGACAATGATCAAATACAAAAGAAGCAGGAGGTAGATCCTGGCAGCAGCCTCCCGGCCTTGGCCGCCTCTTCTCCTGAACAGGGAGCTCAATTTCTTGGTCGCTAAGGGAGGTTAAGCTCCGTTTGCCATGAGAGGAGGGAAATCATTTCTTTCAGCAGCAAGTAAGTTTCTTTAGTACCTGAAGGAATTTAAGTGAGCCAAGACAGGGAAAGACTTCCTCTTTAGGACACGGACAGAGGTGACCCTAAATGGAGAACAGACTGGATTTAGGACAGCGATGTCAGACCCAGTGAACTTAGTTCGAACTGCCTTATAAAGCGACCAAATATAAACTTTGTACCCAACTTTTGTGATGGTAGCCAGCCTGTCCCTATGTTACCCTCCCTGCTGTTGTAAGGGCTGCTCACACGGCAGACCCCAGATGAGTTACATATAGACCCGGATCATCTCTCCAGAGCTCCTACTGTGTGCCCGACCTAGAGGCCGGCAAGCGAAGAGAAGCACCGTCTTTTTGAGTTAATAACCTCCACTCAGGCTCAAGTCCTGGAGCAGCGGGAGCAAAGTCAGGAAGCAGCTGCCCCCTCGCCACCCCCCCCAAGTGGGCATGGCTGCCTATGGTCCCCGGGGTCAGAGAGCTTGAAATGGGAGGTGGGGGGCAGTCCTCTTCCTCAGAAAGGGAAGCGATACAAATGAATGTGAAGGAGGAAAGGGTAATGCAACGATGCGCTGTCTCACATGCAAATGAGGAACCGAGCAAGGGAGCATTGGCAAGGAAAACCCAGCCACTGTCCATAGAAAGAAGGTAATTTGTCAAAGGACCATAACATACTTTTTAAAGACTTTTTATAAGCCCTAATTAAACACACACACACACACACACACACACACACACACACACTAAGATAAAACCCCAAACCTCAGAAGCTTGATGTGGCTGAAAGGCAACTGGACAAAATCCTTTGGGGATTCCATCCTGTTAGCCTCTTCCTTTGCTGCCAGCTGCATAGCGGGGGCAAGACAGGGGAGAGAGGGTGTTGGATCAGACTCACTCAAGGAGAGGCAAAAGGGAGGGACCGTGGTGAGCAGGGGAGGAGAGAGCAAGGTCTCTAGGATTTACTGGGTGTCAGACAAGAGTCGAGGGCAGAGGGTTTAAAGGTTAACCATGCGTTATGACCTTGATTATGTGAAATTTTTAGAGATGTGAGTCAGACAGAAATATCTCAGAAAATGAATCCACTCTGAGACTACACTGAGTGCCTTGTGACTACAAGTATCCTCCAGACAAGGTAATGAGGCTCTCTTTAAGGTAATGCCCTTTTGTGAGCAGGTTAAATTGAGGAAAATGGACTCATTCTCTTCGACTGTTTCAAGTACTGTCTTTGCCACTCCAGACCAATCATGCACCAACTTCTTCATAATCAACAAATTATAGCAGAAGAATACATCCCACTTTTTTATTACTCAATTGAAATTAAGAATTTTTATGTGAGGCGGCTTTCCAAGACTATAATCACAGTGAATATAAAACTCTACTGTAAGAGATGAATTCCAAGAGTTTAAAAAGTGACAGTCAAAAGAGGTAGAAACTGCATAGCAAATAAACCAGATGTGCATGTCTATACGATCTCTCGAAAATGCTGCTGTTGAAACGAAGATGTGAATAGCCTCAAATTCAATATGTAAAAAGTTTCAAACAACAAAACAAGATCATATCACCTGTCTGCCGGAAGCTGTTCTAATGTAGCATAGAGTTTGTTGAAAGGGCTTCATGGAAATAGATGATTTTCAAGTGTTCATAGAGGGGAACACAAAGAAACTAATCAGCCTGTTGACCCTGTTATATCAGCAGCAAAGAGGAAAAGATACCATTCTCAAGGTGGGTAATGAGAGGAAGAAACCAGCCATGTAAAAGAAATGAATATTCCATTTTCTAAGTATTTCAGTATGTGCTTTTGACCCAAAGAAAACAGAACCTTCTGTTTGAAGGCAGAGATGGGGGGAGAAGGACACATTTTCACTTCTGTGCTTTTTCAATTTCAGAATGTCTTTTAGCTATCCTCTTTCTAGAAGACTAGTACTTTTTTGATATAACACATTTATTAAGATATGATTCATAATACCATACAATTCACCCACTTAAAATATACAATTCAGTGTCTTGTTAGTATATTCAGCACTGTGCAACCATCAATTTAAGACCATCTTCTTCACCCACCCCACCCCCAAGTAACCCTTACCCGTTAGCAGTCACACTTCAGTTCCCCCTAACCCTCTCCCCACACCTAGCCAATCATTAATCCACTGTCTCTATAGGTTTCCCTACTCTGGACACTTCATAGAAATAGAACCATACAATATATGGCCTTTTGTAACTGGCTTCTTTAACTTAGTGTAACGTTTTCAAGTTTCATACACACACACACACACACACACACACACACACTTCATTCTTTTTTTTATTGTCAAATGATATCCTTTTTTTTTAATTGGTTTTTAATGTTTATTTATTTATTTTTGAGAGAGAGAGAGAGAGAGCGTGCACAAGTCGGGGAGAGGCAGACAGAGAAGGAGAGACAGATTCTGAAGCAGGCTCCGGGCTCTGAGCTGTCAGCACAGAGCCCGATGCGGGGCTCGAACTCACAAGCCACAAGATCATGACCTGAGCCGAAGTTGGACACCTAACTGACTGAACCACCCAGGCACCCTGTCAAATGATATTCTATTGTATGGGTATGCCACATTTAATTTATCTGTTCATCAGTTGATAGACATTTCTGTCATTTCTACTTTTTGGTTATTATAAATGCTGTGAACATTTATGTACAAGTTTTTGTGTGACATATATTTTCATTTATCTTGGGTATATACTTAGGTGTGGGATTCTTTTTTTTTTTTTTTAACATTTATTTATTTTTGAGACAGGGAGAGACAGAGCATGAACAGGGGAGGGTCAGAGAGAGGGAGACACAGAATCCGAAGCAGGCTCCAGGCTCTGAGCTGTCAGCACAGAGCCCGACGCGGGGCTCGAACTCACGGACCGCAAGATCATGACCTGAGCCGAAGTCGGCCGCTCAACCTACTGAGCCACCCAGGCGCCCCAGGCGTGGGATTCTTTATGTACTCTGGATACAAGTCACTTATCAGATGTAGGCTTTGCAAATATTTTCTTACATTAAGATTTATGTTCCATGTGGAGTTAATTTGGGTGTACAGTGTGTAAGGAAGGCATCCAATTGCGTTGCATGTGGCTCTACAGTTGTACAAGCACCATTTGTTGAAAAGACACCGAATTGTCTGGGAACCCTTGCTGAAAATCAGCGATGGCCAAGAGCCGTAGCTTCTGGTCTTCTAGAGACTTTGCCCTATTAGGAAGCTAGAGCAAGGGCAATGGCGTCCAATATTCTTTTATTTTTTAAATATTTTTAAATATTTTATTTTAGAGAGACAGCAAGTGCGAGCAGGGGAGAGAGGCAGAGGGAGGGGAGGGAGAGAAAGAGAGAGAGAGAGAGAGAGGCAGGGAGAGAATCTTAAGCCGGCTCCACACTCAGCATAGAGCCGGACTGGGGCTCGATCCTACGCCCCCAGATCATGTCCTGAGCCTAAAGCAAGAGTCAGACATTCAACCAACTGAGCCTCCCAGGTGTCCCGGGGCCCAATATTCTCGACCTGCCAAGTCTAGGGTAGAGCCTATGTCTCAGGAGTGAGGGCTGGGTGAAGGAAGGGAGCCCCAATCCCTTGGCTGTACTCACCTGGAATTTAGCCCCTGCAGCACAGAGCTGAGGAAGATAGGAAATGCAGACAGCCTGCACTCCAGGAGGGATACCACAGTCCTTGGCTGGTGGCCAGGGCAATAGGAGGGACCCCCACGGTCTTGGCGACTCCGAACTGGAGTGGAGCGCCTGTCCCACTGAGCTGGGGGTAGGGAGAGGCAGGGAGCAGTTCAGAGCTTAAGTGCCATAGAATCTCACTGTTCGTACTGAGATTTATTAGATTTTCTTAAGTAAACGATAAACGTTTTTCTTTTATCTGCCTTCCGGACAATCTCCAGGGACTTTTTTTTAAAGTTACAGTTGTTTCACTGGTCTGAGAAGCTCCTCCTGACACCATGCAGGAATTGCCTTCTGGTACTTGCATTTGATATTTCAGCACAGAGGGAAGATATAGTTCAAGTTAGGGTGGGAGCCAGAGAAGTCGGAAGCCAAAAAGAATCAGTTGGTCATGGTTACTTACCTCCCGAGGATTTTGTGGTACAGCTAACTCTGGAGTTAGACCTCTTCTCAGCTGAACCAGTGCTGGCAAAGCTGTGGGCAGTGATGTATGACAACCTAGAACCATTATGAAGCATGTGATGTGACGGCCAGCTTGCTCCTCTGACCAGAGACCAGAAAGGATGTGGGCTAGAGAGATAGGGTGAAAGTGGGGTGGGGTTGGGGCCTCAGTGGGCCAGGAGGCAGAGAAGTGGGAAGTGAACTAGCCGAGATCAGGGACGATCTCAAGCGGGTAGTTTTTGTTTGTAAAATATTTACCTATTTCAAGGACTCTGTAAAGCAGTATCACAGTCACGTTCTACAAACTTCCACTAAGGAATGGAAATTCTCCCTGTTACAAAGTCAAAGGTGGAGTAAAAGGAAAGAAAACTAGTCCAAGTCTAACCACTTAAATTACTACTTTTTTTAAATATGGAAATTAGTGCAGTAAAAAAGAAACCAGACAACTAAATATTAGTCTGTTATTTGTGATAGAAAAAAAAAAAATAGAGGGGCACCTGGGTGGCTCAGTCGGTTAAGCGTCTGACTTCGGCTCAGGTCATGATCTCACGGTTGGTGAGTTTGAGCCCCGTGTTGGGCTCTGTGCTGACAGCTCAGAGCCTGGAGCCTGCTTCGGATTCTGTGTCTCCCTCTCTCTCTGCCCCTCCCCCACTCACACTCTGTCTCTCTCACAAATAAATAAACATTAAAAAGGAAAAGAAAAAAAAAACAGAAAAAAATTGAGACATCAGTTACATATATTTTGGCATGTCCAAAAAATAGATTACTATGTGATTATTTAAAAAAGATATTTGTCATATGTTAATTTTATTTTACTTTTATACTTAAGGTCTACAAAATAATGATTTGGTATATGCACACGTTGTGAAATGATCATCACAATCAAGCTAATTAACACATCCCTTACTTCACATAGTTAAGCTTTTTTTTTGCAGTGAGAACACTTAAGATCTACTCTCAACACATTTCGAGTATACAGTACAGTATTATTAACTATAGTCACCATGCTCTATATTAGATTATCAGAATTTATTCATTCTGCAGAACTGAAACCTTGTACCCTTTGACCAACATCTCCCTATTTTCTCTACTCCTTAGACTTGGCAACCACAATTCTACTCTTGGCTCTTAAGAGTTTGAATTTTTTAGATTTCACATATGAAACTATTCAGTATTTGCCTTTCTGTATCTGGCTTATTTTATTTAGCCTAACGTCCTCCAGGTTCTTCCATGTTACTGCAAATGGCAGAATTTCCTTTCGTGTGTGTGTGTGTGTGTGTGTGTGTGTGTGACATTTTCTTTCTCCATTTATCTGTCAATGGACACTTAGGTTGTTTCCATATCTTGGCTATTGTGAATGACAGTTATGGGAGTGTAGATCTCTCTTTGGGATCCCGATTTTACTTCCTTTAGATATATACTTACAAGTGGGGTTGCTTGGATCGTATGGTAGTTCCATTTTTAATTCTTTGAGGAAACTCCATACTATTTTCCGTATTGGCCGCACCAATTTACATTCCCACCAACAGTATACAGAGTTCCCGTTTCTCTACATCCTTGCCGACAGATGTCTTTTTGATAATATCCATTCTAACAGGTGTGAGATGATATCTTGTGGTTTTGATTTGTATTTCCCTGATGACTAGTGATGTTGAGCACCTTTTCATATACTGTTGGCCTGTTATATGTTTTCTTTTGAGAAATGTCTATTTGGGTCTTTTGCCTATTTTTAACAAAGTTATTTGTTTTTTTCTATTGAGTTCCTTATAATTTTGGATATTACCCCTTATCAGACACATGGTTTGAAAGTACTGTCTCCAATTCTGTAGATTGTGTCTTCACCCTGATGATTGTTTCTTTCGCTGTGCAGAGCTTTTCAGTTTGATGCAATCCCATATCTCTGTTTTTGCTTCTGTTGCTTGTACTTTTGGCAACATGTATCCAAAAAAAATCATTGCTCGGACCAATGTCAAGAAAAGCTTTTCCCCATGTTTTCTTCTAGCACTTTCCTAGTTCTGGGTTTTCTGCTTAAGTTTTTCATCAATTTTTAGTGGATTTTTGCATATGTTGTGAGACAGGGTCCAGTTTCATTTTCCACATGTAGATATCCGATTTTCCCATCACCATTTATTTTTTTTTAATTTTTTTTTCAACGTTTATTTATTTTTGGGACAGAGAGAGACAGAGCATGAACGGGGGAGGGGCAGAGAGAGAGGGAGACACAGAATCAGAAACAGGCTCCAGGCTCTGAGCCATCAGCCCAGAGCCCGACACGGGCCTCGAACTCACGGACCGCGAGATCGTGACCTGGCTGAAGTCAGACGCTTAACCGACTGAGCCACCCAGGCGCCCCCCCCCCCCATCACCATTTATTGAAGAGACTATCTTTTCTATATTGTGTGTTCTTGGCACCCTCGTTGAAGATCAGTTGGCTGTATATGCATGGATTGATTTCTGGCCTCTCTATTCTGTTTCATTAGCTCACGTTTTTAGTTCAGTACAGTACTGTTCTGCTTACTAGCTTTGTAATACATATTGAAATCAAGAAGCGTGATGCCTCCAGCTTCGTTCTCGCTCAAGACTGCTTTGGCTTTGTGGGTCTTTTGTGGTTCCATAACAATTTGGAGATAGTTCTTTTTCCACGTCTAGACAAAATGTCATTGGAATTTTGATAGGGATTACATTAATCTGTAGATTGCTTTGGGTGGTATGGCCATTTTAACAACATCAATCCTTCCAATTCACAAACATGGGATATCTAAAAAGATATGTCATATATTATGAAGTAGACAAACAGGCTACAAATCAATGTACAATCTGACTTTATTTTAAATGCACAGATGCATATCAAAAGATCGAAAGATAGTTGTCTATGATAGAAATAAAGCTTTAAATTTATTTTCAATTAGGCTTAAAATAATCAAACATAAATGGGATCATATTACAGAACTTGAATTTTTTCACTCATTATATCTCAGAAATCTTTTCATAAGACTGCATGTAGATATAGCTCCTTTTTTTGTATGTATGTATGTATTTATTTGCCCAAGTGACTTTTAAACATATGACATCTTTGGTCATTGCACATCTTGTTTACCAGAAAATATCCAAGTTGGAGACATCGCCTTTTCAGGCAAAAGCTGAGTGAGCAGTGTCTGTGTGACTAAATGTATGATTCTCAAGAGTATAACAAATTACTTCAAATCTTAGTGTCTGAAACAATGAACAGTTATTTTTTTTAAAAAAATTTTTTTCAGTGTTTATTTATTTTTGAGAGAGGGAGAGAGAGAGAGAGTGCGCATGAGTGGGGGAGGGGCAGAGAGAGAAGGAGACACAGAATCCGAAGCAGGCTCCGGGCTCCGAGCTGTCAATACAGAGACCCGGGGCTCGAACCCGCAAGCCATGAGATCATGACCTGAGCCGAAGTCAGATGCTTAACCGACTGAGCCAACCAGGTGCCCCTGAACAGTTATTTCATGCAGTTTCTGAGGGTTTGGAATTTGAGAGCAGCAGTTCTAACCCAGGGTCTTTCGGGAGGTTGTAGTCGTGCTGTGAGCCAGGGTTGTAGCCTTTGGAGACTTGACTGCGGGCGGCAGAATCTGCTCTCAGGTTCACTCATATGACTGTTGGCAAGAGGCTTCAGTATCTTTCCACACAGCCCTCTCTCTACAAGGCTTTCTCATCATGGCTCCTTGCAGTGAGTGATCCAAAAGAAAGAGAGTGAGAATGACAAGACAGAAGCTTCAGTGCCTTTTATAACCTAATTTCAGGAGGGACATCACATTGCATCTGTGCTGTGTTCTGTTCATCACACAAACCAATAGTTGGAGGCAGGGATCACTGGGAGCCGTCGTAGAGGCAGGTTACCAAATATACCAAGTATCCTACACAAGGAAGAAAGGCAGTAAACATTTGCTAGATTGGACAGAACCAACGAGTGGCTGGCATTTCAATCCAGATATAATGGTCCAAGACTCTGAAGAGACACTGTTTAGGTCACCCACATTCAGTTGTCAAGTTGCCCCAAACCTGAGTAGAATTCAGTGACCCTGTACTATGTCAACCGAGAAATTGAGAGAAATAAAAGTAGAACGGTTTAAACTCAATGTAAAGTAAGTTTGCATACCAGGTTACGAAATGTCACTATAGACACTGAATGACTGACGGCAACATGGAAATGACACAGGTGTCCTCTTGCTTAACCACCCATCTTACCTGATTTAGAATTAGTCAAGCCACCCACCTACAAGTGGCTAGAAGCCAGATTTCAGCCTGGCATGGCTCTGCTGCCCTTGTCTTGTACTTCCTCTTACTGCTGCTGCCACCAACACTTGCAGCCCTTGGCCACTATCTGCCTTCCCAAGTAGTTCTGTCTTGAAACATACACTGGTTGAAAGGATGCTGCAGTCACTGTGTATCTACCGACAGCTTTTTTCTGACACTCTTATCTTTCTGCTTCTTCTCCCGCCATGGTCCTCCCTCACACTGAATGTTCTAGTCATACCAACAGTCCTCAGAGATCTTCAGACAGATAGTATATGAGTTCATGTTTCTGTGCCTTGCCGCGTGCTGTTCTTCTTCCAGGAATGTCATCCCCGGTCGTTTTCTGCCTAGCAAACTTCTTTTCACCTTTCAAATCTCTGCTCAAGCATCGTCCTTTCTAATGAAATTTCCCTGACTCTCCAGGGCCTGCCTTGTACCTGGGGCACACCAGGACAGGGTTAATTACTCTCTTTTCTGGATTGTTGTTGGAATTTTTACTTGTTTTACCATTTTGGAACCATTCTTACTTCGGGGTAGTTATTTTTGTACACATGCATCTTCCCAAGCAAACTGTGAGCTAGCTCCTCGAAGGCAGATTCGACCTTTTACCCTCAATGCCTATCCTCAGTGCCTAGATTTCTGTAGTAGATTTCAGTGAATATTTCTTTTTTTTTTTTTCAACTTTTTTTAAAATTTATTTTTGGGACAGAGAGAGACATAGCATGAACGGGGGAGGGGCAGAGAGAGAGGGAGACACAGAATCGGAAACAGGCTCCAGGCTCCGAGCCATCAGCCCAGAGCCCGACGCGGGGCTCGAACTCACGGACTGCGAGATCGTGACCTGGCTGAAGTCGGACGCTTAACCGACTGCGCCACCCAGGTGCCCCAGATTTCAGTGAATATTTCAACAAATAAACTGAGGAACTAAGGAACTGCAACCTGGACGCTGCAATGCACTGTGAAGTGAGAGACACCTCTGGTTCTAACCTGTAAAACAATTTTGTTTATACCTTTGCTTGGCATACTCCGTCTGTCTGTGGGTGGCCCCATTCCTTATGTGCTAGACTAACTGCTGGGATATTCATCAGTCTTTGCTTTTTCTGAGGATCTTTGCCTCTGCTTCTCAAGGGGTCACTTGCTTATGGCCACTCACTAGTCCTCAGGTCTTCTCAATTCTGAAGAGATCATTCTGGTTATATGGAGAGGCCAGGCGGCGTGACAGCTTAGAGGCTAAGAGGCCAAACAGACTAGCCGGCACAAGAATTAAATAAGAAAATGTACATAGTGTGCTTTCCACATGACCTGACACATAGACACATAATAAGTGCTCAATTAACAGTAGTTTTGGTTACTGTTACTATTACAGCTGCTATTACAGCTGCAAGGTCAGTGAACTTTCTGGTTATACCTGATGTCCTCTTAGCCTAAGAAAGAGCCACAAGGATCTGACACAAGATCCCAAGCGGTGCTCTAAGAATATGCTCTCTCTGGTCTGCTCGGTCTCACAGCTCTATTTCTCCTGCCACCAGGACTCAATGATCCAATCTTTTCATCAGGCTAAATTAGGCTGTTTAACCTGTGCCCAGGTTTAGAGCAAGGAATGATACCTCTAAACAAAGTTGTTTTGAGAAAACTGCCCATCTAGGCAGCACAGATCCCTTTGCATAAGGTCAGTTTCAAAGACTTTTCTTTTTCTGTCTTTTCCAATAAGCTGAGACAAAATGGCCATGCTAATGGCAACTGTTTTGCATTCCAACTGCTGCTGTCCTAGTATAAAAATTTCATAAAGCCTCAAAAATGTTTAAAATCTTTAGCTTACCTCTATTCAGCTCACTGCTGCCTTTCCTCTGTTTTGCTTTTGTCCCTGTCACTGGTCCAAGGTGTCAGAGGATCTGATGTTCCCTGCCCCCATTACCACCTCTAATCACTACTGAGATTGCTGACACCATTCTCTCCACCCCACCCCCCCTTTTTTTTTCCTTCCCTCTCGGGTGTCTTGTCAGGTTTCCCATTCTTCTCAGCTTTCTTTGAAGAAGGCTGGCCTCCTAGTCAACACTGCCAGCCAATTACAGTTCCTGTCCTTCAAGGAGACAAACTGAGTAATCCTCACAGGTGAGATAAAATCTCACTTCTCTGACTCTCCCTGGCTGCTTGCTTTTGCTCAGTGCCCAAGGTTTGAAGTTTCTGAAAGGCTGAATGTGTTCACTAAACTCCTTGCAGGGGAGGAAAATTAGGTTGTACAGTTTGATCGAGTGTATGTAGCAGACAAGGCAGTGAATTGGGTATGATTTAGAAAAACAGGGAAGTGTGACCCTTAAACCTTCTCTTCCCACCACCCCATGGGGTAGTAAGGTGAACTAAGAAGAAATAATTGGTCCTTTTGGGGCTTGGTGCCCAATACTTTCAAATAGCAGCTACAGTTCTTGGTGGGCCCTCACAGGAACTCTTCTCCCGTTCTGTGCCTATGGAGCAACAGGGGTCAAGCGTTGGATGGAGAACATGTAGCAAAGTAATGGGGGATCTGAATGAACTTTTTGGGTCCAACTGACTCACTTGACAAACTGAGACTTTGAGTTCTCTCCTAATGAATACAGAAGCCACCTCCCCTGGGGAACCAAACCTGTGAGGGGCCAATTTGTATTACTGGCACTTTCTTTTGTTCAGTTCTTTGCAAAAAGAAACTAGATTGAGTTTTAGAAATCATTGAATCTTAAGTATAAAATGAAACTGTAACTACAGGAAAAAATTGTTTCTCTGTATCTGAGAAGTTAACTTCTGATGAATTGAAGAAGAGAACTTCAACTTAAAGTTTTGATTGTGTATCACTAATGTAAAATGAATGCTGAACATCCACTTTATATTCATATTGTGTTGGGCTCAACGAGCCAACAAAACCAATGGGCCCTGCCCTTAAAAAACTGAAAATCTTAAAGTTCAAAAATTATTAAAACAATTTAGAAACAAGTGTGTGCACATTTTATGAACCTAAATATTGGTTAAATAATCGAGCCTAAATTGTGTGGCCCTTAAAATATGTGCATTGGGTAACCGTTATTAATGGCATATGAAATGCATGAATTTTATCATTCTTAATATATTTGCTTAGACTTGTAACTTGAGAGTTATTTAGAAAACAATGCTGTATATTGTTAGGATCCCATCTAAGGTATAAATTTTGTTGTAAGAACTGGGCAGAAAGGATTTAGTAGGATTAAGCTTGGCTCTCAAAGTAAATTCTGAAAACAACAAAGGAAAAGACCTGCCTGCTGTAACAAGTCAGTTTAGATGCTATTAAGATGTCTTCATTTACCAGGCTTGTCCAGGACTCAGCTTTTGAGGTTATTATTTATGAAAAAGGTATGTTAACTACTGACCAAGGATAATAAATTTACCTCCACACTCTTGCTAGGTCCAAGGACAAAATGAATAACAATGCATATTCAGGCATGTGCTTTGACTGATAAACCAAGACCATCAAAAACCAGGACATAATTTGCCTTTTTCTTAGTCATTAATTCAATCACTTAATGAACTTAAAATTAACTCAACAAAATTCTCAGTGGGAGAGGTACAGAGAGGTCAACAGCAAAGAACCTCTCCTTAATCCCTTCAAACTTTTCACCATGAAAAATTTTCATCACTTGTTTATGGGACATTAAAAGAAAATTTTTTTTAAGTTTATTTGAGAGAGAGACTGACAGAGTGAGCAGGGGAGGGAGGGGCAGAGAGAGGGAGAAAATTCCAAGCAGGCTCTGCACTGTTAAAGCCCATTGTGGGGCTAGAACTCACAAACTATGAGATCACCACCTGAGCAGAAACCAAGAGTCAGACACTTAACTGACTGAGCCACCCAAGGCATTTTTAAAAATGTCCTGCCCAAGGTGCCCAAGGGCATTTTAAAAAAAGTCCTGCCGGGGCGCCTGGGTGGCGCAGTCGGTTGGGCATCCAACTTCAGCCAGGTCACGATCTCGTGGTCCGTGAGTTCGAGCCCCGCGTCGGGCTCTGGGCTGATGGCTCAGAGCCTGGAGCCTGTTTCCGATTCTGTGTCTCCCTCTCTCTCTGCCCCTCCCCTGTTCATGCTCTGTCTCTCTGTCCCAAAAATAAATAAACGTTGAAAAAAAAAAAAAAAAGTCCTGCCTTTGAGAAAAAAGAACATAAAACTCACCTGTAATTGTATTTGCAAAGTTACAGCTACACCTCACCATGAGTACTCCTGACAATTGCTAAAGTCGGCTTTAGAAGGAGACAGGGAAGGGCTAATAATGTCCATCAACAATGGATAAATTGATATATTCATATGATGGAATGTTACTTGGTAATAAAGAGACTATGAACACATTGAACAACATAGAAGAAGCTCAAAAAATTGAAAAGACAGACACAAAAGAGTATGTGTTATGTGATTCCATTTATATGCATTTCTAGAATAGGCAACACTAACCTATGGTGGTGGAAGTCAGAACAACAGTTACCTGGGGAAGGATTAACTGGAAAGGGGCTAGAGGGAATTTTCTGTAATAGAAAAGTTGCGTTTCTTTATTGGGGTTGTGGTCACCAAATCTCAAACTATACATTTAAAAACTGTGTAGTGTATTGAATGTAAACTATATGTTTTTTTTTTTTAAGTACTAATTATCTACTGGACTCTGAAGTTAAATATAATCTACTACTGTAGAAAGCATCTAAAAAATCTTACTATGATTAAAAAACAACACAGGCATTCAGAAAGCAGATATGAAGCTTTAATTCACTGTGGGCATTTCTCTGACCAATATTATAAACTTTACACGTCTTCATACAGATACATCTTTTATAAGACACAGGTTTTTTTTTACCAAGTACTGTGAAACATACCACCATTCCACTTAGTTAAGGGCGTATTATAAATATAATGAGCCACTGATTAAATATAAATACAGAGGTTGATATGTGTTAGAAAGTTTCCATAATAAAAAAAAAGTTTAAGAAAGGCTAAACTATGAAAGTTCACGTGTTTTTTTACTTTAAATATCACATCACAGTGACAGCCAATTACAATAAAATTACAACTGCTTTTAGATGATAGTACATTTGGATATCTAACATCCACTTATTTTCATTTCCACACTGCATTTTCATTTCTAAAGAGTAGACCAACTTTTAGACTGCAGACCAAGTTTCTTGTGGAAGAAATAAGAATTACTATCTTGATTGTGACCACTGGAAACTAAATTTATACATACTGTACTAAATAGAGACGAGACTATTAAGTATATAATATGGAACTCTTCAGTAGCGGTGTTCAAGAGAAATTCAAATAGTAGCCTGAAAATGGTGTTTTTTTTCTTAATGTTTATTTTTGAGGGGGGGGAGGGGCAGAGAGAGAGGGAGGCACAGAGTCCAAAGCAGGCTCCACACTGTCAGCACAGGGCCCGATGCGGGACTCGAACCCATGAACTGAGAGATCATAACCTGAGCTGAAGCCAGACGCTTAACCGACTGAGCCACCCAGGTGCCCCCGAAAATGGGTTTTCATTGCTACAGCAGTCTACATATATTTCATTAAAAAGATGACATCTCTGTCAAAACATTTAGAAATAAATATATGGTAGAGCCTTCCCTTTTCCAAGATGCTGCCTGGAAGAAAAGTTCCAAGCTGAATTAAGGGGGGAAGATGGGGGGGGAAAAAAACCCTCAGAAAATAGACATTATACGATGCTCTGAACTACAATCTTCCTGAGTCTGTTTTTCAACTGGAACAAGTTTTAGTCAGTTCTACATTGCTTTAGTCCACAATCCAGAGGGAGTCCTTGAACAACCAGTTCATATTCTACAGAAATCAGAAGGACTCCTAAACACCCCTCAACTAATTATACAAGGGAAAGCTGATCATGAGTTGTATTAAAATCTATGTGAATATCAAACATAGTCATAGCCATTCTTTTACCAGTGATGCTAGAATAAGTGATGAAAATATATGCGCAGCTGTACACAGATCACCATTAAATACAGGAACAAATGCCGTTGATGCATATTAAAAAGCTCCCCAAAAGCCAATCTGAATGTTTATTTTCATTTATTTTGATACAGCATTAGAAGGGACTGCATATAATTACAGGGACTGCTGCAAACAACACTTGATGCTACTAAGTGTTCTATTAAGCATCAGGCATGCACAACAGTTACCTTTGAAAATTTCTCACGTATATATCTTAAATTCCTATTTATAAGCTACAACATGTTTAAAGCATTTAGTGATTTTTAAACCAAATATTTTAACTGACCTATGTCTACATGGAGAAAAACAAAAACTCCCTCCCTGGTCTCAATAACCAAAAGTAGTATTAAATCTTACTCCCCAATTTGATATTTAAACTTAATTCCAAAAAGTGGGGAACATTCTTATCACGACTAAACTGGAAGGATGATCTCCTCAACAGTCTACCCACCACACACAGCATGCTAAGCCTGTGGGGATTACGAGATAAGCATGATGTGCTTGGTGGCTACAGATGACAATAATTGAACAGTCTCTTCTTTTTATTCTGGATCTTTTTATTTCAAACTAAATGAAATCATTTCATCAATACAAACTAAAAAAATAATTCTTTTTTCTTCATTTAACATCAATCTAAGAGTGGACCAAACTAAAAACACTGTCTTCAAGCACGTGGCAAAACAGAAAAAGTTTCAATTACATTAGGTAACCAGGGGTGGTGAAGGGAGTAGTTTGTTTTTCCACTTAAGAAGCATTCCAGTCAAATAATCACAAACACTTACAAATTCAGACTGCTTGGTTCTCAGTCATTTATGGCTTAAGTACTGGATTTGAAAACCACTTCAGGCTAAAATAAATTTATATGAATAATGCATAGATTGTATATCTAGGAAGTCATGCAATAAATAAACATTCTCATGTACATTGGAATCTTAGTGACGAGAAGGGTCTGCAGGTGTGAACAGAATGTTTCTTCCCTTTTACCAAGAGACTACGCCCAGCAAGATCCTGGCTTTTGGCCTATTCAAGATCCTACTTGCCAGGTCATCTTGATTTTCTCAGATCGATAAAAGAAGCCAATGTCATGAGACATCTGCAACAAGGAATGGACTCGCCTCAATCACAGGTGCCGTGAGGTCCGAGCTAGGCAGAATGAGACCCTCGTGATCCTGCCACCCTGCCGCAAAGTCAATTTGGAGGACTTGACCAGCTAGAGTATCAATGGGTAAATGTTTAGTGACCTACTGGAAACCCTTATTATATTAGTATCTTTCACAAATCTATCTGCCCCTTAAATCTATTTCATTTGAAAATTGCCAGGGTAAGTAAGACCCACCCACTATTCCTGGTTTTGATATGCCCCTACAACATGAGAATTGAACTGAACCACGATGATTGTTATGTCGTCTCTGTACATCCGAGCAAGCTCCTCAGGAAGACTGAGCATTTTGGAGAGGCGCTCGTGGTCTACAGCTCCAAACTCGTTGTTGCCCACCGCGTGACGAATGAGATGGGTTGCTGCATTCTGATCCTCGAATACCGAGGACATCTTGGCTCTCCTTTCTGTTAAAAGGCCATGCATCTGTCCTAGAGTCACCTTGTAGCCGCCAACAGCTATTGGCTGTTGGTGATGCATGCCCGTCAGGTACTCACCCACAATCCTAACCACATCCTGCCTGTGCATCGTCTCCCACAACCCATCAGTAGCCAACACCAGAAACTTATCCTGTGGCCTTAATCGGTGATAAGTCACCTCTGGCTCAGCAGTGAGATAAGGGGGTGTATAATAATTAGGAGGGATAAACTTGGTATATTCATTGTCATTCAACTGGTCTGGGCCTGATTCTATCACTCTCTTTTGAAGGTCAATGCTCCATTTGAACTTTACGTCTCCAAAAGCCCTAAAAGGCATCAGCAAGCCAAGCAGCCGATCCTGTTTCACCACGCTCTTGGCCTCATTCTTTGGGTGCTCCAATTTCAGCCGTTCCAGTTCTCTTTCATTCTGAGCATTGTGGTCATTTGAGAGAGTGACTGCCGACCAAGAGCCGTCCTCTTCCTGCACACCCAGCATGGCTCTGCTATCGCCGGTATTGGCCACGTGAAGGTCGACGCCATCTACATGGGCCACACAAGCAGTGGCCCCAGAAAATGCCACTCGAAGCACCAAGTAATTGAGAAAAGAATTGGGATCACCGACTTGAGCCTCCAAAGAGATGTCATTGTCAAGCCTTTTGAAAGCATTAATTAAAGCCTCCTTCACATCAATATCAGTAGACTCCCCGGTGTTGAGGTCTATAAGTTCTTGCCAGTAAGTCCTTAAGCTGTTGAAATACAACTTGGACGCCTCCTTACTGAAGTAATCATTGGGGTGCTTGTGCCACTGGAGAATGGGCAGCAGTGCCCGGCCACTCTCGACTGCATTTTCAATCTCTAGCAAAGTCTCATGGGGCAACAAGGAGACGGCAATGTAATAAAAGAGTCTCTCACTGACTGCCTGGGAACAAGCACAGCCGGCATGGCCGTCAAAAACCCCCAAGAGCATCCCTCTGGTCTGCAAGCAAGTAGCTGCACTTCTCCGGTCCTCGATGGGTGCATTTGCAGGCAGCTGATTGCTGTCAAATCCAAGGACGGAACTGACATTTTTGCCATCGAATTCTGGCACTTTGAAGCTGTATTCGTTGGCTTTCAGGATGCTGTTGACCTGCGGGGGTGTGAGGTAAAATCTCTGCGGCGTGGAGGCGTATCTCCTTCCCTGGGTGTTGTACTGCCACCAGCTCTCCTTCGGCCTGCAAAAGGTGGCATAGGCCGGGTGGGGTGCGTATCGCAGGCGACTCTGAGGAACGTAAGGCGACGAACAGCAGAGGTGTTTGTGGTGGCAGTAACACGCAGTGCCATAGATTCTGCTCAGTTCACAGTTACGGATCAGAGGGAAAAACAGTTGAGTTGGTGCTGGCATGGCATCAGAGAACAGCGGCAGGCTGGCACTTCTGACGGGGATTCCTAGACAGCAATTATACAGACACACACAGAGAGAAGAGTTACATTTCAGATCACTTCATCCATCTCTGCTTTGAGAACAAATATTTAGCAGGTGAATCTACACGCTAAACCCTGCGCTAGAAAGCACCGTATTTTATACACCTCTCCTGTACTACTTCCACAGGGTATATTCTGCTAAGCCCAATTCTTAATCACTTATGGAGCCAAGACTAGAGTCTAGCTTTACTTCTCTCTTTTCCTCGCATTTCCTTCTGCAGCACAGACTGTGCAGAACATACAACAGATCTGGCTGGGAAAAAGCTGAGGAGATGAAGATTATGTAACATTATGCAGTGGCAGTCTACCTGGCCAACCACTCTTCTCCCTCTCTATCCTTAAAAAGGCCTGGATCTCCCATGACGAAAACCCCGTTTCCAGATTTGTGGTCAATGGTAACATTTGATTACACATGATTACCACCAAAATGGTGTCAAAATACATCCCCGACATATGTATGCTCATGAATTCTTTGGTAAGTTATATGCACACACTACCAAATTAATATTATGTTCATATATAGTATGAACATATATATGCAGCAGATATAGGGGGAAAAATTACATGATGAATAAAAAGAGAAATGCCAGTGTTCCTTTCCTGCGCCTCAGTGGACGGTCTTGCAAACTACGCTTCTCTAGACCACTGTGCCAATTTGGTGATCTCAGGGACATAGGTCTGCCACCAACTAGCCAAATAATCCTAGAAATGTGAGCTTACCTCTTTGGGCCTCACTTCCCTAGGCTGTAAGTGAACACACAGAAGCAGATGCTACCGAAGGCCTCTTCTGGGTCTCTATGCCTTTATAAGTGTTTGTTGCAGTGAGGCTTTGAAATCAAATGCAGGTTTCATTTATTCGTTGTTTAATCACTGTACGCTTTGTGATAAAAAGAAGTTTAAGTACGCTAGTAGCTCTAAGGCTTTGTTAGTAATGTAAATGGTCTCAGTTCTGTAATTTAATTTACTTGCTAGCATTTTCCCCTGCTAATCAGCCAGAAGGGAAAGCTACAGAAACACTATTTTCATCCATTATGGATCGAGGTAGAATTCAATCCCTAGAAGAATATTTTCTCTTACATTTAAAATAAAAGTATGTATTTGCCTTAAGGAAGCAATAAAGAATAGTGAAATAATAGTCTAATAGTCTAAGGTTTGTATAGAAAAGGTGCACATTATTAATCCAAATAAAAATCACTGACACTATGTGACACAGAAAATATTTTGCTGGACATTTATCTAGAAAATTTATTGAATGTGCATCGTTAATCCAGATAATTTATGCAAGGGAAAAAAACTTTCTTCCTTCTAACATTTATTTCCCCTAAATTGTTGAGGTATTGCTTCAAATAACTCATTTGGCCTATAAAGAAATAGACTTTAGAGTTAAATAAGGAAACAAATGCAGTAAACAAAAAATAATACAGAAAACAAAACCATGTGGGTTTTAATGTCAGCAATTCCTTCTTAAGGTTGAACCCATTAAGGAAAAAAAATTTACAAGTATCAGAGATTGTTACAAGTATCAGAAAAAAATTTACAAGTATATATTACATTATTTTCAGGTACCCTCTTTTGAAGAGTAATTGGAGAAGTGATAAGTGGGATGTGTGAGGGCAGAGAAAACCAAACACCGAATAATAACTTATTCTTGTTTGAGCACTGCATAAGCTGGGCATACAGAACCCCTTTTGCAAGTGATAGAACGCACCATTATTTTAAATGCACTATTTCAGAAGGGATTTGTTTTAAAAACTGAAGACAAGATTATACAACAGAAGGCAATGATTAGAATTTTGGAAAGAAGATCAATAACTAAATAAGCATTCTGAAATGCCATAATGAAAAAAAGAGATTCCAGATGAACAGGAATCTATCAAGACTAACCATATAAATCTCTGCACTTCAAACTAAATACCTGAAAGTCATCCAAAGGTTAAGGGTACATGATTGAGCCAGGAGATGTGCTCAAATGTTGTGCCACATGACTCTGGCTTCCAGACATAAACCGTACCTTGGTAGATTTGCATGCAGAAAGCACATTAACTCATTTCATGCTTTGTATAAAGATTTTCTATTATTAAAAATATAAACTGATGACCATTTTAAGAGAAATTTTCTCCATAATTTTATTATTTTTTTGAGATCTTATTTTTAAGTAATCTCTACACTCAGCCTGGGGCTTGAACTCACAACCCTGAGATCAAGAGTCACTTGCTCCACCGACTGAGCCAGCCAGGCACCCCTCTCCATAACTTTAGATAAGTTTGTAGTGTGCTTACTTTAAAACTTAAGACTTTTATAGGAAGAAGAAATGTTTGCTTCTGTATGGAATGCAGACCAAATCAAAGTACTACTTTGTGCGTGTGTGTGTGTGTGTGTGTGTATGTGTTTGCAAGGGGGGTTTGATAGATGAGCAGCAGGATTTCGTTGTATGTCTAACCAAGGAATAACAAGTCCAAGAAATCTGCACTTTCCTTAAATTCCTCCGTTTTGACAATTTTTCTGCTTTTGTAGTTGATTGCAAAATGAATGAAATATTGTGGCAAAGGAACTGATTCATGCAGCAGATGCTTTGAATAATATGTAAAATCAAACAGCAAACACTCAAATACTCAGATAACATACTACATTTTTCCTTCGAGGCGAAAGTTCTTGAGATTAAAAAAAAAAAAAAGCAGAGTGGATTTTATCGATTGCACCTTTCAGTTTTTCAGGAGCTTAGCATATGGACTGAGAATGTATCCCAATACCCCAACTCCCAGCATACCTTCAAAAGACAAATTCTTAGAGAATATGGAATTCATGAAAACCCTGCTCTGTGATTCATGAGTGTTGTATCATCACCAGTACACATGACATAGTCTCTCCATCAGACCAGATATCCTCACAAGCCAAAGTGCTTGCAAATGCTTTTTCAAACCGTAAGTGAGCATTCAAAAACTCTGAGTATCTTTCTGAATATCCTGTGATTCAACAACAACAAAACCCCATGAGATCAAAACTTTTGCTGACAAACTCACTAAACTAATGAAGTAGAAAGCTCTTGATTAGGCAATTAAGAACAGCAACAAGGTACAGTGTCGGTAAACTGGAGGACTGTCATATTTTCAAGTGATTTCTGACCACAATTTCACTGAAAAGTTCCTATCCCTGATCCACGTTATATGCAGTATCTTAGTCCTAGGCAAATTTGACCCATTTTGCCAATGACTAGTAAGAAAAGATGCACTGCAACCCGAAACAGGAGAGAGACCCATCCATTCTTACTGATGGGCTCGACAGAGCCTGTGCCAAGAAACGATTCTACTTCATTCAATAAACCCACGGACCATATTAATTAGAAAATGCTGTTATACTGCACCGACTCCGGAGCTCTTTAGCTTTCAAAGCTTTTGGTGTAAATGAAAAAAAAAAAAGCTATACTCGTCATTCAACGTGTCAGAACCTCAGTTTATGTAACCCAATTGCATTAAACACCCTGTATAAAGACTTCACAATTTTTCAGCATTTTCTGGAAATGCTAGCCATTTCACAGCTCCTGTTATCTCTACATGAATGAAGAAACCGGCTTCCCTCAGAAGACACGACGCCCCAAGCCAGCACTTGTTTGATTAGTTTCCTTTGTCCCTACCTGAAAGCTGCACTAAGGTATCAAAGCTATCCGGGTCCAGGACGCCTTTGTTCCCTTTTTCTATCTACCTCACCCCTAATTCCACGGCGACCCAGCTAAAACCATCCACACACAAAATCAGTCACCATCCTTTCTGGGTACCCAACGCAGGTAGTTAAGTGAATACCTACCAATTCGTCTGGGCCCGGGACACACACACATTCTCCTGTCATCACAACACGGAGCCGACAACATCCACAACCCGCGCGGACAGCAGCAGCGACAGCAGCACCGGCCCATTGAAAGCAAGGCAGAGATGCTCATTAGAGGAGGCGGCGGCGGGGGAGGCGGGCACGGAGGAGGGGCGAGCTCTCGCTCCAGCCCCGTGTGTGGGGCAGGGAGGGGGGAAAAGGATGGAGCAGGGAGAAAGGGGTGGGGAGAAGAAGGAAACCAAACAAACAAACCCACCCCACTGGAGAGGCAGGAACGGAGCCCTAGGCGGCGGGGACTCAGCCGCGAGCAGAGACGCGCCTCGAGACCGGTCCCTCCATCCAGCCCGGGCGCGGAGCCCACCGGCCCCCGGCATCCTCCGCCCGCTGCCCACCCCGCCCGGCCCACGCAGCGCCGGCTTCGGTCCAGAAGCCTAAGGCAGGGGTCGGCCCGCGGCAGGCTGCCGTGGGATCACCCCAGACTCCGGGGTGCGTACGGGGGACCCTCCGGCAGAGACGCCACACAGCTGGCGCCGCACCTCCTCGGAGCTCGCACTCGCGTTAGGTTCTCCACGGCGTCCCCGGCGCTGACAGCGGCGGCGGCCGGCCCGCCCCCCACCCAGAGCCCGCGGCGGCCCCTCGGCGCCGCCACGCCCGCCCGCAGCCCCGACGCCCCCGCGCGCACCTAGCGCTCCGGGGCTCGTCCCTCCTCCGCCCGGGCCACCGCTCGCCAACCCTCTGCACGCCCGCGGCCGTCGCTCCCCACGCGTGCCGGGCAACCTCCTCACAACTTTGGGCGCGTAGAGGAGGATTCCGGACTGGGCGGCTCGGGCATGGGGCAGGGAAGGGAATACGAACCGGGCACACAGGGGAGGAGTCGCTTCTTCCCGACGAGGAAGCGGCCGCAGCAGTAGCGGCACCGCCAAGCGCTCCCTCCTAGCCGCCCGGCGTAACTCCCTGGAGTGCAGCCCCTGGCCCCCAGCTGGCCCACTCCCTGCCCCGCCGGGCCGCCACCCTGCCCCGCCCGAACGTCCGGGCCGAAGCACTTCCCGCCTCCCGATTGGCTGCGCCCGGGAGAGTGGGCGGGGAGGAGAAGTGAGGGCCAGGCCTGAGTCGAGGAGGGGGGGCGGAAGAGCCGCGCGCTCCCAGCCAGCTTTGTGACGTCATGGGGGTCAGACAATCCCTTCCATTCCGAGCGAGCGGCTCATTGGTTCCACTGGCACGCCTCACGTGACCGCGCCCGGTAGCTGGGTGGAAGGTGGGGCTTCGTGGCGCAAGGGAGCTGCGACCGGCTGGGCGGGGCGGCTTTGAAGCGGCTGGAGACCCGAGGGGTTGGGAAGAAGCTCCTGGGCCCGCCCCAGCATCCCCACGCGCTGGGGTCCCCGGGGGTTCGCTGCTCCCGGCCCACCGGGCTTCCGCGAATCCCTGGCGCCTCGGCAGGTGACCCGCCTTGGCCTGGCAGCCTGGCGGTTCAGCCTTCCCCGCGCCTTGCTGGTGGGCCCAAGTTTCCTAGGATAGGCGGTGGGGCCGGCTCCCAGCCCAGCAGGGAACTGAATTCCCTGCATTTCGCCCCAGCCTAGAATATAAGGCATGACAATCTGTTGCCCCGGTCATTTGATACTTTGCAAATTTTAGGAACAGTAATTCGGATCATGTTTCCCACCGTTTTCTAGACATCTCTTGGGTCCTAGGGAGGAAAAGCGAGACTGAACAGCAGCAAGAAGTTGTGATCAAGGAATTCTTTTCCCTCTAGTGTAGGTGTGCTCTGAAGGTCTTTGATACCAGTGTTGTCTCGTTTTCCCGGGATGGTTACAAGGAAACCTGTAGGAGTGGAAGAGTACTGGACTTGGAGCTGATCAGAGCACCTTCATCCAAGTCATTTCTGCTCCATAAGACTCCGTGTCTGTTTCAGTGAGATGAGGTTACGCTTGGAGTGGCATTGGCATTGTGTGATTATACACAAGAGATCCTGAAGGCTTCTTTTGCCTCCATCCACACATATCCCATCTTTATGGGAACTGAGTCATCTATAGTGGCCTCTAAATGCTTCCCTGGGGATGATATTAGGTAGGTCATTGCACTCAGCCTGCCTAGTGTGAAACTGTTTACTTTGATTTATTAAGCATATCTGCTTACTAGCCAATAAAGTTCACACAGTGATATGGGCTGGATATAAAAACTGTCATGTTAATGGTATTGTGGGGTTTTGTTTTTATTAATCTTGCATTATTTTATTTTTACGTAATAAAGGAAAAACTTTATATACAAAAACTGCCAAGAACTGGTTCTTCATAATTCCTGGATTTTTTCAGCTGCCTCTATTCTTTAAATTAGAGGAGAGCTTTTCTGTCCAGCTCCAAGTGGCTCATGAAACTCTTGTGGCTCTCTAAGTGGCCTTGATCTCCCATTTAGTTCATCTGCCTCACTTCCCCCCTTTTTACCTCTCAAATTCTGTAAGTATTTTTCATCGTCCTTTTCCCAATTGGTATAGATTTATTTGTCTAGTTTTCTCTTGTTTCATAGAAGCAGTATAGGGTGACTTAGCATAGTGAGTAAGAGCATAGCTGGAGGCAGGCTGCCTGGGTTCCAATCCCAGCTCTGTAAATTACTATGTGGTCTTAAGCAACCTCTTTCTGGCTCAGGTCTCTCATATGTCAGGTAGGAATAAAAATAGTAATACCTCACAGGACTGTACTAAATAGGCCAATATAAATATATATTGTGCTAAGTAAGTACATAGCAGGGAGTAAGAGCTATATAAGTATTCGCTATTATTGGGGCACCTGGCTGGCTCAGTCGGTAGAACATATGACTCTTGATCTTGGGGCTGTGGGTTTGAGCCCTACATTAAGTGTAGAGATTACTTAAAAATAAAATCTTAAAAAAAAATTAGCTATTATTAATATTATAGACACATGTCCCGGTAAGTATGCCTCTTTTAGATTTAAGACTCCTAAAGAGTAGTGGTTCCAGATCCCTAAGTGCAATATATTCTTAATTCTCTAGTTAGACACTAAGAAGTTATTGATAGGGGTGCCTGGGTGGCTCAGTTGGTTAAGTATCCGACTCGATTTTGGTTCAAGTCACTATAGTTTGGGAGATTCAGCCCTGCATCGGGCTCTGCGCTGACAGCACATGGCCTGCTCCGGATTCTCTCTCCCCCTCTCTCTGCCCCTCCCTGAGTAGTGCTCCTCCTCCCCTCTCAAAATAAATAAGTAAACATTAAAAAAAAAGAAGTTATTAACATACTGGAAAGTCTTAGAACTTTAGGATACCAGTTTAATTTACGTGAGGAGTGTCACTGCCTTTTAGCCCCTACTTTGCAGACATGGTGACCAGTAAACTGAAGCTAAGAGTAGATTTTTATGAGTTTCTGCCTCATAAGGTTTCAGAAATGAAGTCTATACTAGGCTTGTCTGTTGTCTATAATATTTTCCCATTGACTCCGAAAGGTAGAGGGATAATACTCAGGAATGTATACATCCATATGAATGACCTCTTCAAACTGTCACTTTGGGAATGTACACCTTTATTCCACACCCACATTGCCATTATGCAGAGCACTTTTTAAATTACCTTTGCAAATTGTTTTTGTCTGCACAGGAAACTCCAACTTGTTTTACTATAACTAGCACCTTGTTTTTTATACCTAAAATAGCATTGATTTCCCCCATCTTACTGTTCTTAGCCCTAAATGACCTGGCTATTTCTGAAAACCCATTCTCAAAAAGCTAGTATTTGCCACCACTAAATATAGTCAAAAGCATTTGTCATGAGTGTTGGAGGCAATGTCAAGGTGTTTCTAGAATCAGAGTAAAGGCCCCCCAAAGTAATGTCTATGAAGTGAACTCATGTAGAGGTGCAAGTTTGTTTTCCAGCTGCAGAGTTGTAGGTTTCAGTGATGTGTATGACACACCGAGTCATAGTTTTGCAGAGGAACCAACCACTTGTACCATTGAGAGAGATTCTTTAGTATCTCAACCTTATCTCCTCTCTGCCTTGGCTTTCTCCCTGTCTCTATACACAGCTCTGTTTAGCCACTCAACAGGCTTGCTTATGAAGTGCTGTTTGTTACCACATGGTCATCTGGCCAGGCAAGGAAGGGCAAGTCCTCGGGTGTGCTGCGCTGACCCCACAGACTGGTTGAGCCACCAGAACACCTGTTGACACTTGGACATTGGAAGGTGTAGCAAAGAAGCTTCGGAACAACCTAGGATTGTTGGAAAGAAGAGCCAGCAAAGAGAGAGGAAAGGATTTCAAAAATAGTACAAAAATAGTACCAAAAAATGGTACAAAGGGGCTGTGCAAAAATACCTATTTTGTCTACTCACAGGCTTTCCGTGATACCAGTAATGCAAAGACAGCTCATGAATGAGACCCTTGACGATCATTTTCTTACCCTAGAACAAAGCTAGAAATGAGCAAGTGCTGAACCAGATTGGCCTGTTGTTCTTATGGGTGGATGATGAAGCCTCTGGGGGTATTGGAGGTTAGCTGTGACAACATGAGATGGCCCAGCAGAGTCTTGGTACCATCCAAGAAGCTTAAAATAGACCAGCATGTGGGTCTGAGGTATTGGTCTGGTAGTTAGTGACTTCCCTTTGCCTTTGCCAAAATCAACAATTGGAAGAGAGGCTGGGTCTAACACACTCCTCTCTAAGTCCTACTTCCCTACAGGAAGAGGCAGGAAATCAGCAAGTATTTACTAAGTGTGTAAGCAATAGGTACCTCTGTTAGTTATTACCATCCCAGGGTTGAGAGTTGCTTTTTGGAAATTATTTGGAGTTAATGCGGTAAGATCAGCAAACCATCTATGAGAAACAGAATGTGTATTGTAGCTCATCTCTTGTGGACTTAGAGGCTGTTAAAGGTGTTTTCACATTTATTTAATATTTTTAAAGTATTCCATTGTCATAAGAATTCATGAAGCAATGGTATATTTGAGGGGAAAAATAAAGCTTCATTCTCTTGCAAAACTAGGGAGGAAAGTCTGCTGACTGGTAGGCAGGAAGTTTCTGTGCATTAATTTAACATGACAAAGAATATGACAGCTGTGTATCTGGGGTTGCTTAATTAGGGTGCTTTGGTAAGAAGACTGCAGGTCTGTGGACCTGACTGCCACATATTTCAACAATCCCTGTTAATGGGGGTGTCTTAGAATACTAAGGATAGCATGCATGGGGGGGATTGGTATTGTCTAGTCATCAGACAATCTGGCAAATTAATTTCCCACTCAGTGTAATTCTATGGATGGATTCCCCAGAATAAAATACAGAGGGAAAAGGTAAAGGAAGGGCTTCAGGGAAACAGAGCCATTGGGGCGAGTCTAGAGCACTTTGTACAACAGGTGCTGACTTATGGTGCCTTTGAAGCAGGTCAGGCCAATGTGCAGACTTCAGCAGAAGCCTCCAGTCTATACACCCAAAAACAGTCGCTGCTGATTTGCATACTTCTTAAAAGCTATAATTCTTCACTTATCTGTACACCTTAATTACTAGAATGTAAGCCTCTTAAGGGCAGGGATCATGTCTCTTTTATGAACCGATACAAACCCACGGCTTGGCATATAGTGAGAACTAACAGGTAGTGAGTGCTTAACTTTATATTATTCTCTGTTCTAACTGCATTGTCTCAGTACATTCTCATGACACTCATAGGAGGTAGGTGCTATCAGTATATCTATTTCACAGGAGAGGAAACTGAGTCTCAACAAGGGTAATTTGCTCGGGGTTACATAAGTAGGAAATAGTAGAACCATCTGCTTCAGAGCTTGTACTCTAAGGCACTATGCTATAAGGTCCCCTACATATAATAGGTGCTCAATGGGGCACCTGGGTGGCTCAGTTGGTTACGTATCTGACTCCTGGTTTCAGCTCAAGCCATGATCTCACGGTTTCTTGAGTATGAGCACCACATCAGGCTCCTTGCTGACAGAGGGGAGCCTGCTTGGGATTCTCTGTCTCCCTCTCTCTCTGCTCCTCCCCCACTCATGCTGTCTCTGTCTCTCTCAAAATGAATAAACTTTAAAAAAAAATAGATGCTCGATAATGAATGGACTCCTTTCAAATGAAAAAGGCGGCACGTTGCAATAGATGAATGCATTGTGATGAAGGCCTAAAGAAACTTTCCCATTTTCATTCGGATTTGAGGGCAAACTATATATTTGCAGAATTTTCACCCATGCTTATTGTGTCTGTGACCAGCAATAACCTTGGTACAGCTAGAGGACACTGACAGTCCTCTATTGTCAGAGTGCTGCAGGGTTTGGCTATAGTTTTTCAAGAGAACCAGCTGTGGCTCTAAAAGCATATTTTCCTTGGAAACCAGATATTAATATTTGTAGATGATACCTAATGTATTCGATTCATATCCTAGATATGATATCAGCAGTTTAATCTGTTGAAAGCTATAAATTATGTTCATCTGAAAGCGTTACTTTTATTTTGAAGCAGTATCAGCTGGAGAGAGAAAAGTTCAAGGAGAGAAAGAAGACTGAGAAAGTGGAATGTTAGCTATTGAATGTATATGTATAGCTATTGAATTAGGTATCCAGTTTCTGCCAGGAACAATGGGCTCTGGAATGCTCATCAGAATATTTAGATATTACCTAGTACAACGTCTGGGTTCTTAAGGCTTCATGGCTTTGTGAAATGAGTATAGACTGGAGTCAGAGAGTCCTGAATTCAAATCCTAGCTTTGCTCTGAACAACTGGGTATTTTTTCAAAATTTGCCCAACGGCTTCAATTTTAAAAACCTCTAAGGTGTGTTGTAAAGATTAATGATGATGTCAATGAAAGTTCCAAATGATGGCTGGCATGTAGTACCAAGAGGTTGTACCCAAATGAGTTCTCTATTGCTGCTGTAAGAGATGACCACAAATTTAGTGGGAACAGCGCACACATCTTACACTTGGGGAGATCAGAAGTCCGAAATGGGTCTCGTTGGGCTGACATCAAGGTGTCTGCAGATCTGCATCCCCTTCTGGAGTCTTTAGCCGAGAAGCTGTTTTCTTACCTTACCCAGCATTGAGAAGCTACCTGCATTCCCAGGCTAATGGCCCCTTTGTCCATCTTCAAGGCAAGCGGAGATCTTACGATCACTAACTCTGATCTCCTCCACCGCCTTCCTTTCTAATGGACACTTGCAATTACATCAGGCCCAACATGATAATCCAGGACGATCTCTTTATTTTAAAATCAGCTGATTAGCAATCATAATTCCATCCGCAACCTCGTTTCCTCTTGCAATGTAAAGCAGCATATTCACAAGTTCTGGGGATTATGATGTGGACATAGGGAGGGGTATTATTCTGCACACCATAACGCCTTTCTTCCTTAATATTTGTTCATTCATTTATGCACTTATTAAAGGAAACTATGAATAATAAAAGTATCTTTTGGGGTGCCTGGGTGGCTCAGTTGGTTACGCATCCAACTCTTGGTTTCCACTCAGATCATCATCTCGAGGTTCGTGAGTTCAAGTCCCACATCGGGCTCTGTGCTGCCAGTGCAGAGCCTGTTTGGAATTCTCTGTTTCTGCCCCTCCCCTGCTTGCGCTCTCTCTCTCTCTCTCTCTCTCTCTCTCTCTCTCTCTCAAAATCAAAAAATAAACTTTAAAGAAAGTGTGTTTTAGGGAAATACAAATCAAAACCACAATGAGATACCACCTTACATCTGTCAGAATGGCTAACATTAACAACTCAGGCAACAACAGATGTTGGTGAGGATGCGGAGAAAGAGGATCTCTTTTGCGTTGTTGGTGGCAATGCAAGCTGGTGCAGCCACTCTGAAAAACAGTATGGAGCTTCCTCAAAAAACTAAAAACGGAACTACCCTACGACCCAGCAATTGCACTACTAGGCATTTATCCAAGGGGTACAGGTATGCTGTTTTGAAGGGACACATGCACTCCAATGTTTACAGCAGCACTATCAACAATAGCCAAAGTATGGAAAGAGCCCAAATGTCCATCGACAGATGAATGGGCAAAGAAGGTGTGGTATATATATATATATATATATATATATATATATATATATACACACACACACACACACACACAATAGAGTATTACTCGGCAATCAAAAAGAATGAAATCTTGCCATTTGCAACTACATGGATGGAACTGGAGGGTATTATGCTAAGTGAAATTAGTCAGAGAAAGACAAAAGTCATATGACTTCACTCATATGAGGACTCTAACAGACAAAACAGATGAACATAAAGGAAGGGAAACAAAAATAATATAAAAACAGGGAGGGGGACAAAACAGAAGAGACTCATAAATAGGGAAAACAAACTGAGGGTTGCTGGAGGGGTTGTGGGAGGGGGGATGGGCTAAATGGATAAGGGCCATTAAGGAATCTACTCCTGAAATCATTGTTTCACTATATGCTAACTAATTTGGATGTAAATTTTAAAAAATAAAAAATAAAATAAAAAAAGTATCTTTTACCCTCCAGAGAGATCTGTTTAGTTGGAGAGCTTAGATTTTAAAAAATTAAAAAATGTACTGACAATTATACACAACTGACACTTTATTAAAAATCTCATTAAAAAATTAACTGACCAGACAATATGCAACAGGCCCTGATATGAGCCACTCAAGGTTGTGCTACAGACTTTTGGAGGAAAGAGTCAGTTTGGTGTATGAGAGGGAAAAAAAGAATCGCTGGAAATTTTGATTGTCTTCAAGAAGTAATGAAATAAGGGTGTCCCCTTCCCTCCCCAAAAGAGATCTTAGTTTGCATTGTTTAAAATGTGATCTTAGTTTGCATTAAGGTAAGAACAAAGGAGGTGATAGCCTCCTTCCATTCTGCCTTGGTGACTCTCCACCAAACTTTGAGGGGTATAAAAAATCTTTAGTGGAACCTGAGGAAGGCAACCAGCAGGGTGAAGAGCCTAGAATCAGAACATAGGACAAGTTTAGGGATATTGATGGTGTGATCTTCAAATACTTAAATGACAGTCGTATGAAAAGAAAGCAAGATTTATCTTTGAAAGTTCTGGAGTTTGCAAACACTAGAATAAATGTGTATACGTTAGATTTAAACTCGGTATTATCACTTTGTGTGTTATGGTTTTCTGAAAATGGAATGAGCTACCCCTTAAAGTAATGAGTTTTCTGTGACTGAAGGTATTCAAATAAAACCCAGACAATAGTGTCAAAGAATGTGCTCCCAAAGCATTTTGTTCATGTCTCAAACATTGTACTTACATTGTAATCATTTACATTCCAGTCTCCCTGTATTAATTGTTGTTATCTTTTTCTAGGGTGAACCTATCATATTCATTTTTACTTGGTTTAGAAGATACCCAAAGAATGTTGGATGGGGGAATGGATATTGCATGGATGAGGTTGAGATTACACAGAGTGACCTTTGGAGTCTCTCCTACGCTGAGACTGTTAGTTCTCTGAGCTAGGGTATAAACTAAATTTAAAGAGCAGAACTGGAATCCAGAAAAGAGGTCGTGGTAGTACATGCTAGATTTCACAGTATGGAAAGGCCCAGAGAGGGGATGGAACAAATCTGAGTGGAGGTGCTGTGTTGGGTGAAGAACAGGAGTTAGAGTTGGCACAGAACACTAGGTCTAGATTTCCTGCAGTGTGGACCCAGGTTGACACTTGACTACATTGTTCTGAAAGGAAAGTACTCAGACAATCATATGCATCATGGCTGGATGGGGATGACTAGGAGCTTGTTATGGACTTAATTATGTCCCTCCCTAATTTATATGTTGAAGCTCCAAACCCCAGTGTGGTAGTATTGGGAGGTGGGGTCTTTGGGAAGTGACTAGGTTTAGACGAGGTCATGAGGACCCTCCTGATGGGTGGGATTAGTGCTCTTTTAAGAAGAGACAGCAGAGGGATGCCTGGATGGCTCAGTTGGTTGATTCAGTTGGTTGGTCTGACTTCAGCTCAGGTCATGATCTCATGGCTTGTGAGTTTGAGACCCACTCTGGGCTCTGTGCTGATAGCTCAGAGCCCGGAGCCTATTTTGGATTCTGTGTCTCCCTCTCTCTCTGCTTCTCCCCTGCTCACACTCTGTCTCTCCCTCTCCCTCTCTCTCTCTCTCTCTCAAAACTAAACATTAAAATTTTTTTTAAAAATTAAAAAAAAAAGAAGAGGCAGCAGGAAGTTTGCTTTCCCCGCTGTCCCTCCCATGGGAGTACATGTAGAGAAGCGTGCCATCTGGAAGTCAGGAAAAGCACCCTCACCAGAGAAAAAAATCCAGTCTAAGACAGGCTATTGCCTAAATATGAGAGTAAAGAGTTAAAACCCTGGGCTAGATAACGGCAGCAAAAATATAAGGGAGGGAAAAAATGGGATGTTTTTACTAAAAACATCAGGACCTGATGGCAAGGTAAATAAGAAAGAAGGAAAGGAAATGGTATCAGAGGCCCAAAGCTTTGTGTCTGGGTGACCAAGAGGTTGGACGTTTATGCCCACTGAGTTTCTTTCTTATTCAGATGGAAGGAATGTGGGAAGATATTCAGAATATTCAGGATTTCCCACAGCTGTTTCTGTGAAGTTCTGGCTGAAAATGGAATGGTTTTTTTTTTTTTTTTTTTAAATATTTGTGAGGATGAAAAAGTCAAGAATATTAGTCTGTGAAGGGCCAAAGTTTCATAGGTGAGCCGCAGTATGAGGTAAGACTTTGCCCTGAATGGCCATAATAATAGCAGGCACTGCTGGAGGGGAGACTGCCCTGGGCCCGTGCAACAGGAGGCACTCCATACGCATCACCTCATGTCATTGAATGGCCGGTGAATACGAAGGCCTCAGCTGGTCCTGCCCAGTGTCTGCGTTAGGGCAGCGGCCAGGGAGAATTCTCAGCCATGTTAGTACTAAGGATACTGACATGTTTCTTAAGTAACTGGATTTTCTTTTTTTTTTAATTTTTGGACTCTAAATTGAATAAATACCTGCCTGTGTCTGTGTGTATGTGGCAGGGTGAGGGAGCAGGATGGAGGAGGTATTCAGTTGTTCAGAGCCAGAACTGTGGCCCAGTTATAGCATATGTGTCATATATTATTTTTCTAGCCTCCTTTCCATTTCTTTTTATATCCCCACCCTTGTTTTTCTATCCTCTTTCTTTTAATTTTGCTGTCTTATATTTTATGCATCCTTGAAAGTAGTCCTAAATTCCTTCGAGAACAAAGGAGAATAAGTATAAATATACTTCTACGGGGGCGCCTGGGTGGCTCAGTTGGTTAAGCATCTGACTCTTGATCTCGGCTCAGGTCATGACCTTGATTCGTGAGACTGAGCCCCGAGTTGGGCTCTGTGCTGACAGCTCAGAGCCTGCTTGGGATTCTCTCTCCTCGTGCCCCTCCCCTGCTCACGTGCATATGGACACACTCTCTCTCTCTTTTTCAAAAAATAAATAAACTTAAATATATACATACATATATATATATATATATATATATATACATACATACACACACACACACACACACACATATATATACACACACATATATATATCTCTATGTACATTAGTCCTCAATTTATTCACAAGAAAGCAGAGGCTCAATTAATTTATCTAACTTACCCAAGACTACAGTGGGTATATTAGTTGTCTGTTGCTAGGTAACAAATCACCCTCGAAATGAGCAACGAAAACAGAACGAACACTGAGTTTCTCCCTTGATTTCTGAGGGTCAGGAATCTGGGAGCAGCGTAGCTGAGTGGTTCTAGCTCAGAGTCTGATGAGGTTGCAGCCAAGCCTCAGGTGTTAGTAGTCACCTGAAGGCTTGACAGGGGCTGAAGGATCTGCTTCCAGCTCACTCCCATGGCTGTTGGCAGAACGTTTCCGTTTCTTGCCTCATGGGCCTCTCTGTGAGGCTGTTCACAACACAGGGGCTGGCTTTCCCGAGAGCCAGTAATCTGAGGGAGACACCGAGATGAAGCTGCGATATGTTTTGTAATTAACCTCAGAAACGATAGATGGTCACTTGCTTATATTCTGTTGGTCGCACAAACAAACCCTGGTGCCACTGGGGAGGGAACTCTACAAGGGGATGAATTCCAGGGCTGGGGATCACTGGGGGCCATCGTGCCAACCACACTGAGTAAATAATGTAGCTGAGCCCACATGATGCTGCTTTTACAAAACCACTGGATTCACGCTCAGGTTTGGCCCCCAAAGCTGTTTCCATCCCTCGCATCTTGAACATTAGGTGAATGAGCACCAACAAGCAGTGCTGTTCTGGGTTTCCAGTTTTCTTCCTCTGACCCTGCTTACGATCGTCAGCACTGCCACAATTTCATCCGTAAAGCTTTGTGTAGCCTCGTAACTCTAATCACTGCTAAAGATGAATCCAGATCTGATCCTTCTCCTTAAGATAACCCTAAATGATTTAATTTTGGGGATGCTCAGGAGCTAAAATAACACTATATACTTACATGCTGTGCATTTGGTTATGCAAGAAACGATTATGATTTTAATTCCTTTCACTTTTTACGTTCTTTGCTTCACGGGAGGTATATGTGTGTAGAAGATAAAAGGCTTTAGTGATCCCGCCCCTCATAAGATGACTCCACCCCTCATTTGTCAGTGTAATGAGAAAATCCATGAAGATAGTTTTATGGAACGTATTTTTACTGCATTGTTGAACTGTAGCCAAATTTTATCAGAGAAAGAAATGAGGACATGTTGTTCTCCTGGAACCAGGGCACTGCTGGCTCAGTGTTCAGTATTCAGACCACAGATCCATGAGTTACCAATAAACCAACAAACAACCCGGATAAATGAACACAGAGGATTTCATTTGTTGCTGGCTATTACCCTCCGTTTTGATGTTCCTTCCTCTATTCTGCATCTGGAAATTCCATTTTCACTTGAAGTATGTACAAATTGATGTCACTATCAGTGTGTGAACACAACCCCAGACCAATTTCTTAGCCAAGATTATTTTTTCAGAACAATGGTGTTGATTAATTATTTCAACTTTAAATTATTCCAATTTAAATTTGTAAGCCATTGCTATGTGCTAGGGGTATTTCGGTGTTCTTATAACTTTCTTTACCTCTGGGGTCTACCTTCCAGACCTGGTGTGATATGCTAGTTTACGAGTAAGATAATCAGTTTTGTCTAGGGAGAGAACTTTCTCTTTACATTTGACTTATGTACAAATTATTTTGATAAATTCTCTTAGAATACTTACAGGGTTCTAAGCTTTGTGGTGTTCTATAAATGGATAAAAAGGTAAGACACAATCTTTGTCCCTTTAAGAACTTGTAGTCTAGCTGCTAGGTGAACATTAACAGGAATAATCATGAGACCATGTGTTATAGCAGAAGTATTCACAAAATGCTTAAAGAGAAGGGGGAAGGAGTTTAGTTCTGCCTGGTAGAGGAAGGAGTTATCAGGAAAGACTCTTCTTAGATTGCTGGTCCCCAAAATTTGGTCACAGGACCAGTGCTAGTCTCTAATAGAATTTTTACTGATTTGTGGCAGAGTGACCAAAAAAAAAAAAAAAAAAAAAAAAGAATAAGGCCATGATTTAATGTAAATAAACTAAATTATATAAGTTAACTTTATGATTTTTAAAAATTCTTCAGCCTAAAATGAAGGATTTACGTTTCTTTTTTGTTATATTATCCTTAATGAAGTCATGATGATAGTACCTATTATTTGTTTTCTTTAACTGCAAAATGAAACTTGGCAGCCTCACATCAATCTGCATTTTCATGCATTTAGTCATTTATTGGTCCGTGAAATCCAAAAGGATAGGAGCCCTTAATATGGATGGTTACATCTGAGCTGGAGTTGGAAAAGAGGTACACTCCTGTGTAAAGGAAATTTCTGCTGTTTGCCTGCAAGTGGTTTAACTACCTCTGCATTAAGGGTAAATAAATTTATGGGAAATAAAAATATATATATCCTTGCTTTTTTAAGACTGGTTTTTAATGTTTTTCTTGAATGTGTCTGGGGGAGTGTGGGGGGAAGATAGAGAGAAAACCTGTGCCCATAGGGGTATAGAATTTGAATTATAGCTTTGAAAAGCTGCTGCTACCAACATGAATACTGGTTTTAGAAGGATTTCCCCCTCCCCCCATAAAGTCTTCTGAAGTTTAGCTAAAATTAGGTTTGATGATTGTAAACCTTCTACTTCTTTCTGGGTATTAGGTTAAAAAAATAAGAACTTTTGTATATATGGGCCTCCCCCCCCCCCCCCCCCCCCCCCCCGCCCAACTTGTTCGAAACAAGACCAGAAAGAGTGAGCCATTGGCTCTGTCTGAGCAGGTCAGCAGTAACAGAAGCTTCACCGCAGCCAGGCTGAAGACCCGCTTTGCCCAAAGCCTCTCGCCCGTCTCACCTTTGGTAGCAAAAGCTTTCCATCTCTTTGCAAATAGATGCTTGGCAGGAATTGAGCTTAGCCATAATTTTAAGGAATGTGTCATCTTTGAAGAGGGATTCAAGGAGAATGACAAAGATGATAAAAGGACTGAATAATATCAAAAGATGTTTAAGAAAAGTATAGGGATTCCCCTGTCTGAACTCTGGGGCAGGTCTTGTAAGAGTTTATCTACCCTGAGTGACTCCCAGCAAAAGTGCTTTAAGACATGATCAAAGATTTCCTTGAAAACTTGCCAGACAACACTTGTACATAACAGGCTGTCATTGTACTATCCCTGTAAAGTAAGAGCGCTCTGAGGTCAGACATGCTCCTCGGTTCATCCTCCTGGTACTGCGAGGTCGTAACATTGCCAAACCCCAGTTTCCTCCTCTCTACCATGGGAATAATAGTTCTTACTGCATAACGTTGTTGTGCACAGAAGTAATAGCATGCAATAAGCACAAATTACCACTATTCCTATTTTTATTATTGCTGTTTCCTTCTAAGGGACCATCTCCCCTGCACCCCCTCCTTCTCTACTGTGCACCGTCTTCCATCTTTGAATCCGGAGGGTCCTGATTCAAGTGCGCATGCATACTAGTTGATTCTTTCAGCTTCCTTGAGTCTAGAACACCTGCGCATGAACCAAAAAGCTACTCTCAGGCTGATCGGACAGATCATTTATTTTGGTGAACTGTCATATACTTAAGCAAACGAATCAAAAATTTCTATCACAATATTTCTAAACAAAATCATGTAGAGAAAAAAATGCTAAACATTTAAGCAGATTATATTTTCTTTTTTTTAAGTTTATTTATTTATTTAGAGAGGTTACACGGGTGGAGGAGGAGCAGAGAGAGAGGGAGAGAGTGAATCCCAAGCAGGCCCTGTGCTGTCATTGCGGAACCGAGGCAGTGCTCAATCTCACAGACGGTGAGATCATGACCTTAGCCAAAACTGAGAGTCAGCCACATAAGCAACTGAACCACCCAAGTGCCCCTAAGCAAGTTATATTTTCTATTAACAAGCCTCAGACATTTCTCTCTCCATGACCTTTACCAAGCCAGCAATGGGAATATTGGAAGGAGATAAACATACCAGTGATGATGGGATAATGGAATATTACATGTCCTTCCTGGTTCCTGCTTTGAAAAACAGAGAGAGACAGAGAGAGAGAGAAATATAGAGATACTATCTCTGGTCTTGAGGGGGTTGAATCATGACCTGATCTGATGCACAGAGGAGCTCCTGGAAGCCTGTCTGCCCTGAAATGACTGGCTAAGCTGTTGGGGGTTGAGATAGAGAAGCTAAGAAGCCCCTCTCACACACTCCCAAGAAACAGATTTTGTAATTAAATTAAAAGGGGGTGGAGGGATCATGAGGTTATATCTCTTGCCTAGAAATGTTAAATTGACCTAAACTTAAAAAGTGCTATTTTGAGTCATTGGTTCATTCAATCAATAGTTAATGGTCACCCGATGTGTGTCAGACACTGTTCTGGACGCTGGAGATCAAACAGGACCAAGTCACCATTCTCATGGAACCTGAAGTCTAGTGGGGAAAACAATTCAGAAGGAACACAGAATGCATCCTCCTGTGGCATAGGAGTGTCTCGAGTGTGGGCCTGGTGGCTTAAGTACCGTGATGTCCATGTTTAATATTCACTCAGAAACTTAAGTATGTGTTTTCATGTTGTTATACTAATTATCAAAGCACTCACTTCCAATTAAAGCAGTGAGTATTTTTGACCTCTCAAAAATCACTGACATGGCTTTGCAGATAGATCTATTTTTGTTCTGCTTTCTCAAGTTCATGCTCTTTGTGGGATCCAACAAGGAAAATGCCACCCAGCCACAAGTGTAATAGAATAAGCTCTATGTTACCCGTGATATTGACATGCTGAGAAGCAAACCTTTGATTTTCTCAAATGCAATTTTGTGCTTTAAGTATCGGGCTTCCCTACCTAGGGTTTTACTCTTTGATATATTTAACTTTTTGTATATATTTTCTTAAGTTTCAATGTAAATTTTAATAAGAGTCAGAAATCTTGGCTGAGGCCAAAGGCTGGATCATATTATATGCGCTGGTAAAGCCATGAGAACGACCTTCAGATTTCTGTAGGCTAGTGGTTTGTAAAGGAGGACAGCTTGTTCTAACCTTAACCCCGTTACAACCCTAGCAAAAAACATGTGGTAAATCAAGCAGCGCATGGTAGATGTTATATTTCAGCTATGAAGTGATACCTAATACCAAGTCAGTATTTATTTTTAACTTTGGAGGTACTGTACTAAGTAGTGAAGAACGAGTCTCTCAAATATCCCCCACAGATTATTCATTAATTACCATGGGGACGTGGTGCCTTTATCATGGGGAGATCTGTCAGATACTACCCTCGTCGATGAATCTAACGTCATCAATGATCGTGATTATGGGCTAACACGTTCTCCCTGATGAGATGCATCACCTAGCTAGTAAGTATTCTCACCAAACCACCAAACAATGTGTAACTTGACCATGAGGAAACAAGCAGACAAATCTAGACTGTGGGGCATTCTGCAAGGCATCTGGCTTGGATGCTTCAAACACGCTGTGCCAGTACAATGACAACAACAGCAAAGTGAAGGGACGCTCCAAATGAAAAGACACTAAGTAGAAAGGACGGCTGAGTGATAGGGTGCTGGATCCAAAAACGGAGAGCAGAGGAGAGGGGATGGGAGTAGGGGGAAGGAGGAAAATATCTGTAAAGGTTGTTTGGGACAAAATTGGAGAAAGTGGAATATCGTCTTTCTATTAGGCAATTCTTTTGTATCGGTGTTAAATTGCTTGACTCTGATTGTTACGAAGGGGAATGTCTTCACTCTTTGGAGATGCGTGCTGGAAACTTTTAGTGTGAAATGTCGTAAGATCTGCAACTTTCAAATGATTTAAGACAAAAGTAAGAGAGAAACAAACATGGCAAAATGGTCATTGGTGGATCTAGGTGAAGGGAATATGTGTGTTCATTGTGTTTTTCTTTCGACTTACCTGTAGGTTTCGAATTTTGTTAAATAAAAAGGAGAGTGGGGAGATAAGGAAAGTCTATTTGAGAGAAATTATTATAGAAGTCTGGAATCAAACCAGAAGAGGTGTGAAAGCACACATGCATACAGCTTCGGCATGAAGCCCAGGCCAATGGGCGGAACTCTGCGGTGGGAAGCACAGGGCTCATGCCCTGTGTGTCCTCTGCCATCGCCAGCCGTGTGATTGGAGGCAGTTTGCCTAAACTCTCTGTACTCACTTCCTAGGGCTGCTGTAACCAAGTACCTCAAACTATGCGCCTTAAAACAACAGAAGTGTATCGTCTCGCAGTTCTGGAGGCCAGAAATCTGGAATCAAGGAGTCAGCAAGGCCATGAACCCTCTGAAACCTACAGGGGAGGATCCTCCCTTGCCTCTTCCTCGCTTCTGGTGGCTTGCCAGTAATCCTTGGCACTCCTTGCCTGGCAGCCACCACACATTCATCTCTTCCTGTGCAGTACATGGTGTTCTCCCCTCGTGTGTCTGTCCCAGTAACTCCTCTCCTAAGGACAGCCGTTATATTGAATTAGGGCTCTAATGACACTAATGACCTCATCTTAAGCTTTATTACATCTGCAAAGACCCTACACCCAAATAAGGTTGCATTCCCAGGTACTGGGGGTTACGGCTTTGACACAGCTTGTGGGGGGTGAGGTGGGGGAGACGCAAATAACCTCCAAGACTCTCCATTCTTATTTCTTCAACCCCCGAACAGGCATGGGAAGGCGGGGGGACCGGTGAACCAAAATGACGTCTGAGGTCCTTTCTGATCCCAGAGCGTGAGGCTCTGTGTGTCCACCTGTCCTAAGTGGTGACATTAGTCGGCGCTGGGCAACAAAGGAGCCCAAGAGAGACTTGGTGAGGAGGAGGCTCCAGGTCATTACCGAACAGAGAAGAAACGCGGCCTTTGGAAAATACGATTCTTGCACATTCTTGGCATAGCAGGCCGCTTTAGTTTGCTGTCACGGGCATCCTCTTTGTCTTCGTTTTTATTTGTCTCAGTGGTTGTTGGCCCAAAGTTTTCCAAGTCGACTTCTCCTCTTGTTACCCACAAAATTACATAAAATGAGATGCTAGTGTTAAAAAATATATAAATAATTGTCACATTGCAAGTGATTTCAGATGTTGGCTAGGCCACCGAATGGAGCAGATTAATGAGGAAAATCGAGACTCCTCTCTCTGTCTTTGTCCTTCAGGCTGAAAAAGGCAAGATGAGAAGAGAGGACATTCTGTAATGAGTAAGGGCAACTTCACCTCCACATGGGCTCAGCCCCTCCCGCTGGGCCAGCTCTAGGCATCTAGAGGAGGAGACCCTTTGAGGCCCTTGGCTCTCCCTTTGCAAGCAGAGGAGGCAGGGGGCAGCATAAATGGAGATGAGAACTGTCCAGGCCCTTTCCTGATGTCCCCGTGCTTCAAAGAGAAAAGTGTGTCAAAGCCGGGGAGGGGAAAGCACTGAACACCGAGTTGAAAGAGGACATGTTCCCAGAACTCCAGGCTCACAGTTCTCAGTGTGACACGTTGTGTACAAAGATGCAACGGCATGCGTCCTCTATCTTCCTCCATGTGACCTGATGTGGACACCAGGTGACTGTAAACCAGGACAGGGCGGTGTCCCATCTGAGCAATCTCCAACTTGGGGCGGGAAGCAAAAACCTTAGGGAAATGAGATCTTATCCAAGATTGAATAGCGTTCATTTTTCCTGATTTCAGAAATCATTTAGGTAAACACTTGGTAAGTTAATTATAATGTTGTTGTTAGGAAAGCCTATTGTGTCATTTGCAGCCAATGCTAGGTAAAAACACTGGAGATTCACACCTTGTGGTTATTATTCTGGTCTTACCCTGCCATTTCTTCAGCACTGGGAGTTATGGGTTTGTCAGCATTTCCATTATTACTTCTTATTTTTAAGGCTCTGTCTTAGTTGCTGAAAAGTGCATGTATTGGATGGGAGCCTAGAGATAATTTCCTTTAGTGTTATAGCAGCTGCATTCTGTCACGGATGTGTGTGACTTTGCAAGTGATTTCAATTTCTTTTTATTAAAAAATTAATTCCTACATAAATCTCAACTCCTTTTTTATATGCATATTGCTCTTCCTCAAGATCATGGTGTAAATCTTGTGAGATAAACATTTACGAACAGTACACAATTCAAGAAGTGTATTGTCCTGGCAGCGACATAACAAGGTATGGTCAAGAAGTAAGGAGATGGATGTGGTGGTAATCAGTCACACATTGTGTATCTCTAGGATTTGTAATACAAAACAGGAGAAAAGAACATAGGGCCTTAAATTATAAGTTTAAGTTACAAGTATTATACTTGCTATGGACATTGGGATCTTCCTACCAAATCATAGAATTTCAGTATCTGCAGAAGACCTTAGATTTTATCCACTAGTATGGATACTTATTCCATCAATTCCACATTCCTTCTTCCTCTTTTCCAACAACGTATCAGTTATCTATTGCTGTGTAACAAACAACTCTCAAACTTAGTGACTTAAAAAACAATCACTGAGTGACTCACAATTTTGGGTATTGGCAATTTGAACTGAGCTCAGCTAGGTGGTTCTTCTGCTCATCCCAACTAGGCTCACCCATGTGGCCACACAAACACTTTTCAAGGTTCTGTTTGTGTTACATTTGTGAATGCGTCATTGGCCAAAGCAAATCACGTATGATTTGCTTTGGCCAATGACGCATTCACAAATGTAACACAAACAGAACCTTAAAAAGACTATCTCTTGGTGGATAAGACTCTATCTCCCACAGTTATGGGCCTCTGAGGGAAGTGAGAATTCATAATAAGAGAGAGAGGAGAGTGACATGATTGTCCAAGGACATTGAGTCAGTGATAGAGGTGGAGACACTTCAGCACAGTCCCTGTCTCTCCCTCAGATGGCCCCAGCCCTATACCCATGATCTATACTCAAGACCTGAGGAGAAGTGGCTGCAACAAAAAGAACAAAACAGGGTTTCAGTGAAAACTCTAGGGAAGACATGGGGATTTAGAGGGTGAAGGGAGTATGTGGTTTGGGATGGACGGGAATTGGGTTGCTGAACCCAGCCTGCTTCTGGAACAGAATTGAGATGGGAAAAGAAATCACGTGGGGGAGGCATCCAGGCTTCAGTGGAATGTCCGGGAAGAATCACAGCCTCAGCAGGTCAGGGTAGGAGGGAGGACTCCTTCTCAAACACAGATGAGACACCCTCTTAGGACTCCCAGACAAACTGGAAGACATTGAGGGAACTGAGTGTCCTATGGAGCAAGCAAGGCTGGAGTCAGAGACACCTTTTTTGGTGACCCTTTATCTTGACACTATTTCTGGCATCTGGCTGTTGTGGCCTGAGGAACAGGAATGAGAGCTGTCCCCTACTGATGAGCCCTGCTCTTTCAGCATGGCCCAGGCAAAACTACATTGTCCTTTGTTCTTGATATGTCTTAACCTCCCGTGCAGAGTCTCTTTCTCCTTTCTTGTCCTCAACTCCTCTATAGTTTATTCACCATAACAAAGAAGCTTTCTGTTATTTGACAAGTAATTTTCCCCAGGCTTACATTACTTCCCCAGCCTGGAGATCTTTGCATCTTCATGGGAGATTTCTGATGACCCCAGACTCTGGATCTAAAGGAAGAATTTTGTTTTTAAAGAATGAAAACTGGTGTTATTCTAAGATATTTTCACATAGAAATTCCAAAGGAATCTGCAAAAAGATTATTAGCTCTAATAAGTACATTTATCAAGATCTAAAGGAAAAAATTCTTTAATAAAAAATTCAATTGTGGGTGGGGGGAGATGTTGAGCAAAGAAGGCTTCCTGGAGCCTCTCAAATCACATCACATGGGTAGCTTTAGTTTCAAGGCTGTGTCTGTGCCTCCAGGGACTCTGAGGACCAAAGGAAACATGAAAAGGACAATGTACTGATTTTGGAAGACGAGAGAAGCTAAAGAGCTTTTAGTCAACACTGCATTATGCAAATTTTCAAACATACAGAAAATTTGGAGGAATTTGTACTCAACATCCATGTACTCACTGCCCAGATTTTATCATAATGTTAAAATACTTACTTTAGGGGCGCCTGGGTGGTGCAGTCGGTTAAGCGTCCGACTTCAGCCAGGTCACGATCTCGCGGTCCGTGAGTTCGAGCCCGGCGTCGGGCTCTGGGCTGATGGCTCAGACCCTGGAGCCTGTTTCCGATTCTGTGTCTCCCTCTCTCTCTGCCCCTCCCCCGTTCATGCTCTGTCTGTCTCTGTCCCAAAAATAAATAAACGTTGGAAAAAAAAAATTAAAAAAAAAATACTTACTTTATCACACCTGCACCCATCTGTCCATCCCTATCCTTTAATACATCAGTTTTTTGGATACGTTTCAAAGTCGCAGTCACCACTTTCCCCTAAATGCTGCAGCATGCATTTCATTATCTCGAGTTTCATTTTGTTTATAGCTTTTTTTCAGGTATGCACAACGATCTAGGTACATTTCAAGCGAACATTCTCTGAGTTTTCACAAACGTGCACAATTGTTTAACGGAGACCCCTATCAAAATAACATTACTATTACCCCAAAATGCCTCATGCTCCACCCCCAGAGACAACCACTGCTCTGACTTTTTCCACCACAGGTTAGTGGAATCATACAGCGCATACTCCGTTATCCGAGGCTCCTTTCACGCAGCACGTTTTAGAGATTCATCCATGTTGTTGCTTGAGTCACTAGTTTGTTCCTTTTTGTTGTTGAGCAGCATTCCACTTGTTAAATTTACCACGGTTTGTGTATCCATTGTCCAAGATGAATACCTAGAATAAAGCTGCCATGAACACTCTTGAAAATGTGTTTTCATTTTTCTTGGGTAAATACCTAGGAGTCAAATTGCTGGATCATAAGGTAGATATATGTTCAGTTTTATAAAAAAAAAAAAAACTGACTTTTTTCCAAAGTCATTTTACAGCCCTATCAAGAATTGGTTGCTGTGTATCCTCATCAACATTTTATATTGTCATTCTTGCTTAATTTTAGCCATTCTGGTCAGGAAGTAATGGAAGAAATTAATGAATACTTTATTTATTTTTTTTTTAATTTTTTTTTCAACGTTTATTTATTTTTGGGACAGAGAGAGACAGAGCATGAACGGGGGAGGGGCAGAGAGAGAGGGAGACACAGAATCAGAAACAGGCTCCAGGCTCTGAGCCATCAGCCCAGAGCCCGACGCGGGGCTCGAACTCACGGACCGCGAGATCGTGACCTGGCTGAAGTCGGATGCTTAACCGACTGCGCCACCCAGGCGCCCCAGAAATTAATGAATACTTTAAAAAGTGAGGTTAAAAAACCTGATAGGGCAATGAAATAAACGATTATGATTTTTATAGTTTTCTATTTAATCTCAGGGTATATTCTGGATATTGTAAAAGTTAAAAATATTGGAGGTAGAGTAGCTAATTGAAACTTTCAGCCAATGAAAAAGTATGTGAAGGTTTTCATTTTTTCATATAACATTGTCGTGAAGACAAGAGAAGTAACATAATTATTGGCAGCTGTTGTTTCTAAAAGACAAACCAAGAACGAATTTAGAATAGTTAATTGGAAACTTATATTTCTGGAAAGATAAGCTATTGGGTTCTAAAGCATAAAAAAACCAAAAAATATTGCTTCTAGAAATTTATTTGTTCTTCTTTCTTTAACTGTTATTTAACATCAAAGCCAATCAATTCTTATTGTTTTAGGTGGCCGAATATACTCAAATATTAGTCACAGTTCCAATTCTTAAGCTACTATGTAAACATGTATGTATTACTCCATGATGGTATATAAGTGATACCCGATATATAAGCAACAAGTGCTAGGGAAGGGGATCTGGGAGCCCACAACTGTGGAGGGACTTCAGGGAAGGGATAAGACTGAAGGTGAATCAGCAAATATGGGAGGATCAAGTGAGGGTTAAGATGGAGAATATTCCAAAGAGTAATCCAAAAAATACTCATGAGGGTTGATTAATACTTTCCTGAGAAATATTCTTCTCTATTAAAAGATACTTTGTCTTTGATCACTGTGGTAGAGACATGAAAGAAATTGTAGGATCAGAGGAATTAGGGAGGAAGAATGCTCCGATATGCCCCTAGACTCTCAATATTCAGAATCAATACAGAAAGTAAGTTTCTTTGGCAATGTCATCGGTGAACTATTGCCAGAGAGTAAATGAGTGATGTGTGTGTGTGTGTGTGTGTGTGTGTGTGTGTGTGAGTGCATCTAAAATGGAAGCAAGAGGAAGCAGAAAGAATATGCAAGTCTTAGATAAAACAATAAATGATGTATAACACATTTATTGTTCTGTATTTATTTATACACACCCTATTTTGTTGCAGAAGAAAGCTAGGATAACTCGAATGGATACATATAACTTGAAGGCATAAATTTAAAATAAGGGTGAAATAATTTTTGCATGAGTTTTTTTCCTGCATCACTGTATTAATAGCTTTGCACTTGTGGGGACAATTGAATGGCACTTGTATCCTTCAACCTACCTTCAAAAAGCAGTCTCACTGTTGTGCAAGTTGGATCCCTTCTGGGTCACCACCTGTTGTGAGTCAGGTTTGGAATGAATTCTACAATCATACCCAGGTTAGGTTAAGGAATATGCTTTATTGAGGAAAGGGAAAACCTCTAAGACAGATCACACAGAAAGAGAAGATATGGATTCACTGCCTCCCATGGGCCCACAGGCGAGGGTCCCCTACAAGACATGAGGTCAGGGTTGATGTTCCAAGAGAAGAACAATACCCCCCCCCCACTCCATTTTTCCTAGAAAGCAGGTATAAGAAAGCTGCTTTGTCACTGGGGGGAGCACTCAGGTACCTGGTCCAGGCAGTCTGGATTTGGGGGCCCAGGTGGTTTACAGCAGTTGCTGGGAAAGCCAGCTGCTTAGCACCTGAGGAATTTGGGGTTCATGGGATGTTGCAGTCTTCCTGCAGGGGAGAGGATGCTAGCTGTCCCTTGGGAAGCTGAGCTTAAACGCAGCCCTTCTGCCATAACAAAGAGTCTCAGGTCCCCTGCTAGCTCATTGTCCTGGTCACCAGAATGAGTTTCCAGGGTCATCCTCGGACTATTGTGCTCATCACACCATACTTAATGGGAAGTCTGCAGCCAGGAAGCCTAAAACTTGTATGGTGACCTTGCAAAAGTCCCTTCACCTCTCTGACCCTAATTAGAAGCTCTGGTACTTACCTTGCTCTGTGGGTTGTTAGGGAATCAAATAAGAGTGACCAAATAACTAAAATGGGAGGAACTGGAAGGAGGTGGTCAGAAGGTATGAACCTCCAGTTAAAGGTAAGTACCAGGGACAGAACAGGTAGCGAGGTGACTAGAGCTCATGATGCTGTATGGGAAATAGGGAAGCTGTTAAGAGAGTAATCTTAAGAGCTCCCATCACAAGGACGTTTTTTTTTCTTTCCTTTGTATTGTATTTGTATGAGAAGATGGATATTAACTAAACCTTACTGTCATAATCACTTCAGAATATATGGAAACCAAACCATCATGTTGAATGCCTTAAGCTTACACAGTGACGTATGTCAATTATCTCTCAATAAAACTGGGAGGAAAAGTTTCTTTTTTAATTCTTAATGATTATTTATTTCTGAGAAGGAGAGAGACAGACAGAGCGTGAACAGGGGAGAGAGGGAGACACAGAATCCGAAGCAGGGTCCGGGCTCGGAGGGGTCAGCACAGAGCCCAATGCTGGGATCACAACCTGAGCCAAGATCTTAACCTGAGCTGAGATCATGACCTGAGCGAAGATCGTGACCTGAGCCAAAGTTGGATGCCCATCTGACTGAGCCACCAAGGCGCCCCTGGGGGAAGAAAAGGTGCCCCCTTTTTTTTTAAAAGATATGAATGGGGCACCTGGGTGGTTCAGTAGTTGAGCCTCAGACTTTGGCTCAGTTCATGATCTCACGGTTGGCTGGCGAGTTAGAGCCCCACATTGGGCTCTCTGTTGTCAGTGCAGAGCCCGCTTAGGATCCTCTGTCCCCCCTCTCTCTCTGCCCCTCCCCTTCTCTCTCTCTCAAAAATAAATAAACTTTTTTTTTTAATTTTTTTTTTCAACGTTTATTTATTTTTGGGACAGAGAGAGACAGAGCATGAATGGGGGAGGGGCAGAGAGAGAGGGAGACACAGAATCGGAAACAGGCTCCAGGCTCTGAGCCATCAGCCCAGAGCCCGACGCGGGGCTCGAACTCAAGGACCGGGAGATCGTGACCTGGCTGAAGTCGGACGCTTAACCGACTGCGCCACCCAGGGGCCCCTAAACTTTTTTTTTTTTTAAAGGGAATGAGCAACAGCAAGAGCTGAGAGGTTTAATACAGTTGAGTCCCTGCTTAGAAATCTTGGAAAAGGAGAATGTGGAAACAGTGGAGGCCCCAGACAGATTGAAAAGAAAGCCAAAGGCAGAGGGGGCTTCTGCCTCACTTCCAGTTTGGAATTCTGAGGGGAGCCCACTTCACCAGGGGAGGCCGCAGAGGAGCAGAAATGGCGATGAGGCACGGTCAGGCAGTGAGAGGGCCTGCACATGGCGGCCGGGTGATTTGATCTCCCGTGTGTCCCACTAGGGGAAGACGGAGGTCTGAGTGGGCCAAAGGGACCCGGATTTGGAATGAGGAGGCGGTGCAGGACATAGGCAGATGACGTTGGCACACACTCCAAAGCTGGACGGACCAGTTGTATCCCCACCAAAGCCACATGGGATGCTACTGTAAATGGGATTGTTGTCCTAACATCTTTCTCAGAGAGTTCATTATTAGTGGGTAGAAACGTAACTGATTTTTGTATGTCGATTTTGCATCCTCTAGTTTTTTCTTTTGTTGCTTGCTTTTGTTAACAAGAAACCGTCACCTAATTTGAGATCATGAAAATTCACACTCCTGCTTCCTCCTAAGCGTTTTACACTTTCACCTCTTACATTTAGGTCTATGACCTCTTTCGAGTTCATTGTTGTATTTGGTGTGACGTAGAAGTCCAATAGAAAAGATATCTTCATAGTTAATTTCACTTAACCTTTTCTGCTTTTTAAAATGTGGCTACCAGAAAGTTTAAAGTTACTTTTAAAAGTGACGTGACTTACATTACTTTTCTATTGGAAAACACTGAAGTATGCCAGTAGCAATACTGGGATCATAGCTATAAGTGCTACAAAAATGTATTGAGCACATACGATGTGCCAGGTGCTATTCTAGGCACTAGGGATACTGAGACAACGAGGCACTAAGGACAAGCTCTCCTCTCAAAGAGTTACAAATATTTTGTGGGAAACAGACAAGCAAACAAGTCCATCATGGTGGAGAATTTGGTTCTCAGCTTCATATATCTAGAAACAATCTTATCAGTTCCATAGGAAAAGGCATGCTGGAACACTGGCTCAGAGTTACCATCCTCACATAAATCACAGAACCATCATTTATCAGTTTTTAAGGAGATCTGGAATATAACAGTCATGACTTCTTGAGCACCTATCTATACAGGCATTGTTCTAGAACTCTACATGCAGTATGTCATTTTGCCCTTACAGTGATCCTATGAGATAGTACCATGATCATCTTTACAGGTATGGAAATTGAGATGTAGAGCTTTGAAGTAGTTAGCCCAAAGTCACACAGCTGGGAAGTTTTAAATTCAGGAACCAAGCTCTTTAACCAGTACACTCCATTGCCTGTTGCCAAATGTCCCGGACGTTCATGTTGGCCCCTCAGTGGTTTGTCTCTCTGTAGGAGGATTTATATGCAAAGCAGAATTATAACCAGGGGTTGTCTGGGTGAGTATCGAGTCAGAGCAAGAGAGTTGGTGACAAATTGAAAGGCTAATGGCATCAAGACCCACCGTAGGGTCAAAAGATACCCAGTACAGCGATGGAGAATTAAATATGGAAGGTCATGGAATCCCTTCCTCTGGATACTTGCCAACTTCTGCCTCTCTGTGCTTGTGGGTTTTTTTTCATTTTAATTGTTTCTAGAATGGCAGTTCCTCTTTCCTTAACTCGGTCCTGCTTTTGACAGCATAATACCTAGAGTTATGTTCTTTCTCTTCCTGTTTTGAGTCTAGGAAATACTTGGTGTTGAAGTTGACTGATTTACTGCCCTCCTTTGCTGAGTATTGGCTTGATTGGTCAAAGCAACAGAGCTCTAACTGACACTCCGCCTTCCTTCCTCAGTTCTAATCTGAGTCCTGATATTTTTATGCCACCGCCACCATCTCTATCATAGTAACTGAGACAAACCTGTTTAAAATGATAGACCTTCTTGATCTTCCTGCCTAGAACTTTCCTCTCTCCCGTCCAGCCTCTACACACACGCTGTCGCCCAGAATAGCTGTGGTGTTGACCCACCGCTTAGGTGACTCCCTTTTGATTTTAAAATAAGCTCCTCAGCTGGACGCTTTCGGCTCCTCATGATCTAGCCTCACGCTTATCATTCCCCCACCATGAATCCTCTGTCCTTCAGGTCCCTGTCTTCGTTCATTCCTTCCTCTGAAACCAGGCTCTAATAAAACCACCTACTCTTACAAGATCTACTTACTTATATCGTACAGTATAAACTGGGCTTTAGCATATACTCGGCTCCGTTGCTCCCTCTCTCCCAGGTCAGAATTCTCTTTCTCTCTTCCAGGACACAGTCTGGCTTATGTTATATTTAGCTCGGAGGTGATGGGAAAACCAGGGGCTCGGTAGCCCTGCCACCGGGGTAAGGAACATGTCAAGTAATTATGACAATATTAATAAGAACTAGAACTTTTTCAACAGCTGTCACAAACTGAGTGTTTCATAGCATTATCTCCCAACTCTTGGGAGATAATGAAGTATGCCAGTATACTGGCATCATACAGATGCCCATCATACAGATAACAAAACCGAGACTCAGGGAGTAAAGCAGTAGCCAGATGGTGGGGCTGGGATTCAGAGCATGTTGTAGAGGCTAAGCATTGGCATTCTGGTGCCCATCTCAGGGGTGAGATGGTAGCTGGCTCCCGGGAGGCATCACACAGAAGACCTAGTCTCGGCTGCCCTCCGTGAACTTCTGTTCTTAACAACTTGGAAGAGAGGAGGCACAGAGGTACTGCACAGGCTAGCGGAGGAAACCAAAGCAGATGTCCAAAGGAGCTGGTGCAGAGCAGGAGGGAGGAACTGGGATTCGGTCTGGGGAAGTGCACATCAAACCAGCCACAGGGAGCCAATCCAGCACGCCAGGCTGGGACGGTCAGCAGAGAAAGGAGAGCGGGGAAGATGGAAAATGCCGGGAGCGCTGATGGACAGTCACGGAGGTGCTGCTCTGAAATGGGATGAGGCAACAGCTGGGCCAGCGCTATTCTGGGCGGCACTCAGGGGAGGTGTCAAAGTACAGAGAGGCCTACTCTTGTCTTCGTGTTTACAGGGGCGAGTCCGTGTCACAGACTCAGTGTGCGCGTGCACGCGCGTGTGTGCATGTGTGTGCACTCACACACATCCACGCGTGCACACACTGATACTGAGCCCCATTATACACACACCACACACTGAGCCTTATCTCTCTCTCTCACACACACACACACGGATACTGAGCCCCATCATACCCTGTGAATTTTTTCAACTTTCTTCCATTCCGGGTTTTGCCTGTATATTTCCTAATGCTTCTGAGAGAAGTTGTGGGGCTATTGCATCGATAGGACACCGGGTACAGTTCAGGGTAGATAGGGAGGCAGTGAGTAAGTAGCTGAATAAAATAGTCCTCAGCCACAATGATGAGTTCGTGCCAGGTTCTGGAAGATCTGTTTTTAACTGAAATCTCTGCTCTTTTTAGACCATCCGGAGGCAACGTTGCTTCGTGTTAAAGGCAGGAGCCCGAGTTTACATTTGGCTCCACCTTTTACTACATACACTTAATTATTCCACCATTTGTGAGTCTATTTTCTCATCTGTGAAGTGCAAGTAGTAATAACACCTACCTCACGGGGCTGCAAGGAAGGTTAAATGCAAAGGGACTGCCCTTGTGTTGGCGGTCCTTGGTAAGCGGACATCAATGTTCTCTTGAAATACCCCCAGAGGTTAACAGTGTAATGCATTCACAATTCATCTGTCGTCTTTATTCAGATGACTTCGGATTTTGATATGCCAGGCTTTGCAAAGATTAACAGATTGAAACCCACAGCGAAAAACAGAACAAAACAAAAAAACCAGTTTGAGGACTTTCTTCTAGAGCTGGAATAAAGCGATCCCAATCTTTGGAAAGTTGGCTAAATGGGCTCAGGGATATACTAGGCTTTAGAGCCATATTTTTGTGCACCTCTGGGACCCGTCTTGGCCTGGCGCCATCAGGAGGGTGCTCACACCTGGGGACCTTGGGAGACGAAGCTCTGTAGTGATTCTGTCATTCCCAAACCTCACTACTGGCCATGCCTTCGAAGGCTTGAGAGCACAATTGCAACCCAACGTGGCCTACACATCGGGGCTGTGGACCTGCCCATCACAAGGTGAGGACGAGACAGAGGGAGGCCCTCTGAGAGTTTCATTTTCCTCCTCCTTTATTTGGGGGACTTTTTCGGTGCCTGTCATTTCTGGGCACTCTCAGCTGGCTGATTCCCAGGAGGGGGAAAGGGACGTCTCTGGCCTTCCAGCTGGAAGAGGCCTCTGGGGTTTATTTGGTGGAGCCTCTCAAAGGCTCGAGAGCCAACAATGCTTGTCTGTAATCCACTGTCAGAGTCGGTGATAAGCAAACCCACCCGACACCCTGAGGACCTCTCAGCGAGGGCTACTCCCATACGAAGTCCTAGGTAAACAGGGTGTGTCCAGGGAGAAGCCATGAGAGGATTCTTTCTCTTTCAAACCAAAGCCAGGAAACTCAGAGAGAGGCAAGTCGTCTGTCATTGTCTTCCATCTGCAGAACTGACTAAGCAAAATTATGAACAGGCCAAGACTGTTCTATCTCCTGATTCATGAGCCTGAATTTGTTTTTGTATTTGATTGATTCAGTTAATAAAGTGCTTACATGCTCTGCTTTTCCTCAATTGTAAGCAGCAAAATTTCTCCATAAAATGTCCCCAATGACTGTGCTTTTGAACTGAGTACGACCTTCTGTGGGTGATTTTTGTGCATCTTGGAATATGAATAGTTTGACAGCTTTTTTTTTAAATTTTTTTTTCATTTATTTTTTTTTAATGTTTATTTATTCTTGAGACAGAGACAGAGCGTGAACAGGGGAGGGGCAGAGAGAGAGGGAGACACAGAATCTGAAACAGGCTCCAGGCTCTGAGCTGTCAGCACGGAGCCCAACGTGGGGTTCGAACCCACAAACCGTGAGACCATGACCTGAGCCGAAGTCGGACGCTTAACCGACTGAGCCACCCAGGCGCCCCTAGTTTGACAGCTTTTAAAAAAATGTTTATTAATAAGGATTATAAGGGTATCTCTCAATGGAGAATGAGGACAGCGCCTCCCCGTACATTACCCCATACATGTATCCAGCAGGCCTGCTTGGGAAGCTGACCTGGTAGATCCTTCTTTGAAAACTTTTCTTTGCTTAGTTGTATCTGACAGAGATGCTGGATTTTTTGTCAGTTTCCAAGGAAACCAGTGGGGAGGACAGAGTAGCTGCTGCATGGACGTGGTGTAAGAAAGTGTCTAGATGCCTACGTAGCCAGGAAGCCATGGCTCTCTCTGGCGTAACATATGCCTTATAAACTGTAATTGCAGGCGGGCCAGCTTCCTTTCCGCGATGGGAATACACACTGCTGCCCCTACCTGCCTTGCATGGTTGTGTGGGTTGTCATGACATGCTATATGACAAAAGGCTTTGTAGCGGCAACAGGGGTAATTGTTGTACTGTTATGGCTGCCTGCCCTTCACTGGAGTCAGCCTGGAGAAAAATTTTATTTCCTCAGGTGATACCTTCTTTGTTTCTGAGTTAAAACGGTTAAATTCCACCAAGGACTATGGGACAAAGTCATCAGTCTTCTGCTCTTGCTGGATGACGGAACAGTATCTCTTGGAGACAGGTCTGAATGTGATTTGTGTACCCACTCGTATTAAGGCATGTTTCTAGACATTATGTCCTTGTCTTTAAAAATTGTTACCCTAGAGGGTCTTTTCCTCTGAAGTTCTTCAGAGCCAGCCAGCACCTGCACACAGAACCGGTCAGTGTGGAGTCAGACATAAGAGCTCCATGGAACGCTGGACACGAGTCTTGCTTGTGGTTCAAAACTATGTCAGGTAACATGCAGGGACACCGGGTGATGGAGATGAAGAACTTCAGAATACTGACCAATGTATTCGTAGAGTCCTAAGTGCTAACGTGGGTAAGTTATCTGGGCCAAAGTGTTTATTTTAAGACGAGAAGATTATGGCTCAAAATTGGTTAAGAAAGCAAAATAGACTTTGTAATACATTAAATAGCTATTTTTTGCAAACTTAATTTTTCTTAAAAAATTTCTTTAATGTTTGTTTATTTTTGAGAGAAAGGGAGGGGGGCGGGGAATGGGGGAAGGGCAGAGAGAGAGGGAGACAGAAAATCCAAAGCAGGCTCCATGCAAAGCCTGACGTGGGGCTTGAACTCATGAAACGTGAGGTCATGACCTGAGCCAAAGTCCAACACTTAACTGCCTGAACCACCCAGGTGCCCCAATACTTAGTTTTTCTGATTCCAGGCCAATGTTCTTTCTATTAAATCACTAATAATATGGACAGAATCAACAGTCATAACAGCAGCTACTGTGTATTGAACAATGAGCATGTGTTAGAGGTTGTGATAAGCTATTTACATGTATTCACTCATTTAACTCCTGCAACAAACCAGGAAGGCAATATTTTTCCCAATTTACAAATGAAGAAAATGAAGCTCAGAAATATTATTTCCCAAGATCAGGGTGTTGATATTTATCCCAATTCACAGTATAGAGAGCAAGAAGGAGCATAGTGTTTTGGTTGTTGTTGTTGTTTACATACCATATTGTGTCTACATTCTTAAAAACATTAAAGAGGAGGGGCACCTGGGTGGCTCAGTCGGTTAAGCGTTGGACTTCAGCTCAGGTTGTGATCTTGTGGTTTGTGAGTTCGAGCCCCACGTCGGGCTCTGTGCTGACAGCTCGGAGGCTGGAACCTGCTTTGGATTCTGTGTCTCCCTCCCTTTCTGCTCCTCCCCTGCTGACGCTCTGTCTCTCAAAACTAAATAAGCATTAAAAACAATAAAAAAATTTTGAGAGATGAAAAATCACCTCTTACCCCAAATATCAAGGACCCTAGAAAATACACCCTGAGGGGAACTGTCACACACAGCTCATCCTAAAGCACAGCCTGACTTTATATAGACAGGGATTAACTGGAAATGAGAGTGTGGAGCCCCCGCTTCTTCCGCAAACCAAGCTTTTAGAACTCAGACACAAGATGAGTCATAAGAAAAATGTGCAGGCTTTTGGCCACAGTGGAAATACTCATTTCCCCAATTGCTCAGCACATCAAAACATTGAGGCCAACGATTTTTATGTGCTAGGAATGTTAAAAACAGCTTTTGGTCTTAGAGCTGCTTTGACAATAATTGAACCAACCTGTCTCTGCCCCTGCTGTAGTTCCATTCTAAAGATCTGACACTCTGGCTTTTTCTCCTCTTGCTTTGTGCGAGTTATGAGAAACTCTCCAGGCTGACCATCGTCACTTGCCACAATACGTTTGCCTGCCGCTTAATCTCGGCATCATCTGCTTCCAACGGTTGTTAAAAAGCATAAATCCTCTATGAAGTCTTTCCATGCTCTGGCACAATTTACGCAGCTTGACCTTTAAAACTCTGAACATGTATTTAATTGTAACTCAAAAATCAAAAAGCGTTTTTTAAGAAATCCTGTCTTCCCTAAAAAGTTAACTTTCCGTTAAACAATGCCACGAACAAATGTCCTAAAAGCACCAAAATTAGTTCCTGAAATTTCTCCATTATAAAATAAAAGCATAGTAAGAGAGAGAGAACAGCCGTCTCTGAAATCAGCCCAGGCTCTTTCAGCCCAAGTAGAAACAGGATGAAACTTGACAAGAAGAAAAGGAAAAAAATCTTCTGGAAACAATCCAGTATTTGATTATTGGCTGGTAGTGGAATGTGGTGTGTAACGTTGATGGGAAAGAGGATTGTGATGTTCATTTAATATGTTGTTTAAAGAGGAGAAATGCTGGGCATGGACAGATTTATGAATGCATGCATAAATGGATGAAAGAGACAAAAAAGCAAGGTAAGGGTGATAGAGCCCACTTATCAAGCTCATTCTCTTTTTAAAAATGTTTAATGTTTATTTATTTTTGAGAGACAGAGGACAAGCAGGGGAAGGGCGGAGAGGGAGGGAGACACAGAATCTGAAGCAGGATCCAGGCTCTGAGCTGTCAGCACAGAGCCCGACACAGGGCTCAAACCCATGAAGTGTAAGATCATGACCTGGGCCCAAGTCAGGCACTAAACCAACTGAGCCACTCAGGCACCCCAAGCTCATTCTCCTCTTTAAATCCCTCACCTTACATCCCAGCCACACTACCTAGATTTCTCCAGAAGGGCTGTGTCCCCTCTCCTGGTTTTCACTGGCAGTGCCCTGTACCTAAAACAGCCTTTTACATGCCCCTATTTGAGTCTTGTCCCATCATAATGTGATAGCAACAGAAACTGCTCACTAGTAATGAAGAGCCACAACCTGCAAGGTTCTGGACTAAATGCTGCATATGCTGACCTTGTATAATCCTTACACCAACCTTTGACAGCAGGTGCTATGATGAACCCCATTATGTTAAGAGAACTAAAGCTCAAAGAGGTAGAGTAACTTGCCCAAGGCCGCAGCTAGTAAGTAGGAGATACAATTCCAAACCAGGCAGTTGAACTCCTAAACCCGTGCTCTTAATCACTGTGCTTTACCACTTGAGTTTCTTTGCCCTAACCCATGCGCATTTAAGGATAGAAACATTCCATAAGGGAAGGGAAGCAAAAATAATACAAAAACAGGGAGGAAGACAAAACATAAGAGACTCTTAAATATGGAGAACAAACAGAGGGTTGCTGGGGGGGTTGTGGGAGGGGGGATGGGCTAAATGGGGAAGGGGCATTGAGGAATCTACTCCTGAAATCATTGTTGCACTATAGGCTAACTAATTTGGATGTAAATTTAAAAACTAAAATGAAAAAAAAAGGATAGAAACATTCCTTATCTTTATATCCATAGCATCTAGAACAATGCCTGGCATATAAGAAAAAAAAAAGTTTGTTGAATGAATGCAAATGAATGAATGGTGGAGACAAGGAGAAAGGAGGTGAGAAATTGGGCAGGTGATTGCAGAGTATTCCTTCGTGAATTATGGTTAAGTAGGAACAAGAGAGAAAAAGACCCAGTAGAGTGATAGTGAAAGTTACAGGGACGCATGAAATGAGGGAAATGTGTGTGTGTGTGTGTGTGTGTGTGTGTGTGTGTGTGTGTGTGTGTGTAGATGAAGGGACTTAATGACTTCTAGGCTGAAGAAAAGGTGCCAGTGAAAATGGAAAGACTGAAGACACAGAAGAGAAAGCGATCTGGTGGTAAAGCATGTTCCCGAGCTCACACGAGGAGATGAAATCAAGCAAGAGCTTGGGTAATGTGAGTCAGCTCCTGGGAGTCATTCATGCACGCACATTCTCAATTCCAATTTTTCTCTTATAATATTTCTCTATTTAGAAAATGTTTTAAAAGTATTTGTGTGATCACATAAATGAATGAAATACAATCATCTTAGCTAATATAGTTGGTATTTAATTAAGTAGTTAATCTAATTAACCCATTTCAAACACGTCTGCAGGTGCTCTAAAGCAGTTAGGAGAGTGGATCTTGAAAGTCTAATCAGAAGCAAAATTTTTTGTAATTGTATGGCGAGGGGTGTTAACCGGATTTGCAACGGGGATCATTTTGCAATTTATACAAATAGTGAATCATTACATTCTATACCTGAAAATAATAGGTGTAATGTGATGCCAGTTACACCTCAAAAATAAAAGAATTAAAAAAAAAAGAGAAGAAGAAACACCTGAAATTGCTCTGGACACTGCATCTTTCTAAGCTGGAATATGTCCTTTGTAAAGGAACTTTGTTATTCAGGAGGTAAAACGTGAAACATATCTTCCACTAAGATGAAAGTAATTGGAGTTATATTACCAGCGATTTTCTTGTTGTTAGACCAGCTGGCGTTTGCCCAGCATTTCAGGTTAAAACAGGGGGACAGCACAGAATTGACTCAAAAGCCAGTGACCTCAGGTTGGGTGGGAGTTATAAATCCCCTCCCCAACATCTGTTTTTCTCCTATAAATGGGAAGAATAATACCTTTCTTCCAAAGATTTTATGAGCATTAAATGTGGAAAAAAATGTGAAAGGGCTTTCAATTTTTGACGAACATCACTGTTCTAAGACTTTTAGGCAGTGAGCAGATATCAAACCATTTGATGTCAAAGATAAAATTAAACACAGTAGCAGTTGTGTTAGAGCTAACAGAAAGGGAGCCTTAAAAATACAAGAGCCATAGGGCACCTGGGTGGCTCAGTCAGTTAAGTGTCCAACTCTTGATCTTGGCTCAGGTCATGATCTCACCGTTCGTGAGTTCCAGCCCTGAGTTGGACTGTGTGCTGACAGTGTGGGGCCTGCTTGGGATTCTGCCTCTCCCTTTCTCTGCCCCTCCCCTGCTCTCTCTCTCTCTGTGTCTCAAAATAAGTAAATAAACTTAAAAAAATAAAACTTTCCAAAAAAATAAATAGAAAGGCCTCTCACATATTGCTTGAATCTCAGGGTTGGACAACCTTCACAGAGCAGACATGTTTCCCATATGCCAGGCCACAAGGCAGGGTTTCTAGGAGTTCTACGCCACTCCAGCTCCCCTGAGAGATTATCTGTGTGCGCCTCCCACTCTGGAGGGAAGAGAAGAGAAAGGAGAGCCAATAGGGGGTAGGCTGGCCAGCCTCTTGCTGAGTGGCCTGGAGCTGGGTTTGGACTGTGGAAGCTGAGACTGGGACTGGAAAGTTCCTGACCCTGGCTAATAGGTCCTGCCACAGAATCCTGGAGAAAGCCTCAGGCCCCAAATCAGGACCTATGCCAAGCTTAGAGGGGCCAACAGTGGAGACAACTGAAGGGGTTACCCACCCACGGATGGGAATTGAAGAGGAACAAAATGAAAGCAAAAGGACACGGAGAATAATAACCCGGGAAGATACGTGGAGGAGGCTAGTTCTGAGGACCCTCCTGGAACAGCCAGAGGGCCCACAGAGGAATAACGTGGCTTAAAACCCATCTGGCCAATGCAAGAAAACCTCAGAATAAAAGCTGACCTGCCCTGGCAGCCCTCCCTTTCCCATAATTCTATTACTGAAACAGGACTTGCTGTTATGTGAAGCAACCTCTTTTTTCTAGATTCTAGTCTGTGTGCCTAGATGCAGTTTGTGTGGTTCACGTACTGCACAAATGCATCCCGGAGGTGGAAGGGGGAGCTGAACTCCAGCCACGCCTGGCTCACCAGGCCATGCCCATCTGCCCCGAGGAAAGAAAAGGCCCATTCTCTGCTCAAAGGCAATTCTATGGACTGAATTGTGTACCCCCTTCCCCACCCCCACAAATTCATATGTCAAAGCCCCAACCCCCCACTGTGATGGTATATGGTGATGGGGTCTTTGGGAGGTAATTAGGTTTAGATGAGGTCGTGAAGGTGGGCCCTCATGGGGGGGTTGGTGCCCTGATGAGAAGAGACACCACAGAACTTGCTTGCCTCACCCCTGTCTCTACCCGAACGGTCATGGGAAAAGTCATGTGAAGGCACAAGAAGGCAGGGATGCAAGGAAGCCGCTCTCACCAGGCACAGGCCCCCGTGTCATCCTGATCTCAGACTTCCGGCCTCTGGAATGGTGAGAAATCAATTTCTGCTTAGGCCCCCCAGGCTGTGGTACCTTGTTATGGCAGGTGAGTCAACTGCGACAGGCTCCTGCGGGGATTCTTCCATCACAGAGCCACATTGTGCCACGGTGGCAGTCCTCACCCTGCCTTTGGAGGCTGCAGGCTCCGAAAAATGATGATTCAGTTTCATTTATATAACATTGGAATTGGGGGTGCCTGGGTAGCTCAGTTGGTTAAGCGTTCAACTCTTGATTTAGGCTCAGGTCATGACCTCACAGTTCGTGGGTTCGAGCCCTACGATGAGCTCTGTGCTGATAGCGCGAAGCCTGCTTGGGATTTTCTCTCTCCCTTTCTCTCTGCCTCTCCCTCGCTCTCACTCGTGTGATCTCTCTCACAAAATAAATGAATAAACTTAAAAAAAAAAAAAACATTAAGGGGCGCCTGGGTGGCTCAGTTGGTTAAGTGTCTGACTTTGGCCTAGGTCATGATCTCACGGTTCGCGGGTTGGAGACCCGCCTCGGGCTCTGTGCTGACAGCTTGGAGCCTGGAGCCTGCTTCAGATTCTGTCTCTCTCTCTGCCCCTCCCTGCTCGTGCTCTGTTTCTCTCTCTAATATACAACAAAACATAAAAACAATTTTTTTTTAAAACATAGAAATTAAATTAAAAAGTACATTCCCCAAATGCACTCAAGAGTGTTATATATTATTTTCATGGGGTTTTTATTTATTTGAAGACCATCGAACCAGGTTATCTTGTTTGGGGACAAAGATTTTAGAATATAGTTTCTTGCACATATCTGAATTCCTTGTCAAGGTGTCATATTGACAGTGATATCACTGCACTGAAATTGTAATAAATTTAAATTGTAACAAATGTCCCCCTTTATAAGGATGCCAGTCACATTAGATTAGGGCCCATGCTAATGTCCTCATCTTAGCTTGATCACCTCTGGGAAGATCCTATCTTCAAGTAAGTTCACATTTTGAGGTAGTGGGGGCTAACCTCTAACATCTTCTTGGATGAACACAATTCAAACCATAATACTCACCAAAGAGTTTTCTAGAGATCAGTTGGTCCCTGCAGATTCTCATATATTGAGAGAATATGGGGAGTGGGTGGCTGGAGCACTTCTCCTTGTCAGGGAATGACTTGTGTTGGGGACATAAATCAAAACCTTCCCCAGCCCATAAAACCTCTCCCCAAAAAGTAGAGGAGTAAGGGGACATTTTTATTATTGGATAGGCATTAGACCCGAATGTGACCCACATCCCAGGCAATCTGCTAAGAGATGGCGAAGATGGAAAGGAATCTTGCCCTTTCATGTGGTCGAGGAGATACAGCTCATTACATACATGTTCTCAAGGTAAACAATAGTCCTCAAGTAGGAAAACCAAGCAGCACCGTTAGTCACACATGTAGTTCATCATAAATGCACCTGGGAATTGAGGTGGTCATCTGTGTTACCTAATTGGTTTTATCCAAAGGAAAAATAGAATTTCCTTATGACAAGAGGGAGGTTTGCAAGCTGGAGCCAGCTGGCTCACTGAAGTTAGGCTCCTACCCTCCCACAGAAACTGGGAGCCCGGGGCCGCTTTCTCCTTGAGGATTACATTTCAGAGATGATTCCCACATCCTTGAGAAAAGTATTCTTGGGTCTTAAAGCTGGCAAGAGGCTGGTTTAGCTTTGAAAATGGTTCACATACATCTAGAGGGACAGAGAAGGAATTTACAGTCACAGGTTTTCTAAAGTAAACGCTGGACGGAAAGGGGGAGGGGGTGTGAGTCTCCCTTTTTGTATCAGGGAAATGGCTTTTAAAATTTTGTATTTACCCTTTATACTTGGCACTCAGATTTATATACTAATCCTGTTTTAGTTTTGTTAACGCCGGTCAGAATACCCAAGCCTAAGCCACCATGACAGCACAGGACAAACTGAGCCTCTGGACGTAAAAACCTGAGGGGAAGACACTGAAGGGTAATGATTTATCTATGAGAGCCTGTCTGAGAGGCCAGTTGGCTTTCCTAGATGACCGTCCATCCAATCGCTCTCCGACTCCAGTGGTTGTTAGACATTCTAGAAATTTATTTTTTTCAGGGGCGCCTGGGTGGCTCAGTCGGTTGAGCGGCCGACTTCGGCTCAGGTCATGATCTCGCGGTCCGTGAGTTCGAGCCCCGCGTGGGGCTCTGTGCTGACAGCTCGGAGCCTGGAGCCTGTTTCAGATTCTGTGTCTCCCTCTCTCTGACCCTCCCCCGTTCATGCTCTGTCTCAAAAATAAATAAACGTTAAAAAAAATAAATAAATAAAAAATAAAAAAATAGAAATTTGTTTTTTTCACATAGCAAATCCAAAACCAAGCCCAAACTTGATTTTGTTCATGGGACTTGGCTCAAACGTCACCCTCTCCAAGATGCCTACATGGACCCATGTGTCATCCATTCATGTGCGATTGCTTGTCTTACAACTTACTTGAAATCCCGAAGAATAAGCCTTTCCTGGTACTTCATCCCTCTGCTTCCCACAACAGCTAGATCCTCAAGGCTTTTCAACTTTGTTGAAAAAAATCATCCTTTATTCCCCTTCTGAGTCCATTTCTAATTCTATGGTTTCTTTTTAGCTTTTCCTGATCTGCACTGTCTTTGCTGGGCTTCCAGGATGTCAGCATGTTTTATTCTCCGTCCAAACTTCCTAACAACTAGACTGTGGAGGGTGAGGGAAGGATGGAATGGTTTGCCTTGGGAAGTTTTGAGCTTCCCAGGTGGAAAATATTCCAGAGAAGCTGAACGCCTTTTGGAAAAGAGTGGGGCAGGAATCCTCATCATGAGTGGGGTTTGGATTATATGACCTGCAATATTCTTTTCAAAACCAAGATGTTGTTTCTCATAGGCCTTATACATGCACCCACAGACTCCAAGCTGCAAAACTGTTCTGCAGAAGAGAGGACAGTCTAGGTTAGAAAAACTCCATATCATCTTGTCACATCAGCTTATTGGTGTTGACCTGGCCACTTCTAATTTCTAATTTTATTCAGTCAGATAGATGTGTTTTCGATGCACCTGAAGAGCCTAATGCCTAAAAAATAAAACAAAAAGAATGGAATGGAATGTGAATGTATGTGAGTGTATACACATAGAAAAATCTGGAAGGGCAAACATTAAAACGTTTCAGTGTTTATCACTGAGATGTGAAATGATGGGTGATTTCAGTATTTAATTTTTGTTATTCTCCATGTTTCAGATTTTTTTTTACAAGGTAAAAGGATTTATGTTTACTATCAAATGTCTCCCTGTTTTTCTATCTATATAGATTTTTCCCCCTGACAGGCTGGAATACAGGTGGAATCAGGAATTATTGGTAGGAGGTAGGGCTAGGGATCCTGAGGCACAATACATATTTAGCAGAAAGAGATGCCGAAAGACAGAGAGGGCCGCAAGCATTAGGCTGACACCCAGGGCTGGGCCCACGAGGAGCTGTTTGGGGAAGTAGGTTAAGGCAGCAAGAATCCATGACCCTGGACTTCATGTGGGAGAGCAAGCAGACTGGCTCTGTAGCATACAATTTGGTTCTAACTCAATGGAGGGAAGAACTTGGTCACCTTCAGAGCTTGCCAAAAACCAAATAGGGATCCCTGTAAACATGTCCAAATGGAGTGAGAGGCACATGACGACCCGTCGGAGAACAGAATGCAAATAGATCTTGCGTTGCCTGCCACGCTTGAAGTATCCCGAGGAAAGAGCAGGGGTTACATAAAATGGGTGGTTGACCAAGGCAGGCCTCACTCCTTGGCCGGCGTTCGGTTATCGTGATGTGTAGCATGTTAGACGTACCCAGTGAGAATATTATCTTGATGTAACTAAAGTAATCCCAGCAAAATAGATAAGTGGCTTAACATGATTCCTGCAAACAAGAGGACATTGAAGAAATGGCACAGCTGGCATTTCTCCAACACTGAGAACAGGACTTTTGTCACCCACATTAAGAAGTAAAAGCATAATCAAATCTGGCTAGAAGTCGGTCAGACACAGCTGAAATCATCAAAAAACTATCTGAAGTATGAGTTTACAACCATTATGATACCTAATAAATCAAGCAGTAGGGAATAGTATGCCTTGTGACATTAGCCCGTGATTGTAGGGAGCCATCATGGTTATCAGGATATAACCATTTAAAAACTAAGCATTCAGAATATTATTAATACTAGTATGGTTAAAACGAGAGTAAAGGGGGTAGATAAAATTAATGAGATAATATGCGAGATCACTTCAGAAGTATTCTATATTTCCTCTTTATCTCATCATTTTTATTTCTGCTTTGTACCTGTTTTACCTGTGTTAATAATACACGGATAGCTGTGTACACACATATGGAATTATACCTGAGTGGAAACATATGACATTACAGACAGGTGTGCCCAATGCTATGCAGGAGAGGACAGTGGATTGCACCCCAGGAATCACCCCAGGGATCAGACATGGGATCTCACATGTATGCATTGACAGGAGGGCAAAAAACCAACCAAACAAACCAGTTAACTAGGTTTAAAACTGGGAGTCTGGGAGATAATAAGTTCCCATCCCTGGAGCTCTTCAAACATAGGTTAGATGGCTGGGTATTTGACTATATTGTAAAGGGGATTCCAGCAGCCTTTGCAGAAATAGACCATATGGTTTTAAAGACCTTTCAACCCTGAATTCTATATTCCCATCATTCTTCTGTTTCCAAATGTATTTTTGTTCAACTTTTCTCACAGATTTGATCTGATTCTGCCTTTTCTTATGTTGATTTCTGTACATTTTATCTCTTCTAGAAGATTAAATTCTCTGAGGGCAGGGGTTACTTTGTGTTCCTCTTTGATCCATGTTTTTGTACATTGGAGGCATTCAAGAAATGCTTGTTAGTTGAAATGGTAAGATGTTATTATGTTAATGAAGTAAAAAGTATTGTCTGACTGGGGAATAAAATAAATCAAATACCAAAGAAAGCAGTGGAAGTTATTCAGAGGCCTCAGATCTTTTTTGATTTTGAATGAGATGATTTTCAGGATTGAACGCACCGCCTCTTCTTAAAAGGATGTCCTTGTGTAACGAGGATAGAACTGCCTCATCACAAACAGGACGTGGAACGGCCTGGGGCTTTTCTGTCACAGCGATTACCAATCTGTATTTATTGAGTCAGGAGCTGTGTTGTACAATATGAAGATTATGAATAAATACTAATACGGTTTCTGTCATCAAAGAGCCCAGAATTCAATTCAGGAGACAAAGGAGAAGGCACACTCAGGAAGCAGACAATGTTGAAATAGCACAAATTACAACATTATCAGCTGTTCCCAACTGAAGGCTCTGGGGCTCCAGGGACCAGAAGGTCCCCATGGGCTGCAGTGACCGGTCAAGGCTTCTTGGAGGAGCCTGGCTTGAGCTGCTTTGAGTTCAAGGCATCAGTTGCTTTGTACCTGATAAAGGTGTCCTACGTCAGGGATCAGCCCTCTGTTTGCGATCCATCCGACCTTTGCTGCTAGGATTCTGGATAAGACTGGGAACACAAATCAGAGAACTTCTTTGTCATCAGAATCAATAACAATAGCCTTTGTCTGCTGCCATGAGAAAGCCCCCAAGTTGCTGTTTTTACCTATAAATGAGGTGAAATGTGGTTAACCTGATGTCAAAAAATTCTTCCAGTTATTAAAAAAAAATCTGTAATTTTATGAGAAAAGGTCATTTCCTGAAAGAAAACAGATCCAGGGAACTTGGCCTTTCCAGATGGTCTATCTAAGTAGAGCCTGAAGAAAGAGACAAAGCCTGTAGATGAGAACAAAGCGGAGGGAAGACTGAAGCTCCACCCTCACCATCTGAACCGCCACCGTCTGAATGCCTGGAACCTGAAAGGCCCTGCAGCCCTGGTGGCACCGTGGGTGTGTCCAGCATGGGTGGCCCTGCCAGAGCTGCTTAGCAGTTTGTCCTTGTTAATGTTGAGCCTGGTTGTCACCAGGCTCCTCAGCAGCTATAGCGCTGTGGTCACAAAGAGAACCGATGTGGTTTCCTATTTCAGTCGAATCCATCTCAGCTGCTAAGCACCAGAGCTAGGCTCTTCTGGCAGAGACTCTCAGATGACAGTTTCTGGAGCGAAGCGTTGTCATTAATGGTCAAGGGAGCAGATGACCGTGAGCACAAGAGACATAGGACAAGTAGAAGTCAGGCGAGTGTCACTGTGCTTTTTATCGTTATCAGGGATGAGGATCTCTACGTAGGAAACCACCTATTAGAGACGTTTCTGTTTTGGTTTTTGACCTTTCATTTAACAAGTACTAACTGATCTGAATTGGCTTTTTATCTGGAATGCTGGGACACGAGGCATTTTTCCTGCTCGGGACCACGTGGCATACGGATGCGAGAGCTGGAAGTGAGGTAAGATGTTTTAGCTCTCGTGGGGAAAATCAGTCCGAAGAGAAACTGGATGATGGCCGAGGTTAGAGGAACGAGACTGGCAGAAATCCAGAGCCACAGCCCTGATGACACAGATGACATATGAGCCCGTATCCACTCTGAAGTGGTCTCGCCTACATTCTTGAAGCATTACCTGCTAATGGGTTAGAAATGCAATTTCTCAGTTATCACCCCGGACCTGCTGAATCAGACACTACGAGGTGGGGTCCAGCAGTCTGTGTTTTAACAAGCCCTGCAAGTGATTCTGATGCTTATTAAAGTTTGAGAAACAATGACCTAGAGCAGTTACCTAAGCAGTAAATCCGCTTCCTACTTTAAGTCAGTTCAAGTTGGATTTGCTGTTACTTGTGTCACCTGCACTTCAAACCAGTAGGACTCTGATGGTGTAAAGACAAATGGACTTCATTTATGGCCTTCACTGCCTTGGACACCTGCTCAGGTGTGGGCAGTCTACTCACTGCCCACATTTGAACAGGTCCCATAACTTTTCCATCCCTTTTTTCCCCCTATATTTTGTGTATTGTGGTAAAATAGGCATAACCTAAAGTGTGCCATTTCAATGATTTAAAAATTTTTTAATGTTTATTTTTGAGAGAGAGAGAGAGAGAGAGAGAGAGAGAGAGAGAGAGAGAGAAAGAGTGAGTGAGCAGGGAAGGAGCAGAGAGAGAGGGAGACGGGATGTGATGCAGGTTCTGTGCTGACAGCAGAGAGCCCAATGTGGGGTTCAAACTCACGAACCATGAGATCATGGTCTGAGCCGAAATCAAACGCTTTACTGACTGAGCCACCCAGGTGCCCCAACATTTTAACAATTTTTGTGTGTACAGCTCTGGGGCATTAAGTACATTCACATGGTTATGCAACCATCACCACCATGTATCTTTAGAACTTTAAAATATTCCCATACTGAAACCACATACTCCTTAAACACCAACTGCCCATTCTTCCTACCCTCCACCCCTGGCAACCACCATTTTACTTCTGTCTCTGAATTTGACCACTCTCAGAACCTCATGTAAATGGAAACATACAACATTTGCTCTCTTATGATCGGCTTATTTCCCTTAGCATAACGTCTTAAAGTTTCACCCATGTTGTAGTATGTGTTAGAATTTTAACTTCCTTTATAAGGTTGAATGATATTCCGTTGTATGTATAGAACACATTTTGTTTGGCGGTTCATCAGTCAGCAGACACTTGGGTTCCTTCCACCTTTTGACTGTTGTGAATAATGCCACTAAGAACACAGGGGTACAAATGCCTGTCGGGGTCTCTGCTTTCCCTTTAGAGAAATTCGTATCACAAATCCACTTCACACATCCTCTCTTACTCTCTACTCTCTCCCTTTGGAATGAGGGGGTTTTAGTGTCCTGAAATTGGTTTTAGATAGTTGGATCTTGTATCTCAAAGTCTCAGTTAAAATGTACAACTCAACCTTTCATTACATAATAGCTGAAGACACATGGGTTGTTGCTGATCGCTTGCAAAGTTCTTTAAATATGAGTCATAGCCCACCTCCCAAAGAGAAGAGAAAACTCACAAGTGTTTAGAGACCACAGAGTGGTGGGCCTCAGATAGGGCTTGACATTTTTTTGGGGTTGTTTAATTTGTGTAACAACCCTGCCGCATGACGGTTCTTATCTTCTTTTCACATGAGGAAGCTCAGCTTCAGAGAAGACGGTTAGCATGCCCGTGTCCCACAGCCAAAAAACGGAATCCAAACACAGATCTGTTGGTCTGCTAGGCACTTCCATAACCTTTGTATTCTCTGCTTTCACACTTAATGGAGACACAAAACTGTGAATGAGTAAATTATAGAGCACAGATCCTATGTTAAATCTCAGAAAAGGGAAATAACAGTTTGGGCTGTCTTGATTTCAGAGTAGTCCATGTTGAAGATTGAACACGACCAGGACCTTGAAGAATGATTAACATGTAGACAAACAGAAGTTAGGAGGGAGGGCATTCCTGGGGTGAGGACTATATTAGGCAAAGGTGGGAAGGGGGCATCAGTATGGAATATGTAAAGGACAGAGATGAGACCTTCCTAATTGAGTAGAGGGGGGCCTGTCACAGAGCAGTAGGAGATAAAGTTAGATCTGAAGGGTCTGTGCACATTAGAACAGAACTGGAAATCCACGTGAGTTTTTTAAAAGCGACATGGAATAACACACAGAGCATGGAGTTAAACTTGGACTTGAATCTCTGCTTTGTCCTAATGTATAAAATCTTGGGCCATTTTGTAACTCATTAAAACCCATGGATCCTCAGTCTTCATACTTGTACGATGGGATTGATAACATGTACTCGGTTCAGCTCTTGTAAGAATTAGTGATACTGTACGTACAGGGTTTGCCCCAGGCTCAAAACAGAGTAAGTGCTCAGTACGTGTAGAGGTCATGGCTGCCACCATCACCACGGTTACCCTCAGCAGTGCATTGGACGGTGGACAGGTACTGGGAATTCCTAAACACAGGAGTGGCCATGGTGCTATTTTAGACACTAATTTAGGAAGACCTGTCCGGCAACAGCATGCAGTCTGGATGGCTGAGGGTAGCAACGCTGGAGGCCAAGGGACTCTAAGAGCGCCCTCTGGTTCCTGGCATGTGAAACCAGGAGGTAGAGCAGGGTGCGAGGGACTGGAACGGAGAGGGAAGAGAAACCACAAGGCCCTTCGACGGAAGAGATGGCAGAGCTTGCAGACGCTTAGGGGTGAAGCAGCAGCACTGAGCTGCCTAGGAAGCAAGGAGGAGGAGGATGGGAACACTGGTGCTGTGGACTAAAAATAAGAAAGGGGAGCTGATGGGGAATGGAAATGCCATAGGGAAGCTGCTTACGTCAATGGTGGTATGTGGAGTTTGAGGTGATGCTAGACACTAAAGTAAGAATAAACTATTAGGTTTCCATACATGGACTGAGTGGGAACCGATACCAGAGAAAGTGGGAAAAACCCAGAGTGCCTGAGAGAGAGAGCGAAGCAAGATAGATTTGGGTTGAATGAACTGGCAACAGTACGCGTCATACAAAAAACTCTCGTTGCCTGGAGTCGGTAACAGAGAACAGTGTTCTTGTTTTACTATGGAGGCCGCCGCAAAAACCTGGGAACCACGAGACCCCGTGTGGCGGTTCTTTGCTTTCCCAGCTTATGGCTACCACGGTGCTGGGCAAGTGCCCAGTGGTTGGCGTTTATGGTGGAAGGAGGGAAGACGGTGTCATGGAAAGTGGCACACGGCCACCGCGGCAGAATGCTGATCCACGGTCCACATGCACCTCATGTGTCAGCTAATGCAACATAAATGTAATGCAACGGCACTGATCCTGATGCTGGCATGGTGACGTTCGACATACAGTCTATTGGAAATTCCCTTTACACTTCTGGGTTGCTAGGTTTATGATTTAGAATCTCTCTAGGATATATTTCTTTCTCTCTCTTTTTTTAAAGTTTATTTACTTATTTTTGAGAGAGACAGAGGCAGTGTGAGCAGGGGAGAGGCAGGCAAAGAGAGGGAGAGAGAGAATCCCAGGCAGGTTCCATGCTATCAGCACAGAGCCCAATGCAGGGCTCAAACTCACGAAACCGTGAGATCACGACCTGAGCAGAAACCAAGAGTCAGATGCTTAACTGACTGAGCCACCAGGCATCTCTACTATATATTTCTTAAAAGTGTTAATGGGGTCCCCCAATACTTTAACTGTGGCCCATTATTTTTAGGAAATAAAATGGAATTAATGTGATTTAGCAATGGTTACAAGGTTTTATTCTTCTTAGCTTTTTTTTTTTTTTTAATCTTATTTTGGCAAAGATTACCTAAACTAAGAGTTATTCTTAGAGTGAAGGGTGTCTTTTTATTTCAAATTATGTCTGATTTTTTCTGTGTAAATCAATGTTTATCATGTCTCCAAGGAACAAGAGTGTCAGAATGTAGGCACATTTATTATTTGAATGAAATGGTGTGTATCATTATTGGAATCCTTGATATGAGTTCCGCCTTATTGCTACTCTGAGTTCAAGCAGATTACAAAAGAAAATCTTTAAATCTTACACAAGCAATCCAAAGCGCCTTCCGGGTGGGAAGGAGGGTGGAAGGAGATTTTTTTTCTTGCTTTTGTTGCTGGGCAATTCAGATGTGCAATGCCAACCTGAGAGTTTCCATGTGCGAAACAGACAGCAAATGCCAAACCTGAAATTTTCCCACCACTAGCTTTTCTGTTTGGCACACGTTGCCTCAGCATGAGCCGGTAGCCCAGGTAAAACAGAACACCAGCCATACAGAGGAATGTTTTAATTTTTACTTATAGAATTTAAATAATAAAATTTAAGATTTACTGACGACGCCCTTCTTAATGTGCTCCCAGTTTTCTCCAGCATCCTCTAACATAGAAACACTGTGGTATGTTCATTGAGCTCCTCTTCCATTAAATTGTCAGTTCCATGAGGAAGAGACCACATCTGCCTCATTCGTCATCGTATCCCCAGTATAGTTCCTGTCTCAAATTGTAATATGCATGCAGGGCATATTTGAATATGTAAATCCACAGATGACGGTGATAACCTGGGTCATTCAGCTATTTATATGAAATGCTGATATCTTTCTAGATTATCTTAATACAATGTTTCACATGGCCTATCGTTGTATCTTAGAATCAGAAACTTAGTGCTACAAAGACCTTATAAGTCATTTAGTGAGGGAGTTTTCAACTTAAATGCACAGGAGAATCATCTGGGAGCTTTGCAAAATACTCAGGCTTAGGTCCCACTCCATAGAGTCTGACATAATTGGTCTGGGGTTGTGACCCAAGCACTGGGAGTCTTAAGATCTCCTCAGGTGATTCTATTGTGCAGACAAAATTGAGAAGCACTGATATATTGCAGTCTTTTACAGATAAGAAAATTGAGGCCTATAGAAGTTAACTGACTTGCCATAAGTCATAGCTAGTTAGTGGCAAAGGATAGGAACTCAGGTGTTCTGGATCTCAGACCAGTGTTCTTCTCTAACTGTGTTTTTCATTCTTGATTCATTCACATACCACTGACTCTGTCATCCAGTATTTTCCGTTAAGGTGACTCCCTTTTTAGCATTTAAATAATATTTATTTATTTATTTACTTACTTAACTTACTTTTTATTTTGAGAGAGAGAGAGCACATGAGCAGAGGAAGGGGCACAAAGAGATAGGGAGAGAGAGAATCCCAAGCAGGCTCTGTGCTGTCAGCGCAGAGCCCAATGGGGGGGGCTCAAACTCACCAATGGGGGAGATCATGACCTGAGCCAAAATCGAGAATCAGATGCTTAACTGACTGAGCCACCCAGGCACCCTTATTTATTTTGAAAGAAAATTTTCTATTAGTTGATAACTGGAAAATGTTTCACTTGATATCCATAAATGAAAACTAAGACTAAAAATACTGAGAAAAAAATATTACTAAGTTTTAGCTAGATAAAATTGCCTGCTGAAGATTCTCAGCCTTAAATTTTTTTTTTCTCCTTAACAAGAACAGAAAGTGATAAAGAGGAATGAACATGTAATTATCATTGAGACTTTCTCCTTAAGAGGATTCAAAAATAATTGAAATGGAGAGACTGTTTCACTTCTGAGTCAAATAATACATTCTGGAGAAATTAATAGTTTTTTTTATTAATTCATAAATTCTCTGTTCACATAGCACCTCTAATTGCCTTGAGTGCCAGAGTGGTCCACACCACATATTCTAAAGTGCCGTGCTCCATGCATAATTGGATTCACTACTTTTTTTGCAATGGCATCTAATCAGAACGGTTAAAGATCAAAATACATTAAGGGTAGAATTCTGGCATAAAAAGAACTGTATATAATGGGAAAGAGAAGAAAAACACAGAACCTTCTGTTGATATACATAAAAGAAAAACCAAGAACTTCCTTTATGGAGTTTAAAGCTCTTTACAAACTATTGAGTTACAAAGTTCTGATGCTGACGATAACCCGATGCACTTTTACCGAGTGCTCCCTCCAGGCAGAAAAAAGCTCAAACACTGGGTGGGATGAAAACAGAAGATAAGGAGGGGATGGAAGTCCCTGCTGGAACTTTCGGCTAAGTCAAATTTGATCAGACCACCTTTCATGGTACAAATTTTTATTTTGTGAGGCAAAAGTTGTCAGTCATACCTCAGTGGCCTGGACTAATGGTATAGGACAAATGAGGAGGGACACAAGCCTGTTCCAGCACTGCTCCAGAACGAGAAAACATTTGCCGGAACAATCCTTATACTTTCCATAACATGCAGACTCATTGGCACGCACTCATTGTCTTTTTTGGAGGCTGACAACGTCTTTGTCTACTCTGTGCTTTTTCAAAGTTGTCTCATCAATGTTGGCCTAATGCTCGTGTCCTTCCTGCAGAAAAGCCAGCTGGGGTCTTTGGTTCTGTCAGGGGGCAAGTTATAATATAGCCACTTTCCTTTCATCACATTGACTAGGAAATCTCCCCTGCCAGGAACTAAAAGGCTTTAATTTTATGAATCATCAAAGCTTCTTTCTATACATGATGTAGAATAACCTTTTCTTTTCAGAAAGTCTAATCCAAGAGCCTCCCAGACCTCAGGATGTCACCAAATGGGCATGTGCGTGGTGAGCAAGAAGAAAAGTATTCAAAGCTGAGCTGTGTATTGCATAACACCCTGTATTAGAAAATCTCGACCCATAAAATGCTTACCTACTTTGGAGTTTAAATAAAGCAGGATGGTGTTCCTTTTTAAAGAACTGCTTTACAGTTATATTCCTGTCAGAATTCCAATTATTCTATGACTCAGTGGTATATGTCTAGCTTTTTCAAAATTCTTTTTTCGGGTAAGAATGTGAAGAAGTTTTTGTGAGAAGTTTGTGAAGGAAAGGTTTATGTAATTATGCTGAACTGCATCAAATACAAATACATTTTATTTCATTATTTGATAAACAGTGTTTTGAAAATAATGTTTTCAGAATCGAGCCTTACCTGTAAAAGCGATACATACTTTCTTTGGTGACTTTAAAGATGTGGCAATTAACTTCTGCTTAGGAATTAATTGATATTTCTGGCAGGGTTGAGGCTATTCAATATGCAGCCCTGTCAGTGTTTTGGATTAAGACTTCCATAACAGAAGAAGAAACAGACTGAACTTTTTAATGCAAAGGATTAATTTTTCCTGATTTTCACAAAACCTGAGCATTGGCACTTTCTATTTCTTTTTTTTTTTTTTTAATGTTTATTTATTTTTGAGAGACAGGGTGCGAGCGGGAGAGGGGCAGAGAGAGGGAGACACAGAATCTGAAGCAGGCTGCTAGCACAGGGCCCGATGCGGGGCTCGAACTCAGAACTCAGAATGAACTCAGAACTCATGACACTTAACCGACTGAGCCACCCAAGAGCCCCATTCCTATTTCATCGCTAGCAGAGACTGGCTCGCTGCTTCCGCCTCCCCCAGAGCAAAGCTAGACAACAGGTCACGTAGACACTAGTGCTGGCCAATGAAATGCGTCTAGAAGTGCCTGGCCCAGAGAAAGTCTCAGGTCCCTGCTCCTATCACTGAATGGCAAGGGATCCAGGCGAGGACGTGGAGGCCAAGTCACAAGATGAACGGCCACTCGCCGCTCATAAACACCCACCACGTTGACTTTTGAATAAGTGAGAAATAAATTCTCATCGCATTAAATCACTGAGATTTTAGAATGCTTTCATTTCTTGTTGTTGCTGTTTTTAACAGTAACCACTAAATAATACATCACCCGCTGTCCTTTCTTCTCTCCTTCTGTCTCCTGCTCTCATTTCCTTCCTTTCACTGTCTTTGTTTATCGTGTGATTAGGTCTTCCTGATTTAATCACCAAAACAAACTGCTTCTATTGGATATGGGACTAAGGCCTTAAAAGTGTTGAAATAATAAGCAGGCCCAATTAATTTAATTAGGAGGAAAAGTTCAATCAATTCAACTTTTTAAAAAGCTAGGATAGTTTTTATTAAACAACTATTTGAAGAAAGGATCACACTTATCTAGTTTAGAGATCACATAAGAGTCTCACAATAACTGTGACAAATGTGATTATCTCAGTGCTAGAGACCCCGCGGATGTACACAACAACCATCGTCTGATGAGGAAAACCAATGTGCATGGGCCTGAAAACAGCTACTAGCCTAAGCTCCCAGCCAACTATCTACTCAAATCGGACTGTGGCCTCCAGTATGCAACCATGTTCATTGCACAATAAGAGCAGGCCAGAAAAAAATATGAGTACTGGGTATACGACTGGGTGAGGCTCCCAAAAGAATGAAGAGTTTCAAAGCGGCTTTTTTAGAAACACAAAACGAAAATCTGATTTTTGTAAGCTGCTTTCTTTCAGACTCAATATGGCAATTAACCCTCTTCCTTCTTGCTCCAAGTTGGTGGTGCTCAAGCTGGGCTCAGTGAGGCCCATTCAGAGGCCGTCTTAGGAAGTGGGCTCCAGGCAACTCACCCCAGATTTGTCAAGAAAAAGCTTTATTTTGATACATTTTGCCATTTGGGCTTCTGCATCAGCACTTTTTTTTTTTTTTTTTTTGAGAAGTTTCCCTTGCTTTATGGGGTTACAAGCCGTAGCTTTATAATGTTCTGCCTGGACATCACACCTACTCTCATAGTTTTAGGAACACAAATACCCAGTGAGGTCTAAATCTGAATCTATAGCACATCTCTTTTCTGGGCATCCCCCCCACACTCAGGGTCCCACTCATACTTCACCACCTCCACTTGCTGGATGTCTCATAGCCACCTCTTCACAATATTTCTGAAATAGAATGCATTATTCTGCCTACCCTTCTTCCTTCGTGGATGACATCACCATCCACCTGATGATTCAGAGAAAACTCTGAATCATCCTGACCCCCTTTCTCTTCCATCCCCATATCCAATCAGTCATTCAGTCTAGTTTGTACACTGTCCTAATTACCCATTAAATATGCCCTTCCTCTCCATCCTCATTGCCACTGCTTTAGCCTACGCCCTTGTCACCCTCCTTCACCCGGACCATTACAATAGTCCCCAGTGGTTCTCCTACCACTCTATCCCTGGCTGCCTTGCTTTTGCTGAAATACAGTAGAAATACTAAAGGTTAATGTTTATTTTTACCTTGTCAGTTAACAAATTGCTTTCATGTACATTTTCATATTGAAGTATCATAGCATTCCCGCAAGAAGACACTGTTATTCTTCATTTGGAATAGGAATTGGAGGCCCGAGAAAGTATCTTGGTCAAGGATCCTCAAAAAGCCAAAGAGCTGTTGTTCAAACCTGAGGACTGTGAAGTTTATGCTGATGATGTTAAACCATACTACCAAACACATGTCAGTCCTTGGTTCTAACACCTTCAGTTCCTCACCACTGTCTACAAGAAAGTCCAGACCTTTTAGCACATCTAAAAGGCTCACTGTAATTGTGCCCCAGGGAGCTTTAGTAGTTATTAGTAACAGTTAAACAGTCCAGCTCTGGAATTAAGACCCACATTCTAGTTAAACCCTTGCTTAAGTTACATAACCCCTATGAACTTCAGTTTCCTAATGGGCACTCTAAGGCTAATAATAGAGTTTACCCCACAAGGTTGTTGTGGGGCTTAAATAAGATGGCGCATATGACGTGTTAAGTGAATGTCAGCTATGAGTACTGATTTACCAGCCTCATCCTACGGCATTGGTTTTCCATCTTCCACCCTTTGAGCAGCTCACACTTCTGTGACCTTGTCTGTGAAATCTTAAAGATCCCAGCTGGCGATTTCCCCACCACTTTGTACACACCTCTATAATTAGATACTTGGTTGGGTGGTACCACCCTTAAGACCAGCAGGGGAATGTTCCCTGGGAGTGGTCAGTAGGTCTTGGAGAAAGTCCCCACTACAGAATGCTCTTCCTCAATCTCTCCTAGGTCTATTACCTTAGATCTCTTGTTCCTTTGCCCTGCCTCTTCCTCAACTCCTGCCATTTCTGATGTCACATTTGTCCTCCAGGCTTGCCCTTGCTCTAACTTGCCCAGGTTTGCTGATGGCATCTGACCTCAGCTCCATGACAGTGCTGTGTTCCACTTATGTGTGAAGCTTTGGCAACTTGTCTGTTCTCTCTGGCATCTGACCTTAGTCTGTTTCCTGTTTCTAGCTTTTCTGAAGCTGACAAGTCCCAGGGACTGACCAACAATGGGTTCGATAGGATGATCACAGATCTTACCACCCTATTTTTTGTTGTCTTTCTTATCTATCAAGCTGAACTCTTTTAAGACAGAGACAACTTGTCTTTGATCTCAGTAGATCTTCTGTAGCATCTGGTTTAGAATAAACCCTTAATAATTGCTTGTTGATTGAATAGACTATTGTTCCCCCAAACAAGTGGCTGTGAGTCTTGGGGTCTCCTGCTGTATAAGTTTGCAGATCACACAGAGGCATCTGAGTACACTCAATCTTCTAAAACTCCACTCATATAATCAGCTTCCAATAAATGAAAAAGTACACATAACTACGATCATATGTAGTATTTTTTTCCCATAAAAATATAAAACCATTTCACCTATAAAGTATTTTTTCTTATTTTCTTCCATTACATGCTGACAGAATTCTAGAAGTTTGACTATGTCATCAACAACCTATTTAGCTTCATTCTATGCATTTTCAAGGTTAACTGCTTTTACCCTGCACTTTGTTGATGTTAATCCCTTATGATTGTATGTAAATTTCTTTTTTTTATTGTACATAAATTTCTTGAAAGAAATCTTTATGTATTTTTTGATGGTACTTTATTGAACAGCTTTATGTGAAGTGCATACTACAAAATATTGCTTACATTGAAATATATTGCAGTCTCCTAAGTTTTGCTGCTGAAAAATAATCTCATTTTGTGTTAACTCAACTATATGGCTTTCATTGGACACATTTTTCTTTAACCACAGAAATTTAATTTTGTTTTTATCTGTAAAACAACATGATTGCCCAGATGATCACTGTTTCTTTTCATCTCCAACCATATGTATAGTTCTGAAATACAATTTAAAAACCCCGGTGTCTCCTTGTCTCAAATGATCCTAGAATTAATAGAAAAAATCCTAAAAATCTATTGATTTACTAAAATGAAAAATACCCTTTGAAATTATTAAAATTTTCAAACACATACTTTAGGGAAATGCAAATTAATGCAACAATGAGATACCACAAATTGATTATCCTAATGCTGGGGGCATAATTGGACACCACTGGTAGAAACATACATTTGGTATAACCTTTATACCAAAAGGGCAATTAGACAATATGTTTCACCATAAATATGCATGCTTCAAACCATTTGGACCAGAAATTATTCTTCTAGAAGGTTCTCCTAAAGAAATAATCAAGGATAGATGCAAAGCTTTAGCTAAATGATGGTTCTCATCATTTAGATTGGAAAAGACAAGAAACTCATTAAATGTTTGTGGACGGAAGGAAGTGTCAGTTGGTAAACAAGTTGCACAGTGCCTTAAGGCTACTACCCTGTAAAAATAGGGGACTGGGCACACAATAGGGAAGAAACGTCTAATCACTTCTTTCTGGGGCTCAAGTCCTGCGGCTATATCATTCGGGGATTAGGCCAGGCAGGGCTACCTTCTTTTATTCTCTCTCTGGCTTCATTACAGGACAAAGCAGGGGGAATTGAGCATCTCATAATCTGAACCCGAGGTGTGAGGAAGAAAGCTGGATGGGGCAAAAGAGCAAACAAGAGGTAGGTCAAAATCAAGAATGGAGGAGATGAGAGGAGGCCGGACGGACCTCTGCAGTGAGGGCAGAGTGGGGTCTGGAACACAAGGTGACCACGAAGGATGAATGAGGAAAGTGCTCTCTTGCATCACCTTCTGGTATCCAGGTGTATGTGGACCAGATAGACCTGCTCATAAACTCTGCTTGTTGCTCTTCTAAGGGGTTTACAATAGATAATAACCAAAAGGTCTAACAATAGAAGATGGGTTGAAAAAATGTTTACAAAAGATTATGGTAGGGGAGGAAAAATAATTTTCCCTCTCCCTTCTGAGTTCTTAGCTAATACACCTGAGATAAAAGGCAGATCAACAAGAGAAAAACAGAATTTGATTAACATGTATACTTCATGTATACGTGGTAGACACCCAGGAAAAAAATAAATAACTCCCAAAGGTGGCTTAGGATTCAGGCTTAAAAATCAATTTTTGAAGAACATTTAATCACATAGGAATATGTTTATTCTGTGTAGCTTTTTTTTTTTTTTAAAGCAGGCTACAAAACAATGCAATACACCTCCCAGTATGGAGAAAAAGTGCAAGTATGATATATATCATCTAGGATGCAAAGAAAAATGTCTGGGGGAATAAGTGAAGGCCAAAGTAATCTGTGGTTATCACTAGTGCTAGGATTACAAGCAGCATTTACTTTCTTTTCTTCATGCTATTCTGTACTGTCCAAAATTTCTACAAGGAATATATATGATTTTGATGATCAGAAAAAAGGTTTAAATACGTAGGAAGTGTGCGTTAGAGACAGAGAACAGTGTCCTAAGGGTCAGAGGTCACCATGAATTCCAGGGATGTGAAAGAGGTATGAGCAGCTATTTGGTGGGCAAAAACCCAGATTCAGCACTGAGGCCTGGATGAGACTCAAGGGTCCATGAGATTTTACTGTTATTTTTCTATAGCAATTTAAACTGTAATCTGCCTAGCAGTAAAGGCAGCTCTGTTTATCTTTTGATAATACAACATGAATTTCCCTATTGGCAGATAAGTTTCTCCTGTATAGCTAATATATATGCACATATTTTTGCATGTCTAACCATGTCATTTGCATATAATTTAAACCCATAAGTGATGTTTATAAGAATTCTGAGCCATACACTTCCCACTCAGCAAGCTAAGTGAACAAATTAAATCCTGTCTCTATTAAACTATTATCAGAGCAGCAGTGGCTGTCCTGAGGAGGTTGTAATCCCAGCTGACCATTGAGGATTTACCAGTAACCTTGGGCCTACCACAGAACTGCTTAGGGCCTCAGTTTTGTGATCCACGAATGAGGGTGGTAAGCTACTATTTCTAAGGACCAGTGAAGTCTATGATTTGGGGATTTCTTTTTCCCCATGGTAAGACTTGACAACATCTAAAAACATAATGAAGACTGAACACTCTTTGAATACTAATCATTTTTATTCCATATGTTCCAGTGAAAAGGAACGATGCTATTTTAAAAAGAAATGTCTGAAGCTGCTTATGCATTCTGGAAGACGGAAGAGACTAGGCTGATCTTTTGTTTGCGAAATACCTGGAGGGGGCTTTTGGTTATAAAAGGTGATTTCTGCAAGGCATTTTTCAGCAATATGTATTTTGACAGAGAACTGAATTGTTCTGTAGGTAGAGAGACTGTGGGTTTGCCGTGGTAAAAGGAAGGGGTGATTATATTAGTGGAAGTGTCTTTTCCTTCCTTCTACCCTCCATTAGACCCCCAACCCACTTCAAGTAACACACAATCTAAGTAGAAGCAGCGTGCTTCTAAACAAAATAATGAAATAATACCTTTAACCCTAACTTCCAGTCAGATTGTTCTCCCCAGACCCCTTTGTCTGTATAACAAGTTTGAGAGCCACTCCTGGCCGAAGGAGACCGTTTGGAAATACTGAGGACTTGACGAAGAGGGTAAAGGAGAGAAGGGTCCGAGCAGAGAGGAGAGCAGGAAAGACTTGGCTGAAGGGCTCCGAGAACAACAAGGGCTGGTATTCTGCTTGGAGTTGTTTTCTATCTATGTGATGCTGTAGCCCATCCCGTTATTCCAGACCTTCAGCAAAAGCTTACAACATATACTTGTCCAGTGTTAATAGTTCTGTGGGGGGAATTAAGGGGTCCTTATAGGGTCAAACTGGTAGGAGCAAGAACTATGGCTGCAGGAGGGAAGAGGAGAAACAGGAATTTGGCAGAAGCATTCCAAGTGAGAGGCGACTTGAAGATCATAAGCCAACCTACCTCCCCCACACTCTGGTCCTCAGCTGTGACACATAACACATGCACGTGAGCACATGCACATACATGCTCATGTGCAAACATACACAAGCACATGCACACACTTGTGCACCCCCTACTGGGAAGCTTAAAAAATACTGGAAAGAGGCAGGACTTATCATAATATACGGGTTGGGCTGGAAGCTAATCATTCCATCTGTGTATTATAGGACAGGGTATTCTGAGAAGGTTGGAACACTGGTGAATGGCTCTCATCTGAATGTGTAATTCTTGACAGAGAACACATTCTTGTTACATTAGTAAAATTTAGCCTCAGTTGGCTCAATTTTTTTCTTTCTTTCTTCTTATTTTTATCTGAGAGAGAGAGAGAGTGCGCATGAGCAGAGGAGAGGGGCAGAGGGAGAGAGAATCTTAAGCAGGCTCCATGCTCAGCACAGAGCCCAAACACAGGGCTTAATCCCATGACCCTGGGATCATGACCTGAGACGAAATCAAAATTCGGACAGTCAGTCAGTCAACTGAACCACCCCAGCACCCAATTTTTTTCTTTAAAAGAGAGTAGTGGGGCACCTGGGTGGCTCAGTGGGTTGAGCGGCCAACCTTGGCTCAGGTCATGATCTTGTGGTTCGTGAGCTTGAGCCCCGCATCAGTACAGAGCTTGCTTCGGATCCTCTGTCCCCCCCTCTCTTTGCCCCTCCCCTGCTCATACTCTGTCTCTCAAAAATAAATAAAACACTAAAAATAAATAAATAAATAGAGTAGCAACCTTCATTGTAGTAGAAATCACTCCAATTGTTGGCAAAATTTTCAAAGTTTGATTTCTATTTTAACCCCTTGCTTAGTCAGCTGAGCTTATTCACATCTTGAACTCACAGAGATTCCTCAATCTGGCCATTCCTTCAGCCCCAAGGACCTTTGTCTCTCCTGGGTCCTTCTCAACATCCTTTCACTTGAAGGGGGCCCAAACAAATGCCTGATCCACCCGTATGGGCCATCTCCTCTTGTCATTGGGTTTTTTTTTTTTTTCATTTAAATGATTGAATTTCAGTATCAGATGGTGTGGATGCTCCCCCATTTGGAGTGTGTAAAACTAGGAACACTTAACATGTGACTGTGACAGAAGCAAATATACCAGATGTGGCTTGGGTTTCAAGGATCTGTTTTTATCCTGATTTACTGTTAGTTTCCATGACCACCACAAGTTGAAGAAAGGTCCAAACCTTTGTATTCTTACTACATTATCACATGTAAAAACAAAGTTTAAAGTACAAGGTCATGAAATGATTCTTTGGGCCAGCACTTTCTCTGGTTATTCATGAAGATATGCAAGCAAATGCTTTTTGGGTGTGGTGATTATAAGTGTGTTAACAAGATGGGGGGGGGAATATTCTGTTAGCAACTGGTACAAGAATCCCTCCCCCCCCCACCCCCACCGGGAGAGCTTGCTTCATTAAGAAACGCCGTTCCTGCCTGAGATAAAAGGTGGGTCTACAGAGGCTGGAGTTTGGCTTCTCACACCACAAGGAGCTCCTGGGTGAATCTGGGAAGAAGGGGGAGAGAAGAAAGAGAGAAGGAAACAGATAAAATGAGAGAGGAGATGTTGGGGGCTGTGTCTTCAGAAAGTTAAAAAGAATCAGAGAATGTTTGGGGTGATTGCATTTCTTATGGAAACTTGAAGAAGTTCAGAGGAGCCGACCAGCTAGCTTCTGTATAGTCATAGGGAGAGGGTGGCCCGGGCTGCACTGGAGGGACGTGACCGGCCTGCTCAAAGGGAGACTGAGGAATAGCCTAGTGAGCAGAGGCTGTGGTGTTAGTGCAAGCCTGAGTACTTAGAAGTGAACTGAGACGGTCAGTGAACGATATAGATGGAGAGCGAACAGATAAATGGGATCTTAGCGGTTTTGATGGCAGACTTGAGTGACAGAGTTCCAAGAAGAGAGCTTGTTTTCTCCAGCAGGGACATAAGAGACAAATCCTGGTAGGAAAAAGAAAAAAACATGTCTATTGTCTATTCTTCAGTGGAGTGCAGGCATTCCTGGAAACCACATCATTAAGTGGACTGCTACAGAATAGAACCTATTGTCACCCTAGGAAAAAGATTATAACAGAATAGCATCCTGACCAAGAACTCAGCATTGCAGAAACCATAAATACAACCAACCACATGTCATAAAAGCAAAGATAGGTATACATTCATATAACCACTTAAAACTGTAAAATTATTCTTGAGTTCTACAAAACAAGCATAAATATACTCAGTTTCATAAAAGACTCCAATATGCTATAAAGCGAATAGTTGTAAAAACTAGTATAATAAATTTAACATGGAATATGTTAGTTGTAACAATTAATTAAACACTTAAGATTTTCTTTGCCTTCTTAGTACTTAAATGAAGTTTTATGGCATAAGTATAATGTTTAATGGGGTTATCCAAGAAAGTTCGAGTTAATGCTTTCTTTTCTCTTGCAAAATGTGTCTGAATTAAGCAATGCTGCTGGAAGTCAGTCAATTAATCAAAAGTTCCTTAAGGAACATGGCTGATGCTCCCCACCTATTATTGTTGCTACTGTTGAGGGTATTGATGATAATTCTGGCACTAAATAGCATATTTATAAGAAAGATACAAGAGTAGGTGTCTCTACTGTGTCATTGGATATTGAATTGTAGATGGTTACATATACCTCTTAGGACATTCTGGAGGGTACCAAGTGGAATTCACCCTTTGGTGTAATTAATTTGGGCTGACTGGGAAGTATTTGTTTAGGAGTATTTTATTAGTCAGGATTGCATTAGGCTGCATGTAATAGATACCTGTCTACAAATAGGGGTTTCTCGTTCCCAGTAGCAAGAAGTTGAAGCAGCCCTGGGCTGATACACCTGCTCACGATAGTCATCAAGGACCCAGTCTTCCATAGTTTCCCGCTCTGCATCCTCAGGACTGAGCTCAATATGACTTTTGCACCTCCAGGTGTCATGACCACATTTCCAGCAGGAAGAGGGGAAGGACAAAAAGTATGTGCCAGCTAAGTTTTTTATGAGGAACTCAGCAGTCTTTTCAGAAGCCCCATCTAGTGCACTTCTGCTTGTCTCTCGCTGACTACCATGAAACATGGCCACCTACACAGTGGAAGTTGAACACATTCCATTCCAAATGAAGCCAGCGTTCTGAAGAAAAGAGGTGGAGAATGGATATTCTATAGGCAGCTAGTGATATTCTTCTGCAAGCTGATTTATTTTAGGATAGCAATTCATAGTCTTATGATGGCATACTCTATATCACAGGTCGTGTTCAAATGTCAAGGTCAGTAACATTTTTCTCACATAGACTTAGTTTAAACTGCTGTACTTTTAAAATTTTTTAAAAATGTTTATTTTTGAAAGAGAGAGTGAGTGTGAGGGGGAGCAGAGAGAGAGAGACACACACAGAATCTGAAGCAGGCTTCAGGCTCTGAGCTGTCAGCACAGAACCTGATGCAGGGCTCAAACTCACAAGCCATGAGATCGTGATCTGAGCAGAAGTCGGACACTTAACTGACTGAGCTACTCAGGTACCCCAAACTGCTGTACTTCTTATAAATCTTGCCCACCTGCCCTTTCAAGATTATTATCTATCATTTAAAAATATGAAAAACCATATTTTAGGTGAAATGACTTGTCTGAGGACAAATGGACTCAATATGAACATTGTCTTCATCTAACATTTCCCATGTAGAGAGTTATCAACTGTGGATCCTGGAATTAGAGAGAGAAGATGGCTTAGAGATCTTTGGGACTGCACATGATGGGACGAAGTCCAGAAAGCATAACTGGTTTAGTCAAAGTCTCCGTACTGACAGAGATAGGACTAAAGTATGCTAGACTGGAAGGCAAAAGGTATTCCTGTCTAGTATACTTTCTGCCTATTTCTAGTAAACATATGCCTATTAAATATGTATCTCAACTTTGAACTCATTTCTTTCATGAGGAAGAAGAAACAAGTCACAAAGATTTCACTTGTTCTCCATCCGCTTCAGATTCTTTCCTAAACCACTTCTTATTTACAGGACCCCTCAGGACAAACCTAATAACAAGGTTTGTCACTTTATGGACATAAACACGTACGTCATGGAATAAATGATATTTGCCCAAATGGTAGAACTATATAACTAAAAGCCTGGTATGGTCCAGTTAGTCTGGAATACTTGAGTTTGTGCTGTGTGCAAGGCAATTTGCTTTAGGTGTTTTCAGTATTTCAGTTCTTGAGGCTTACCATCTGGAGGCAAACAGACACCCTTCTTTGGTGTTGTGATTTTTGCCTGGGAAGGTTTTATGTGCACGCCCAAGTGGCAGACTGGGAAAGGACCATGGAGGCTGTGTGGTCTATCCCTTCTCCCAAGGCAGGTGACTCCTCTCCATACCCCAGACTTATTGCCATTAGTCATCTATAGAAAGATCTGAATGACAAGTAGCCACTATTATTTAGGCAGCTCTAAATTATCATAAAGTTCTTCCCTCTCTTAAGCTGAAATCTATTGTTTTTTAGCTTCCATTTATTGATCCTAATTTGTACTTAGGAGTCATATGGATGTTAACTCCATCTTCCATGAGACAAATATTTGAAGAGAGGTATCATGGTCCTGGTTAAACTTCTCCCCAGTTCCTTCTATTTTTCTTCCCTGGGACAGCTCTAGATCCTTCAACATCATCACCCTCCAAACAGCCCAATTCATCGGGCCCCTGAGAACCAGGTACATTGAGAACTAGACACAATACCATGGGTTAGATGTGGGCAGCACATAAGAGGACCGTTTCTTCCTTTATTTTGGGATTGTGGGTACTCAACTAATGTGGCCATAAATTGTATTAACAACCTCATCCCAATGTTGTTCCGTATTGCGCTTGTTGGCCTGTTGAAACCATTACTCTTTTTTTCTGGAACGCTGTGGTCGGGTCAGTTCTCCTCCTCTGGATTTGTGTATCTACACTTGCCTTGGGTGTACTACAGAAGCATTCAAATAAGCAAAACATGCCACATTAATTCGTTTTGTGGTTGTCACAATAATAATTCAATCACAATGTTGTGCTACACTCATTGTGCACTTAACCTTTCCCAGGTAACTAGCCAGGATTATCTCCTTCAATCCTTACAATGGCTCTCTTGAGAGAGGTATTACCCAGTTTTGCAGATGAAGAAGAGGCTCATAGAGGTTGAAGCTTGGGCTTACAGTCACACACAAAGAAAACGGAGGATTCGGATATAGATCCCTCAGAATTCAAAGCTTTTGCTCGGAGCTACAATTCTGCTCTGCCTCTTTATCTCAGCATACAAAAAACCCAAAAATGTGGCTAAATGAGGGCTCTTCCCACAGATGTATAGTATTTAAGGAGAGAAGACAGAATTGGAGAAATTGGTTTGGGATTCTGTTTGGGTTAGGGTCTAAGGTAGATACTCTGCAGCATAAAATCTCATAACCCTTTACCTCCTGAGGGTCAGAGGGAAAATGACCTAGTAATGTACAAAGTAACATTGAAAATGTCCATTTCATGAGTCTCCCTGGCAGCTGGGCTCCTACGACAGAGGCAGCTGAAGAGGATACATTTATTAAAACATTGGGAATCAAAGTGCCATGCAAACACTAGGCTACAATTATTTCTGTCAGAGCAGACTTGAGAAGAAAGTTCAAAAATGACATAAGGGGGAAAAGAGCTCTATGATTTGTTTTTAAACTATTTTTTTTAATGCTCTGGTAGACTAAACAGCTGTTTTTTTTCCTGCTGCATCAGTTCTGTCCCTCAGCAACTCACAGCAAGAGTGGCTGCAAAAGAAAATGGCCAATGTGAAAGCATGATCAGAATAATGGCCAACCCCCAGCAAGGAACAGACCTTTCCCAAATAGGATGAGGGCTTTGGCTTTGGCTTCTGAGCTTGGTGTCTCCTCCCCCTACTATGTAAACAGTCCTTTGAAACAGTATGACCCGATGGTTCTGAGAGAGACTCCAGAAAATGAGAAATGTTCATTGCATGGAACCACATTTAGCTAGCTAAAACTAAAACAAAATGAAATCTTACTCTGGTTGCTGCAATGAGGAAGGCCAAAGCCAGGAATTAGATGGAAGCAAGCTTTTTTCTTGCTTTGTATTTTTTACTCTAAACAATACTTTCTTTATTGTTGGTCAGTTCTGTCAAATGGCTGATCCAGGACCTCTGTAAATGAGGTTGCTCCTGCCACAGGGCCTTTGCACATATCTTTCCTTCTATCTGGACATCTTCACCATCATTCCTACCTCATCATCCTGGCTGACTTACGCTAATCTTTCATGTCTTGGCTGAAATGTCCTTTCCACGTTTTGTGCTCTTGTACCTTGTAGATTTTCTTTTTAGTGCTTGTGACAGGCAGAATAATGGCCCCCCAAAGATGTCTACATCCTCATTCCCAGAACTCGTAAATATATTACCTTACATGCTAAGAGGGACTTTGCAGATATGATTAAGGATTTTGAGTTGGGCATTATTGGGTGGGCCCAGTGTAATCACAGGAGTCTCTATATATTTAAATATAAATATTTAAATATATGCAAATACGTGTATTTAAATATATGTAAAGTATATATGGCTGTATATGTAAATATATATTTAAATATAAATATTCTCTCTCTCTCTCTCTCTCTCTCTCTCTCTCTCTCTCTCTCTCTCTATATATATATATATATATATATATATATATAAATAAAATAAGTAGTTTCCACACCCAACATGGGGCTTGAACTCACAACCCCAGGATCAAGAGTCACATGCTCCACATCAAGAGTTCTTGTGCTGGCACAAAAACAGACACATAGACCAATGGAATAGAATAGAAACCCCAGAACTAGACCCACAAACGTATGGCCAACTCATCTTTGACAAAGCAGGAAAGAACATCCAATGGAAAAAAGACAGCCTCTTTAACAAATGGTGCTGGGAGAACTGGACAGTAACATGCAGAAGGTTGAAACTAGACCACTTTCTCACACCATTCACAAAAATAAACTCAAAATGGATAAAGGACCTAAATGTGAGACAGGAAACCATCAAAACCTTAGAGGAGAAAGCAGGAAAAGACCTCTCTGACCTCAGCCGTAGCAATCTCTTACTCGACACATCCCCAAAGGCAAGGGAATTAAAAGCAAAAGTGAATTACTGGGACCTTATGAAGATAAAAAGCTTCTGCACAGCAAAGGAAACAACCAACAAAACTCAAAGGCAACCAACGGAATGGGAAAAGATATTCGCAAATGACATATCGGACAAAGGGCTAGTATCCAAAATCTATAAAGAGCTCACCAAACTCCACACCCGAAAAACAAATAACCCAGTGAAGAAATGGGCAGAAAACATGAATAGACACTTCTCTAAAGAAGACATCCGGATGGCCAACAGGCACATGAAAAGATGTTCAGCGTCACTCCTTATCAGGGAAATACAAATCAAAACCACACTCAGGTATCACCTCACGCCAGTCAGAGTGGCCAAAATGAACAAATCAGGAGACTATAGATGCTGGAGAGGATGTGGAGAAACGGGAACCCTCTTGCACTGTTGGTGGGAATGCAAATTGGTGCAGCCGCTCTGGAAAGCAGTGTGGAGGTTCCTCAGAAAATTAAAAATAGACCTACCCTATGACCCAGCAATAGCACTGCTAGGAATTTATCCAAGGGATACAGGAGTGCTGATGCATAGGGCCACTTGTACCCCAATGTTCATAGCAGCACTCTCAACAATAGCCAAATTATGGAAAGAGCCTAAATGTCCATCAACTGATGAATGGATAAAGAAATTGTGGTTTATATACACAATGGAGTACTACGTGGCAATGAGAAAAAATGAAGTATGGCCTTTTGTAGCAACGTGGATGGAACTGGAGAGTGTGATACTAAGTGAAATAAGCCATACAGAGAAAGACAGATACCATATGGTTTCACTCTTGTGTGGATCCTAAGAAACTTAACAGGAACCCATGGGGGAGGGGAAGGAAAAAAAAAAAAAAAAAAAAGAGAGGTTAGAGTGGGAGAGAGCCAAAGCATAAGAGAATGTTAAAAACTGAGAACAAACTGAGGGTTGATGGGGGGTGGGAGGGAGGAGAGGGTGGGTGATGGGTATTGAGGAGGGCACCTTTTGGGATGAGCACTGGGTGTTGTATGGAAACCAATTTGTCAATAAATTTCATAAAAAAAAAAAAAAAAAGAGTTCTTGTGCTTCACCAACTGAGCCAGCCAGTGACCCCTCACAGGAGCCAGGCGCCTCTTATAAATAAGAGAAAGGCAGGAAAATGTCCCAAGGAGTCTCCATTTGGGGAGATTTGTAAAGGAGGCATTACATACTCTGGATAATGGTTTGATTTTTTTAATGGATTTAAATGAAAACGTGTATTTCATTAAAATGAGGGGAGAGAGATTCCATAATAATTAGGTAATTCGTTTTTTGTTTCCCCCTTAGGCATGACCTGTTTTATGACCCTCTATCTAGGAGATCAATGAAAGTGTATTTCTATTTTTAGCATTCAGTTCCCAAACCTGAGCTGAAAACCTCAGCACTACATATAGAGTAGTACACGTTATCATCTGGAGCACGCGCAGTCCCCGGCTGGGACAGTGGAAACGAGGAGGGGTGCAGAGGTAGTGAAGAGAGGGGAGAAGCAGCACGACATTTTCTGGGCTCGGCAGCCCCCAGCCTGCACGCTCATTGAAAACCGGGGAAGGGTTTAGTGTGCGCTCTACTGCCATCTGCTGCCAGCCGTGGCTTCAAACACTGAGTAAAGACTGGTTTAAAATACAAAGAAATCCAGTGGAAAGTTACGGATAAAGACTGATCCCCTCTACTTTCTATCAGACACATAGCATGAAAGTTCATTTGCTCCATATCGTTAGGAACACTTGGTGTTTTAATTTTTGTAATTTTAGACATTTTTGTGATTCTGCCATGATATCTCACTGATTTCATTTTGCATTCTCAGGATGACTAAGGTTGAGCCCTTTTAAAAAATATTAATTTTTACTAAATACAAGAACTAATGCCCCTCTTAGCTTGTTCGGGGATCAAAGCCGCAACGTCAGCGCTGTTAGTGCCACACTCTACCCACCTGAGATAACCATCCACCTAACTGAACATTTTTCATCTGTGCTTATGATCCTTCAGAAATCCTCTTTTGAGAGATGCATACTGCAGTCTTTTGCCCATTTTCCTTTTGGGTTTGTTAGTCTTTTCCTTATTGAGTTGATGAGTTCTTTATTCTGGATGGAAGTGCCTTGTCAGATAATATGTTTCGAAATTTTTTTCATATGGAGGCTTGCCTTTTCGTTCTTACAATTGTACCTTTTGATGAACAGAGTTCCTAATTTCAATGTAAATTGCAAATTTACATTTACATTTAATGGAAATATATGTAAGTGCAAATTTAATGTAAGTTGTAAAGTCCAACTTACCAATGTTTTCCTTTAAGGTTAATCTTTTCTGGGTCTAAAGAAATCTTGGCCTACAGCAAAGTTATGAATATATTGTCCTGTGTTACCATCTAGAGGCTTTAGCATTTAACCTTTCACATTTAGATCTACGATCTACCTGAAATTGATTTTTGTGTAGGTGTGACATAGGGGTAAGGATTCTAGGTTTTTTTTTTCTGTTGTGATATTCAATAGACCATTGAAAAAACACCCTGTCCTCACTGCACTGCATGCCATAGATCAAGTGACTGTGGGTCTGTGGACCTGTTTCTATATTTCATTCCAGTGGTCATTTGTTTATCCTGGGAAGATCCACAGCCATGTCTTTTTTTTTTTTTTTTTTTGGTAACAATAATGATAATAAATGCGAAGTTCTTTTTAAAGCCCACAGACTGCTCTGTGTTGGGCAGTTTGTCCACCACTACTTCTAGCACTCTCCACAATGTCACAGTGTCCTAAGGCTGGCCCCAGAGAGACTAACCCGGGTCTTTCTTTCAGAATTAAATATGAATAGGACTTACTACTGCTACTTCTACTACTACATGGTAACACTGGCATAGTATTAGCTATGTGCCAGGCAGTCTCCTAAGCACTGTATACTCAGTAACTCATTCAATCTTCCCCGAAACTCTAGAGGTAGGTACTATTATTCCCTCTTAAGGAGCAGGAAATTTAGTCACAGGGAGGTAAGTAACTTGCTCCAAATCATTCAGCTAGTAAGAGCCAGGAGTTGAGTACAGTGAATTTGGCTCCAGATTCTGTTGTCAACCACTACCCTTTGCTGCTTGTCTTATAGGCAATGCTTTTTTTTTTTTTTTTTAAATGAAACATGATATGCCAGGCAACAGACAGCAGAAGCACCAGTCTCCTAGCCCATGGACCACCAAGTACTCCAGGGCAATTTGACTGTGGAAGACGATCCTTTCATGCAGCCTCTGTCCATTCACTCACTCTTTGGGGTAAAGTATTCAGCCGGTAAGCTTAGCTTGGTTGAACTTTTTATACACTGTGGCGTGATGTAAAAATCTTTCATGATACAGCTCCTATTTTCCTTTCCAACCTCATCTCCTTCTAAAACCCCCAAATGTACTCTTCTGTGTTCTTTTACGTGATGGTCAGGTGGGGCCACAAGAAGAGACACAGGAGAGGCTCAGGAAAACAGAAGTTCTTATACTCACGGTCTTACAAACAAGAGCGTGCCATACCGTGCAGGCACCCACGTCACACGGAGCCACACGGGGAAGCACCAGTGCTGGTCAGGAGGCAGAACTAGAGCAAGGGGAGAGCCTAGGCCCCAGCCTTTATCCGTCTCTGTATTTCTGCAGGAAAGGCAAGGCAGGCCAGGGTAAACAGGATTGGCTAGCTGAAATAATCACTGTGGGCTCTAAGCTGTGGGGTGCTCTTTAGTTGCCTGGTACTTGGTCCTGAGATGATTAAGGCAGGATATTGCTTCCTGGGCATGTATGAGCCAGACAGGGGTATGGATCTGGATTGGTTAGTCTATATGTCAAAGCAGGCAACTTGCTATGCCCTTTGCTGAAATTCAAATCCCAGAAAAAATAGCCAGAAAAAAATTTAAGATGTCAAAACATCGTAACATACAGAAAAATTTAAACATATAAAGAATACACATATTCTGTATTCCAACTACCTGTAGTGCCCAAATGCTATGTTTCTTCATCTCAGAGTATACACTGTTTCTTGCTTTGATTGCCCTTGTCTTGTTAATCTTTAAATTTTAGATTAAATACCACTTTTCTCAGGTAAGAGTTCTAATGACAGCAGATGCACAGTTAAGAGCTTTCCCATCACACCCTGGTGGCTATAGCACTTTTCAGTTCCCTGCAATTATTGGTTAACACACCTATTTCCTCTACCAGTTCTAAGACCCTCCTGAGAGGCTGTGGAGTGGGAAGAGTAGAAATACTATTTGAATGAATAAATGAATAAATTAAATTCCTGCTTCCAACTATTCTTCTTTCTTCCTTCCTTCCTTCCTTCCTTCCTTCCTTCCTTCCTTCCTTCCTTCCTTCCTTCCTTCCTTCCTTCCTTCCTTCCTTTTTCTTTCTTTCTTTTTCTTTCTTCCTTCCTTCCTTCCTTTCTTTCTTTCTTTCTTTCTTTCTTTCTTTCTTTCTTTCTTTCTTTCTTTCTTTCTTTCTTTCTTTCTTTCTATGCTTATTTATTTATTTTGAGAGGGAGAGAGAGAGAAAAGAGAAAGAGAGAATGTGCAGGGAAGAGGCAGAGAGAATCCCATGCAGGCTCCATGCTCAGTGCAGACCTTGATACGAGGCTCGATCCCATGACCGTGAGATCATGACCTGAGCCGAAACCAAGAGTTGGATGCTCACCCGACTGAGCCATCCAGGTGCCCCTCTTCCCTCTTTTCTAATCTGTACCATGAACCGTATCTAAACATGGTGTGATGACACTTCCTTCTTGCCTTTCACTGATGGCTCTACCAGGGAGGGCCTCTTCCTGGTGAGGCTGGGGTCAGTTCCTGGTTAGTTACTGAGATCAGTAATCTGGGTTTTAATATTATGGAAATAATTTATTAGCAAGATAGAAAATATATTTGGAGGCAGGTGTTTTAAACTAAAAATTACAAAAATTCTAGTGTATATAGTTTCCTGTTATGTTTATCATTAAGATAAGGAATTAATCCTCACAACAAGCAGAAAACAAAGGGTATTATTTCCATTGTAGAGAGGCAGACTAAAGCTCAATGATGTCAAATGACCTGGTTTAAGGTCCCAAAGCCAGTAAGTGACAGAGGCACTCAAATTCTCATTTGAGTCCGGGGCTTCTGTTACTAAATCTGGAGCATTCTCCATTAAGTGATACTGTTCCTTGACTTATATTTCCCCTCGGCTTTTATTTGTCAATATTTATAGGCAACAAAAAAGGATACATATTTTGTACCTGCAAGCACTGAGTTAGTGGTCATTTTGAAGGCCTCTCAATCTAGTAACCAGTAGAGCCTTCTCAAAAGGGTTTGTTAGGACAGCAGTGCCAGAGAAATGAGCAAATATAAACATCTCATAACAGAGACTGGTCTGCAGAACTGTCAGGGACCCATGCATTTTCTAAGTAGGATACTAAGCACACAGCAGCTTGTAAAGAACCTCCAGGTGAACCTAGAGTTTGCTTCAGTATGAAATGATGAGGAGACTTATCAAATGTTTCTAGGTAATCAGTAAAACTGGGGATGTAACATGACAAGTACCGTAAATTGGTGCCACAGAAACGGACATAAGATTATAGAGCTAATGGAAAATTAGGCACCTGATCATAAAATTTAAATTGTGGCAATGTAGACAAAGGAATCAACAGCATATGAAAATCTGAACACATTTTTATGTATCTAACCGAAGTAAAAAGCAACACTGTATAAAACTAGTATAGAAAAATGATGTTTTAAAATGTTTTTTCTCTGTTTTAATTTATTAGGTGAGCCGACTCACCTATTGTCTGAAATTCCCATTTTCAAACATTCACATAAATATTAACTTCTCATGTGTGCAATGGGAGTTAAATTTCTTTCATATGCTTCTGAGCAAGGGGTTTTAAAAATCCAGGCTATTACATTTGTTTCTCTTTACAGGTTTTATAAAGGCATTCCTGTACTTTGACCCTTCAAAAACTAGTTTCAAATACTTGAAATACTTCAAATACTTCTTAGCCCTACTTCTTTCTCCTCAGTCATTCTTAAAACTCAAAGAAATGTAAAAGATTCAACTTTGGCAAAGGCTGGGGACCCCTGTCGCAATAGTATTGTATATTCCTAAATGTTATTTCATGAAATACACATTAATCAAACAGGAAACAGAGACACCAAATGTTTTATTCCATATGTTCAATTAAAAAATAGAAACAATATTTACATAACATTATATTTACGTATTTACACAGCATCAACATAGAAGGCAGTAAGAAATGATGGTTTGTGGGTTAATGATCATTATACTTGAAACATAAGATGACTTTCAAGTATACAGTATACAATGAAAAGGATTATTGAAGAGTATTTTAAAGAAAAAAAATTATGTCATGGGAAATTATTACTACATGGTTCAGAATTTACATTAAGTATATTTTGGATCCTAATTTTTTTTCCTTATTTAAAAAAAATACAAGTGTACTGATTTATGAAGCCTAAGTTTGCTTTCAATAAATCACCTTGTCAATATAGCATGATAAATTTACAGTTCATTATTTATAATCTTTAAATATAATGGAAGAGCACAACTTGGGAGTGCTCTTAAAATGTAATTTTTAAAATGTATGAAAAACTATATTGGGGAAAATGTCACACATCATAGCTTTGTTTTAAATGTAAGTGATAGTTAAGATATATACACGCTTTACGGGAAAGATTTCCTGACCTAACAATACAGGTATACAAAGGAATGAATATATACCATCTCATGAGATGCCTATTAATCCAAGAGTGAATTAGTCCATTGCCAAACAGGGTGAGAAATTAAAATGAGGCAAATTGAGTCAGCAATATACAATTTCAAATTTCTAAGTACTTGAAAATAGTTTTCAACATTTATTTACCATAACGTTAAGTAAAAACCAGAAACTCTTAAACTGAAAACTAGCCTTGAACTTGGAACTAAGTAATTTTGTCAATGTGAGAAAATGTAGGCAAATCCCAGTTTACAAAATTATCTACAGAGACAAATGATGGGGACTGCTATGCTGACAGCAACATGTAGATTTCCTTTGCCCTGTTGTCAGTTTATCTACTTTATGAACTGGTGAATTAAATACCACCACAAATGGGAAAACAACATTCTTCATTATATCACACTACATATTCACAAAGAAGTTATGTATCCACAAATTATAAAAATAAATCTTTCTTTAGATTAGAAAACAAATAAAAATAGAATAATTTGCATTAAAAGTTTTAAAAACTTTGGCAAACTAACCTGATGATCATGACTGTTTTTGCCACAGCTATGTTGTCTTTGAAGTTATTCACAAAATTAAATCAGAAATCTTTGATCCACCAATGTTTTGGATGCCAAATTCTTCTGTCCTACTGTATTACGTATAAATCTAAAAATCTGGAAAAAAATTAAAACAATTTTTATTAATGAAATTTTATATACAGAAAGAATGAAAACTATATACAGAAAGAAAATGAAATATGTATAACCAATTAAAATATCTAAATTAAACTAGCTAATTCTCTCAACTATTTATTTTCATGTATCGGGCATCTGAGACATGGTGACATACAAAATTATTTCAAGACTCTTTATTATCTTTCATAATATCAAAGAAGTGTATATTCCTATTTAGACTATGTTTTAATGAATTAATAATACAAATTTTCTCATGTTCATAGAAATTCACTGTCAAATATGTTGCAAGGCATCTTACCTCTAGCTCTAAAAGCTACGGAAACATCAACAGAACTGTTAGTGATAGAATTTGTAATTTTAGATCTCTGTCAAAGACTAATAAATTATGTATTACTAACTCATATACTTCCTTGGATATAATGGGGGAATATTTGAGTGACATTAATAACATTTCCAGAACAAATCTGTCATTTCTTAAAATCTCCATTTCAGGCTCCAAAGCCATCTAGCAGTTGTTTTTTTATTCACACAGGTGGAAAATGCATGAGAGTTACCATAAGGGGACTGTTCTGGGGCTGAGTCCTGAGCTAGATCACCCTAGTTTGCCTTTTTGTTATGTTAACATCTGGTGCTGAGGATGAATGGAACTCTAATTACCTCTACTTTTTTTTTTTTTTAATTTCAAGTTTTTATTTAAATTCCAGTTAGTTAACATATATGGTAAAATTGGTTTCAGATTCTAATTACTGCCGCTTCTGGCATCTAGATGATCAGCAATTTGAATATCTTCCTACTGGATTCCTTTTACATTTGCTCAAACAACTTATGCCCTCCACAAGACCCCAGTATTTCATTGATCCTGAAGGAGAGGGCTGAAATGTTTCTTCTTCTTTTTTTTTTTTTTGTAGGAATAATCATATTCTAAACCTTTATAAATTCCTTGTGAAAGTAGATACTGTTAGTCTCTGCTATAAAATATCTACTTCCAATGTATTTTTTAAAAAATTATTTTAAAAAAATATTTGTTTTAAAGTTTATTTATTTATTTGGCGGGGGGGGGGGGGGAGGGCGGGGGGAGTGGTGGTACAGAGCCCGATGTAGGGCTTGAACTCACAAGCTGTGAGATCATGACCTGAGCCGAGATCAAGAGTCAGACGCTTAATGGACTGAGCCACCAGGGGCCCCATCCAATATAGTTCTTTTAAAAGAAATCCAGTAAAAAAATTTTACAGTTACCTCTTGTTGTAGGTATGTAAGGAAGGCTGCTAGAACAAAATTTTGGCAAGCCAAATCCACAACACAGAAGAACAGCACATCAAAAATAAGAAGAGTGGCTTCATTTCCATAATACAGGACACTGCTGAAAGAATATCCTTCATCTATTTAAAAAAAAAAAAAGCAATTTATAAGATATAAATTAGAAACTGCAAAATGGAATAAATTTCTGGTGATAAAGTTTGGATATTTAAAAACAGCACAATAGAAACTAGCTGCTACTTGTAATACTTAATTGCTTTAAAAAAAATAAACAAACAGTATTAAAATTAAAAATTGCTAATCTCAAAGATTAGTCAAGGAATTCTGCTCATAAAAAGCAATTTTAACATTTGTACCAAGGGTTGGTCATTGCTTGTAATATAAGTGTATCGTCAATACCTCTCAAAGACCAGGTAATTAATATCCCTTATTCGTTTATATAACTAAAGCCCAAAGAATCTTAGATTCTTCAAGATAGAGGAAGTTAAAAAAAAAACCAAACCAAACCAGCAAGGACTGAATAGTGCATAGTGAGCTATAATTTGCGTCTTAAATAGAGCAGAGCTCTAAGGTTCTGCTCTAAGACCTCTCTCTCTTTTTTTTTTTCTTCCCCTCACTCCACAAGGAGGGGTTTGTTCTTTTTGGGATGTAAACACCCTTTTAAGATTCTGATGAAAGCTACAGACCCTTTCACCAGAGTGGGAAGAAAGTACATATATACAAATCTGGCACATAATTTCAGGGAGGTCCGGGGAACCAGCAAAGCTGTTCATGGATATCCAGTTAGGAACTCTGTTTGATACAAGGGGATGCCTGGCTTGCTGGTAATGTTCTTTTTGATCAGGGTGCTAGTTACAGGGATATATTCAGTTTGTGAAAATTTACTCCCCTTTATTCTATATCCTTACAAAATATGGACTTCTGTATACATATTATACTTGCATATACATTTAAACAAATAAACAAGCCTGCTCTGTATGCTCTTCCCGGTGTTCTTTCACTGACATCACTCCAGCAATGCCCTCCTTTGATGAGACTCCCGGCTATTGTGTGCCTTTCCTTTCTCCTGAGATCCAGTTCATTACATTTAATACCTCACTGGACATTTCCTCTTAGTTGTCCAGAAAGTACCTCAAGATACAACATATTCAAAACTAAATTTAGGGGCACCTGGGTGGCTCAGTCAATTAAGCGTCTGACTTCGGCTCAGGTCATGATCTCACAGTTCGTGAGTTCAAGCCCTGCGTTGGGCTCTGTGCTGACAGCTTGGAGCCTGGAGCCTACTTCGGATTCCATGTCTCCCTCTCTCTCTGCCCTCCCCCACTTGCACTCTCTTTCTCAAAAATAAACATTAAAAAAAATTTAAAAGAAAACCTAAATTCATCTTCCTTCCCTCCATCTGCATTCTTTTAGTGAAAAGCATCACCACCAACCACTTAGTCATACAAGCTGGAAATCTGGATAATTTTTTACCACTCTCTCTCCTCTACCTGTTTTTTTCCTCTTAATATCTCTGACAATCCTTTCTTCTTCTTTATCCCCATCATTACTGCTGTAGCTCATATTCTCATCATCTCCCAGTGAAGATGAAGATGAAGATGAAGATGAAGATGAAGATGACTGTATTGTTATTACAAATAGTAACATGACTACACTGGGAGCCATCCTATACCAGGCACTGATGCCTACCAGGCTTTTCACACATGATAACACAGGTATAAATACAACCTTAACACACTTTACTATTGCCAGAGTAGTAGAAATCTACCATCAGATTTGCTTAACACTTTTTGATGGCGCCCATGTTCCTTAGCAGTGGTTTCCAAATTGTTTTAATCATGGATCCCTATCAGAACAAAGTGTTAAGCATGCATTCCACAATAGGTATATTTTATTAAATACTACTATATATTATAAATTCTTTAAAATACAAATAAAAATGACTGAATCGCAAATATACAAATAGACATTTTAATGTTTTTTCTCATACCTTCACGAATCAACCACATCTCTTGTGAGACAAACATTGAAAAGATGTATATATATATATTTTGGAAACAACTGCTCTATAGGATAAAGTAAAACTCCTCAGGATGTCAGACAAGGATTTTGGGATTTGATCATCACCCTCTTTATCTTTCATGTACTCCTACGATGTCCCACTTCATACCAGGCTTCACCAATAAAATTCGTAAGTACTGAATGCCCTTTCCCCTTTCTGTACAAATGTCTTTGCCTCTCTTCCCCTGACATTCCTGTTTGACAATAGTAACTTTTTTTGTTTAAGATGCAATTCAAACTTTTCCATGTTGCTTCTTCTGGCTCAACTCCATGTCTGGTTAGATATTCCACTATCCTTTCTGTACTTGGTATATCCTGTGCCTGCAGAGCCTTCCATCCCAGCATCGCCCCACTCATACATTTGAGATGCCCACTAGTCTGTGTATCTGTGTATCCTGGGACTGGCACAACACATAATGCCCAATACTGCCTGAATAAGTGACATCTAGGCCAGGACACAGGTTACATCATTTCTATTCTAATGAACCCACATAAGAGGTTATCAGCCACATTAAAAGTGACATATATACCACATTTTTAAGATAAGAAACCAGGTTTAGGCACCATTCCTGTCACAGATAGCTGTGATTTTTAAGAATTTGGATAAAATAAAAAATTAAATGTTAAAACTAATCACGAATGTTATTCTTTAAGTGTTTCATTAGTTTTCCACTAACTGCAGATTCTCATAAAATCTGAATTTTATGTTCACTCTTGCCACTTTATTCAACATAGCATTGGAAGTGCTAGAGTAATCAGGCAAGAAAAAGAAATAAAGGGCATCTAAACTGGGTAAGGAAGAAATTAAATGGTCACTATTTGCAGATGACATGATACAACACCCTAAAGCCTCCAACCAAAAACCTCCAACCAAAAAATATTTTGAGGTTCCTGAAAATATTAAAAATAGAAATGTCATATGATGCAATAATTCCACTACTGGCCATTTACCCAAAGAAAACAGAAACACTAATTTGGAAATATAGATGTACCCCTATGTTTATTGCAGCATTATTTACGATGACCAAGATATCAAAGCATCCATTCACAGATTAATGGATAAAGAATACATAAATAAATATATATATTCACACACACAGTGGAATATTAGCCATAAAAAATGGAATGAGATCTTGCCATTTGCAACATGGATGGATGTAGAGAGAGTTATGCTACGTGAAGTAAGCCAGACAGAAAAAGATAAAAACCACATGATTTCATTTATATGTGTAATCTAAAAAACAAAACAAATGAACAAAAAACAGAATCTGATGGTCGGGAGGGGTAAGGTGGAGGGGAGGACATATGGGTGGAGGAGGTGGGAGACACAGGCTTCTAGTTATAGAATGAATAAGTCACAGGAATAAAAGATACAGCATAAGGAATATAGTCAATGGTATTATAACAGCATTGCATAGTGACAGATGGTAGCTACACTTGTGAGCACAACACAACATACAGATTTGTTGAATCACTATGTTGTATACCTGAAACTAATGTAACATCATGTCAGTTATACTCAAATTTTAAAAACCTGAATTTTATGTGTTTTACTATCTCTTTCATGTCTACCACTGATTTTTGAAATTCAGTTTTTTTACTTTCTTACAGAATAATGATCTTTTTTTGTATCTCTCTCACACACACACACACACACACACACACACACACACACACACACACGTGTGTGTGTGTGTGTATTTAAGTAGGCTTCACATCCAGCACAGAGCCCAGTGCAGGGCTTGAACTCACGACCCTGAGATCAAGACCTGAGCTGAGATGAAGAGTTGGACACTTAACTGACTGAGCCACCCAGGCACCCCTTTTATACTTTTGTTTCCTGCTATATGACATAATAAAATGGAACCTAGCAAACTACTATAATACTGTGAAGTTAATTAAGTTCATTACGTTTCCTTTGTTTTTATATAAAATTATAAAAGCAAAACAAATAACTACAAGTACTTTTTTTTCAAACTTTGAAAATAGTAATCAAGTTTAACAAAGGCATTTGAAGGATACCATTGTAAAAGATGCTTTTTTCCATTGGTTCCATGAATTCCATTCCAAGAATTCTTTCAAGAAGCAATTTATCTTTTATAAAGTAGTCCATTTCCTTATGAACCTAATATAAAAAGACAAAGTTATTTCAAAAACAGCAGTGAAATGTTTCCAAATTAATGTAAAATCAGGAAGAGAGAAAATGAAAAATGAATAGTAAGGAAAATATGTTCTTTAAAAAGATGGATTTTACTACACTGGGCTTTTTAACAAAGTTTTTCTTTAGAAATGTTAAAAATTTTAAATGTCTTTAGTAGTATTTAGGGCTAGATATACTTAAAATCAACTTATAACAAGCTTTTCAGGAATACAACCACAGCATATCTCTGTAATAAATAATATAGTAATACTTCAGTAACTAGCTGACACAATTGCAGTGTAGACATACTTCAAGGGAATTATCATTATGCTAGTAGAGATATAAAATGTCATTTTATTTTTATATAATGTAACTCTGTCTTTAAGCCACAGTATTAATTTTGACAGGCAAAAAGAGAAGGGTTCTAAGTCCACTGACTTAGGTAACTAAAGAAATCAATGACATTCCTGGTTAACTTCTTAAGAACTATATTTTGCTTCTAGTTTAAATATAAATGCTGACATACATACATGATCGATGAAAGAGCCAAGAAATTTATTCATAGTATGATATGCTTTTATACTCTGCTCAAATGTACTTGCCGATGAGCTCAATAGTCTGGCAGGGCCATTTTTCTAATGTGAAAGAGACAAAAATAAATGCAACACGTCTTACGTTCTTGGTTTTTAAGTAACATGAAATATTGACAAAATATACCTGAATTGTAATTTATACAAACCCTTGTTAGTGTCTCATGAATTCTGTCATAGTGTTGTCTCATCTGGCTGGAAATTGCAATCTGAAAAGTCTGACCGTCTGTGTTTGGTACCAAACCTCTCTGGCTACACAAGTTTTCCTGAAAAGTTAAATGATTTAAATAAAGATCATAAAATTTTTGCCTTCTCTCAAAAAGAAAATATACAAATTAAAAAAAAAAAAGTTTATTTATTTTTGAGAGACAGAGTGTGAGCGGGGGGAGGACCAGAGAGAGAGGGAGACAGAATCTGAAGCAGGCTCCAGGCTTTAGGCTCCGAGCTGCCAGCACAGAGCCTGACACAGAGCTCAAACTCACGAACCGCAAGAGCATGACCTGAGCCATAGTTGGACACTTAACTGACTGAGGCACCCCTAAAATTTTTCTTTTTGTTGGTATCACACATTACAAGATTTGGAAGCCAACTGAAATTTTACTGAAACTATATTTGAGACAAAAGGGATTCTGACATTATCCGAGGTTCCCACTCCCCTCCGGGTTTTACTAATTTCTTTGTTGTCATGCCTTTCAGCTCTCTGTATCATCTCCTTTACACTACTTTAAAAAAATCCATACTAAATTCATTATATATTGATATTTGCTTTATGATTAATTTTATTGCTCTTTAATGCATGCCAAAATGTCTAGTCTTAGATTAACTACTTTCATAATTATAATCTTTCTTGTTTCCTAAAAACTTTTAAAACACTTCTTTAATTAAATGCAATAAAAAGGTAGTGATACATGATTGAACGGTTAATGCCATGGACCAGATATCCATTTCAGGTCTCCTTGACACAGCCTGAATCCTGACAACCATAAACATGTGAAATTTTGCCCTATCCCACCCCTAGCTACTTCCCATTGATGCTTCAAGGTCACCTCAAGTCCTGCTTCCCTTCTCTTGCTTTATTTGCCTATTCCAGAGTTTAATAATCTTCTTGTCTAAATTTAATCTTCAAACATAACACTTGTTTTTCACAGACTGAAAGGAAGTCTACATGTAGTGAATTTTTCTATTAAAAAACATTTCTTTTTTCCTGATTAAAAAAGCACATGCTATTGCAGAGAATTTATAAAATATGGAGTAGCATAAAAAAGAAAGAAAAGAAAAAAAAATCACCTATGATCTCAACATTCAGAGATAGAAGTTTTGAAGGTATTTCATTTCCAGTCCTTTGTCCAGGGATATACATATAGATGGCATACAATTGGGATCACACTGATTTCTTTTTCTCTATGTCATTAAATATTCTATAAAACAAGATTTTTAATGTCTACCTAAGATTTCACTGTGTAGGAAGACCAATTGATTTAATATATTCTTATTTTTATGTATGCTTTTGGCCTTATAAATAGTCCCTGTGATAAAGACCCTCAACCTAATTAGCTATTCACATTGCTAATTATTTCCTTGAATTAGATTTACAGAATCAGTGAGTAAAAGATAATCAACTCTTAAAAAAATTCTTGGTATATTTATTTCCAAATGCTTTCCAGAAGATTTGTAAAAATTTATTCTTAGACCAGGAGTTTTACGGGTGCCCATTTCATCATGTCCTTGGTACTATTAAGTATTAGCTTTTTAAAAAAAGTTTGCTAATTTGAAGAGGGCAAAAATATTAGTTTTTTACATTTATTTATGAGCTATACATTTTTAAGAGATTTATTAGTCTCCTGTTCATTTATGTATTTAAAAATTGTCATTTTTCCATTGAGGTTTTAACTGTTCGCCTATTGATCTTTATGACTTTCAATATTGCTATCAATATCTTTGTAATATTTGCTATGAGAATTTTATCCTTATTTGCTATGTCTTTTATTTATATGATTGTTGGCTAGGTAAATATTCTCCATTAATTAATAAAGTAAAATCAATGAATATTCCGTTTATGATGCTTTCTAATTTTTTTTTTTTAATGTTTACTTTCTAGTGTAAACAGGGGAGGGGCAGAGAGAGAGAGGGCACAGAGGATCTCAAGCAGGCTCTGTGCTGACAGCAGAGAGCCTGACGTGGGGCTGGAGACCAGGGGCTGTGAGATGATGACCCGAGCTGAAGCCTGACGCTCAACGGACTAAGCCACCCAGGTGCCCCTGATGTTTTCTATTCTTTTTGCTTAGAATGTCATCTCCCAATCTCAGATATTCTTTTTTTTTACATTTAACTTTTCAATCAGGTGTTAATTTCTAATAGTTAACCAACCAGTTCACGTACTAAATAAATTGTTCTCTGAGACGTGCTATAATCATGTACTAGATTCGTACAAGTCACAGGTCCTTTAGTCAAAAAATCCTTTTAATTTTTCTTAAGTATTTATTTTTCTTTTTAATTTTATTAAGGAAGTGGTCTAATGTACACAGTACAGAGAACAAACAGTAAACCATCCATCACCCAACCCCAAATCTGTAAATACTTCTGCATGTATCTATAACTAATAAGGTCTTAAAAAAACAAACCACCATGCCATTTGCACATGTAATAAAATGAATCATTCCTTAATATAATTTAATATTTAGTCCTTAAATCTCCTAATTTTTCCCAAGGACTTTTTTTTTATAGTTGGTTTGTTTGGATCAGGATCCAAAGTCTATACATTGTACTTGATTATTTTGTTTCTAAATCTCTTCCTATGTAACAGTTCTCACACCGCCCACCCCACTTCTTTACATGCTCTTGATTTGCTGGAGACACTGGGTCATCTACCTTGTGAGCTATCCTGCATTCTACATATGGCTAATTCCTTCCTATGGTATTATTTAATTTATCCCTCTAGCTCCTCTAATTCCTGTAAACTGGCGGTTAGATCTAGAGGCTTGATTGTATTTAGACTTGATTTTCTTAAGCAAGGATATTTTATGAGTGATACTATGTACTTCCTACTGCATCATAACAGGAAGTGCATAATGTTCGTTTTCCTAATTTTTACTTGTAGTAAGATTGAGCCAGTGTGCTCAGATTGTGTCCACCTGATTCCTTGTTCTAAAGCTCCCTGTCAACTTACCCTGAACTGTTTTAGCATCCACTGATGATTGTAACGTATATACATTAATCCATCAGTCATTATAAAATGGTGATTTTCTAAGGTAGAATTTCTTTTAGTTTCTTTTTATAAGGAAGAACTTTCCCTCATGAATTCTTCGGTTACTCTGAAATACAGTTCATATAAGGAACTGTAAGATGACATTTGATTCTTTCCCTTTATTAATGTTCAGGGTAATGAATCAGTGCCCCAGCAACTTTCAAAAGTAATCAATGAGGAATTTTTAAAAATATTATAACAAATCCTAGATTAAGAAAAGAGAACCCATGTCTCAAATTAAAAAGATGTTAAATACTTTCATACCGCTTCTCTTTTAAGATTCATATTCATTTCTTCCATATTAGTATCTGCATGCCCATGTACTGATCTACCATGAATGTAATATCCAAAACATTTGTGGGATAACAGAAACACTGATATCTATAAAAAGAGAAGAGAGGAACTATTAGCAGCTCATCGAGAAAACAATGAAAAGTAAGTTTTTCTTAAAATTGCTTTCTTTCTCTCAAAATAAAGAGGGTTGAATTCTTGGAAAATATATAAACAGGACAATAAAGTAATAAAGGATAATTAAATAATTTTTTTTAAAGAACACAGAAATGAGATTGAAGATATTTTCCAAGAAAGGAAGAAATAGGATTGATATATGAAAACTTTTCAGGGACTCTGCTGAGTGAATTATTTGGTAGCATAAGGAATTCATAATTAAGAAACTGCACATGAAGAAGAAGAAACTAAGGCAGTAAACATTAGCTTGTAGCTCATTATAACTATCTCCGGAATTAACAATCAGTGGGAAATTGGACTAAAAAATCCAATCATACCAAATCACTTTTAAAGCCTCTCTTAATGTACTCATGACCTTTAAAAAGGGAAAAATAACAGTCGCAAGATAAAGTTAGAAAGTACTTACATTGCTCATACAGCATAAATCCACAAACTGTCGAATTTTATCTTCTATAAATCTCTCATAAAAGACAGCAAAGAACATGATCTGAAACATTAAGCCAAGTTCATACTTATTAGGTTTTAAAATTTAATTTTCTTTTATAGCCACAGTATAGTATCTTAAGAAAAAAGAAGGTCCACCCAAGAACACAGTGGCCTCTGAATGGTTCCTGTGGGATACAATCCTACTTATCATTTCTGATTCTTCTGTCAAAGAAAGTAGGTTTTGGAATTGTATTAAGATTCATTGAGGGAGCCTATTTTGCATTTTAAAAACTTTCCTGTATCATTAAAACAAGACAGGACAAACATGGGAAGAAAAAGAAGGGCTTTAAAAAATTTAGCATAAACCAATGTATTAGTGGTCAGATTTATGTTTGGTTCTGCAATCCTGCTCATCTCCTAAGTTCCAAAGCCATTAGAAAACATGCTGCTTTTCAAATTAATCTTCCCTGACAGAGTAGCACATAAAAAACATGTATCAAGTATTCTATTTCAACTGCAGATACTGCATTAAATATTCAAATGGAATGGTTCCAATTGTTTTCTTAGCTTTAATAACAATACTGGAAAAGGAAATTATTTTATAAATCAAAAGAGAGAAGTTTATGTCGCAGACCTACTTAGATATATGTCAGAGAAAGAGAACATTTCCTAACCACCCAGTTGAAAGCTGCGCCCGTTCCTAACTTCCACCCACCTCTCCTCCACTTACTCCCTATCTCATCTCCCGATGCCCTTCACAGCATTTGCCACAATCTGTAGCTTGTTCTTGTTAAGCATATCCTTGAGCCCAGCACAGAGCCTAGTACAGAAATGTACTCAGATATGTGAATGAATAAATAAATGAATCTACAGCAGCTGATTACTGAACACACTTCCCTAACATTCTATATACGTCTTGTTTTAAATCCCTTTAAAGGACTTGAAAAACAGCAACTTTCAAAGTTTAAAAACTAAAGGATACCACTTAAAAGTTGAAGAAGCTGGGTTTAGGGAAATAAAAGGAGTAAATAATAAGCTTAACATTATGAGAATCAAAAACACTTTTTATGAACAAATTTGTAGAACGGTAACAGGTTTTTAAAGGGACTCTTAACAATACTTGAGGAATAAACACTGATAACCCATGGAGAGTAATACTCCTACCAGAATGAAAGCAGAGTGAGAAACAAAGAATGAGGTGAGATGGTGGTGCCTGAGATGACTAGTTTCTGCCCCACCAATCTTTCCCGCTTTCTCCTTAGTGACAGAACCCTCTTTGGAGCGGGCACACTGCTGCCCAGCTGAAAGACACCAGTGCAGGAAGGTGCGGCCATCTGCCTAAGTTCTGGCCAAGGAAATGCTGAACAGCACTTCTGGAAAGCCTCTTAGAGAAGAGAGGGTGAGCTGTTCCCCCTGACTCCTTCCACAAGGTGACCTTAGAGAGGGAAGTTCTGAGCGGCAGAGCTTCTGGGTCCTGGTGGCAGCATGGAGCCGCCCTGCATTGCACATCTCCATTCTTCTTTCTCATGATTGAGGTCACTTTTACTTCAGCCATTGCTATTTTGGTTTTTTGTTGTTGTTGTACTTAACCAAATATGAAAAGGTTCAGATGGTATTCCTTTAAATTCTCTACATCCAGATGAATCCAATCTACTCAGAAAAATGTATACTTATATATCTTTAAAATGACTTTTCTCCCTATTATATTGATGATAAATATCAAACCCCATTCTCTTTTGATCCTACCTCATTTCAAATTCTAATGTGTTTGGCTTTCTTTTCTTAATTGTTTTTAGTGTTTATTTATATTTTGAGAGAGAGGGAACAGAGCATGAGTTGGGGAGGGGCAGAGAGAGAGGGAAACAGAATTGGAAGCAGGCTTCAGGCTTTGAGCTGTCAGCACAGAGCCTGATGTGGGGCTCGAACCCACAAACTATGAGGTCAGGACCTGAGCCAAAATTGGATGTCCAACCGACTGAGCCACCCAGGCGCCCCTGACTTTCTTTTCTGATTATTAAGCCATCTCTCACTGGATCTATCCCTGTAGCTTCTAGTTTAAACAAGTCTCACCAATTTAAAATAAATGTAAATTTTCAGAGTCTATTCTCAGGTTACAGAATGCCACCTGGATCCAATTCTATAGGAATTTTTGGATTTTAATCCCAAACCATGATTTAAAAATAGCCTGTTTTGCCAGGCTGGAGAAAGTTTAACGCGGTGTGTCTAAAGGTCCCATGTTCATTTGCTGACTTAAAGAAATTTTTAATCAAACAGAAAGGTTCTTCCCATTCATGGGAGTGTCTAGAAGCAAGAGAAAGAAGTGCAGATATTGGAGTCAGGTGCTTTAGTTCATGCTCCTTTCTCTTCTTCATCTTTTTTTTTTTTTTTTTAAGGTCTAAGAAGATAAGGGAAGTGAGCATAGAAAAGATCCTCTGCTAGAGCCACAGGACCTGAGGCCAAGAAGATTTATTTTTAGTTTCAGTTTTCTCAATAAATATTTCAACAAAAATTTCACAAGGGGTACTGGCAATCTGAATGAGATTTAATGATATATAAATAAATGTAAACACTCAGTTGTATTTAAAAAAAAAGGAAATATTAAAAGCAGCTTAATGCGGCCCCTGGGTGGCTCAGTTGGTTGAGCGTCTGACTTCGGCTCAGGTCATGATCTCGTGGTCTGTGAGTCCGAGCCCTGTGTCGGGCTCTGTGTGACAACTCAGAGCCTGGAGCCTGCTTCCGATTCTGTGTCTCCCTCTCTCTGTCCCTCCCCCACTCATGCTCTGTCTCTCTCTGTCAAAAATAAGTAAACTTAAAAAAAAATAATAAATAAAAGTAGCTTAGCTATCCCTATAGTTTATATAAACTAAACACAAAGTCCGTCCTCTGACTAGAAAGCTGCAGGTCTGAAAGACCCTTTGGAGCCCACTGGGTTGGCTCTGACATCAGAGGTTCAAATTCCAGTTCTGTCGATCTCTAACTGCATGACTTTAGCAAACTATTTAGCCTTTCTGCGCCACAGTGTCCTCATCTATAAAATGAGGATACTAATAGAAACTATCTCTGAGGGCTACTATAAAGATTAAGTTAATATTTACAATGCAATTAATTACCACAGGGCCTGGATCATAACACAATGTGAGCTATTTGCTATTGTTGTTTCCACTGTTACCTTATTTCTGCTGTAGAAACCAAGATTGTGGTCAATATTTGAAGATAATTAGTATGTAAACAGAGTTATAAATATGGAAAGGCAATGTTGCTAAAAAGTATGATCTGTTGTTACCTGTAAACTTCCAATGACTAGCCAAAGAGCAGTAGACACTGCGTATCTTAAAATGCGGCTATAGGGAGCTATATAGCTAGTTGGGCTTCTGGAAAGACTAGAGGATGAGTCCATTAATGCTAAGTTCTTGAATCCTACAACCTGAAGTAAAAAAAAGAAAAATTTAAATAGACATGGATAAAGAAAACGGCTCTACTATGAAAATGAGACACTCTTCCCTACCCTTACTTTAAAAAACTAAAATATTTATAAAAGTTTGTACAAACATTAGAAAATCTAGATTAAAAATAATTATCCAGGAGTTTTCATTACAAAACAAAATATTTAGTTAGTTCATTTGGAAATCTCTTCAATATGACTAAGGGCCAGATATAACCTTATTATCACACACTGACAAAATTAAAAAATTTCTGTCAAGAAGAATGAAACTTTACTCAGTAAACAGCAATGAACAACTAGCATTTCACACATTTCTAACATATGCCAGGCACTATGCAAAATACTTCTTATACTTTTCAACAGCGGTTTTTGCAAATGTTTTTTGCAAAATGTCTTTTGAAGGAGGTACCTTCTGTGATAAAAGGAAGCCATAGCTGAGTAAGTATAGTCTGTACATTATACTCCTGTCCATGCCTTCCACTCTCATTGAATAAAGGTTCTGGTAAGTTTTTTTTTTTTTTAATTTTATTTAAACGTTTATTTATTATCGAGACAGAGAGACACAGAGTGTGAGCAGAGGAGGGGTAGAGAGAGGGGGAGACACAGAATCCGAAGCAGGCTCCAGGCTCCAAGTTGTCAGCACAGAGCCCGACGTGGGGCTCGAACTCACAAACTGTGAGATCATGACCTGAGCTGAAGTCAGTCGCCCAACCAACTGAGCCACCCAGGTGCCCCAGTTCTGGTAAGTTTTACAGTAAAGAAATCTACATGACTTTATTGAATCCAATGCTTTCCAAATGTGCTCATCTAAAAAAATTCTTTTTCATATAACACCTTTTAAAGCTCTATAGAACACTCTTAACAAACAAAACTATACATGAATTTTTGAAAAATCATTCATATGCCTTAGAAATACATATATTTTCCCAGCTTAAAAAAGGAAAGAAAGGGAAAGGAAGAAAAGAAGGAAAAAGGAAGGCAGACAGACATGAGTTAGTAATTCATATCTAACTTTATTTAAGCAGCTAATTCCTGAGAAAATCTATTACCCACATAAATGGTTTTCATAGTTCAGTCTCCTATTCAGTACTGAATACTTCCTTTAATAATTCCAACCATATCCATGAAATGGCTGCAAAGGCATCATAAACATCACCCATTCTCTGTGCATAGTGCAGCTCTTAGCACTGAACGTAGCCCACAGCAAGTATTCAATGATAATTGGTTGAAAAACTTCACCTATGATAGTGGTTCTGATGCAGAATTCTAATTCTAGTAAGAATGTGACTGAGAAAGAAAAGTTTTTTGTTTTTGTTTTTTTCCAGAACACAGATAACTAGACCTCAGAGCTACTGAGTCAAACATAATCTCTAGGGGTGAGGCCAGGAACAGATATTTTGCAAAAGCTTCCCAGGGGATTTTGATACAAACCAGTAGTTTAAAAACGGCTCCTGGGGCACCTGGGTGGCTCAGTTGGTTAAGCGTCTGACTTCGGCTCAGGTCATGATCTCGCAGTCCGTGAGTTTGAGCCCCATGTCAGGCTCTGTGCTGACAGCTCAGATTCCAGAGCTTGCTTCGAATTCTGTGTCCCTCTCCCTCTCTCTCTGCCCCTCCCCTGCTCATGCTCTTTCTCTCTCAAAAATAAACAAAACAAAACAAACTGCTCCTTACCTAGAGTAATCAAACTGAAAGAGACAGAGTAGAATGACAATCGTCAGGGGCTGGGGAAGGGGTATGGGAAGTTGTTTAATGAGCACAGAATTTCAGTTGTGCAAGATGAAAAGAGTCTTAGGGGCTGGTGGCACAACAAGATGAATGTACCTAATGAGACTGAACTGCACACTGAAAAATGGTTAAGATGGTAAATTTCATGTTATGTGTTTTTTTTTTTTTAATTTTTATTTTAGAGAGACAGAGAGATAGTGAGCAGAGGAGAGGGGCAGAGGGAGAAGGAATCTTAAGCAGGCTCCATGCGCCGCACAGAACCCGAAGCAGGGCTCGATCCCACAACCCTGGGATCATGACCTGAGCTAAAATCAAGAGTCAGACACTCAACAGACTGAGCCACCCAGGCGATTTTTTGTTTTGTTTTACATGTTATGTGTATTTTAACAAAATTTTTAAAAGCCACTCTTTGTAATGGCTTGATAACTTTAGAAAACTTGAGAAGACTTCCACTGATGTGAAAATGTAGCTGGAAAAAAAATGTAGCTGGAATTACATGAAATTAATATATATGAGGCACACAGAAGTCACACACAATTACAAAAGTTCATACCTCCAAAAAAAAGAGGACAGTAAGTATTTGGAAGAGTGGATTAATTTTTCTCACAGTTTGAATTTCATTCCATTCATTTGCTACAAAATATGTTCTCCATATGCTCACAGGAACCATGGCACTGCGAACACCGCCCTCACCTGGTCAGAGAGAAAATAAGTAAGAGGGTTTCATCTTTGTTCTGAAAAAGCAAAAGCATTTTGGTACAATGCTTATTTCAGTTACCTTCAACAGCTTTCAGAACCTTTCCTTTAGGTCGCTCCCAGTCAATAAAGAATATATCTATGGTAATCTGGGACATAAGCTTATGCAAAAATTGCAGAGCCTGAAAATGACAAACAAAACATTTGAAATGTATCCATGCTTATGGAGGGGCACCTGGTGGCTCAGTTGGTTAAGCGTCTGACTTCAGCTCAGATCACAATCTCATGGTTTGTGAGTTTGAGCCCCATGTTGCAATCTATGGTAACAGCTCAGAGCCTGGAGTCGGCTTCAGATTCTGTGTCTCCCTTTCTCTCTGTTCCCTGCCCCCCACACTGTCTCTCTTTCTCTCTCTCAAAAATAATATGTAACATTTAAAAAAAACCTGCCTATGGAAATAATGATGTTTTTTTTAAGAAACAAATATACTTAATCACAAGAATATACAATACACAATGACAAAGTTATAATATCATTATGGGATCACTAGAAGCTCATCAAGTAACATGGAATCAACAAATTCACAAAATTTTTATACACATTAATTTGCCCTCCTTTCTTCTTTCTTTAAAATAGGGATATGAAAAAAGTAGACATACTACCTTCTCCTCATACAGAAGCCATGCATAATTGACTCTCTTTCCCTAGGTTTCCAAAAGCACACTTTATTTTCTAGATCATCTGATTTCTTTATGAGTAAAGGTATTTTTCAACTGTAACTTGCTGTCTTAATTAAAGTTTTAAGATGCCTTTACTGTCTATTTCTGGTATTGAGATTGCTAATTTTTAAAAATGTGTTGTTGAAACACATCTTTTTCATTTTAACATAAGTAATATGTTTAATCTGGGGCGTTCTTCCTAGTAGAAGCATTATTTATCAAAGAATACAAGTGTTAAGTATGACATGATTCCTTCCTTCAAGAAGCTCACAGATCAGTGGGAAAAGCAGACACTAATAATCATAGTACAACGGGATGAGATCTACCAGAACCATGTTAGACAGCTTCCCGTACATTGACAGAACAATGAAATAGGGAGAGGAGACGCCATGAGAAGAGGAGGAAAGTAATATGGAGACAGAGAAAAGAAATTCTAGATTTCAGCACTTTATCCAAAGTGGTACCTTTTATTGTCCACTAAAGAGATAAAATTCATGCCTAAAGGTATTGTGAATGCACCATCAGACTTCAAAAAGAAAAGTCATATAATTAAATATCACTTTATCAAATTAATATAACTTGTATTAATTCAAAAATATGTATGGCTTCTTATGAAAATTATTTAAGTCAGTTTTTCAGAATGAACTACCTATTATAAATAAAAGTAGACTTTCTTGGTAAAATAAAATAATTCGTGCTTTTTTTTTTTCTTTTAATGTTTATTTATCTTTAAGAGACAGAAAGAGAGAGCACACAATACACGAGGGAGAGATAGAGGGAGAGGAGAGAGAGAACCCCAAGCATACTCCACACTGCCAGCTTGGAGCCTGACACAGCGCTTGATCCCACAAACCATGAGAGCTGAACTGAAGCTAAGAGTTGAACGTTTAAGCAACTGAACCACCCAGGAGCTCCTTAAGTATTTTATTTTTTTTAAAAAATTATTTTTTTCAACGTTTATTTATTTTTGGGACACAGAGAGACAGAGCACGAACGGGGGAGGGGCAGAGAGAGAGGGAGACACAGAATCGGAAACAGGCTCCAGGCTCCGAGCCATCAGCCCAGAGCCCGACGTGGGGCTCGAACTCACGGACCGCAAGATCGTGACCTGGCTGAAGTCGGACGCTTAACCGACTGCGCCACCCAGGCGCCCCTCCTTAAGTATTTTAAATAAGACTGATTAGAGGGGCAGCTGGGTGGCTTAGTTGGTTAAATGTCTGACTCTTGGTTTCACCTCAGGTCATGATCTCACAGTTCATGCGATCAAGCCCTGCATCAGGCTCCAAGCGCTGATGGAAAGAAGCATGCTTGGGATTCTCTCTCTCCCTCTCTCTCTTTGCCACTCCCTGACTCTTTCTCTCAAATTAAAAAAAAAAAAAAAAAGAATAAATAAATAATAAATTAAAAATAAAATCAAACTAAATTTGGGGCACCTGGCTGGCTCAGTGGGAAGAGCAGGCAACTCTTGATCTCAGGGTTGTGAGGTCAAGCTCCATGTTGGGTGCAGAGATTACTTAAATAAATAAAACTTCAAAAAATAAAAATAAACAAAAAAAGTAAAATCACACTAAATTTTACACCAAAGATTTTGAAAGCATTTTAAAGACTTATGAGTTTATTAGCAGGTTTTTTAAATTCAGGAACCTGTCCTTTAAAACTTACCTTCAGAGCAAAAGCACATCCCACATAAGTAACAAGACGTTCTTCCTGAGCTGGCACTGGTAGCAAAACAGAGATAGATTTCTGTGCCTACGATATAAATTACACTGTTAAATATGACCATACAGGGTTTTTAAGAAGCACAATTTATAAACCAAAGAAAGCATAAAAGAGGTAGGTGGTGAGACTCAGTAAATACCATATTCAAGGAATCGGGAGTTCATCACTTGCCTCACTCAATTCTCTTGATCAGAAATATCCCCAAATAAAGATAGTTCCTCTATAAAGACAGCCTCACTTATTCAGGTATGAACATTTAGGTTAAATTGAGAAACTCACGTACTTTGAAGAAAATAAGCCAATATAGACCTGTTCCCACAGTGATGATGAAGAAAACATTGGCCAGATCACCAGCATAGTACACCAAGAATTTCATAACTGTCTGCAATTTAAAAAGAGAATTATAGCGGTTATAGACTCAATCTATTTATACTATCACTTTTAGTAACCTATTTTCTACCCAGTTTCTCAAGTTTAAAGCCTGTGTCATGTATCTATAGATTATTCAGTTATAAAGCCCAACTGTGGACACCTCCTGGGTTCCTTTGAATCTGTACCTTTCAGTCCATTACCAACATTGTCTTATTCAACCCGGCTTATCTTTTCACTATCTAAAAAAGTTACATTGCTTCCTAATTCTCTCCTAGTTTGGAGCCCTTTACCCCAATCAGTCCTTCATACTACCACCAGAGTTAGCTTTCTAAAATCTAAATTGGAAAAATTAAATGTAAATTGGATTGTGTCATTCCTTTTCCTAAAAATGTACAATGACTCTTCACTAGAGTATAAATTCCAGACCCATAAGGTCCTTCACAACCTAGACCAAAATGGACTTTTTAAACTTCATATGCCAGTTCCAACCACTCCATGATTAACTTGCATTTGAATTATTTTGTGGAATGAAATGGGCATTGCTTATTGTTCCATCAAATATTCTTTCTTCTCTGTGGCAAACTCTCATGAGCTCTGAAAGTAGAGACCCAATCTGTCTTTGCTCACTATCACATCCCAGCACCTGGTAGTGCTCTTGGCAATCAGAAAGCAGGTCCTCAGAGACTATCTGTGGAATGCTCAGATAACCCAACCCACCCTAAAGTTCACTTCTCTGGAAAGCCTTTCTTAACTATTCCAAACAGTAAACCAAGCGCCTCTCCTCTGATTCCTTGGCACACTGGCTTTGGTGTCGGGAAGATGTATCCGTACAAACAAGTTACTATGTTGCCTTTCTCAGGCAACTCATCAGCAAAATGGAAATAAATACCACCTATTACTGAGTTGTAAAAAATTAAATGAGTAGAAAGTTTATTTCACTTCTGCCACAATTTCATTCTGTGTAAAATGGGAATGATAATAATAGTATCTAATCTCATAGAACTATTGTGAGGATTAAATAAATTATATAAATAAAGCTTTAAAAAAGTGCCTGGCATACATTCAATAAATGTTAGATAAAAATAAAAACAAAGGTAAATCAAAAACGACTATATGAGATGTAAAACTATAAAGTTAATAGAATAAAACCTGGGAGGTATCTTTGTGATCTTGAGACTGGGAAGGTTTTCCTAAAAAATATTCCAGAGGCACATGAAAAACTAATCAATGTGACAATATCAAAATTAAGAGTCTCTGTTAAACAAAGTAACACATAGATAAAGATAACAGATGGGTCATATTTGGAGGACATATTTCAACATCAAAAACCAAAAGGGGATTCATATTTAGAAAATACAAAAAACTACTTTAAATCAACGAGAAAAACCGGAAACCTAATAGAAAAATTGGCAAGGGATATAAACAGGCAGTTTACAAAAAGGGAAACCAAAATGATTAATAAAGGCTATGAAAAGCAGAGAAATGAAAATGAAATCAACAATGACGTACTACTTGCACTGCCAGATTGGCAACAAATGGAAATGCTGGAAAATACCAAGCGTTGGTGAGGATGTGTGGAAATAAGAACAGCACTGCGGGTGGGAGTGTGGACCGGCACACAGCAATGTGGGAGGAAAATGCGGTGTGCACACACCTCTTCTGGTTATATACCCCAGGGAAAGAAGGCAGTGTTTTACTCATTCTCCAGCTGTATCTTAAAAGAAAGACACAAAATAGTCAAAAGATGAAAATATACTTTAAAAACTCCTGAGATCATACCTGTAAATCAATCATGGGACTCCCAATGCGCCTCTTCCATCCTGCTGTCTTCAAAAGAGATGATAAAACAGCCAGCCCACCCAAAACGCCTAAAGCAATCTAAAAAAACACAACATTTTGGAATATATGTAATTTCCTTCATCAATGTTCAAATATGCAAATAGAGTAAAGAAATGCTAAAAAAAAATGGTGATAGAGGCCAAGTTGAAGGAACTCTTAATGGCCAAATCTAGGACAATTTGACCAAGAAGATAGATAGTAATGAATTATAATCATTAGAATAAAATAAATATCCAGGAATCTATACTGATTTAAATAAATCACTGAATAGGGGCACCTGGGTGGCTCAGTCAGTTAAGCGTCCGACTTTAGCTCAGGTCATGATCTCATGGTTTGTGAGTTTGAGTCCCGCGTCAGGCTCTGCACTGACAGCTCAGAGCCTGGAGCCAGCTTCAGATTCTGTGTCTCCCTCTCTCTCTCTCTCCCCTCCCCTGTTCATGCTCTATCTCTGTCTCCAAAATAAATAAAACATTAAAAAAAATTTTTTTTAAAGAAATCATTGAATAAATAAATCCATGTGGGCAAAGGGACAACTTCTTCTAGAATTCCATTTAACAAACATAGAAGAAATGAAAAATAGAAAAAAAAAAAAATAAAAAAAAGAGAAAAATCACCATCAGGCAGATGTCACGGTAATACTTTTTATAGATAAGAATCATCACTAGATACTAAAATCAGAGACCAAAAGGATAATGAGAAGCAGGATATTTGCATCCTCTCAAACTCTCTCTCCACAAGATACTTATTAATTACAAACAAAAAAATACTATTTGGAGAACTCTGCATATAGCACCTTAGACATGATCCAAGTTAACATCATTAGTAATAAGACATCCTGACATCATGTACCTTCTGATATGATGCACTGAGAAGGGCACAACATCATATCTGTAGTATTTGTATCAAAACTTGATTTAATTACGAGAAAATATCAGACAACCCCAACTGAAGGTCAAAATAAATAACCAGTACTCTTCAAAAGTGTTGGGATGGGGTCATGAAAGACAAAGAAAAATTGAGGAACTGTCACAGATTAAAGGAGAGTAAGGAGACATGATCACTAAAAGCAAAAGCAATTTGGGTCCTAAAGCAAAAAAAGATAGTGAGAGGCAGGCGCCTGAGTGCCTCCGTTGGTTAAGTATCCGACTTCAGCTCAGGTCATGATCTCACGGTTCGCGAGTTCGAGCCCCGTGTAAGACTCTGTGCTGACAGCTCAGAGACTGGAGACTGATTCAGATTCTGTGTCTCCCTCTCTCTGCCCCTCCCTCGTTCACACTCTGTCTCTCTCTCTTTCAAAAATAAATAAACATTAAAAAAAAATAAAAAAAAAGGATAGTGAAAAAATTTATGAAATTCAAAGGATATGCAGATCAGTTAATAGGATTACATCAGTATTAATGCCCTTATTATGATCACTGTACTATGGTTATGTAACAGGTGAACATTAGGGGAGGCTGGTTGAAGGATCTATCGCAGAACTATTTTGACAACTCCCTTGTGTACTTAAACATTTTTTAATTAAGAAATATACTGTAAATATTTTAACAAGTTAAAACAAACTCACATCTGTCTGGACTTGTGCTTCTCCTTGATTCATTTCATATTTGACTGAGAAAGAAACCTGAAATTTAAAACAAAGTAAATTAGCCATACTGAAATTATGTAACACAAACCTACTTTTACTATAAAGATATATTTGTTGGAGAAATGCCTATTTTTAATCTATCAGTATTTTTAGAGTTGACCTTTATTTATATATAAGTGGAAATACTCTGAGGAATTGTTCATGCTGCTTTAAATATACCTTTTGAACACACACTGAAGAAAGAGGGGTTCATTAGGAGCTCATTCAGGTTCATTAACAGCAGTCAAACCAAACTAGTGATATTTCATTTTCTGATAGGTGTCTGTAACTGAGGAATGTGACAAATCTTGTGTAGCAAGAATTTAGCAACTAGCTAAATAATCACACCTTAGAAGGCATTAATCAAAGGGCTGAACAAGAATCTTAGGGATACCACTCTATTAAGAGACAAGAAGAGAAAGAGAAACCAGTAAAGGGTAGAAAAACAGGACTGTGAGAGGCAGAAGAGGCGAGATACCGAAGTCTTACCAAGATAACAGAACAGAGGTTCAAGAATATGTCTGGAAATACAATGTCAAATATTGTATGTCAGGTTAAAGAAATAAAGCCAGTGTACGTGGAATTCATTGCTGACCTTTAAGAAAGAGGTTTTCAAAGACACAAAATGGCAAGAGCTAGACTGCAAATGATGAAAGAGTAAATGGCTGGAAAATCAAGGAAAGATATATGATAGCAAGCTAAAAAGCTGGCAGAACTGAGGAAAGATTTTATTGTTTGGTTGTTTTACTGTATTTAAGACGGGAGGACTTGATAGTTGTTACAGGCAAAGGAAAGGGGCCAGCAGAGAAGCTGGCTGAATAAGGGAAGAGCGGTGAAACAGGATGCTGGAGAAAGTACTACACACAAGCACAGGTAGAAAAGTAAGTAAGGAGGAAGGGCACTCTGTTCGTAAAAATCGGAGCAAGAGACAGGAAGGATAATGAAACAGAGATGCTGAAGTCTTACAGAGGAAAACTGAGGGCATTCATCTGAGGGCATATCTGAGGGATGCTCTTGATCTGCTCAGAAAATGTGAGGGAAAGTTATTTGCTGTTGGTGAGAGAGCCAAGACGTAGCTGAATGCTTCACTAATGTAGAATTTTTGCAACACCTCTCATGAAAAATTAAGAAATGATGAAAGAACTGTACATTCTATACTTAGAAGGAATCTGAGGTGGACTTCATCAGTATAGTTTCATGATTCTCGCAATTCTTTTTGTATCTATTATTTTCCAATTTATCAAGACTTACTTTGGAATATTTTAAGCAAATAAAAAGATTGTTAAAGAAAAGACCCAGAAGTGTTTTATCTTAAAATAAATATATTCTTGGTTACCCAGGAAATTTTATTTTATTTTTTTTAATTTTTAAAATTTATTTATTTTGAGAGAGAGAGAGAGAGACAGACACAGAGAGACAGACAGAGAATCTCAAGCAGGCTCCACGTTGTCAGCACAGAGCCTGACGCAGGGCTCCATTTGGGGCTCAACACAGAGCTTACCTGACTGAGCCACCCAGGTGGTGTTCCTAACCAGGAAATTTTAAACCAGGCAGCCTTGTTGTTACTAGGTGAGTTTCTGGATTTTCCTCTCCTCTTGTTATGGTGCATATGAGCTCAGGCAATGGAAACTAATTTTAACGTCCAATTCGGTCATACAAATGAGGAGGTAAAATCTTTCAGAGAAGAGTTATGTTATGTGCCTACTTTTTCTTTAATGGCAGCCTGAATCTAGTAGCAGCTGAGTACAAATACAATACAGAAGCCAAAAGTAGCCAAAATTCAGAAAAGTAAAATAGTAGAAATTAAAAGCTATTAGTGAGGTTTGGAGGTAGGGAATGCTTAAATACCTCTCATGTTTCCAGACAGGGAAGGGAATGGCCACTTAATCTCTCTGAGGAAAAAGTATAGAAGGATTACCTCTGGTTTTGGTCTCTATATCTCTGTCATGTACCACTCCTCAAAGCAGAGATGCTTTATCTGACTACTCGTGAGGTTGGGAGGAGGAACTGAGCCTTCTCCAGGCTCATTCTCTGGCGTAGCCTGTCTTCAGAGTGTACGAGGTCTCTACTCCATTCACAGGCCCTTCCAGGCAAGGGAGGCCTTTAGTTCTGCAGTTAACTTTGAGTTGGGGAAATAGTAGGAAGCCAACTTGGCTGCAGGTCCAAACTATTCTCTACTTCCCTTTAGCACTACTAGTTATAAACTACTGATGATTTGAATCTTTCTACCTGTCAAAGTGCATTTTCATCAAGTGAGCAAACCTGATGAGAAGAGGAACACATATGCCTGCTGAAAAGTTCGAGTTTCTGCTTTTATTAGCCAAGGAAACAAAATCTTAGTGCAAGCAAGTTGGCAAAAAGGACAGAGACAGACACTGCATATTTCAGGATACCCCCGGGATCCTGAACAGGGATGCCCAACTGTATCCCTGGTGATGGTGTCTAGATAAAAACTCAATTCTTGCTTTTTTACTTGAACGATCTGTAAAGAACTCACCTTTACCGTTAGTAGTAAAAAGTAATTAAGACTTGACTATATTTAGTGCAGTATTTTTTTTAAAGCTTAAAAAAGAATTAATAACCTTTGACCGTAATGTAAACTGCATCAGTATTATGTTAACACATACAGAGCCACTGAATAGCATGGCACTCACCTTCACAGACTGGCTGTTGGGATCTTTGATATCAATGTCGCTGTAGGCAATCGTAATTAAGGGAGGGTAAATGTTTCCATTTTTTGTGTTGGGCACAAGGTAGATGCTGTTTATAATAAAATACATTTTTAGTTATAAATATATCTAAGTCCTTAAACATACAGCTGACTTACTGTTGTTGTTGTTGTTGTTTTAATGTAATATGGATAGTCTTGGTGATCTCAGAATCAACCAGTTAATAAGGACTAGGGTCAAACAAACTAATGGTAACAACATAAGCTATCTTAAGTAGTCAAAACTTTAATATTAAAATACGCCGTCTGAGACAAATTAGAAACTGTTCACGATCTAGGTCCTATGAAGTTTACAAGTGAAATCACTGAAGTACTATGAACCATCTTTGAGGAACAGTCAAAAGTGAAGTGTTAAACGAAGCCTAGGAAAAGACAGATAACACCATAATTTTCAAAGGAGAAAGATGAATTCTTAACAAAATAATGCATGTCATATCTAGTACTGTTTATAGTACATAGTGGAACATATTTTGCTGAATTCAATGCATGAATATAGTTTGTAAATTCAAAGTGCCAAATGCTAGGGGCCAGCATGCTAGGGGCTAGCATGTGGCCAGCATCATGGTAGGGGCCACAATCAGGTTAGGCCTGACTAGGTCCAATTTCATTTTTATCAGTGATACTACATTAGTAGATTGAGGGGATGCTAAAAAACACAGTATATTTGGACTTCAGCAAGATACATGATAAAGCTTCTATACTGCCTGTACCTCATAAGATTGCTATGAAAAGCAGAATGAAATAACAATGAAAAAATGTATATGGATATTGAAGTGCTTCAAAGTGCCAGACTCATGTAAAATGGCGGTGTTGATTCTTGCCAGTGTAGTCAATGTACACATCAAAAAATATTAGAGTGGGTGAGGCGCCTGGGTGGCTCAGTCAGTTAAGTGTCCATCCGACTTCAGCTCAGGTCATGATCGCGCAGTTCATGAGTTCAAGCCCCACGTTGGATTCTGTGCTGACTGTGCAGAGCCTGGAGCCTGCTTCGAATTCTGTGCCTTCCTCTCTCTCTGTCCCTGCCCGGTCCGTGCTCTCTCTCCCTCTCTCTCTCAAAAATAAATAAGCATTAAAAAATACATATATCAGAGTGGGGAAAGTCAGTTATGATCTAGAGGTAGGAATCTCACACTTAAAAACAGAGAAATAAGGGCTACAAGGCACTATTCTAAGGTAGATCATCATTAAGATTTCCTAGGAAGAGGGAGGTGTTGATAATTAATCTGGGCCAAGGCAGTAGCTATGAAAGGAAATGAAAACCCAGGGGCCTACCCATTAAACCACTGGGCAGGCTCCTTCTCACATTCCCATTTCAGCCCACTGCTATTCAGTTCCCCTCCTCCTCCCAACCCATTCTAATTCAGCAGGGCTAGAGTGTGCATTCTGACAAAACTCCTCAGGTTCTTCAACAGAATTCTCCCCCTGGAGCTCCTCACTTCTACTGGTGTATATACCAGTCTACACAGATATCTAAAAATCTCTATGTATTGCTGCAATTCAGTTGTCCTTATTGTTTTCATCTGATGATTACTAGTAAACACTTTCATTATCACATTTTCCCATACACTCCAACCTTAATTTAGTACAACAGATGTTTGCTTACCTCAGTGATATTTGGGTAGCAATTCGAGTTAATCTTGGCTGACTTCCTAAGTCATTTTCCCGTCCACTTAGTGCATCCACTAAGAAAATGCGCCGAGTCAGAAGCCACTTGCCGGGGCTACTGTCTTTTATCATAAAAAGAGAAGAAAAAGATGGCATTAAAAAATACCTTGGTTCTCAAGAAGAAGTTACAGAATAAATTTAAAACATAGAATTATACATTGTGTTTTAGATAAAATGATTGCACAAACAGCTATTGCTGCAAGAAATTCTTGGTAATAGCCTTCCTGACCTCACTTGAATGTCTTCTGATTGTTTGGACTTTCATCAGTTTGGAAGGATTTTCTCTGCAAATTACCTGAATAAGAATTTTATAATATGAGGACAAAATAAATGAACTTGTCTGAAAAGCAGCTTGAGAACAGCTTGAAGAAGTTCTACTACTTTTTCTCAATTTACATGTTAGCAATAATATTTAATTTCTTAACAGTAAGCCTCATATGTTTGGCAGAAATTTCTAAGTATATCAGCAGTCTTATTGTTTTACTTCTTGGCAGACTATCTAAAACCATATAATAAGAGAAAACCCATGACCTTTTTTATAACCCATGGTTTATTAAATTATCATGAAGGTTGACTTATTTATTGGTTTTCAGCTCAGAGAGAGAATGGTATATATGGATATCTTACCTCGGTTTACAAATATTTTATTGTGCTGAAGATTTAGGTTTAACACAGGCACAGCCCAAACATACTGGTGTTGATTTTCATCAGTATATTCAAGGTACACATCATAAAATATAGGAGAGGGAAAGTCGGTTAAGATCTTAGAAATAGGAATCTCACACTGGAAAATAAAAAATAAAAGCAATGAAAATTAGAAAGCATATTTAATCTTTCAAAGTGTTTTTTGGGGGCGCCTGGGTGGCTCAGTCGGTTGAGTGTCCGACTTTGGCTCAGGTCATGGTCTCACGGTTCATGGGTTTGAGCCCCGCGTCAAGCTCCGTGCTGACAGCTCAGAGCCTGGAGGCTGCTTCGTATTCTGTGTCTCCCTCTCTCTGCCCCTCACTACTCATACTCTTTCAAAAATAAAAATAAACGTAAAAGTGTTTTTTAAGCTTTTAAAATATCTTTATCTTTTTAATATGCATTCCCATGAACCTTCCAAAACATGAATACTTCAATATGATTCTTAAGGATCAAAAGAACTAAAAGTAAAGAACTGCTTGGTTCTTATTCTACAACACAGCTGGAGAAGGTATGCCTTTGTTCTCAACAGTAAGTGTACATCAGTGAAAAAGTTTAAAAACTACTGTCCTATAGAATGAGGTCTTAATTCTTTCTCCTGACGTACAGTGTAGTCTAAGATTTGGCTTCCCTTAACAGAACCAGGCTTATCTCCCACTGCTCCCTACCAGTCTATGGTCCATTCATACCAACCTAATGCAGTTCCTAAATATGCTATGCTATTCTATGTCTCTCTGACATCATAAATGTTGCTGCCTGATATTCCCTTCCCCACTGTGTTTCCTGGCAAACTCATATTCATTCTACAAGACTAAATATCACTCATTCTGAGAAGCCTTCCAGTACCTCCCCAGGAACTGCTGATGACTCCTCTTTTGTGTCAATATGGTACTTTGTACACACTGCATTCTACATTCTTTGCGATTCTTTGTCTATATAGTATTTTCTCTATTAGGCTGTGAGCTATTTCAGAGGCAGCCCGGTTCAATGGAAAAAACATGGTTTTTAAGTTTAACAGAACACCAGTTCCACAATTTACCTGCTACAAGACCTTAAGTCAATTACTTAATCTCACTGAGCACCATTTCCTCATCTATGAATGATATGTATAATAATGATACGTATCTCACATAGTTATTTCATGGATCAAATGAGATGACAATGACAAAATGCTGAGCATCCAGCAGCAGGCATTTAACTAGTGTTGATTCTCCTGGTTCATAGTAGACACATAATAACATTCCTTTTTTTTTTGATAACATAAGTCATTTATAATAAAAGTAAATTCACGTTCATGATAGAGGTTTGGAAACTATTACTATTTTGTTTATTTTTGAGAGAGAGACAGACAGACAGAGCATGAGCAGGGGAAGAACAGAGACAGAGGGAGACACAGAATCCAAAGCAGGCTCCAGGCTCTGAGCTGTCAGCACAGAGCCTGACACAGGGCTTGAACTCACGAACCGTGAGATCATGGCCTGAGTCAAAGTCAGATGCTTAATCGACTGAGCCACCCAGGTGCCCCTGAGGTTTGGAAAATAATAAAATAAATAAATAAATAAATCACCTGCAATCCCACCATCCAGAGATAACCACTATTAAAAATGTTTATTGTCTTCCAATCTGTTTTCCATGACAGTTTTCATTGTAGTTTTGACAAAAGTGGAATCACAGTTTTGTTCTATGGTGTATGTATATGCATTTTATCAAGAAGTATTTCTGTAGACAAGTGAATGTCTGTCTTTCAGAAGTTTAATGGCTCATAACATTCCTTTATACCATACTGTAAATACTGTAATTGCAAAATGGGTTACCAAAGGAAGGAACTGTCAGGGAGGGTAGAAGGGAGAAAAGTATGGAAGGAAAGAAAGAGGCATTTTGATTTATTAACTGGGGGGTAGAGAGAGGAGGGAGTAACATTTTTATTAGTCACTAAATATAATATTTTCACTTTATTTTAAAATGCTAAGAAAATATCATTTTATATGCCTAAAAGTAAATAAATAATAATTATGAAAATCTAATATTATATGATTTTAAACGCTATAGATGACAAGGTAAGACTTTCCACACCCAAATAATAAAAAACTATATCAGTCAGTGAAATTATTCACTACTATTAAAAACATTTTGAAAATTCAAAGATCATCCCAATATTGCTGATGTGAAATCAAGTTAAAATATAGACTAGTCCAAACTTACGTTTTGGTGATAGGTTGTTCCAAAAGAATAAGCAGCATTCAGTCTTGTCTCTGTGTCTGGACAAAGCTAGAGCAAAACAGTACAAATGCTAAATATCTCAGAATAATGTTTTATTTGCTTATAGTCAAGAATCCTTAAACCCCTATACAACATGTTTTATGTAATACTTCTTAAAGTAGTTTTAAGAAATTCCCATTTAAAACACAATAAAAAAATCAACGTAGCCATGCAAGTTAATCTAGTAAACATCTAGTCTTTTCCTTATCTTTGCTGAGGCAAAAATAAGGCACATTAGGCAGGAATTCTTTAGCTAGAAGTATGCTCACCTGTAAAACACCTCCTTCTAATGTCTGCCACTTGAGAAAATTCCCTCTTACATCATAGGAAGCAGCAATAAACTTCAGTTTTCTATTCTGATTAAATAAAAACAAGAATAAAATGTTACATACTCTAGAAGCAATGCAGTATTCTATTGAGAAACGTTCATTACTGACTGATCCTTTCTTTTTCCAGAGATCAAATATCAAATTCAACTGTCTTTACTTTGAAGCAAAATTAATCTAAGTATCTTTATAATTAAACGCACCTAAAATAAATGAACTGGTTTTTTTTGCATTAAAACTATTATCCCAGAATTGAGAGGCAATGCCAGTGACAAGTAACTTCCTTCAAAACTGTTAAGTATGTGTGTGTGTGTTTGTGTAGAAGAGTGGGGGGTGAGCAGACACAAGAATATTCCATCATTCTAGAAGGTTAAAAAGCTGAAGGTAAAAATTTTGACCTTAGCACAAAAATTTATGCTAAGGAAATGGCATAGATTCCAGTCAGTCTTTGGAAGCAGTTCTTAAAAATGTAGAGACAGAGAAGCACAGAGTTTGTTTGGCATTTGGTGATGAAAACTACTTTCCCAGTCCTACACGTACTACTTACTGCCACAACCACATAATCCAGAGGTATCCATACACTCATAAGGCTGCTAAACTCTATATTGTTTAATTTCTATGAACAGCTGATATTTTGGTTTAGTTTAGTAATTAAATTTTTAGAAAAAAACCTAAGGAAGCAAGAACTATGACTAATTATAAATTTTAAATTATAAATCAAAATACAGTTGTTCTCTAATAATCTAATAACTTATACCTGGTTTTCCCCTTTAAAACTGAAATTCGTAGGAAGAGGTATGGTACTGAGTACTTGAGGTGCTAATCCTAGCTGGTCTCCATAGAAGAGCCACGGAAGATTCCGTCTCCTACAAATAATTACAATTGTTTTAGTAACACGGTACCAATATATCTTATTACTAATATTTGTGAAAGTAACTGCATTGAATTTGGTCAAAATGACAGTTCATCAATCAGGGTATCTTTACCAAAATGAAATAGAATGAACAGTGCGCAGTCCAGTATTTTCAAAGATAAACTGAAACAGTCGGCATGCATCAAAAGTGACAGAGTCATAAGAATTCATGTTCATCACACACATATTTCCGAGAGCTTGGCAAGATGTTAGATTGGCATACACCTACGAGAGAACCATGTAAAGGTAACCAGGCAAAGAAATGTAACATGGACTTTAATACTTTAAGCAAAAGCTGATATAAAAATTATGTTTGTACCTAGTCTACAAATTCTTTTTGGCGGTATTCTTTTGCTCTTTAATATCTTTCCTCTATTTTAAGTAGAAAAGAACTTTCCACTTGAATAATGTGTACATTTTAATTGTAAATTACAGGTGAACATATGAAGATGAGCAGTTGAAAAAAGAACTAACTAAAAACATAGCAGGACATTTAAAAAATTATTAGGTAAAATAATTATATTTGAAAGAATACTATTTGTTGAGTTTGCCACTCAAACTTCTCAGTTTCCCTATCAGGAAGAGGCAGCTCTATTTTTTACAGCTGATTCAAGTCAAACATTTCAGTGATCTTCTTTCTCTCCCTTCCCATACCCATACCCAGCTCATCAGTAAATCCTATTGCCTCAATCTTCACAGTGTATCTAGAAGCTGAACTTCTCTCAGACCTAGGCTACCACTCTTGTTCACGGGTCCGCCATCTCCCACTTGGGTTACTGTAATACTCTCCCGACTGGTCTCCCTGCTTCTGTCTTGCTTCAGCAAAATCTATTCTCCATGCTAGTGATCCTTTCAAAATCTGAAGTTCAGTCATTATCTTCCTTTGCACAAAATCCTTCTAATCCCCCTTGCAATAAACTCTAGGTCCTTACTGTAGCCACTCCCTTCATCTCCAAATTCACCTCTCCACTTGCCCTTACTTACTTACCCTGCTCTAGCCACTCTAGCCTCCTTCCTGTTTCTTAAACATGAACACATCAGAGAACTGCTTTGGAATCTCTGTACTTGCTGTGGTCTCTACTTAGAACACTCTTTCCCTGGATATTTACACTCTCACTTCCTTCAGGACTTTGTTCAAATATCACTCACAGAGATATGTATCCCAACCACCCTGTATAAAATAGTACCCCTTCCATTCTCTATGCTCTTTATCCTGATTTATTTGTCTTATAGCACTTAGCACCACCTGCATTTACTTCGAATATAATTCCATGGGGGATTTTTTTCCTGTCTTTTTCTGAAATACATAACCTGATTTGAGAACAGGGCCTGGCACACAGTAGGTCAATAATTAATATTTAAGAAATGACAGTATGAATCACTTTCCTCTAACACTCCATTCTAGCTGAACAAGCTTGAAGACATTCAATTTGTGTATAATGAAATGTGAAATGAAAAACATTTTCTTTGTGTATTTTCTTTCCACTAGAAATGGCTTATTTTTCTTATAGAATATGACCAAGGAGATATATCTAGAAGATATATCTTAGAAGACTTTTATTATCTGGGGAAAAAATGGTGGTGGGACAATTCTGTAAAATGAAATAAAATTATTTAAAAACAACTTAAACTTACCCAACAAGCAGCTGCTGATGACTGCAAATACTTTGCAAACCATTCTGAAGTGAAAGACATGCCCTGCTCACAAAAAGATAAGTTTTAGTTTTAAGTTCAAATGAAGATTCCTTATGTACACTGCTAAGAAAATATTAACATGCATATTTTCCAATGGGAAATGACTACTAGCACTTTCTCAATGTTATTAGAAAATAGTTTTAATGAGGATATAAGAGTTAATTATAACCAAACTCAGTTACCACAAAGAGGGACTGCATTACAAAATCATGTCACTTAGGCAAAAGATAAAAGGAAACAGTGTGTCTATAATCCAAAAAAAACTATTACACTCATTTTACTAATACAAGAAACAAAGAACAAGATGGCAAAAAAAATAAAAGAAAAACTAGGTATTGATTTAGCATTTCACTGCCAACACATGCTGATTTAGGATTATTATACTGTATTAAATTTGCAAGTAATAAAAAAGAAACATTTATGAATGATTTCTAAGCAACAGGAAATTGGGGATATACAGAGTAACTGACATATAAAATCTCTAGAGTGGCGATTCTCAAATAATGATGGGCATCAGAGTCACCTGTGGAATTTCCAAAGAACAGAAAATGCCTGACTGCATTCCAAATCAATCTCCAGGAGACCAAGGCACGCATGTGCTCCGAAAGCTGCAGATATAAATCTCTGGCTAAGAACCACTGCTTTAGAGCTTATCTGCACATCTTGCTAAAAAATGACACACTTAAGAAACACCATTCAGAGGCATGGACAGAGAGGAGATAAAACCAAATTATATGGAACATGGCATCATAGCTATCAAAAAAATCTGAAGTAAAATTCTAAGTCACTATTTTCATCTCGTCAAGTAGCAATTCTCCCTTGTAAAAATTCTCCCTTTTAAAGAAAAACATCACCTCTGCATACAGGATTGAAGAACACATTAAAAAAAAAAACAAAACAAAACAACTAGTAAAAATGGAAAGCAAAAACAGTGTTTGGAAATTCATGTAAAATAAACCCACAGACAATTCCAGTGACAATGTTAAAGCTACACGATCCTTTCATAAAATACTATCCACACATTTTAACCCAGGAATTTAGAAACACTTGGGACATTTATCATAAGGAAATAATCTCTCTAAAAGGAAAAACATATCTGTGCATAAAATGATTGATAGCAATATTATTAATAACAGAAAACCTAAATATTCAAAGGGTAGTGTTAGGTAATGAGAGTGTTAGGTAACTATTAAAAATTATATTGGTTGAGCCTGGAACATGGTATAGAGAAACCAAGAAGGTGCAAAAAGACTGATGGAGACACGTCAAAATAACATAGGAACTGTCTTAAAGTGAAGCCCGAAGACAATTTGAACTTTGGAAAAAAAAAAAAAAACAGTAAAAAATTATAGCACATTGAATAAAGATTTCATGAGTTCAAAGTGAAAGAAAAAGTATAGAGAGAAAGGAAAGCACTCTTTACAGAAGACTGCTAGCTACTAAATGTAAAGGAAATAATAGAATTGTGAAATTATCTTGAAATGACCGATTTAAAACTTGATTCAGGCAAGGTTGGTTCATCAGTGGCCACCAAAATGGATATTTACAAAGTCGCAAAGTAAAATCTCCGACTGACTTATTAATCACAGTACCTTTACAATGAAGAGAAGTGGCAGATCCCACCGTGAGCAGATAATCAAATTTAGCATCACCAGGAACTAGACAACCTAACATGTGCTCTTTGTTATGATGCAATGGATATACACAATACCTACACCATATTCTTGTGAAAAGATGTTTCACTGAATCTAATCATGAGAAAACAATCAGAAAAATCCAGATTGTGGGACACTCTACAAGAGACCTGGCCTGGATTCTGCATTTCAATTCTATAAAAGTCAAAAAAGCAAAAAAACCGCAAACCCACAAAAGCAAAATTCAGCAGGGTCTAGATTAAAGAAAACTAAAAGACTAATTACATTGTGGGATCCTTAAATGAATCCTTGGATTCTTGCCTCCTCTCTCCCTGCACCCACAAAAAGGGAGGCATAAAGGACATTATTGGAACACAGGGTAAATTTAGATATGAACAGTATATCAGATAATTTTATTGTCTTAGTTTCTTTGCTGTGAAGCCAGGAAAATCCCCTTGTTCTTAGGGGCTATATAATATGATATTTAGGAGTGAAGTGTCACAAGTCTACAACTTATTTTCAAGTGACTCTGAAAAAAAATGTGTGTGTGTATGCATGCATTTTACATACATACAGAATTATAAAGCAAATGTAGCAAAACATTAATAATTGGTTAACCTAAGTGAAAGATATATGTATAGTCCTGGTCTTGTACTTTTTTTTTAAGTTTATTTATTTTGAGAGAGAGTGCACAAGTGAGCAGGGAAGGGCAGAGAGAGGAAGACAGAGAATCCCAATCAGGCTCCATGCTGTCAGCACAGAGCCCAGTGTGGGGTTCGAACCCACGAACTGCGAGAACATGACCTGAGCTGAAATCAAGAGTTGGATGCTCAAAACTGACTGGGCCACCCAGGCACATTCCTGGACTTATATTTTTAACTTTTCTGTAATTTTGAAATTTTCAAAAAAAAAGTTGAGAAAAACACAAAGCCAAGATGCTAGATCACTATTACTATCTTTGGGGACAGACAATGGGAACACACTGACCCGTATATATGGAAACTCTTTACTGATTGGCAGGTAGATTCCTAGAGTAGGATTAAATGTTCTCATAAAATTATACAAAATTAATTATGTTCCAATTCTGTATTACCCAAGAGAACACGTGATTTGTAATGTTCTAAGCACACTTTTCCAATTAGGAAGCGTGTACATTATCAAGTCAATGTAAGTATTTTAGTCTAGCTGGCAATTAATATATATAAACTAATAAACATGCATTTTGCTTTATCCATCATCTAGTCTCTTGTGGGTTTAATTATTTTGTACTGGTCCCCTAGGTCCTGACTGACTACAAGTGCACTGCTAAAACTGAGTTCTTATGTCAGCCAGGCTGAGGACTGGGCCAAAATAGTCATATAATCTTAACTATATTTGTTTACATGCCTCATAACTTAAGCTACACAGAACCTGTCTCAACATTAGTTATAAAATGACTTAAAAATCAAGGTTTCCAAACTTGTCCTTAGGAAAGCATCAGTGTTCAAGATTGATAATGTTTAAATGAGATGTATTAACTGAATCAAATTAACTTTAAGAATGGAATTGATTTTCCCTGTCCATCTTTTCTTAACAGAGTCTGCAACAGATCTACTGCAAAGTGGTGTGAAGAAGGATGCGGAGATGGTATGGAAGAGAGCAGTATGGTTGGAAGACTATTACGCTGAGCAAATGAGTAAACTGAAGATGAGACCCAGATTTCGCACTACTGGAGACGGTACTTAAAATCTGTCAAAAGGAGAGTTAGAAGGAATGCTGAGGTACTGCTTTGGAATTGAAAGTATCAGTGGGAACTCATTTACTTCAATACATATACAAAATAAATAGTTACAGATGTGTGTATGTATATAGGTATCTGCCTCCTAAAAGGGCATGCTCCATGTGGTAATCTTGGTTTCTAATTATTATCTTCCAGAAATTCTAAAGAAATGGCTGATCCCAGGGCTGAGGTAGGAAAAGTACAAGATAAGGCTGGAAATCTTTTGTTCCAGAAAGGAAGGAAATGCTCAAAGAATGATGGAGATATATCAAAAAGACACAGGAAACAAACTGAAGAAGCTTCTACTAGCTAAATCTAGGACAAATTGAGGATCAAAACAAATAATGCATGTACTGGATTATAACCAACTGAATAAAACAGGAACCCACTAATCTATACCTACGTTAATAAACAAATATATAAATGAAAATAAGGAAAAATTCTTTCTTATAGTAGAATGTCAATTAATAAATGAAGAAGGAATGATGGAAATATTTGGCAACCATACTAGTAGTGGTTGATAAAGGCAAACATCACTTTATTGTTGTTTAACTTACTGTTAGGGTTGGCGAAGACAAAGTGCAATCTTGGAAATTCTCTTTACAAAATACTAACCTATTATAAAGGGAAAAATGGTACCCTTATAGTAGACATGGTGACTTTATGGCGTGTGATCAAAGTTAAAATCACCAGTAGTGGGACAAATGGACACTGTGTGCCCTCTGTTATAATACGTTGACATCTTTTTTTGTGGTTTCCTGCCAAGCATGTCCTGATTATGAGGAAAAACTGGCTGGATCCAGGTTGAGGGTCATCCTATAGACTGTAAAGCCTGTAACCTTCAAAGCTGTTGAGTTCATGAAAGACAGCGAAAGACTAAGGACCTATTTCAGATCAGAGGAGACTAAAAGAGGCATGACTTCTAAATGACTGGTGATCTGACACCAAAGAGAAAAAAGAGGCGTTGTTGGTATTTTTGGCAAAATTATTTTAAAAAGGCAAAAAGAAAACAAATGGAAAAATGAAAATTAAAGGCCTGCAAGTTTGACAATGGTATACAGAAGGTCACTATAACCTGAGACTGGGAACACTCCAGAAGACACACCTCTTATTCCAAATGAGGCAATTTGGGGTGATCTCAGAGCTCCGTATTTGTACCCCAATATTAGCATTTATTTTGTTGGCTTGCAAATGCATGGTACTTGCCTATCACTCCCACAAGACCATATTCAGAACAGGGATTTTTGCTTTATTCCTTAAGAGCCCAGATACCACCTTCATCATGGCTGTCCTCCTGTCCCTTAATGACTCTCATTCATCTAAGGATAATTTGAGCAACCGGGTCCTCGCCTGCCTGCCACAAGCTCTGCTGCCATACTGGGTATTTTATTTTCAGTGCTCATTAACTAACTCCTAGTCAACGAACTCCTATTCTCTATTCGTGATCTCTTCACTTCCAATTCATCTACTTCCCATTTTACACAGCAGACCTTGTCAGACCAGAATCTGTTACAAAGGCTCTAACCTGAGGCATCCATGCTCTCATCCACAGAACAAGGAACCTGGCCAGATATGAATAACCCTTGTTTCTCCAGTGATTAGCGTGTATAGGCACTGTGAGGTAATTATTATTATTATGTCCAATGTACAGACAGTAAAACTGAAGTTTAGAAATATCAAGTAAGTCCAAGGATATAAAACTAATGACTGGCAACCTAGGGTTCAAGTCTAGAGTCTCTGGTGCTCTTAACGAATAATGCTTCATTCCTTACAGGATCTATATAGGACCTTTCCAGCTTAAACATTCGGAGATTCACTGAAAAAGTTTGAGCTAAGGTAGAGAAGAGAGTAACTGTTTCTTAATTTATTTGTGTTTTGAAGTGACTTACACAGAAATATTTCTCATTTTAGCCCCAGACTGATGACCAAAGGAAGTAATGCAACAAGAATGGAACAAAAAAACTGAAACATACTCACAAGTTCTCCATAACGGGCAGATGAAATTACACGTGAAGGAAAATTCACTGTGCTGCTGAAACATAATCCCCCTGTCTTCATAGATAAATAAAAATAAAAAAAAAACAGTTTATGGAAAGGTATAACTTAATTTTAAAATATACACTTCATTAATGTGCTTAGCCTTACTAAAATGTTCGGTTCCGAACACACACAGGACCTGTTGGTATTGACGAATGTTGGCTCACATCGAACACATCTGTCAATATAACAAAAACATTTTAAAATGTTAATGAATTATGCTAGATCTAATTGCATTAAAATCTGTCTTCTTAAATGCTGGATTAGAATAGATTCATCAACTAAGTAATTACTTATAATAAACTAAACAAATTAAAAAAATTAACACTGATTTGATTATTTTTATACCACTCCTTGTATTACAAAGCAAGGTATAAATAAATAATATTAGCCAATAATAGGAGAATATTCTTTTGAAACTACATGGCGTGTACAGAATAAACAATATTGAATAAAAAAGATGGTTAAGTCACTCAATTAAGAGCCTAACAAACTCACATAAGTAAAACCCAATCTGTTTTCATAGGTAGTTATATCAAATCTACATTCCTTATTTTGCCTCTCACAAAGCAAAAAGGAAACATATACTGAAAAAATGTGTGTCTATCCCCTGATCAAAGCTGTGACAAACACTTTTAAAGTCTATTTATTATCTTTATTTATTTTAGAAAAATACTTTGTATTTTTCATTAATGTATGATATCCAGGAAGGGAGAGCATCCACCGGACTAGCGGGGACAGTGATGGGTCTGTAGTATTCATTACTCGTAAGACAGAGCAGGTAGGAGGCACTGGGGCATGGCATAGAAGTGGGCTTAAGGCGGTACTGGAGGGGAAGACCTGGGGATCAGCCCAATAGTCAATATTTGGATACTACAATCCACATCAGCATAAGGGAAGAGGTGATCCAATACTAAATACCCCCAGGAGAAGCTACTCAAGTATTTTCTCTTAAACTTGGGAAAAGTCATCATGTAGCTCTCTATAAAAATGTGAAGAATTTGAAATAGGGACACTGTGTTTGAGTTAGAGAGACAGGGCTGTGTGTTTATGTGGTGCACACATACGCACGCATAAAGGGGAAACAGGAAGTGATAAAGAACAGGGCTATTAATCAGGGTTTCTGGGTCACTATAATTACCATTTATCTATTCACATGCTTTTTTACGTAATATTATTTAAAATTTTTTTTTAATGTTTATTTATTTTTGAGAGAGACAGAAACAGAATGTGAATGGGTTAGGGGCAGAGAGAGAGGGAAACACAAAATCCAAAGCAGGTTCCAGGCTCCGAGCTGTCAGCACAAAGCCTGACGCAGGGCTCAAACCCACGAACCGTGAGATTATGACCTGAGCTGAAGTCGGATGTTCAACCGACTGAGCCACCCAGGTGCCCTTATGTAACATTATTTTAAAGCACAGTTCCTGGCACACAGTAAGGATGCTGCAAATAGAAGTTAATATTTATATACTATATATATTATAGATTATGTACAAATTTCATAATAACAAACAAAAAAAGCACCTTTTACTGAGCACTTACTCTGAAGCACTATGCTAAGAATTCACATACTGATTTCTGAGCTGTGATAACAGCCTAGGAAGTAGGTGGTATATTTCCATTCTAAGGACAAAAAGACTGACTTACTGAGCTAGCCAAGGTCAAACAACTGATAAGAGACTGAACCAAGCTTTGAACCCTAATCAGTCTCATTCTCTGATCTTCAGCTTCTTTATATGTTAATATCTACTTTTATCTTCTTTGGGCTATTATGAGGAACAAGTGATATCATAGGAAGTATTTTTAAAAGGTATAGATTCCACATAAATGTACGATGATATTTAAAGTCAGCACCCAGCACACCACTTACCTGTTTCCTAAAGCATTTGCTACTGTAAAAGAGTTTTCATTTTCGTCACAGAGCTTACAAGTTGCTTGAGACAACAATGTTCCGTTAACATCTCTTTCCACTAAACAATTTAGAAACAAAATTAAGATGTAACTCAAAGTCAACATATAACCTTCTATAAACTTAGTACAGTCCCCTTGTAATTATTATAAATAATCAGGTATATTTAAGATACCTGATTTGTATAAGAGGAATGTCAAATACCACCCTAACAAAGTGTAGAAAAGTGAAGCCTTCCTCATTTCCCACATAAAAAAATTACAAAAATTAACCTTCCAAATCATAATAATAAATTATTATTTTTTTCTTTATTTTTCTTTTTTGTTACTTCTTACCTGTACGTTCCTGCTACAGCAGGTATGCAGAAACAAGTAATTTCATAGACAGTTAACATGTTTCTACAACTTAAGAGGGTTTTTTGTAGCACCTATTAAAATGTTAAATTCACATATCCTACAACACTACAATTTCATTTTTAGATACCTAACCTACAGAAACACTTGTACATGTGTATAAGGATATTTACTGAGGCAGTTACTTGTTAGAAAACAACCTACATATTTAAAATTGCAAGATGATGGTATATTCATCCTACGAAATACTATGGAGTGGACTAAAAAGAATTACGTAATCTAACAGATCATACTGGTAACTGAAAAAAGTTTGCTCTAGAACAATATTTTTGGTATGAAACATTTATATAATGTGGCTGTAATGTTTATTTTAAAACAGAAAAAAAAAGGTTCTAGAAGGAAACACACACGCAAACGTGTATGTGCACGTACATCAAAATGTTAACAATTACTTTTGGGGCTAAGGGAATTAACAGAGAACCAGCACTGAGAAAAATGGTCAAAGGGCATTACTCCTAATCATAATGTTATCAATAATGCTTTGTCCATAATGTTTTAAGTTTTTGCAAGATAGTAAAAATGAGTTTAACCAAAGTAAAGGTGAATGACTTGTTTCTCCTACAGTCATCCCTATCCCCGTCTCAGTAAATGGCAATGCCACTGGACCATTTACTCAGGCCCTAGTCCTTAGAGTTTCCTCATTTCTTTTCATACTGTATATTAAAAACAATAAAATTAAAGTTAACAAAATAAATCTGCAAATCTTGTTAGCTCCTCCTTTAAAATATATCCAGAAACTGAATTATTCTCTCTACCTCCGCAACTCTACCCCAGGCCAAGGGACATCAATCTATCACCTGGACTTTTATGACAGCTTCCTAATTGGAGTCCTGGTTCTATTCTCTAGACAGAAGCTAGAGCAAGACTTTTCAAAACTAAGTGTGATGATTTCACTCCCCTGAAAACTTTCTAATGGCCTTCCATCTCACTTGGGGTAATTTCTAAGGTCACTATTACAGCCAAAAGGCCTTACATGATCTGCACACAATCACCCCAACTTTCCAGACCCATCTACTTCTGCTTTCCTCCTCATTTACTTTACCCACATTAGCATATTTGCTGCTCCTTGAAAATGCCAAATATTTTCCCATCTCAGGATCTTTGTACTTGCTATTCCCTCTGTCTAGAACAAGTCCCCTAGTGATCTACATGGCTCTGTCCCGCACTTCCTTCAAATCTTTGCTCAGATGTCACTTTTCCAAAGAGATCTTCCATGATCATCCACGTAAAATAACACTTGGCGCTCTCTCTCTCTCTCGCTCTCTCTCTCTCTCTCCCCCTCCCTCCCTTGTCTTCACAGCACTTACCATGCCCTGGCATATACTATTAATTTGCTTAGAACCTAAGTTGGATTCACCACTGTCTGCCAGCACTTGGCAGGTAGTGCTCAATAAACTCTTTTTTGAATTTGGGAAATTTTAATTTGGAAGGTTTCACATAAAAATTGTGTATTTTTAGCATTTTTTTAAAAATAGGAAAATCTGATTTCATGGGACCCATGTTCCTACATGATGATAACCATTTTCTGGTACTGAACAGGGTACTGCTCAGTAAAAGGTACTGCTTTTTAGCTTCACTGCCGTTCTGTTAAATCAAGTTTTATAATTTTATGTTAAATTTTAATTTTTGTGAACAAATATTTATGATGAAATAAGTATGACAACATATAAATATTTCCAAGGATGTACAGAAACATATAAATACATAAAGCATTCTTGGAAGAACACAAAAGAAACTTAATAGTGGTTACATTAGAGAACTAAGAATAAGAGTGAGGGTGGAAGGGCAAGGACCCTTGGTTTTTATATTTTTCTATACTATTTACATTTCAAACCATATATATGTATTACTTTAATTTTAAAAAGTAAAAATTTTAAGTTGAAAAATATGGATATATCTTTTTAAGTAGTAAATCTACATGTGCTCTTATGGCACTCCCTCCAAAATACACTGCAAATAGACATTCCAAAATATTTGCAATACATTAAAAACTTGGAAAGGTAGAGAAAAAATAATTACTTTAGGTTGATTTCTGGGAAATAAAATAGATGGGGAGTGTAGACTTTTATTTCTCATTCTATAGCCTCAAGAATTTTGATATTTTTAATGATAATTATTTTTAAATTATTTAAAAAAATTATTTACCTGATTATCTGATCATTTTCTTTTTATGTCAGAAATGGGAAGAGTTGAGAGAAGCGGTGCAATAAGTAAGATGTACCTACCCTCTTTCTGTACTCTTCCATTCCTCTCCAACCCCTCTTGCAAATCCACAGAACAAATCCACAGCAAAAGTTCAAGGTGGCTCTAAGGAGCTCATGCCATGGAGAATTTTAAGTACGTAACAGTAGTGTCTAAGATAGTGAAATACTGTTTTCACAGCTGTCACTCACCCTTAAGGGGTCTCTAGGTGTCAGAGCCACCATCTGGCCCCCCGGGCATCTAGCCTCCATTCTCAGCAACCTACTAAAACTGCCACTTCTGTACCAGTGATCTCTGTCAAAAGTTGTTTCAGAAATTCAGTCCATAATGACTTCCTCACAGCATGAATCTATGAACCATCATCACCTTCATCCCCACTTAGAAATCCCAAAGATATTTTGACTTTTCCTTTTTCCTCATCCCTATATTCCTTCACTCATCTAGGTCTACTGTCATCCTTTTAATGTTTCTGGCATCTATCCAGTAGTCACATGTCTACAGCACCAGAGCAGCCTCTTCACAGCCCTCCCTACTTCTGCTCTTCCACTCCTTAAATGTGAACTTCATGAAAGCAGGGACTTCGTGCCTGTTCACTGTATCCTCTTCACTGCTTTATGCTTCGCGCCCCTGCACGATGGCCAGCGCGTAGTAGGAGCTCAATAAATATTTGTTGAATGAACAAATGCAACAGATTGTTGCCAGATTAATCATCATTCTCCTGTTCAAAGCTTTGAACAAAATGCCTATGCCTACAGAACATCCTACCATTCAAGGCCTTCCGCCATCTGTACCAAAGCACCTTTAAACTCAACAAACTGTTATCCTCCCAATTCCTTTATTTTCAATCTAGATGTTTATGTTTATAATAATACTCTTGCTCACACTGCTCCTTCTGCCTAGATGTTCTCTTTCTTATTACCTTTTGAAATCCCATTAATCCTTTATGGCCCCACGATTACACTGCCTCCTCATGACAACTTTCCTAAACAACCCTGGTTGAAGTGACTTCCTCTTTACAGAGCATTTATTGTTTATAAATGCTCATTTGATGATTTAATATATGTGCCCCTGTGAAAATATTTTGTTGCTATTTTGCTCTGCAAATTACTTTTCCATAGGCATATCCTGCCTTCTAGCTAGATTTTAAATAAATTGATGGCAGAGATTTGTATTTCTTTAAAAAAATAATTTGGGGGAGAGGAGGCTCAGAGGGAGAGAGAGAATCTCAGGCAGGCTCCATGCTCAGTGTGGAGCCTGATGCAGGGCTCGATCCCATGAACTGTGGGATCATGACCTGAGTAGGAACCAAGAGTCGGACACTTAACTGAGCCACCCAGGTACCCCTATAAAATTAATTTTTGACTAGATAATATATAAATAGAATAAAAAAGGCACAAAAAATTTTTAAGTGAAAATTAAGTCTCTTCCATCCTTTTCCCCCCAGATACCGAATTCTCCTCCCTGGAAGCAATACTGTTATCAGTTCCTTGTAAATTCTTCCAGAAATAGGCTGTGCATAAACACATATGCATGTATAATCTTTTTTAGAAAACATAAATGGTAGTTCACCAAACACAGAAAACAGAACTGATAAATAGCAGGTACCAAATAAATATTTGTGGATGAATGAATATAAACTTTATATACCTTGTTTTTTTTACTTAATGGATCTTGGATTTGTTTCCACAGCAATAAAGAACTGCATTATTTTTCTATATAATAATCTATATTTTTCTGCATTCTATACCATTGTATGGATGTACCAGAGTTTATTTGACTAATCTCCTCTTAACAAACTTTTACATTGCTTACAATATTTTGTCTTAGGATTAATGTTTCAATAAGAAGCCATGCATATACTTCTTCAGACATATATTTCCCTGCACTGGAATAGGAAATTCCCAGATAAGGGCTAGCTGGGCAATGATCTGCATTTGATAAATACTGTCAAGTTGCTTTCTACAGACGCTGCACAAATTTATAATCCTCCAGTAATATATGAATGACTATTTCCCTGTATCCTTACTTAACCAACTGAGCCACCTGGGCACCCTGAAATTCGTTTTTCTTTAGATTCATATTTAATATTTAGATATTTGACCTGAAATTTATTTTTCCTTAAGCAATAAGTTAGAAACCCGACTTAGTATTTTCCAAGTTTCCCCAACACCATTTACTAATCAGTGTTTTCTCCACTGACATGAAATACTGCTTTTATCCCATATCACATTCTGATACAGATTAGATCTATTTTGATTCTCTATCTTAAGTCCCATCCATCAGTATGTGTAACCCATAGACCAGCCATTCATATTATTACAGTAACTTTAAAATGTACATAGTATCTGATGGGGTTATTTTCTCTTTTCTTTTTCATAATTGTCTTGGCTTTTCACATTTTCCAGATAAACTTTGGAATTAGTCTCTAAAACAGACAAACAATATTCTAGTAGAATTTATTAAGGTTCTGTTAAATGTATGGACGGGTATTGTGAGAGCTAACATCTTTTTTTTTTTTAATGGTTTATGTATTTATTTATTTATTTTTATTGTTTTAAATATTTATTTTTGAGAGACAGAGGGAGAGAGTGTGAGTAGGAGAGAGGCAGAGAGAGAGGAAGACGCAGAATCTGAAGCAGTCTCCAGGCTCTGAGCTCTCAGCAGAGCCCAACATGGGGCTCAAACTCACAAACCGTGAGATCATGACCCGAGCCCAAATCGGACGCTTAACCGACTGAGCCATCCAGGCGCCCCTAATGTTTTGTTTATTTTTGTGAGAGAGAGAGACAGAGAGAGAGAGAGGGAGAGAAGGAGAGAGAGAGGGAGAGAAGGAGAGAGAGAGGGAGAGAAGGAGAGAGAGGAGTGGGGGACAGGCAGAGAGAAAGGGAGACAGAGAATCCAAAGCAGGCTCCGCATTGTCAGTGCAAAGCACAACATGGGGCTCAAAACCATGAACCGTGAGATCACAACCTCAGCTGAAATCAAGAGCAGGATGCTCAACCGAGCCACCCAGGGGCCCTCTAATATCTTTATAATATTTAATCTTCCCCTCCAAGAACAAGGTATGTATTCCATTTATTAAAGCCAACTTTTGTGTTCTGCAGAAGCATTCTAAGGTTCTTCAATTGATTTATCTTATATATTTCTTCTGAAGTTTATACAGGTGTTTTTTCTTTTTGTTGCTACTGTAGACAAGATCTTTTCTTCCTTCATATATTCTAAAGGATTGTTGTTTAGATAGACAAAGTCTACTAATTTTTGGATATTAATTTTTTACCCCAAAACCTTTATTGTTTATGATAATTTTTAGTAATTCTCTTGGGTTTTCTAAACATATAATTAAATCATTAAAAATTAGTTTTTAATGATTTTTACTTCCTTTTTAATTACTCTACCACCTGTTTCTTTCACTTACCTAAGTGCATCTTTATCTGGTTCCTGACAATAGAAATGCTTATACTTTCTCCCTATTAGGCACATGTTGACTTTTGAGTTGAAACATATATACTTTATCATATTAAGGAAGTATCCATCTTATCCATCTAATTGTACATTGTTAAGACTTTTTTTTTTTTTAATCAGGTAGGACTTTTTATTCTCTTCTCAATGCCTGCTGTTGACTTAAACATCATTAAATTCTGGGCAATAAAAAATGCTGTTCACCAAGGTATTTCCATTAATGTCTTTATCAAAAATAACGTAAGTTGGGGTGCCTGGGTGGCTTAGTCAAAGTGTCCAATTCTTGATTTCGGCTCAGGTCACAATCTTGCAGTTTGTGAGATCAAGCCCTGCATCAGCCTTTGCACTGAGTGTGGAGCCTCCTTGAGGTTCTCTTCCTCTCTCTCTCTGCCCCACCCCTGCTCGCATTCTCTCTCTCAAATAATATATATTTGTTAAGTAGTGTAAGTGAAGATTCTACTACTTTTTCATAAAGAATCTACTTCTTACCTAAAACATGGCCAGTAGGACAGTGGCATTTTCCTTCTGCAGTTAAACCACCAGGGCAAGAAATGCAATTCCAGCCATCTTCAGTAACACCTTTCTAAATTAAAATAAATCAATAAGTAAATTCTCCTTAATTGATGCTGTGAATTCAAGAAGCCACAGTAGTGTACAATGTGTAGTCAAGATTCAAATAAATCATGCATATATGAGCTACATAAATATTTCTTGGAGAGTCAAACTGTGCTCACTTTCTGAAATTAAGCTATACATTATTACTATGTACAGACTACTGTTAACTCTGGGCAACCGTTGTTTCTTCTTCATGATTTTCAGTTCAAATGAGTCATTTCTTTCAAAGTAATATTGCCATTCAGTTTTTCCATTTACAAAGAAAAAACAACAAAATTCAACAGCATTTAATCAACAGATAGTCAATTAATAGTTTGGTTTTACCTGTTCTAAAATATTCTAATTTTTACTTATTTAAAAAAAATTAATGTTTATTATTTTTTAGAGAGAGAGACAAATTATGAGCAGGGGAGAGGCAGAGAGAGGGAGACATAGAATCTGAAGCAGGCTCCAGGCTCCAAGCTATCCACACAGAGCCCGATGTGGGGCTCAAACTCATGAACTATGAGATCATGACCAGAGCCAAAGTCAGATGCTTAACTGATGGAGCCAACCAGGCGCCCCTCTAATTTTTATAATCCAAATATGTTAGCTTTTAAAAATTAAGTTATGATTTAAAATGGGTGAATTTTATAGTGTATGAATAATATGTAAATAAAGTTGTTAAAGTTATAAGGATATTTCTTTCAATCCAGAATTGTTTGTATTAATGAAAGTTTTGTTTTTCTTTTTAAGTTTATTTATTTATTTTGAGTGGTGGAGGGGCAGTGAGAGAGGAAGACAGAGAATTCCATGCAGGCTCCGCACTGTCAGCACAGAGCTGATGCAGGGCCTGAACCCATGAACCATGAAATCATGAAATCCGAGCTGAAATCAAGAGCCAGATGCTTAACTGATTTAGCCACCCAAGTGCCTCAATGAAGGTTTTTTATAAAATATGACATTCAAAATTAGGTGTATTATATGATTTTTCCTAAACCTGGGGCAAAAATATAATATCAAAAACATGAATGTAACCAAAATGAATAGAGAACAAATGGTAATAACAAAACAATGCCACAAATTATTTTTAATTTTAGTTGAAAAGACTGGATTTATCATGAAATGCTCCTATATTTGTCAGTACATTATATAGGACTATTTAAAAATTATGATTGTTGGGGTGCCTGGGTGGCTCAGTCGGTTAAGCATCCAACTCTTGATTTTGGCCCAGGTCATGACCTCAGGGTTCATTACATCGATTCTGCAGTGTGCTCTGCCCTGACAGTACCAGTCTGTTTGGGATTCTTTCTCTCCTTCTCTCTCTCTCTCTCTCTCTCTCTCTCGCTCTCGCTCTCGCTCTCTGCCCCTCCCCCACTCGTGTGCACACATGTGTGCACATGCTCTCCCTCTCTCAATCTAAATAAATAAACATTGGAAAAATAAAAATTATGCTTGTTTAGTAATCTCACTGAAAAATAAATTTGCTTTGTAGCCATTTCATATTAGCTTTTCATCATTGATAATTCAACTATGGTCAATATTTACAAAAATATAAAATACGTATTAAGGTGAAAATCAAACTTAAAAGTTAAATCAAGTTAGCCATAAATTAGGACAACTGGTAAATTAAACTAGTAACTTAATAATAATTAACTTGATAGTATTTTAGACAATTAAATTCCCAGATTCAATTATTTTATTCAGATGAGAAGAAACATCGCTATAAAAGAACTGGCTCACAAAGACTCCCAAGTATCCAAAATGACTGGAAAATGTATTTCTGTTAATTAAGAATCATTACATATAGTAACTATTAATTTACTAATTTTCCTAAAATTATGATATGACTAACAAAACAGCAATAGATATTATTTAACCTCTTTAGCGATGCAATTGGCATTTCATGAACTTATCACACCTCAGTTATCATTAGAAACATGAATTGTTATATAAGACTGTTAACACAATAGGTGTAAGGCACAGAACTCAATCTGTACCAGTCAAAAAACTCACACATCCCAACTTGTTCTCTATATATACCATTCATCTATTTTTTTTTAAGTCACTGAGTTACTCTATGAGAAAATATAAAGACACAAATATTCATAGCTTTGTGGTTTTTTTAAATCTCAGACTTTAGGGGCACCTGGGTGGCGCAGCCGGTTAAGCGGCCGACTTCAGCCAGGTCACGATCTCACGGTCAGGGAGTTCGAGCCCCGAGTCAGGCTCTGGGCTGATGGCTCAGAGCCTGGAGCCTGCTTCCGATTCTGTGTCTCCTTCTCTCTCTGCCCCTCCCCCATTCATGCTCTGTCTCTCTCTGTCCCAAAAATAAATAAAAATGTTGAAAAAAATTTAAAAAAAATAAAATAAAATAAATCTCAGACTTTAAAAACTAAGGCAATACATTTGTTTTTTTCCAAGTCTGCATAAAATTTCACTCATTTCCCAAAATTTACTCGAGAAAAACAAAGTTAATTTAATAATTTTGAGTTTTGGGACCATATTATAGTACAGCATTAAAATGTAGTTTAAAAAAATAAAGATATGTTAATTTACTACTTTTTACAGTAAAATGATTTTAAAATAAATACTTGATACCATGTTTTCCGGGCACTTTTTACAAATAATATCAGGTCCTCCATTATTAGAGATCATCTGAAATCCTGGTAAACACACACATGAAGTTCCTAAAATAAAAACAGTCAATTTTGACCTTGGTAAATAAAAATAAAGCTCCAAGATAGGGAAAGTTTTAATATTCTTAAAATCTTGAGAAGACGTATAGCTGTTAATAGCAAGACTCTGGAATCAGCACTGCATGGGTTCTAATCTTAATTCTGCTATTCAGCTGTGTGACCTTTAGCAAGTTACTAAACTCTATGGCTTGGTCTCCACTTTGGCAAAATGGGGGCAATAACAGTACTTACCTCATAGGGTTGATATGGGTGTTAAATTAGTTATTATACACAAAGATCTTAGAATGTGTATGGCACGCAGTAGGTACCATACGTGCTACCACCTTAAGTGCAAGCATAACTGAACTATTAAAGTATTGAACTTTAATTTTAATAATCAAACTATGCATTAACTGCTATGGGAAATTTTACTGTTCTATTTCATCCAACCATACACATATATTCAATGAATTCAAATTTACTTTGCCAAAACAAAACCTTATTAGCAAAGTTACCTTGATTCAAATAAACCATTGTTTTCCTCTGGACAGACAGTAGACCTTATAAGATAATCACCATTCAACTTGCTGGACAGATAAGGACAACATTCTCTAAGGAGGCATCAAGTGGAAACAGCACCCATAGCAATCTATGTAGTAGGATGCATCCAATATCTGGGTCTGTAACTATGAAGCAACACCTTACAGTTTAAGAGCCGGTGAAATGCTTCCTCATTCATACATCCTCACCCGAGGAGCCGGCCCAGTCTTAAATGACAACTTTAATGAGGATATATCAAATTTGAAGATGGGAGAAAGTTAACACCATGGGTGACCAAATCAAGAGTGAAAACATTTTGGACCTTAGAATATGGAAAAGGTCTTATTCTGAGCAGTTTCAGTGAGGGGAACTGGGACCAAATGACCTACGTTTGAAGGGAAAAAACAACAACAACAACTAAGTTTAATACAAAGAGACTTTAAGGGCAATTAGTAATATTCAATAATAAAAGGGATGAGTCCTAAGGAAATCTATATTAAGAACACACTGTATAGTGGAAATACATGGGTTGAGACTGAGGGCAGAGAGACACCAGTTCTTCCAATCCACAATTTAGGTAACAAAGAAGATGTAACAACATCATCGAGGCTTGAATTTCCTTATCTGTAAAATGAGAAGACTGGACCTAATCATGGTTAAGGTCCCTTCTAGCTCTAGGTTTCTGGGATTTGAAGAGCAAGATAAAGAGCTAACAAAATTTATAAGCGCTAATTTGCATTCCCTCCGCAACCCATCCTGTGACCTACTTCTCTACACCTCGTTCCTTCTCTCTTTTTTTTCTATCTTCGGTGGGCGACTTTCCAGGTGCCTCCCGAAAGACCCCTCGGATGAGAAGTGAGGGACTGGCGCCGAGAAATTAATGATCGGCCATGGCTCAGGGGGTAGTTTACTCGGGTTCCCCAACCTCATTTGTGTGCAAGCTGCAATCCTCCCAGGAAACCCACCCCTCAGGAGTTGGCAGTTAACTTTCCTGAAACATTTCTTCCCGCCGACCAAAATGTGTTTCAGAGACAGGGGGAGGGGGCAGCGGGCAACAAGCAGCCTAGAGTGTTAAAACTCTGGCTAGGGCCCACCCTGAACGGTCTCACCTCGGGCATCCTGCCTCTGGTTGGCTCCACACGGCACACAGGACAGCGCGGAGATATCGAAGTACTGGTTGTGGCCGCACGACTCCGGCTGCAGGAATGGAAATGAGAAGGTCTGGGCGTGTGAGACTCGCGGGAGGGCCAACAGGAGGAATACGTTCACAGCCGCGGCGAAGGTGGACCAAGCCGCCATGGCTACCCTGGCCCCACCGCCGCTCGTCACCATGGTGCAGACGCCGGCGGCAGCGCAGTCTCCCGCGCCCCATCAGCCGCTGCGGCGAACCTGCAGAGCCGATTGGACGACTCCGCCTGGGGTTCCGGAAGTGTCTGCCGTCGCCGCCTGGTTGCTAGGTGAGCAAAGCCTCGGGAAGCTGGCTGGTCTGGGATAGGAAGGGGTAGAGGTACAGTAACCCCGGGGGCTGGCAAGCCAACCCGCTCTTTAAAATGTGTTTCAAACTCTGGGACGCGACCCGTTACCGGGCTTGTTATCAGTTTAGGAGGTCGGTAAATAGAATTTCACAGCAAAGACTATATGCGATAGTATGACAGAATTATGAGTATTGTTTCATTAAGCTGTTGAATGATGTTTACATCAGAATTTATCCAAATCAGGCCATTTTCGCGTTAAAGGAGACATTCCAACAGTGTATTTGCAAAATACATTTGTCAAAAAAGTAGAAAAAATCCACTGATTTGAAATATGCAATGCTGGAAGATTGGCTTAAGCACTAAAAAAAGATCTTTCCTGCCAGACTTTTTCTTTGTGTTTCTACTTTCTTTGTTTCGGGTAAAGGAAATCATGTATATAAAATTAGATCATCTTTACTCATTTGTGAATAAAGAAGGAAACTAATTTTTAACCAAATTTAAACATACACGAATCCTGCCTTTCAAAGCAGGCATCCTTGAAGGCTATTAGCACCAAAACATTTTAGAATTACCTTTAGAGCCACTTTACAAATCATAACATTTTATTTCTCAATATTTAAATCTCACTTGTTTCTGTTGTATTTTATTTTATTTTGTTCTCACACTCCCCACTCCCCCAATAAAATCACCTGGCATAATTTTCAGCCACCTTATCAATCAGTAGTAGCTTGAAACAACTTTTGGCTCTCTCAAAAAAAAAGATAGATAACTTTAACCAGTATCCACCATCAGTCCTAGTATTTTTCATGTGGCCTTCCCCAAAAGACCAGCATTCACTCAGTCACTAATATCTATGATACAGGATACAGTAATATGTTCTGAAAGCTCTCTCTTAAAAAGGAATCTCAAAAATGTTTTTGAGGAATTATGCATTGCTGGGGTGTTTAACTGGTAGTGGAAATCATTTATCTGATTCAGATTTTTTTTTAAAAGACATGTGACTATACAAATGTCAATGACTCAGAAAGGGTATGGTCAGAATAGTTGAGATTAATCTGCAAAAGCTTCGTATGGGTGAATTTTAATTCTAATCTTCCTTGATGAAGTGCATACTGTTCTATGCTCTGTGGAGGGGATTGGGGCAATAACATTTACTCATTGCCTTCTATGTAATTAAGACAACAAAAGAACTCCCATTCTTGGTTTTTCTTGTGTTCCACACTGTGCACTATACTAGGCTCTTGACAGCATTAATCTGAACTCTTTATAATAACCCTCTGAGGTAATACTATCCCTTTCTGTATCCCTTTCTGAGGATCAAGAAAGTAACATTTTAGAAAGTGGTGGAACTAGAATTTATTTTCATCTGGCCAACTCCACAACCTGTTACCTTTCCAGTTTACTAAGTGGCTTCTTTGTGGAATAGAGGAAAAATTTGGCATATTCTATATATAGGATGAAACGATTGCCTTTAGTTAACAAGATGGTACCTCCATTGTACACCACGGACAGGGGAACGATGATTGCCTAAGACTTTTGGGCACTGTACCTGACAAAACTGCTCCAAAAAGCTAAATAAAGTAGTGAAATGATTCAAAATAGAAACAGGTTTGACATAACTGTAGATACTATGGGTTCATCTGTATAAACTGCTTACAAGGATAGCGGAAAAAATGTTAGCTAAAACTGTTAAGTATAAATTGGGAGTGTATCATTAGGGATATTTCTGCTGCAAATAATAGATCAAGTAGTTTAAGCAAGTTCCCAATGGCTTAAACAAAAACAAACAGGAGAAGTCTGGACATAGGTGGTCACTGGTGTTCATTCAATGATGTCAGATAGTCACCTCTGCAGTTTTCTTGGCTTTTCCCTTAGTTGCAGGGTGCTTGCCCTATACCAGATATAAGACAGGAAGAAGAAAATAAGCTGAACCAGAGATATTTCCACTGTCTCTTAAAAGAAAAAAAAAAGTAAATGCTTTCTCTATGTCATGTCTTATGCTAAACTTCTTACCTGCATCATTTCAATATTTTTAACAGCCCTATAAATAGACAGTGCATTTATCAGCTTAAAGACATCCCAGTATCACCCAGCTAAAATGTGGAAGAATTATCCATAGAAGTGGATGAGACTAGCAGAACATGGTTTAATGTCAGCTTATGAAGAAGTCTACCAAAAAACATGAGAGGATGGCTTCAAAGAGGACAGCAAATGCTTATTGAACACCTAGAATGAGATGGGTACTGTACCATGCCTTACCTACAATAACAAAATTAGGGCTATGGAAGAAGGGAGAGGCAGGGAAGGATGAATGAAAGAGCTGTTTAGGAGGAAGAATCGTGAGAATGTTATGACTTGGACAGTGGAAGTAAAGAAACAAAAACAAGGATCACTCCCGGTTTCTGATTTGGGTAGCTAGGTGGATTGTGACATTATAGGAAAACAGGAAATATCTGGGGACAGATAAAAGCTTCTTTCTGAATAAAAAAAAATAATGGTAAAAATTAAAGTTATAGAATTATCCATTCATGGGGAGTTGGGACCATGGATAATTTAAATAACTGATATTAATTTTTTGTTTTCAGTGTGTCAGTTACTGCAATATCTCATTTAACAAAATTGGGACCATTATAATCACTTTACTTTACAGATGAGAAAACCAAGACTTAGAAAGCATATATGACTTCCTAAGGTCATACTCAGATCATGATTCTAACTCTGGTAATTTGATACCAGAGCCCACATTCTTTCTTAAAAAAAAAAAAAATTAATGTTTCTGTTTAAGAGAGAAACAGAGTGCGAGCAGGGGGATGGGCAGAGAGGGAGGGAGACACAGAGTCCAAAGCAGGCTCCAGGCTCCCAACTGTCATCACAGAGCCTGACACAGGGCTTGAACCCACAAGATCATGACCTAAGCCAAAGTTGGATGCTTAACTGACTGAGCTACCCAGGCACCCCTGGAGCCCACCATCTTGACCCTGATTCTTTACTTGTGCTCTTGAACCCTTGGATGTGCTTTCTTGGGCATGAATAAAGAAAAGGGAAAGGCAGGTAAGCCCATGAGGGGGTTAATGCATTAAAGTATCACAGAATTTAAAGTATTAAAGAATGTGATGAACAAATGCAAAGTGCGGAAGTGGAAGTTGTGGTCAGAAAGGGGAATTAGTGAGGTCAAGATCTTACAGTCAGGGCACTTTGTGTGGTAAGCCCTACTCTCTTTCCTAATCTTCAGACTCTTGGTGCCAATTCCTACTAGAACTGCTGCATCACATTCAATATGTTCTAAACTGTATGGGCTTCCATAATGGAACACTCTCCCAGGTTTTCTCCAGGTGATTCCTAGAATAAACTTTCTGGTTATTCCTGCTCTTTGCCCTTTCTTGACTCAACTTCCTTTATCTAACTAAATATGGATAGTCCCTGAGGGCTCAGTCCTAGACTTTTGTCTCTTCTCATACTTTAGTTTCCCTCTGGATGTCAACCATGTCCTTGACTTCACTGACCACTTTTTGCAGATGACTCACATATTTATATATATCCAGGCCAAATTTCTTTTTCTGAGCTCTGAACCAGTATTTCCACTGCTTGCTTGGAAGTTCCATTTGGGTGGAATGAAGCGTCTTTAATTCAAGGTGTCCCGAAACAACCCATGATCTCCATCCCTTCCTCCACCGCCAACCTTGTCTTCTTCCAGTGTCTTCTATCTCAGTTAATGGTAACATCATCCCACCTGTAATACAGACCAAATCTCTAGGAGTCACTTTTGATGCTTTCCATTCTTTCATCCTCCCATTTCAGTCTAGCTAGACTTCTTAATTTTTTTAACTTTATTTATTTTGAGAGAGAGCAAGGGAGTGAAAGAGAGCAAGGGAGGGGTGCCTGGGTGGCGCAGTCAGTTAAGCGTCCGACTTCAGCCAGGTCACGATCTCGCGGTCCGTGAGTTCGAGCCCCGCGGTCGGGCTCTGGGCTGATGGCTCAGAGCCTGGAGCCTGTTTCCGATTCTGTGTCTCCCTCTCTCTCTGCCCCTCGCCCGTTCATGCTCTGTATCTCTCTGTCCCAAAAATAAATAAACGTTGAAAAAAAAATAAAAAAAAAAAAAAAAAAGAAAGAGAGCAAGGGAGGGAGTGAGAGAGAGCGAGGGAGGGGCAGAAAGTGAGGGAGAGAGAGAATCCCGAGAAGGCTCCATGCTGCCAGTGCAGAGTTCAATGAGGGGCACTATCCCACAAACCACGAGATCATGACCTGAGCCAAAATCAAGAGTCAGATGCTTAACTGACTGAGCCACCCAGGCACCCCTAGACCTCTTGATTTTTTACCTTCTAAATATATCTTGAATTAATCACCCAAATATCCTTTGAATTCTTTTACTTTTCTTAACCTCTATCATCCTAAAATGCCTTCTCTCATATGAATTACTGCAATGACCTATTTTAAACCTTAATTTTCAGTTTTAGGCATTATCAGTTATTCTATTTTATTTTTTTATTGAGGTATAATTGACATATAATTTTTATATTAGTTTCAGGCTTACACCATGATTCAATATTTGTATATATTGATAAATGATCACCACAGTAAGTCTAGTTAACATCTATCACCATATATAGTTACAAAATTTTTTCTTGTAATGAGAACTTTTAAGATCTACTCTTAGCAACTTTCAAATATGCAATGAAGTATTATTAACTATAGTTGCTATGCTGTATATTACATCCCCGTGACTTATTTATTTTACAGCTGGTAGTTTATACCTCTGGGCCCTCTTCACCCATTTCACCCACTCTCTACCCTCACTTCTGACAACTACCAGTCTGTTCTCTTGTATCTATGAGTTTGGGGATTTTTTTGTTGTTTTTTAAAATAGATTCCTCATGTAAATGAGATCATAAGGTATTTGTCTTTCTCTGTCAGACTTATTTCACTTAGTGTAATGCCTCAAGGTCCACCCATGTTGTTGCAAATGGCAAGGTCGCATTCTTTTTTTTATTTTTTTTTTTAACATTTATTTTTGAGAGACAGAGAGAGGCAGAACACAAGTGGGGGAGGGGCAGAGAGAGAATGAGACACAGAATCCGAAACAGGCTCCAGGCTCTGAGCTGTCAGCCCAAAGCACGATACGGGGCTCAAACTCACAAACCACAAGATCATTACCTGAGCCGAAGTCAGACGCTTAACCGACTGAGCCACTCTGGTGCCCATGGTCGCATTCTTTTTTATGACTGAATAACATTCCTACATATATGTGTATAATCACATTTGTTCCCTTCTTTCTTTTTCTTTCCTTCTTTTTCTTTCTCTTTCTTTCCTTCTTCCTTCCTTTCTTCTTTCTTTCATTTGTTGTTTCCATTGTTTCCATATCTTGGTTATTGTAAATAATGTTACAATGAGTGTGAGGGTGCATATATCTTTTTGAGTTAGGGTTTCATTTTCTTCAGATAGACACCCAGAAGTAGAATTGCTAGATCATATGATAGTTCTATTTTTAATTTTTAAAAGAACCTCCATAATGGTTGCACCAATTTAAATTCTCACTAACAGTGCACAAGGTTTCCCTTTTTTCCACATCCTCACCAACGCTTGTTCTTTTCTTTTTGATAATAACCATCCTAACAAGTGTGAGATAATATCTCACAGTTGTTTTTGATTTGCATTTCCCTGATGATTAGTGATGTTGAGTACCATTTCATATACCTGTTGGCCATCTGTATGTATTCATTGGAAAAATATCTATCCAGACCTTCTGCCCACTTTTTGATCAGATTGTTTCTCTGTGATTGAATTGTATTAGTTGTTTATATATTTTGGGTATTAATCCCTTATCAGATACATGATTTGCATGTTATTTTCTCCCATTCAGTAGGTGGCTTTTTCATTTTGTTGGTGATTTCCTTTGCTGTGCAGAATCTTTTTAGTTTGATGCAGTCCTGCTTGTTTATTTTTGCTTCAGTTGCCTCAGGGATCTATGTTCTTAAGCACTGTTATGAGGTCTCTCCTCCAGGACAGAAACCCAGAATGAAGAGACTATGCAACCTATCAAACTGGAAGGGTAAAGTGGAGTAATGTTAAAGCGAGATCTCAGGTTAAGTGTATTGCATGTTCTCTCCTTTCTTGGTTTACTGCTTTCTTTGGGTAGAGTTTCCTGAGAAAAGATGCATAAGATGTAAATTTTTGAGACCTTGTGTATCTGAAAATATCTTTATTCTTCCCTCACAGTTACTTAACAGTTTATTTGGGTATGAAGTTCTACTTTGGAAAATCCCCTCAGAATTTTGAAGGTACTGCTTCTCTTTCTTTTGGTTTCTCATATTGCTCTTGAAAAATCTGCCATTTTGATTCTTAATCTTTTGGGTTTAAATTTGCTTTTTACCTTCTGGAAGTCTTGAGGATGTCCCTCTGTCCTCATTTTTTAAAATTTTATAGTGATGTGTCTTGGAGTATTTCATTGTCTTCTTTTGTGTTGAGCACTTGTTGGATCTTAATTGTTCCTATGACGATCACTCATTTATTTCTCTTCTCTTTTTGGAAACCCTGTTTCAGATATTGGACCCCATGGACTGTTTCTTTAATTTTCTTATGTTATCTTTTCCATTTCATTTTGTTTTGTTCTACTTTCTGGAAAAATTTCCAAGGATTCTCTTTCAAACATTACCTTGAGTTTTTCATTTCCACTATTATTAATTCAACTTCTAAAAGCACTTTTTAATTTTCTGACTATATCTAATGTGTAACATCATGGTATTCTTTCATGGATGTAATATTTTATCTCTTTGAAGATATTACTTATTAATAGTGTTTTAAGTTTCCTTTTAAGGTTTTTTATTTTGAGAAATTTTATTTATTTTTTAATGTTCATTCATTTTTGAGAGACAGAGACAGAGACAGAACACAAGCAGGGGAGAGGCAGAGAGAGAGGGGGACACAGGATCCGAAGCAGGTTCCAGGCTCTGAGCTGTCAGCACAGAGGGCTTGAATTTACGAACTGTAAGATCATGACCTGAGCGGAAGTCAGACACTCAATGGACTGAGCCACCCACGCGCCCCTCCTTTTATGTTTAAAGTTTCCTTCTGCCTGCACAATCTGTTTTTTCAAAGTTATGTTTTGTATGAGAGGATTTACTTATAAATCTGGTGACCCTTTGCTATTTATGTATATGTGTTTTATATCTATGTATATTTATCTACTAAATGTATGCATATTAGAGTGGGGCACACTGAAAAGCTAATAGGAAGCTCTAAAAGGACATGTGGGGCTTCTTGACTGGTCTACAATGTGTAGGGTGATTTGTCTGGACTGTTTCTTTTTCTTTTTTAGAAAAATTTTTTAAGTTTTTATTTATTTTTGAGAGAGAGAGAGGGAGAAACTGAGTGTGAGCAGGGGAGGGGCAGAGAGAGAGACACAGAATCTGAAGCAGGCTACAGGCTCTGAGCTGTCAGCACAGAGCCCGACACAGGGCTTGAATCCACAAACTGTGAGATCATGACCTGAGACAAAGTTGGAAGCTTAACTGACTGAGCCACCCAGGCACCCCATGCCTGGGCTGTTTCTTAGGGCATCTCCCATGTTAGTGTTTTTTCTTTCTTCTGTCTTGTTGTGCCGATCAGCTTCCCCAGGAAGAAACTTCTCTCTGGAGAATTCAAGCCTGGCTGCCAGGGAAGGAGGGTGTGAGTTTCATCATTCAGTTTCATCATTTACACGTTGTCATTCTTTCATATAATAGAACCCCTGATCTCATTTGTACCCATTGTCCCATAGTCATATTCTCTCAAGAGAATAAACTTTCTATCTTCTGGGGGGAGATCTATGTTTCTTGGCTCTGGAAAGGAGTCTTAAGTGCATGTTTTTAGTGCTTTATAAATTAATGTTCAACCAAATGTTTTCATCTCCTTCCCCAACAGAAGACACTGAGGACTTCTAAGACTTTGAGGACTTATTTGGTGTGTATCAGGTTGCCTTTTGCTTTTCCCACTGTCAATTTAGGATTCAGCCCTCTTGGATTCACAAAAGAATTTATCACCTATCTATCTCTTTCCTGCTCACAAAATTTTATTGCCGTTGCCTCCTACTCTATTATCTTCATTCGTGTCAGTTTTTGTTTCTTCCAAAAGTTCCTTTTCTGTTATATTATTAGGATTTCTGAAAGGAGAGGAAGTAAATACCTGTGTTCAAACTGTCACCTTAAACTGGACGTCAAAAACCCTGTTAACCTGTCCTCAGATACATACTCTTGCCGCCCCCTAATCCATTCTCCATACCTCAGCTGCAGTAACCTTTGAAATGCAAGTCTATCACCTCTCTGCTTAAAATAATTTTTTTTTTTTCCAGTGGGAAGCTCAACCTCTTGAGCATGAACCACAACTCCCAGCAGGGTCTGACTTGTTCCCACATCCTTTCATTGTCCCGTGCACTCCTGTGCACTCTGCCCACATTGGTCTTCTTTCAATTCTCTGAATGCTAAGCCTGTGCACCTCTCTGCCTGAACTATTGCTCTTTCCTTGCCCTCCCTGGAAATTTCCATTTACTTTGTTAACTCTACCTTTCCTTCCAGCTCATCTGTCACTTTTTTTTTTTTAAAGTTTATTTAATTATTTTGAGTGGATGGGGGAGGGCAGACGGAGAGAAAAACAGAGAAGAATCCCAAGCAGACTCCATGCTGTCAGTGCAGAGCCCCAAGTGGGGCTCAATCCTATGAACTCGTGAGACCAAGACCTGAGCTGAAATCAAGAGTCAGATGCTTAGCCAACTGAGCCACCCAAGCATCTCTCATCTGTCATTTAAGGAACTCCTCCTGCCTTTTGTGATCAGGCCAGGCCTGTGATTCTCACAGCATCATGTATTTCCCTTTTATAGCTCTTGTCCCTATTGTAAATTTACATTTAGTTGAGTAATTCTTCTACTAGGTTTCCTGCCCTCTCCTAGACTACAAGAATTATGAAAGCAAGGACCATGTCCATTTTTGTTCACCCTGTCTCCTTAGTACCTGGAGTTGTGCATAACACATTGTCATTTAATATACATTTGTTGCAATGGAAAAGATTAAAACTTGCTTCACTCCCTCATTCTCTAGTTTATTGTCATCTTCCAAACTCTAAGGGGATCTCAATGCTGTGTCCTCTCATTTCATCCCTGAGAAGGGGGCAGAGGACCAACATAGGTTGAGCCTGGAGTAGGCTCTAGCCATAGTCTAAGAGACAGATTTTTTAGTGTCCACAAAATCTTCTTTCTACTTTGCTTGATGTTGATCAATCAAAGTACCATGTACCAATAACCAGTCTCAGGGGAGGACTCCAAAAATTTCTGCCCATTGCATCTTCCTTTTAGGGTCATTAGGGGAAATACAATGCAGTCAAACATTGGACAGACAATAGTTTATTTACATAGAGAAGAGACAGAGCAGGATCGGCTTCAATAGTGGTGTCAGTCCCCCATGGCCAGTGGGTCTCTCTTGGCCACTGACACAAGGCAACTGGTCTTTGTGCCACACCCCTCTCATGATGCAGTGGAAACAACCTGGCCTCTCTCTAGGACAGGATAACAGTGGGTTGACCAAGTGATGTTTAATGTACATACTTTAAACAGAGCAAGAGTACTTAGCCCAAAACAAGGCCTATCCCACATAAGGTGATAGGTCAGGTTTAGTCTGTGTGGGCTCTTTAACTCTTGGCAAGGAGGTGTTGCAGACTCAAGGCCCATTCTTATGCAGCTGAGTGGGGTCTGAAAGACTGCATGAAGGAGACTCCCTCTTCCAACACAAAGTCTTATAGACTCTTTCCTTCTTCCTCCGTTCACCCTTTTCGTCTTTCTTTCACTTTCTCCTTATATTCTGTGTTTGGAAGTTCTCTTTAGTTTATTAGGTCTTCTTGCTTCTTTCTTTTATGTACCCAGTACTAAATGGAACCAAGAGAAATGAGGCCTAAGCAGGAGAGGTCATGTTTCATGTGTGGTTCTACCTGTTCACTAGAAGTGGGTTCTATACTGAGATTTGGGGGCCAAAGCTTCAGCAGTAAAACAGATTTTGTCCACCACCTTTCCTGCATGACTCCTTTGTTAACCTATAACATAAATAACATTCAGGATCTCAGTCTCCTCCATCTTTCTACCATGGCGATAAGACTCCCATTTACTCCGTCACACACAGTTGAGCAAGCTCCTTTATTTAATCAGTAGTGTCCAAACAGGGCTCCAATAATCCCTAGGGGTTTTGTAGGTGTGCCTCTGAGGACCACCTCAGGGGAAAATTGGAAAAGAGCATTCAGGTCACCACAGCAACAGGTAAGATTTCATGTTATATGCTTTTCTTGGTGCTTTACTATGTATTATATATAATATACAATGCATGTGTGTGCATGCATGTTTATGCACATGCATGTGTGTTTTACATACACAACACTCCTACTGTCACCTTCACTTGATAGGTGAAGAAATTAAGGCAGAGTGATTCGGTGACTAATGTGATACAGCTAGCAAGTGGCAGAGTTAGGTTTGGAACTATGGTATTCTGATTTCTGAGCCAGCCTTCTCGATTTCCAAGTCATATTGGAGTTTGTTGTGTGTTAGGGACTGTGGTAAGTGCTTTACAAGCACTATATCATTTAGTCCTCAAAAATGGCCCTGAATGGTGGATACTGTTATCTTCACTCTACAAATGGAGAAACCTAAGGACAAGGAATTTGTTCACAGTCATCAAGTGGCAGAGTTGGGATTTAAACTTGGATCTGCCTGATTCAAAAGCCCACAGTCTTAATCCCCATGTTCAACCTGTGCTTCTGGTGTAATGGCATGTGCAGTGTCTATTCTGCTACAGTATAAGCTTCCTGAGGAAAGAGGGCTGAGTTGTTCACCCTCGTCTTTCAGGGGCCTTGGCAAGGTTCTTGGCCCACAGTTTGTGCTCAATAAATGCCAGTTAAATTGAATGGAAGTCAAGGTGTGCAAGATGGATAAAGGACTTTGCAGTTGAGAAGATCAAGGAACTCTTGAGATCAAGTGAGAAAAGACTGTTCTTGTGGGTGTTGAAGAGCTAGGAAGGGCAGCTGAAAGCTGTCTGATACCAAAATCATTCTGGAGGGTAGGGAGTGATGTAGATATAGTAAAAAGCTGGGAGAGGTTGAGTAATTGCCCAGGCAGAGCCACAGAACGCTCATGGCTTGGTGTGGTTACCATATTTTATGATATAGTCTTGTTCCAGAAACTTACTTTTCTTTCTGTACTCTGAAATGATTAGACATCCATGTTGACATACTAAAGGCTCAAGAAACTATTCTATAACCAGGATACCATGTAATTAAAACTAATTACCTCAACTGGCATTTTCTGGTTTTGATTGTAATTGGTATTGTTATCTGAGTGAGGCAGGAGGCAGACTAGAAAAGACAGGCATACGGTATAGTGTCTTATTTGTGGAGAAAATCTGTGCAAGTAGAAGGGGATGGCTATCCCCAAACAGTAAATGAGGCTGACAATACCTGTTTAAGCCTGTTCAAAAGAGGGAGTTTGATCTAAGCATACTTGTTCAGATTAGCCTTATAGAAAATGCTCATTAAATGATAGCTATTATTTTTGTTAACATAGATGAGAATGCTTCCTAGGTACCCTTTAACTGAGAACCACTTTTTGAGATTAGGTACCTTCTCATGTTCTATTTCCACATGTAGCGAACAACTCTTTGAGTATTTGACTTCATATAGAGAGCATATACAGGCCAGGAAAAGTGCTGGTCAGCCAGAGGTGATCTCAGGTTCACTCTACTAGTGTTTCTTCTTGTGACTTAATATTGGCAATATTGACATTCTGGAGTGTTGGTTCTGTGTTTGTTTAAAGGGAGCCTGCCTCACAGGCCAGAATCCTCTTCCTGTGGCCTCTGGGAGCAAATGAGCAGGGTTCAATTCCTGGATTGAATTCCTGGATTGGATTCAATTCCTTCACTATCTCTGTAGTTTTGAGCAAGCTATGCAATCCTTTATGCATTAGTTTCCCTTATCTGTAATATAGGAAACATAATAGTACCTACTTCTAAAAATAGTTGTAAAAATATAATGAGATAATGCACAGGGCTTGTCACGTGGTAAGTAAGCCCTCAATATATTTTAGCTTTTGAGGCCAGGTTCCCCTAGGACCAAACCCAGGACTGTAGGGAATAATCAAGGTAAATGCTATCTACTCAATAAGCCTAGCTTCCCAAAGTGCCCTCTTTTGGCATGGATGGCCTGGGTAACCCTGACATTTGAAACAAGTCACTAATACTTACCTAGTCTAAGGTTTTATATGTATTAACTCATTTAGTATTTATGGCAACCCCATGGGGTAGATATTATTTTATCCCCATTTTACAGATAAGGAAACTGAGGCATAGAGAGGCTAAATAACTTGCCCGAGTAAATGGTGGCTCTCATTCCAGGAACCACCTTTTATTCACTTGATAGACTACCTCTTATAATCATATCAGAAGGATTGAAAACTCATTTTTTCATCTCCATTTTAAAGATGTAGTATCTGCTTTCTTAGTGAGCTTTGACTCCAACCATAAATGCATCATGTAGTTATAAAACTGGTGGGCTGCTTTGTTATTTGTAAATAATAAAATAAAATCAAACACAAGGCTGTTCACCAGATATTACATAGCTGGCATCACAGAACATGCCTGTAATTGTGCTTTTCACTTACCATTTGTTCAGGATTGGTCTATCTGTTCTCATGTTTCAAAAAACTAGGAAGTAGGAACAACAAACGTAAAAAGGCGCTTCAAAAAGTTATTAATGTCTATAAAATTGAATAGGCATGCATTTACTAAACCCACTGGGTGTTGGTCATCTAAGGCAGTAAAACTAACATTTCTGTGCCTTTTTAAAGCTTATGAAAGAGCCTTACAGAAGATGCTTACAACACACGATAACTGCAGCGGTGAAAAGACAAATCGCCAACTGGTCTCTGCTTTTGCATCTCCTTAATTCCTGTAAACCACAGACGTTTCCCCAACGTACCTCAGCAGTTATTATTGAAGCTTCTCCTTACTGCAACGATACGGCCTCGAACTTTGTCTAGGAATCTCTCCCTTCTCTGGTGGAGGCGCCCGGATTGGCTGGAATCTGAACATGCGCAGAAGCTCAGCAAACCCTAGGCGGGCCGTTGTGCTCGCGGGCACCGCCTCCCTTCCCCTGACAAGGGGAAGCGGGTGAGCACAAGACGCGTGCGCAAACGTGGCCGGGGCGCCGGGGTGGTGGGTTACGCCTGGAGAGCGCATGGGCAGACAAACTGTACGTCCGTTTGTCCGGAGCGGAGGGGAGAGTGGGCGCCATCTTCTTCTAGGCTCACTGAGGGCTTCACCTGTGCCGGGCAGGCTGCTGCGACGAGGAGTGCCCCCCGCCCCCGGTCTTGTGTGTCCGACTCGGCAGCAGTGGTGTGTGTTTACTGCCAAGTGCGAAGCAGTTACCCTTGGGGCGTCGGGGGTGGGGAGGGGTTGGCGACGGGGACGGAAGAACGGGGAAAGGCGGGGCCGGCGGCCGCGCCAGGAGCTAGCGTAGCTTCTGCCGTTAGGGCACCCTCCTTCCTTGCTAAACACCGACTCTCCCGTCAGCCTCCATGTGGTGTTGTGTGTGCGCTTCCCAGTTTTCCTGAGAGTGAAGATCTCGAAGGATTTCATAGGTATTTTTTTTCTTTGCTATGTCATCGTAGTCAGTGGTGGCAGAAAAGCGCTGAAGGCCCGGCTCGTTAGGCGTGAGAGTGGCCAAAGTGTTTGAGTTAGGTATGGGGCAGTTCACCCTGTGGCGAGTTAGGGTGGAATGTTTGCCCTTGGGACGGCGTAACGGAAAGGCACGGAGGTTGGGCGGTCCAGGTTAATTCGAAGGCTGATTTTGGCTGAAGGTCTGGCGACAGCATCGGATCCCACGTAGCAACTTTGGCCTGGCGCAAAAGAAGGAAGCTCTAACCCTTGGGAGTCTGGACAAAGGCTTTGGGCTATAGAAGCGATTCCTTCGGATGATCCCCATTTGAGGATGATGGATGTTATGGGAAATCCTGTGCCCTGTGGATTCGTCTTCATTTACAGTTCCTATTAACGACTATGGCTCTGTCGTCATGCCTTTGGTTTTTATTTTAACCATCTACATTATAAAAGGATAAAAGGCAGATCTTCATAAAGAATAATTGTGGACCGGGCTAGATTATTTTCTGCAAGGGAAACTCATGCATTTAGAATTTCATCATAACTTTGGGTTTTAAGGAATAGTCATTTCCCCCCACCGTATCTGGAGAATGACTTGTTACTCTCTAGTTAAAATCAGATGGATCTGAGATAATACCTATTTAAATTTAGTCTCGTTTCCCTATCAGGCTTGATTAGAAGATGCACATTTCATATTGTTTAGTAATGGTGATCAAGTGTGATGAATCCTGGATAAAATCAAAATTACTTAAAATGAACTTCTTAATTTCAAGCTTTTCAGGACTCACTTCATCTTTTCATAGGTTAGAAGTTCTAACATCACTGTCTTTAAATCAACACAGTCGCAAAAATACTTCTGTTACATTCATAAGTAGAAACAATTCTAAGTGCAGTGTACTTTAGGGTATTTTGTGTGTTTCTATTTTTGTGTTATGTTCTAAGAGTAGAATTTCTGGTGAATTTGCTTAAGGAAATGACCTATGGGAACCATAGGAAAAGTGCTCATTTTGAGAACTGGTCTCTTACAGATGGCCTCCTAGGTGTGTCATTGTTGAGGGATAAAATGGTACGTTACCCTACCAGCTAAAAGGGAAAAAAGTTAATTGTTAGTTATATGTGGCAAATTAGACAAAATATTTTATCTTGTCTGCTTGGATTGGAATTCATGAGATTTGTACTCCTGGAACTATTTAGTTCAAATATTGTTTTTAAGCTGAGGATAAACTAGAAATTTTTTGAATTTGACATGTTATTCCTTGAAACGTCCCTACGTAGCTTGCAGATATATTTATGTTCTCAGGGCATATCCCTTTTTAAGTTTTTTAAAAAGTTGAGGATAGACAAAATGGCATGTATCTTACTTGCTTTGGAGCTAAGTTAATTTGTATAGGAAGGAATCTTGGAACTTTAATGTGGACAACTAGTACAGAAGCCATTTATATAGTTTTTTAAACGTTGTTGTGGATATTGGTTTGTTGAAGGAACCAGGTTTGTACTCATTTTTATTTTTGGTACTGTGGATTTTTCATAAACGATTTTTTTAGGGCAGTTTTTTTAGGTTTACAGCAATACTGAGAAGATGCAGAGATTTCCTATATACCCCCTGCCCGCGCCCATGTACTTTGTAAATATTTTAATAGTATTAATAGTCAATATTTTAAGTATCAATTTGGCATTGATAATTCAGATGTAGAAATGGCCAGTAATTTCTTGATACCTTGTTAGTTGAGCTTGTAGTTTAAAAAGTAATCAGTGGACCCTTTCCAAAGGAAAATAAGCCTTGCAGACCTCAAAGAATATGTCTTCCAACCACACTTTGTGGAAGAGTGGTACTTAAGTGTAAGTACTGAATTAAAGCAACATTTCTTTGCACATTAAAAACATAAATGTATAATTATTAATTTAGCAACTCTTATTTGATAAGAATACATTAAATGTTGTAACTTTGAGTATCTCTGAAAATATTAGATATAAATTGCCTTAAGGAAATAAGATTTCTCAGCAGTTAATACTGATAATCCCTAAATATTCTAAATAAATGTGTTTTTATTTTCTTTATTGTCATTTGGGTTTTCTCAGTGCAGGACAGCTTAAAATGGAATAAACTTGTTAGCATAATAAGATTCTTATTTGAACATTTTCTGTTTGGCTTAGGAATTTAGTAGTAATTGTTTTAGGAGTTTAAGATAAGGATTAGTAGCAGAGATTTTTTATTTTATGGGTATTTTAGTGTTTGCCTTAATTATATTAGAATCAGGAAATTTAATTCCATGTTTGGAAGTGTGAGCTATATGTGTATAACTTAAAATTTGTATTCAAATGGGTAGCCATTGGTTTGAATTTATTACTTAAAAAATTGGTTTTTGAATTCAAAACATTAGTATTTTGTTCATTTATTGTATCATTTTGAATGGTTTCCTTATTAGTTTGATTTGGTCTTATATTTTAAAAGGGAGGAAAACTGCTAGACAGTTGCACATAAGGAGCTAGGTGTTTGGTTTTCTCATGAGTGGAAGTGACAGAAGTTTTTTTGGGAACTTTTGATGTGTTTAAATTGACCTTTTACTTGTAGAACACTTGTCTTTTTTTTTTTTTTTAAGTGGATGTAAAATTTATATACAGTGAAATGTACAGACTTTAAGGATAGTATTCATTTGATAAGTTTATACTCCCATGTAACCAACACTCTAATCAAAATGTATAACACTTTCATCACCCCTTTGCTCTTGCCACTTCCAATCAAGGAGCTATTTAATTTCCAGAAGATTTTTGTTTTTAAATAATTTGCAGATGTCTGCTTGGAATTTGTATTTCGTTTTTGCTGAAGGATGATTAATTTCCCCTTGGAACAAAGAAGACCATTTTGTAATGTCCATAGTTGTGGTTCCGTATATTGCTTCACTTTTAATAGGTAATTCTGAAGGGAATATCCTAATCTGGCGTGTTTAAGATCAATTACAGGGTCCAAGGATTAATTATATTTCATTTTCTTTCCACAGTTAAGTTGCTTTTACAGAATTAACAGGTCTCCAAGAAATTTTAAAAAGGTAAGATATCTAGAGCTTAAGGCTATTCACAGAAGCTTGACAAAAAAAATGTAAAGTAGAATAGTACATGTAGGCACACATGGTTTCTGTACTTTACCTTTGGTCAGTGATGCACTAGTGGCAGACAGTTTATTATTATGAGCAGAAATTATATTCTGACCATAGATGGCTTTTCTCATATGTAAAACTTATCATGGTTGGTAACATTCTTTAATCCACAAAGCTCTCTCACATGTTTCAGCAGAAGATCTGTTTCTAAGTGAGTCTGAAAATAGTTTTTGGTCTTGTTGTGAAGCAGTGCTTGGCAGATTTACAAAGAAGATTTGATATTTTTGATGTTCATACTATATAGGATAGGTGATATGAAATATTTCTCCGAAGTAGTTGGTTTATTTGTATGTTTAGATGGGAGAAGGTTTATTCTTTTTCTAAGAAATTAGATACTGTCAATATTTTTTGTGAACTCATACCCTGTTTTCATTTATAAATGCTGAAGAAGGTAGGAACTAAGTAATTATTAAGTTTAGTTTGGGATAAGGTACTTCACAAATAAGACTTGCTATTATGTGTACCTTTTTGTCTGCAGGTCATTATTGCTGTGGTTTGAGCTCAGCATGGCTGTAGTCATCCGTTTACTGGGGCTTCCTTTTATTGCGGGGCCTGTGGATATTCGTCACTTCTTCACGGGATTGACTATTCCTGATGGAGGAGTGCATATAATTGGAGGGGAAGTTGGGGAGGCTTTTATTATTTTTGCAACAGATGAAGATGCAAGACGTGCCATAAGTCGTTCAGGAGGGTTTATCAAGGATTCATCTGTAGAGCTCTTTCTTAGTAGTAAGGCAGAAATGCAGAAGACTATAGAAATGAAAAGAACTGATCGCATAGGAAGAGAGCGACCGGGATCTGGGGCATCAGGGGCTGGCAGCTTATCTAACTTTGTTGAGGCTCTTAAAGAAGAAGCAAGTAATTCCGGATATGGCTCTCCAATTAATCAAGATGCTGGGTTTCATACTAATGGTACAGGACATGGTGATTTAAGGCCAAGAAAGACAAGGCCATTGAAGGCAGAGAATCCTTACTTGTTTCTGCGAGGTTTGCCTTACTTAGTAAATGAAGATGATGTACGTGTCTTTTTTTCTGGTTTGTGTGTGGATGGCGTAATTTTCTTAAAACATCACGATGGCCGAAATAATGGTGATGCCATAGTAAAATTTGCTTCATGTATTGATGCTTCAGGAGGTCTTAAATGTCATAGAAGTTTTATGGGTTCAAGATTTATAGAAGTAATGCAAGGCTCAGAACAACAGTGGATTGAGTTTGGTGGTAATGCAATTAAGGAGGTTGACATTCCTATGAGAATTGAAGAACATTCTCCACCAAGAGGAATTAATGATAGACATTTTCGAAAACGATCTCATTCAAAATCTCCCAGAAGAACACGTTCTCGTTCTCCTCTCGGGTTTTATGTTCACTTAAAAAATCTGTCCCTAAGTATTAACAAAAGAGATTTAAGAAATTTCTTTAGAGATACTGATCTGACTAATGAACAGATTAGGTTTTTATATAAAGATGAAAGAAGAACAAGATATGCCTTTGTAATGTTCAAAACTCTGAAAGACTATAACACTGCTCTGGGTTTACATAAGACTGTTTTACAGTATCGTCCTGTTCATATTGATCCTGTTTCTAGAAAGCAAATGCTGAAGTTCATTGAATGTTATGAAAAGAAAAGACCAGTGTCCATAGAAAAAGAGAGGCTTGGACATATTTCACAAAAATATTCTCAAGAAGGCTACCCTGGCCAGAAACTGTGTATATATATAAGAAATTTTCCTTTTGATGTTACAAAAGTTGAAGTGCAAAAGTTCTTTGCAGACTTTTCTCTTGCAGAGGATGACATTTACTTACTTTATGATGACAAAGGAGTTGGTCTGGGAGAAGCATTGGTGAAATTCAAATCAGAAGAACAAGCCATGAAAGCCGAACGTTTAAACCGACGGAGATTCTTGGGGACAGAGGTATTGTTAAGACTTATATCTGAGGCACAAATGCAGGAGTTTGATGTAAATTTTTCCTTGATGTCCAGTGAGAGAGTGCAAGACCACTCACAGTCACGTGATAGAGATGACCATTCCCATTCTTTTGACTCCAGCGATCCACCAATATACTCAGTCGGTCCTTCTGAAAACTTCAGGCATCAGCAGGAGGACTTGAGGCAACTGGACAATTTCAAGCAAACCCAGGGGGATTTCCGACAGCTTGATAGGAGCCTTCCAGAAGATTTTAGGCGCTCCCCAGAGGACTTCAGGCGCTCCCCAGAAGACTTCAGGCGCCCTCGGGAGGAACACTTCAGGCGGCCTCTTGAGGAGGATTTCAGGCGTCCTTGGGAGGAGGACTTCAGATACCCTCGGGAGGAGGACTTCAGGTACCCCAGAGAGGAGGAGTGGAGGCGGGCACCGGAGGAGGATTTCAGGCGGCCTTCCAAGGAGGATTTCAGGCGACCCCTCGAGGAGGACTGGAGGCGGCTCCCGGAGGAGGATTGGAGGAGGCCCCCGGAGGGAGACTTCAGGCGGCCTCTTGAGGAGGATTGGAGGCGGCCTCCTGAGGATGACTTTAGACGGCTTCCCCAAGGGGAGTGGAGACGACCACCTGAGGAGGACTTCAGGCGACTTCCCGAGGAGGACTTCAGGCGACCTCCGGAGGAGGATTTCAGGCGTTCTCCCGAGGAGGATTTCAGGCGTTCTCCCGAAGAAGATTTCAGGCGGCCGCCCCAGGAACACTTCAGGCGGCCGGCCCCGGAGCATCTCAGGCGTCCGGCCCCGGAGCACTTCAGGCGGCCGCCCCCGGAGCATTTCAGGCGACCGCCTCAGGAGCACTTCCGCCGGCCACCCCAGGAACACTTCCGCCGGCCACCCCAGGAGCACTTCCGCCGGCCACCCCAGGAACATTTAAGGCGCCCCCGAGAGGAGGATTTCAGGCACCCACCGGATGAAGATTTCAGAGGCCCTCCCGATGAAGACTTGAGGCATCCTCCTGATGAGGACTTCAGGAGCCCCCAGGAGGAAGATTTTAGATGCCCTTCTGATGAGGACTTCAGGCGGCTCCCGGAGGAAGACCTCAGGAAACCTCCAGAGGAGGACCCTAGACTTCCTGACAGTTTTAGACCTCCTGGTGAGGAGTTTAGGAGTCCACCCGATGACTTTAGAAGTCATCGTCCTTTTGTGAATTTTGGTCGCCCAGAAGGTGGCAAGTTTGATTTTGGAAAGCGCAGTATGGGAAGTTTTCCTGAGGGGAGATTTATGCCTGACCCAAAATTAAATTGTAGTTCAGGTAGACTAACACCTATTAAGATAATGAATCTTCCATTTAAAGCTAATGTTAACGAAATTCTAGACTTTTTCCATGGTTATAGAATCATACCTGATTCAGTTTCAATACAGTATAATGAGCAAGGGTTACCTACAGGGGAAGCCATTGTTGCTATGATAAACTATAATGAAGCTATGGCTGCTATTAAAGACTTAAGTGATAGGCCGGTTGGCCCACGCAAAGTTAAATTAATGTTGCTCTAGAGAGCATTCCTAAATTCAGAATTACCTCCCCACAGTATTGATGCAGTAAAATGCATTTGTTTTTTTTAAGTGTTTATTTTTAATTATCTAATGAAAGGAAACATTTTGACTTGTGAATAGAACAAATGTAAATATTAGAATGTGAATCTGGTTTTCTTTTGCTTGCAAATTACCATTCACTTTTTCTAATTTAAAATTATATATGCCCCCTTTTTTGGACAGTTGGGGAGAAAATTCCCTGAGTGCATTAGTTTTTGTTGATGTCATGGGTAAACCTCAAGATTTGTATGAAGTAGACCTGTATTTGGGGAAGATAAGTTTTATATTCACTTTTGTTTCTGGTCTGTAGTCTACATCTTTTACACTGTATAAGGAAATGGTCAGTGACTATTGTTCAGGTTTAGCATTTGCATTGCTAACTGCCTACAGAATTAATGCCCTCTTCTTTGTCTGAGATATTACTGTGTTAAGCCTCCCATTAATTATAAATAGTTCAAAATGGACAGACTGTGAACTTGAAGTTTACTTGTGTAAAAAGCTTAGGAGATTCTTGAAGTTTCCATGTTCATAATAACTTTGCAAAGTTTTATAAAAATAAAAAAATTTGCAACTGAATAGACCAGCTAATTAACTTTACTTGTATTTGTATAAAAAGAAAAAAGGATTACAGCTTCTTCTGTGAAGTTTTCAACAGCTATCTTAGACCATATTTATGATAGGATGGACCAAATAGCCTATAATAGCATAGAGTGCTGTGTACCTTTATGGTGTTTTCCATATCTCATCAACCAAACTGGTAAGATTAACTCCAAATACTTAAAAGAAAAAAGTAATTATAGGTACAAGGGGACATTTAGGCTTATGCTGGGAAGAATCTGATAAATGGATGTAGTTTGTTCTGGGAAGAATTTAGTGATGATTCATTGAACTTTTTTTTTTTTTTTTTTTTACTAGGTTCTCATTTTTAAATTATAAGACTTTGTATCCAAAGACTCAATAACTAAATATAATCAGATTTTTGTGAGATTGCATTTTTACTTCTTTGATATTTAGTGTAGACGTTTTACAAACACTGCATTTGATTTTATTATACCCATAATAGTGGCTAACATTTATTGGGCACCTACTGTGTGCTAGGCAGTGAAAGTGCTTTACATGCATAATCTCAATCTCAATTTAAATATTACCTTAAGAAGTATGGTGTATTACTTATGTCTATTTCACAAGTGAGATAATGAAGTTTAGAGGTTAAGTAACTTGCCTAAAGTCATAGCTAGTAAATCATGGAGCCAGGTTCAACCCAGACAGACCTTGGACTCCAGTTCATGCTCTTAACACTTTTGCCTACTAACTTTTGTTAAATGGTACTTTTCATTTTGGTAAGATTGTGCTAAAAATACTTTAGAGTAAATGATATTTTCTTTCTCTCCATTGTTGCTTTAAAGTGGCATTAAAAAACCAAAATTACTATGCTCATTGTTCATAAAAGACAAAATAACTTTAAAAGTTTTTATATATCTATCCAGGACTTTTCTTGGATAATAATATCATAAATTGACTTCTAATTTAAAATTGTTCATTTTATCAAATAGGATTTGATTTTGGTTGGCCTTTTATATAGTTTACATAAAGCCAGGTTAATTTTCCTCAATTCTGTGATTCACAGGTTTCCCATATTGAGCAAATAAGAATATAATTTGAATTTATATATGGTAGCTTAGTAATTTAATAATAGGAGTTTGCAGAAGTAGAATACTTTGTCAGTATTTAGCCATTTGCCACTATTTTGGATTAATCTTCAGTGATTTAAGAAACTTGAGAGGCCAACTTAAGTTTCTGTGTTTTTAATTATTGTGAATATCTTACTTGCTAGTAGAATGAATAAACTGGTAAATTTGGTTTGAAAAAGCACATCAATATGGCTCTTTAAACTAGAAAGCTTACAAATAGCCAGGGGAATGATAAATGTGCAAACTAAACACAATGAACAAAAAACAAAATAAGAAATGACTATTTTTAAATGCTCAGAGATTATATAGATGGTTCATTTGATCAGTCTTCTTGAGGAATGTATAGAAGACTTTAAAACACTTCCTAAATACATATCAGTAAGAGCCAAGATGAAGCCTAAAAGTGAAATAGCATGTAATGTGGAACTGCTTCTCAAATGGGCTGGGGTGTGAGGTGATAGTAGACAAGAGGTCAACAATAGTAAACAGAAGCTTTGTATTATGATTGTAAAATTAATGAATTGATATAATTTACTCATAACCATTTAGTTTAATAAATTTTTTAACTTTTAAAAATAAAAAAGTAGAGAAAATTGGCTCCTACTGGTTGGGAACCATTTTTGCACATTTTCCCAGCTCTGCTGTCGTTGGTTATGTTAAATTGGCCATGGTAGTATTTTTGCAATGGAAATTGGCAAATGTAACAAATTGGCATTTTCAATGATGGACCGTCAAACAGCACACCAATTTCAAAAACATAAAAGAGAATACTGCACTCAGTTCTCATAGACCCATCAATGTGGTTGACTTTGAACAACCAGGGTTTGAACTGCAAGTGTGCACTTATAGGTAGGATTGTTTTGATAGATACAGTATAACACTAAATATTTTTATGGTTTTGATACTTTTTCTCTAGCTGACTTTATTGTAAGAATACAGTGTATAATACAGATACAGAATGTGTTGATCAACTGTTACTGGTAAGGCTTCTGATCAACAGGAGGTTACTGATAAGCAAGAGGCTGCTAAGTTTTAAGGGAATCAAAAGTTAATGGATTTAAACTGTGCAGGGATCAGCACTCTTGACCCTGGTATAGTTCGGGGGTCAACTGTTTCAGCCACTTCTTTCTCCTGTTCCCAGACATATCAGGTACACTAGGAGCATACTGGTTCTCTAGTTTAATACCTAGCAACATGTTAACTATCTTAAAACCAAACATTTTTTGTCAGAAGGTATCTGAAAAATACAGTTACCATCTAGAAAGTAAACTTGATCCCATAAACCAGGAGATAGTTAAGAATCATTAAGAGTTTATTTTTTATCAGTTACTAAGGATATTCTCAAGAGCAGTAGCTCTTGATCCATAGATCACCTATTAAGCAGTGACCCCATCACCTCCATCTTTTTGTATTAAGTGTTAGCTATTACTTAAGGAGTTGTACTAGGTACTATATACTTGGCTTATAATTATGAATTAACTATGTGATTTATTCTCCATAACCCTAAAAAACTTAAACTGTTTTGGAGATATATGGAGGCTTATAGGCTAAGTAACTGGTCCAGTTACCTATTTTTTTTTTTTTTTTTAATTAGGAAGCTGAAAGAGGTTTTTACATTTTTAAAGGTGGTTTAACTGATTATAGAACTATCTATGTAGTAGCCTTAATTTTGTTTCTCAGCCCACAGATTATAAAGTATTTACTGCCTAGCCCTTTAAGAAATAGTTTGCCAACCTAAGTCTGGTCTAAAAGAAACTTAATTTTACATTGCTGAAAGTATTATGTATAGTAATCCTTTTGTCTTTAGAAGATTTCTTTGAAGTAGGCAGAGCATACATTTTATATCAGAACTATTTGCTGATTGCTTTGTATATCAGGCACTGTTTTAATTTTATAGATAGGCAACTAATGCTAAGAGAAGTGAGCTGCTATAGTAAACAAGAGAAATACTATAACCCTGGTTTTTCCTCCCAACTATAACACCACGTTTAAATATTGAGAAAATAAAATGCAATGTAATGATACCTTTAGTGTCTTAATTTATTTAGGGTTTTAGAACATTTTGAATATTTTGTACTGAAGTAATTTTATCATTTAGGGCTATTCTCAGGAAGCAATGTTTTGTTAACAGAACCATGAATAACAAAGTCAAAAAAGCTTTCTAGAAAGTCTTTATTTTTGTTGTGAATAGTTGCCTTTTGTGGTTATCCCAAATGATTTTATAAATTTCAAAATTTTTATATGCCTGACTGGTATCCATGAAATAACAAAAGTACAATCCCCATCCAAAGAAACAAAAGTATTGGACATACTGAAAGGCTTTGATTAAATTGATTATTTTCAGGAATAAAAGTAACTGTATACTCTTTCATTAATTAGATGGTGGTTTGGTAAAATTTTTATAGACTTTTAAATGATTATCGTTTTCCATGATGTTTCTTAGGCAACACTCCACCAAATTACAGCTTTCTAAAAGCTATAGTACCATGTATAATGCTTCAGTATGACAGCATTTTCATTTTAAAACCAGAATCAGGCTGAATGTGGCTTTTTTTGAATCTAAAATTTCTGCTTTATGTAGTTTTAAGACACTGATATCCTAGTGTCCCATTACATTTAATAAAAAGTAATGACACTTATTGAAAAGTAAATTATGTATCAAATAATGAAACTTCAGGTTGTAGTAAAAGTGAAAAAAAAGTAAAGGAAAAAAACCTTTGTCCTTTTGATTAAGGCTTTATGGAATAGAATTTGTATTTAATCAGAATGAGTAAAGACCCTTTTTTTGGCAATGAAAGCAAAGAAAGCAAGTGGAATTGTTAGATCTCTTGTGTTTTGTCATCTATTTCTATTGCAACCTCAACTAGGTATAGTGCATTAATATGGAATGCATTTGAAATACATAATTTTTTTTTTTTTAATGGAACCTATACAAAAATCACATACTGCTAGGTAGGATGTTGAAATGACTGGTGTGTAATATTTTTTAAAACCTTCATTTTTGGTCAGCATAAATTTCCTTTAATTTTCATTTTCAGGAGGATTTCATTTTGAGGTTTAACGAGTATGAAGCCAGTATAAAGTTTTACAGTGTAGTAATTCTGGATGCCAAGTCATTCAAGATGAAAACTGAAATATGAAGTTTTCTTAAGAAAATTAATTTTCTTCTTCTGTAACATCTAAGTCTTCATCCTCTTCATCATCATCTGCTTGTTGATCCTTTCTTAGTCGACAGGTAGACACCTGTTAAAAGTTAACACATTTTTAAAAGTATTAACTTAAAATATTTTTACATACTTGGTATCTTTTTAATATGCCCTTATAGAGAAGGTCACATAGAACATATGTTTCAGGAAGATAATTTTTTAGTAATGAAAATTCCCTATGAATTCTTATATTTTAAGGTTGAAAACAGTTACAGAGCTTTTTCATTCATATATCAGATTGTTTTTGAACAAAAATATGAAATTAACCAATTCCAGTTCGGTACTAGTATTTGAATAACTAAATACTTCAGAGAAAAGTACATACTCAGTATACTATGGATATCGAAAATATTTTGTTAAGTAATTCTTAGGTCACAAAAATGGGCATTTGAATATGAGAATCATCAAAGGGACAGCAAATAATATGCCAAGACTATTTCAACTAGGCAGCTGAAATATTAAAATTTAATACTGTGATTTAAATGGAGTGAGTCTGAATTCACTACTTGCTTTTAAGTCCTGACCATTGCCACTTGGGAAGTCATCTTGCTTCAGACCTTTCTGAGGCCCATTTGGCAATGTCTGGAGACAATGTTGTTACATCTGGGGGTTTGTGTTTGTGTGTGTTACTGGCATCTTGTGGGTAGAGGCTAGTGATGCTGAACATCTTTAGAATGCACAGGACAGTACTCCCTGTTCCCTTGCCAAATTATCTGACTCAAAGTCAATGGTGTGGAGGTCAAGAAACCCTAGGATAATGTAATTCTAAAGTACGACACAGATGTTAGCCAATTTTGGTAACATTATTAGCTCTCAATAGAAACAAACTTTGTACTATAATACTAGATAATATGGAATTTACATGCAAGGCACTTTATGCTGATAAATAATAAAAATGTGAGTTGTTTGGGGGAGAGAGACGTATACATATAAAGCAGTAAATAAATGCTTAGAAGAGAACCAAATGAAAATAGAAGTCATTGGGTCACATTTACCTACAAGTTGTATTTTGAAAATATGTTGCTTAATCTTATTTATTAATTTTTTTGAGAGAGATCAAAGGGGGTGGGGAAGGACAGAGAGGGGGACAGAGGGTCTGAGGTAGGCTCTGTGCTGACAGCAGCGAGCCCGATGTGGGACTTGAACTCACAAACTGAGATCATGACCTGAGCTGAAGCTGGATGCTTAACTGACTGAGCCACCCAAGTGCCCCTATTTTGCTCAATTTTAAATTCTGAAGGCTAGCTATGAAAAAAAGTATTGATCTCTGGATCAGAAGTTGGCAAGCTATACTCCATTTTGCCTCCTGTTTTTGTAAATAAAGTTTTATTATAACACTGCCATAAAGAATTGTTAATGTATTGTTTATGGCTGCCCTTATTTGGGACATACACCTTGGGCCCATTTTCTGTATGGCCTCTTAAAAGAAAAAGGCTGTACACCCCTCCCAGTTGTAGACATCTAGTAACTCAGGCTTTCTGGATACAGAAGAAATGAGAAAATGGACTTTTTACCCAAAGATACGTGCTTCCAGATCTAAGATCATGTTCAGCAAAAAGACTTTTTTTAGGTATAATTTTCACTGAGTCATGATAGTGGTATTTAAACCATAAGCAGTTTGACTTCAGAATCTATGCTCTTCATATTACATCTGAAAACAAATCTAGGTTAGCATTCTCCTGTCCTTTCCACCTCTGCTCTCAAGTGTTCTGTAGAGAGTATTATGTACTACAGTATACAAAATAAGAACAGAGCTGCACTTAATGCAATCTTCCAATCATCTTCTGTAAGAGGGTAAGTTATATGAAGTCAGGACATAAGGGAAACTAAAAATGTATTGAACAATACCAAAAGCAGCTGCTCATATTCCTTTAAATTACGGTTTTTAGCTTACCTGACCTGTTCCAGATACACACTTAGCTGACAGTGATCTTTGAAGAGGGGACTTTGAATTTGCTCTTACGATATCTAAACGGGATGAATAATCTGGTGGATACAGAGAATTTCGGAAAACCTGTTGCAATGATAAAGCAACATTATAAAATAAATACCAAACGATGGGAATCTAGGAAGCCATGTTAAGTTCTTCTTAGTTAAGATTTTTTTTTTTTTAAAGCAACCACATCCACTTGCTCACCTCCACCTCCCAGGAACAAATTTCTATTATTGTAAATTAAAAAAAAAAAAACAAACACTACAAAAAATAAAGTTTTAAAGATGAAAGCTATAAAGTTTATTTGAACCAGGTTAAGATGCTGATGGGTTCTGAAACCATCACTTGAGAGCTTTTGCTGAGGAGTTCCTTCCCTCAAAGTGGATGCTCCCAAGGAGAGAGGCTGCAAGTCATACCTTTGATTCTTTGTCTTCTCCCTGTCTCAACTCTTATCAATTTAACTTCATCGCAGTACTCTGACAGTACATCATTTCAGAGTAAGTTGGAGCCACTGTGATTTATGGATTATAATCTCACTAGACTCTGAAACACCTTTTGTCAGTTTTTTTATCCTTAAGGCAACAGTTCCAAATACCACTCTCTTAAGCCTATCTATATTTTTTGTCTTCCCCCATTTCTCTAATATAAACTGGTAGGTAATGTTGTCAGATGTGGATTTCTTCAACTTCACTCCCTTTTTCCTCAACTCTTTACCCCACCCCTTTTATTTAATGTCATCTGAGTCTTTCCAAGGTGCATATTCCTATATCTAAGACTTCAAAAAAGAAAAGCCTTCTTTCTCCACAGGTTCCTTCCCCTCAGCAAATAAGCTCAAGATCAATTTTTTTTTTTAATTCAAGATATAACTTTACTCCTTAACTTCTCAAATATTCTCCTTCATCTCCATTTGTCAAAAAAACTACAAGTGGGCTTTCACTTTCCACTGAAATTGCTTTTGCCCCAAACCACCAAAGTCATCTTTGATCTTCCCTGGCCTTGTTATGAAACTTCTTTTCCAGGTATGCCATCTCTAAACTCTTTTCATGTGCTAGCTGCCCTATTTCTTCACATCTCTTTTTTTACTGCTTATACCTTAAATATTTTTAAAGGATTTCCCTTAGGCCACTTTTTTTTTTTTTTTACCCTTTTCTCTGAAGATCTTATCTATATAGTGTTTAATGGCTACCTTTCAACCAATTTTCTATAGGCTCTCTTCTGATAGCCATATTTAACATGCCTAACTACTTATGTTCTAGACCAACCATCTAGTAGAACTCTGAGATGATTGAAATGCTTGCTGTCTAAACAGGCTACATGTGGCTACTACCCCTTGAAATGTGGTTCATGTGAATGAGGAACTGAATTTTTAACTTTAGCCACATATGCCTAGGGGCTACTGTGTTAGCGTAGTTCTATATTCACCTTTACAATGATAGATGTTACGATACATTGAGTAGACCAAACTATAATCCTAGGCATTCTCCCTAAATTTCTCATCTGAGGCACTTCTATTTTAATTTATTGACTCTGCACATCTTTCTTTGTAGTTTACTTAGAATTATCTTACTGAAGACCAAAGTATGATTATTAAAACACTTTGTGGCTCCTCCCTACCTGGAGTCCAAATACTGACACCCAAGGCTTAACATTACTCAAACCTACTCATCACTCTTCACCTCTAGCCTATTTACCTATATGCAGAATATGTTATACTCTGCCTTTGCAATGCTGATTCCTCAGCCTAGAATTCCAGCACACTCATCAAGAGCCAAGTCAAATGCCATCTTCTGCTTTCTCCTATTCTCTAGTCAGTAGCGCTTACTGTTTATACCTCAATACAGCTATCATTTCATTGTTCCGTAATTATGCATCTATCTCCAACACTAGTGCAAGGAGCCCCGTTTTACCTTTGCAACTCCTCCCAGCTTAAGATTGTAACATAAAGGAATGTTAACGACGTGTTTTGGGGAAAAGAAACTCAAAACTAAGGGATTTCTCTATGCATTTCTTTAAACCTTAGAGAAGTACAAGACACAAAAGGAGCGAAGAGGTGAAACTTAAACTCAAGAGGTGAGACATGTTTTAGGACAATTCAGTCATGCTAATTAGGTTATTTAACATGTTACTGAGGATCCAATTATGTTTTCATGCCAGTTAAGGAAAACATATCCTGGTATGATATAAGAAACGGATATAAGGAACACGTATCCTGGTATAAGAACCATTAATCAAATGGTATTTGGAAGGGATGTATTTTTGTTAGAACAACATTCCTTTTTTAACTGTTCTAGAAAAGATGAAGTTAAAAGTGGGAAACGGAAGACAGTATACACTCATGGGATAAAAGTCTAAACCAGCTACGTGTTAAAATTAATCTCTTAATGCAAAACAACAGGTTTACAGGAATGTTTATTGGCAATAATGCATTTCCCAATATGGTCCAAGATCTCTTCTAGGAGTGAGTCTCAAGATGCTCTGAAGTGACTGCACAGAGGTGATCTTTTGAAGGGGAAAATGAGCCTGACAATGCTTTTTTATGTGAAGAACAAATAAGGTAAGATGGTTTGTGATATAACTAGATGCCTAACCACAAAAAAAAATTAGCTGTTGCCAGAATAAGTCTCAGCAGTCCTTGTAAAGCATGAAGTATTTAAGAAGAATAGCAAGTTGTTTCTCTGTCCCTGTCTACATATTTTCTCTACTTGTTCCGAAGAAATCGTGTATGTAAAAGATTCTTTTTCTTCTTGGTACCAGTTTCATAGAATTTTACTTTCCCTGGTCCCACAACTCTCCCTAGTCTGCTTCCTTCTCTCCACAATTGCTGTGTGGCAGAACACTAACGGCTTCTGCCTATAGTTCGTTACGCCTCAGGACCTCTGTGTATCTGTGTCCTTTGCCCTACAGGTGTTGCCAGGCATCCTACGTGTCCCTCAGACTTCTAATTAAGAAATCATTCTTTGATTCGCCAGACTATTTAGAATCCTCACAGCACACTATATTTTTTCTTTACAGGACTGGTCACATTATAAAACTTAAACAGTTACACAGTACAGGCATACTTCATTTTATTACACTTCATTGTGCTTCACAGAGACTCTTTTACAACTTAAGGGTTTTGTGGCAATGCTGCTTCAAGCAAGTCTGTCAGTGCCATTTTTCCAACAGCATTTGCTCACTTCGTGTCTCTGTCACATTTTGGTAATTATTAACAATATTTTAAACTTTTTCATTATTATTACCTGTCTTAAGGTGACCCGTGATCAGTGATTATGACTCACTGGAAGCTCGGGTGATGGTTAGCATTTTTTTTAGCAATAATATATTCTCTTTATGTACACCTTTTTGCTTTTTGGATCTAATGCTGTTGCACACTTAATGGACTATAGTATATAACACTGTATGTTAACTGTGCTGGAATTAAAATAAAAGACTTAAAAAAGTAGACTACAGTATAGCATAAACATAACTTTTATGTGCACTGGCAAACCTAAAAATTCATTTGACTTGCTTTATTGTGATGTTCCTTTTGTTGCACAGGTCTGGAATGCTATAATATCTCTGAGGTATGCCTGTATATTTTTTAAATGTCTGAACTCTATGGTAGATTGTTAAATCTTTGCTTTGACAACTCAGACCTTTTCTAACTTATAATACTAAATCTTCAGAGTGATGCCTGGCATATAACAGGTGCTCAATAAACAGTTGTTGAATGAACATTTTATGAGGTAAATACTAGATCTCCATTTGAGAGATAAGGAAGCTGAAGAATGAAAAACTTGCTCAATATTACCCCATTAGAAAGTAGGAACGTTGATACTCAAAAACGTATCTACCACACAGCTCTGAGATCCTGGGTGTTTTATGAATCTCTCCTCCCATGAGCTATTTAGCTAACTGATTAAGAATACTGGTAAGGGAAGTGGTGTGACAGAATAAACTAGCTAGGACCTCTGGAATGAGAAAGAAAATCTTGGGGTTCAAAGAGACTGAAGGAACTTTAGTAAGAGTTAACAAATGGCATGTCAGAGGCATTAGAAAAAGGAGAATGAAGATACTTCTAAACAGGACTCCAGTCTTCTAGGAAAAGTAAGGGATCAGTTTTGAACCTACCACTCAGTGCAGTGTTTTTCTTGTAGGGAATGGTGCCTATCACACTCATCAAGAACCACACTAATCACAGTATAGAGAGGATAAAAACAGTGTCTGTAGTCAGGACTTTTGGGTTTGGCTTCCAGCATTGTTATGGGACCCTTTGGGAAGTTTCTTAATCTACTTCTGCCTCAGTTTCCTCTTCCATAGAAAGGAGGACAATAAATACTTTTGTCAAAGTTGATGGGAGGATTAAAATATAATTAAAATGCATAGATCAGTAGCTGTCCAAAGTAATCGCTATATATAAACATTTGCTATTTTATTATTTTACAAATGACAGATAAAAGCTTGATCTGTTTTTTAAAAGATAGGACATGAAAGGAGTGAAAATTAAGAAGCCTTAGCTATAGTACTTGGAAGGAAGGGAAACTTAGGAAGCCATCTATTGATAGACAATAAATAGAAATATCATGTGTGCATAACTGATATAAAACTAAGATGAGATTTTGACATTGGAAAACATATGTACACATATTAAAACATGTATCCTTCTTCATTTTAGTCAAACTGTTATCTGATTTTATGAATTAGATTTCCTGGAACCAGTGGAGTAGTGGGAAAAGAAGGCCCAGGTGAACTCTTTATGGATAGTTAGTTAATAAATAAACAACTGGGGGAATCTTCAAAATTGTCAACTGGCAGATACTCCCAAATTCTATCACTCATTAATAGAGAATTCTGGTTATATCTTGAGATTATCTGGTCTTTTTCACTTCTACTATAGAGATAATATGGACAAAGTCTGTGTGTAATATTTTATCTATTTCAGCAAAAATACTTTTGTGCCTTTATTCCTCCCTTTAAAAGGTAAGAGGGTTGGACAGTTATTCTTCAGATGTGCTTGTTGAAGCCAGGCTGTGATATTTAGATGCTCTAACATTAGTTGGCTACTTGCATTTGCACCTAACTATCAGTACAAAGCAAGCCTTATTATAAACCTACACTTATTTCATAGCATACTGATTAAATCACACAAAACTGGTGAGAATCCTGATTCTGCTGTTTACTAGCTAAGTGGCTGTGGTCAAGTTAAGTTACTTAAAGCCTCTAAACCTGTTTCTGTAGTTATAAGATGCGAATAACCACAGCACCTACTTCATAGGATTCTGAGCAGTGAATGAGAAAATGCATGTGAAGCTTTGGGTATTCTGCACAGCATAAGCAATCAAATGTTAGCACTAATCAATGTGATGGTTAGCACACTTAAGTGACTTACATCACCAGTCAAAATGATACAGTATTTCACGTAATGGCCTTATTAACTAGCTGTTAATAAATTAATTCTTGGAACTTTACCATGGTGAATTTGTTAAGTTAAAAATACATAATGAGAAAAACATAAAAGTTGAGCTATTTGGGACTGCACACAGTAACACGAGCCATTGTAGTATTCAAACTTAAGATATTTTTACCCATACAGATTAATGCTTTCTTTTAAATATTTCCATCTTAAGAGAAGAACTTAACTTAGATAGATATAGTCCTACCTCCAAATCTTCTTCTTCATCAATCTTTTGTATGTTTTGGTAGGCAGCAGTATAGACCTCTAAAGCTTTGCCATGAAATAACATTTCAATAGTGATAAATTCTGAAAATATAGTCTAAAAAAAAAAAAACCACAAAGATTTGAATTTAAACAATCATATGAATTTGTGAATTTAGTAAATTTATTCCTTATTATTGTTTTTGCATTTTATGAAATACAGAGGTATCTCTTTTTCCACAGGGCACATCAAGTATAAAAGATAATGGGAATAAAAATAGTTGAAAAGACTGTAGCACAACGTTGAAATTATATAAAATATTTCTTATCCCACCATTTAATTTCCTCCTATTTTTTAATAATTCAGTTCTTTGTATACCTTGTAATATTTGTGATAAAAAAAAAGATCTGACTAAAATGTATACCATATGTACTCTGTTACCATATGTCTCTAAATATTAGATAAAGCAGGTCAGTTCTAAACCTGATATTTTAGTAACTCCAACTGATGTTGAAACAATAGTATGTCTTTTTAGACAGGAATTCTATCCCATCATATTTCTATGTGTTACTTGTATTCTCTAGCCACAAAGGACTTACTTGGTAATTATATTGCTACTACTGATAATAGCACCATGCATTTGTGTGGAGCTTTTCCAGTTTATGAATACGTGACTTGCCTCCTGTTGCTCATAGCTAGAATGTTGTAACTTGGGTCTGATTCTTCAAAGGTTATAGCTCTTGCTTATTGTACTGTGCTCTTCTTGCTGGAATCCATCATTTCCTTCACAAATAAACTATGCATGTAAACTCTATGGAGCATGATGACAGCTTACAACAAGGAAGATAATGAGCTAAGAGAATGAATGGAGATGTGCATGTTGATTTAAGCAGGGGTGAGATAATCGGTAGGTAAGGAAAGGATACAAACCAGAAAAGTTTTCAATAAAATAGGATCTTATCCTTTTGTTAATTATTTTGTCTCTTATCAAAATAAAAAAATCAGAGCATTAATATAGAGAGGAGTGGACAGAATAAGAATAAGGTAGAAAGTACCAAAGCATTGTCCTTAAGGGGCAAGAGAAAAGAGATGGGCTACAACAGACAAGAGTACCCATTTCTCTTTGTTGCTGCTCTCCTGTGTTAGTCATCAAATAGGAGTGGCCCTGCACTTTGGAAGACAGTGTTATAGGTATCCCTTAGTGTCCTGTGATTTTTTTTTTTTTCTCCTTCATGTCCATTCTTTCTTCCTTAAGAATATTTAAGGGAGTACTGATAGGCTTCTGATCACTACTCGATGGAAACAGATCAGTAGTTGAAAGTATCCCTTCTGGCCTAAAAAGACTGGGCTCTGGGACAAGACACAAGTATGACTAACAGTGACCCTTACTGTCACTTCATATAGGTCACAGAGGGTTCTGGTATACTGGAATGGCAACTAATAAGCAGTATTATGACCAAGAATCTCTAGATACCCAAGAATGAAGTCGCTTTTGATTAAGACTGGCACTTATTCACTTAGTTGTCCGTCTTCCTAAGATAGCAGTCTAGCTAGAAAGGAGTCAAGTGCCCTTAGGAGTGTGAAAACTCCAAGAGGGAAAACAGCAGAACCAGAAGTCAATGATATGCCAAAACACTTAAGATTCCTACTTGGTTCTTGGTCTGCAGCTCATTTTAGGCAATGGGAATAATCAAGCAGAGGTTTACAACTTTCCTTCTGAATCTTAAATTTAGAGATTTTCTACATTTACTAAATAAAGAACTATGTAAAAAATATAGACATAGCTTGACTTTCTTTTTATTCAAGGCTGTTAGAGAAATTTGTTTTCATTTATTTAGGTTTAATGTTTCAGCTAAGTACAGTAGAGAATCAACATTTTACAATGTTACACAGTGCACTCTCTTTTAGTTTTTCTTTTTTGGGTATTTATAAATCATCTGTTTACTTACGTGGATCTATTATGTGGAGAGAGAAGATAAGGTATTTGCTTTATGCTATAAAAGTACTTGAGAAATAAAGTAGCCTCAAATAAGGGAATTAAGCTTAATCAGTCAAGTGAGTTAAGTATTACTCCTATTTTTAAATATTTCTACAAGTGGACATTCTAAATCTTTATAATAGACTGTCACACTATTTAATAACTAGTGAAATCCAAATACTTACAACCTTATTACACCTAAATCAGTAGATTAGGCTTAATTCAAATCTATTCCACTGTGGTAACTTTGTGGAATATGCAAACATTTCAAAATAATTTAAAACATTTTTCAAGTATTTGAATATAGTTATTAAATTTCTGATGGTCAGAATCTCTGAATGTGTCATCTCTGAACTAACAATTTTTTAATACTAGCATTTTATAGGATTTACATTACCCTTAGCTCATAAGTGAGCCCTGAAAAATATGTAGATACGTCTGTCACTGAAGAAAGCTACATTATTTTTGTTTATTCATGTCCTCTGATAAGAGAATCTACTGCATTCTCATTTTAAAAAACACTGATCAACTTTGAGTCTGTTACCACTTTCCAGTCTCAATTTAGTTTCAATTAATGATAAGTACTTCACAAATTCTCTTTAATCTATAAATGGCTATTATTTACTATGTGGAAGGTGGGGGGAGGGAATCACTCTCAGGTTTTGTGATACTTTGGTTTAATCCTTTATGGTTTGAATTTTTATTTCTTGACAAAACCTATATTGTAACACCTAAATAAGACGAGACTGGCCCTACTGAGTTTTTATACTGTTAATTTTTCTGTCAAAAACCATAATGGGAAATCAGAAGTACTGGTAATCTAGTATCCCAGACTTGGAATTTTTGACCTAAGAGTTATGAAGCCTAAAGATTATCATAGAGAGTTACATCCCTGCGTATAGCGAGGAGGGAATACTGCCAATTAATTATACTTTTTTTTTCTAGTTAGAATTTCACAAAACATCTGAAGATAGGCAGAAGGAAGGAGAAAAATAGCAAGGAACAGAAAAGTTAGGTGACACCTAGTATAAGAAGAACATAAAAAGCATGTTTTTGAAATTAAATAGCTTCAGTGAATCACCAGAAGGGTGGTGGAACTTTTTAGGACCCAATCATACTTAGAAATAATTTTCCCCAAATAAATGTAGCCTAACTTTCAGTATTCTCATGTAATCTTATCTGCAGTGGGTGAGTATCATCAGGGACAGACGCATTAATGAGTTATTTTTTTTTCCCCTTTTCAATTTTATTTTGTATGACTAGAGGGCAATTTGGGCATGTACTTAATTTTTACTGGTAGAAGATGGGGGAGCTAATCTGAAATTCTCTATTGACAAGTATTCTGTAAAGCAGGATAGTATATAGGAGTTAAGATTATGGGCTCTGGATTAAGATAAATGTGGGTTCCAATCATGACCGAACATAACAGTTATATAATATAAGCAGTTTATCTGTACTTTTCCTTAATTTTTCTCATCTGTACAATGGGGGATAAGAACAGCATCAAACTCATAAGTTTGGGGGTGAAGGATTAAATGAGAGAATCCAAGAAAAGGTATAGTATGGTGACTGACTTAGAGTAAGTGCTCAACACAAGTTAGCTATTTTTATCACTCAAGAAGTAAACTTGCTAAGTTAGAAAATGCTCCTTATGTTAATATTAAAGCCTCTACCTGGTTTAATTAGCACGCAACACTTTTAACAAAAAAGTCATGAAAGGTCTGACTAATAACATTTTGGCAAATAAAGGGGAAATAATAACTCCAGAGTAGAGGCTATTCAATAAGTGATGCCAGGAGAACTTTTATCTACTTGAAAAGAATAAAGCTAGATATGTACCTCATACCATATGCAAAACACAACTGCCAGATAAAATGTTTAAATATTTAAAATATTTTTAAAACTTACAAATACTACAAGAAAATATAAGCAAGTATTTACAATCTTGAGGATGAAAACAACCTTTCAAACATGACACCAAGTATGAAACCAAAAAAGAGACCAACAGATCTGGCAACAAACATAAAACTTTATGGCACAAACACACCATAAACAACAAACTGGGAAAATACATTTGCGACATTTCTCTTCAATATAAAAGGTTAATTCTCTCAATATAAGGATTTTTTTACAAATTAATAAGCAAACTGCCAACACTCAATAAAAATACAGGCTAAGGACAAGTGTGGGTAATTTACTAAAGAAGAAATAAATGTATTATTAAATATATGAAAAAATATTGTCTTAATAGTAGTAAGTGCAAATTAAGATTACATCGATTTTTTTCACCTATCAGACTAATTATTAAAAAGACTACTACTCATCATTGGTATACTGGGTTGCTCATGCAGGTTTTATAGAAATGTAAACCAGTTAAAACTTTGCGGGCAGGAGTTTAAAGCTTTGTGGACAGAAGGTATCAAAATTTAAAGGGTGTATGCTCTTTGAATCAGAAATACCACTCTGGTAATTTATCCCAAAAGAACAACTGGATCAGCAAAAAGCCGAATGTTTAATGATGCAATGAGATCTATACCTGCAAAAATAATGTTGATATCACCAATAAGGACTGGTTAGATAAAGTAATATATATCCATAGCAAAAACTGTGAGGATACCAAAAGGATGATACACATCTGTTTCTTAGCAAATGTCTGTGATATATTAAATTTTAAAAGGAGATGCTACATATAGTGTGGTCCACTTAAATATAACTGTATAGGGGTAATGATATTACCTCCCTCATAAAGATGTTGTGAGGAGTAAGTGAGTGTATCCACATAAAATGCATAGAATATGTGACATAGTTAACACCTAAGAAATATTTATTATCCTATCTCTTGTGTATATGTACATAGAAAAAAGTTGTAATGACATAAACCAAAATGCTAATTTATTATTTCTCAGTAGTAGGATTATTATACTTTCTTAATAGTTTCATGCAGAAAATTTATGGTTATTTTATATTTAGTTATAAGAAAAATAAAGCTATTAAAATTAAATTTAGAAGATGTTTCTTGTTCATGTCAGCTACTTTGCCACATACTGAATTCCTGTTCCTCTCTGTTCCAGGAGTGACCCCCTGTTTAAGATCCTTTTTGTAGGCCTGAAATTCCCTTGACATTCACCATGTAACTGATGATTTTTCCTATTATATGGGAAACAAATGGGATTGTGATTTTTCATCCACATTCTGTACTCTTAAGTTCCATACCAACTTTTCTCAAGCCAATTTTTTGCAAGGTTCCTGTGAAGTCTTTATCTAAAAATTGTGCTACCTTGCTGATTAATTAATTGTGCTACTTTTGCTGCTACCAAAATTCAGATGGACTTGTCAGTTAAACCTACCTCCCACATTGTTGTACAGTAATCAGCAGTGCTCACTCATTTCTGCCCCCAGAGAGGTTAGAGGAGCCAGAAGTTCTGCCCCCATCTGAACCAGTAGCCTGATAAAAGGTAAGAATAAGAATGTTCTAGGTTTGTTTCTCCCAAAATTATGAGTGGCAGCAACGATTTTTACTTTTCCAAGAATTTCTATCATAAACAGAAATGAAAGACATGCTAAAATCAACATAGGGGGGCAGTAGTGTCACTCTTTTTGACTTGTGTTTGAAACTTCTGGGATTTGTGCATCCCTCTTTATCATAAAAGATCTCAAATGAGGCCTGACTTAGAAAAGAAACAATTTGATAGTGATGAGGAAAGATGTATAAAATGGAGATTCAGAACCCTAACAGAGTTTAATTTTGACTTCTGGAACTCATTTCTGGAAGTTTGGTAGATCGTGGGGGGGTCTGTATTTAAAGTGTAGGTTGTCACAGATGATATGTATCTTGTATGTAGAAAATCTTAAGGAATCTACTAAACTGTCAGCACTAATAAATGAATTCTGTAAGGCTGCAGAATACAGGATCAGTCTGCAAAAACTGATTATATTTGTGTGCATTTGCAATGAATAATCCAAAAATGAAATTAGGTAAACAATTCCATTTACAATAGCATGAAGGATTATAAAATACTTAGGAGAAAGTTTGAGAAAAGAAACACAAAAATGTATCCTCTGAACACTATAAAATGGTTAAAATAAACTAAGGAATACTTAAATAAATGGAAAAATATCCCTATGTTTATGGCCTGAAAAAATTAATTGTAACATGGCAATACTCCCCAAATTGATTTACAGAGTTGATGCAATTCCTACCAGAATCCCACCTGACTTCTTTATAGAAACTGAGAAGCTGATTCTAAAATTCATACAGAATTACAACAGATCTAGAATAGCCAAAACAATCTTCAAAAGAAGAAAGTAGAAGAACTTATACACCCTGATTTTAAAATTCATTATAAAGCAATGCTAATCAATGTAGTGTGGTACTGGCATAGGACAGACCTATAGATCAATGAAAGGCAAAGTTCAGAAACAAAACCATGTCAACTGATTTTTACCAAGGGTTCGAAGGCTAGTCAATGGAAAAGAATAGCTTCTTCAACAAATGGTGCTTGGGCAACTGGACAGTCACATGCAAAAAGATGGAAGTTTAACCTTCAGCTCACACCATATATCAAAATTAATTCAAATGGATCAAAGACTTAAAAGAACTATGAAAACTATACAACTGTTAGAAGAAAACAGGGATAAGTCTTCATGATCTCAGATTCGGCAATGGATTGTTAGATATGACACTAAAAACACAAGCAACAAAAGAAACAAATATATTGACTTCAAGCATAAAAACTTTTCTGCTTCAAGGAACACCATGAAGATAGTGAAAAGAACCCTAAGGATGAGAGAAAATAATTGCAAACCATAGATCTGAAAAGGGACTTGTATCCAGAATAGATAAAGAACTTTTACCACTCAATAATAAAAAGACAACCCAATGAAAATATGGGCAAAGGGTCTGAATACACATTTCTTCAAGGAAGACATACCAATGGCCAATAAGCATTAGCAGGGAAATGCAACTCAAAACCACAATGACCTACCATTTCACACCCACTCGGATGGTTGTGATGAAAAAGTCTGATGAACAGCAAGTATCGGTGAGGATGCAAAAAAATTTGAACCTAATCTTGAAGCCCCTTTGGAAAACAGTCTGGAAGTTTCTCAGATGATTACAGATAAGATTATACCATATGATGCAGCAATTCAATTAGATGTATACCTAATAAAAATGACAATTTATGTCCATACAAAAACTTGTATATGAATGTATCGTTAATCACAATAGCCAAAAGGTAGAAACCACCCAAGTGTCCGTTAACGGATGAACCGATAAACAAAATGTGGCAATACTCATATAATAGAATATTTGGCCATAAAAAGGAATGGATTATACTCCTAGGATACATGTTATGACATGAGAGCATGTATATAGCTAATATACATATATGTATATAAGTATAGTTAATAATGAAAACATTACGCTAAGTGAAAGAAGCCAGTTATATAAACCATGTCATGATTCCAGTCACATGAACTGTCCAGAGTAGCCAAATCCATAGAGTCGTGAGATAAGTAAGTGATGGTTGCTTAGGGCTGGGGTGGGGTGGGGTGGGGTGGGAGGAGCAGTGAAGTACTAGGTCTTACTTTGAAGTGATAATAATGTTCTAAAATTGAGTGGTGATGATTACATATATCACAACACATTAAAAACTACTGAGTTGTACATTTTAAGTGGGTAAATTGTGTGGTGTATGAATTATATCTCAATTTTCTAAAAAGTAGGTTTCTTCCTGTCTAGCACTTTTGTGACCACCAAGAGCCTTCCAAGGGCATGATACAGTAGGTAAAGAGAAAGCTTGGAAGCCCTTCTCTGTGCACCCTCCACTGTGCAGTCTCTTTCTATGTCATAATGCTTCAGAAAATCCCAGGTACTTGGAATTGCAGTTGGGAATTCTGCATTCACTGTCTCTGCCTGTTCTGTAACTGGTGGTTACTCAGGGAATTAAAAACACATGTAGAGGTAGTCTGCCCCTGAAGTGAGCCCAAAGATCAGAGACACAGATTGCCATGTGTACAAGGAAATTTTGCAGGCATGAGGATCAGCGGGAGAGAGGAATCAGACTGCCATCACTGAAGAAGCCCTTAAGTGGCAATGGAATCAAGCATACCTCACCAGTCTTCATTCTCATTGTTCAGGTTAAAGCTATTATTTTAATAATCTTCTTTCCTTTCTCCCTCAATTTATGAGATGATGTCAGTGACTGTAAAATGTTATATCCTGCCCACACTCTCCCACCTCAGTAAATGGAGTTTGTCTCCTCTATTAAATGAGATGGTCTTCATGAGCAGTAATCTACCATTACAAAGCAGAGTGCAAAGTGAATTGAGAGGCTTTAAAAAAGGGTTTTGGTCTTCAGGACCAAACCAGAGACTTTTGAGCATGGTTATCAGAAAAAATCAAAGTTCTGAAATCCTTTAAAACTGTAACGGGGAGAAAAAGGTACAAATGAATGTTGTTTCGTGGACTGTAAAGAGGAATGATATAATTAAATGGCAGATAATTTTACTGATAAGAACGTAACTTTTGAAAGCAAGATGTTTTCTTTGTTAGTAGTTGTAAAATGACAAAAGTATTTTTCTTTAAAGCCTTTTTCTCAGAAAATTTGCAGCAAGACAAAACACATCCTAGATTACTTGTTTTAAAGGACATAATATGGTCATAAGCAATCCTCCAAATCTTTCCAAATGCATATGAAAAAGTCACTGAAGACTTCTGAAGTCTATGGTCTGAAAGATGTCATATCTACTGGTATGTTGCAATAAGATAAGGCAATTCTTACGACACTGAATCATGGTGGATGCAAATTTATGTGGTTGGCTACTCTTGCTATTTTTTTATGTGATAATATCTAGTTACTAGAGAGCATTTAATGAGTGTATTATAATGGAAAGCACAGATTTTTAAAATACATAATTGGTTTATAGTTTCAGATTTTTGGCTATGATACTTTGGGTAAATTACTTTCTATCTTTGCTTAAATTTTATATAATGTATGGATAACACCACCTCATTCTTATGAAGTTGCTATAAAGAGAATTCATATAAAGTGCCTGTAACAGCACTGGATGCACAAAAACGTAAGAAATGTTAGTTTCCTTTGATTAAATAGAAATGGAATAAGTTGAATATCTGAGGAAATAGGAAAATATCATCTGATATATTTTTATTTATAGTACCTTTTCCATATAGACTGTGGGCTAAATCAGCATTAAAATTTTTCATACAGTTAAATAAACAAAAAATAACATTAGAAAACATGTTGCAGACTTTAACAGTTACTTTATTACCTTTATATCCTTTATTTTCTGCTTTTCGAAATTGTCAATGGTTTCCTCCAGATGACGAGTTGTTCGGGTAGCATCCATTGTAGCTCTCTGCAATTCAGTCTCTGCCTACAAAAAGTATTCCCCAACCAAAGATATAAAACAGTTCAAGTTAGAATCCATTCAACTGAGTCTAAATGTTACAATTGCCCTATTGGCTTTTTGGCGTAATACTGTAAACTGTTCAAGAATATATTTTACCACATAAAATAAAATGATCTATATAATAAGCATGTGCAGAATAAAGAACTTTAAATCTATTAAATGACATGATTCCTGACCTCAAACAAAAGAAAACGTAACTCCCCTTTCTTCCCCTTTCTTCCTACAAAATCATTTTTTTCCCTACATCACCCTTGGGCTGTTTACTGTAAAACAATTTTCTATATTTTCTACTCTTTTCATCTGTTTTACCATCTGTGCCATTTATCATTCTGTTCTTTTCTCATTCTTTCCCCTTTAGCCCTTTATTTTCCAAAAAAGGATGGACTTGTGACTTAAGTATTTTAAATTTTCTAATTCTCCAAATGCATTAAATGTTTCTAATCCTGTAATATCCTAATCAGATATAGAAGAATGTACACTACAGATCTTTATTTCAGCATGGGGTGTATTTATACATTCTTCTTATAAGCTAATCATATTACACTGTTACCATTTAGTTAATGCTTATTACAAAAAATATA